>NC_047037.1:99443144-100068144 GCF_011762595.2 Tursiops truncatus
ACTATTCACAGCCCTATGAGGTAGGTACTCTTTTTGTACCCATTTTGCAAGTGATGAAGCCAAAACATATAGAATACATAATAATAAGAGGCAGAAGCAGTGATACTTACATTTTAAAGAGTGTTCTGTCTGCTCTTTGTAATGCAGGTAAGAATATAAGCACAGAGAAGAATAAGAGGCTTGGGCAATAATTCTGGAGTGAGATAATAGTGTTTTGTCCTAGGGTGCTGACAGGAAGGGAGAAGTGAATGGATTTTCCATATATTTTGAAGGTGGAATGGATAGGACTTCCTACTGATTTGGATGGTGGTTCACGCTATCTTGTTAGTGATGAGAAATGGCTCTAGTGCCTAATTATATATATAACAAATTTACGTTTTTTTAAAAAAAACCTATTCAAACCATAAACTGAGCTATTGAAGAAGGCTTTGAAGCTATGTTTCTATATTTTGAACTATATATTTTCAGAAGGGAAAGTCATTTTGTGCATTCTTAAATGGTACCTAGATTCTGCCCCTATTCTTCTTCTAGAAAATAGTAATAGTAATGTATCAATATTTGTTCATCTACTGTAATAAGTGTACCATCTATTGATGTACTAATGCAAAATTTTAATAATAGGAGAAATTATATGCCAGGGCTCAGGGATAAATAGAAACTCTCTGTATTTTTTGTACAATTTTTCTGTTAACCTAAAACTGCTCTAAAAAATAAAGTCTGTTTTTAAAAAATAGCATTGTTACTTGTCTCTGGGAAATATTTTTTCTATTATTTATATTGTCTCATTTTTATTTGTTTTATATCCCTGGTATATTATTATATAGAACTGGACCTCCTGGTTTGATTTTCTCAAGTCAATTAATCCTTTTTCTATTTGGTCAAGTTTTAGCAGTCAGGCTACTCAGACTCCAATCCATCCTCTTATCAGAATAATTAATTCTTTACTCTGAGAGAAACAAAACCCATTTTAAGAACCCTTATCCACTCCAGAAATTCAATTCTATTTCTTTAGAAGTAGGCTCTTGAAATTGTCCTGGGTCATATATTGCTGTCCTTGGTCATTCTATGGGCATAGTATAAAGTCTGTCTCTGGAGCCCCACAGGAAGAATACCTCTCACTTCTGGTCCAGACTTCTATGGATGCTGTATACTGTGTGTAACAAATATTAAAATTGATGTTTTGACACTAACCTGATACCAAGATACAGCAAAGCCAGATTATTACGTGCATTTACAAAGGAACCCTACAAGAATCCACTCCATGTCCCCTTGACCCAGCTGTTAGAAAAAGGATTAGGGCTTAAAGGAGAAGGATTTTGAAAAAACTTCTGTGAAAAAATCTGTTGCCTTACTGAAAAAATAAAATGGTGGTACAAGTTGAGGAAGATCCATCAGATTACTTAAAGCTCAAAATGTATTTGCTGCATATGGAAGACATAGGAGGCTGATGCATGATTCACTCTTGATATACCTTTTTTTTTTTTTTTACTGCCTGTACCTTCGTGGCATAAAACAAACATTTTATTTTACTCAGGACTCAGGGGGGACAGGAATTCAGACAGGGCACAGCATGGAACAGGACTCATCTCTGTTTCACAACGTCTGAGGCCTCAGCTTGGAAGAGTCAATGGCTGTGGATGACTCAAGGCTTCCAAACATGTCAGGTAGTTGATGCTGGCTGGGACCATCACTTAGGACTTCTATACTTGATACCCGTCCATGTGGTCTAGGCTTCCTCAGAGAACAACGGCCCTACATCTTGGGGAGGTATATGAATATTACATTGTAAGAAGAGCATGTTTGCTGGAAGATCTTGTGGCCACTTTAGAAAGCCTAACTAATCTGTAAAATTAAGAAAGAGATGCTGCAATGGGAGCAGCCTGAACCTCAATTTGTTGGGCAAAGAATGAGTGGGACATATGAGAATGAATATTCCATCAGGTCATTTTTTTTTTTTTTTTTTTTGCGGTACACGGGCCTCTCACTGTTGTGGCCTCTCCCATTGCGGAGCACAGGCTCTGGGCGCGCAGGCTCAGCGGCCATGGCTCACGGGCCCAGCCGCTCCGCGGCATGTGGGATCTTCCCGGATCGGGGCACGAACCCGTGTCCCCTGCATCGGCAGGCGGACTCTCAACCACTGTGTCACCAGGGAAGCCCTCCATCAGGTCATTTTGAATTCAGTTTCATAGGGACAGTAAAATACTGAGGAACTTCAGTAGTAAAAACAGGAGCTATGTCATCAGGAAAATGCAAATTAAAACAACAATGAAATACTACCACACACCTATCAGAATGGCCAAAACCCAGAATACCAATGACACCAAATACTGGTGAGGATGTGGAGCAACAGGAGCTCTCATTCAGTGCTGGTGGGAATGCAAAATGGTGTACTTTTGAAGACAGTCTGGTGGTTTCTTACAAAACTAAGCATACTCTTACCATACAAGCCAGTGGACCTTGGTATTTACTCAAAGGAGTTGAGTCTTTATCCACGCAAAACCCCACACACTGATGTTTGTAGCCGCTTTACTCATAATTGCCAAAACTGAGAAACAACCAAGATTTCCTGAAGTAGATGAATGGATAAACTGTGGTACGTCCAGACAATGGAGTATTATTCAGTGCTAAAAAGAAATAAGCTGTTAAGTCATGAAAAAACATGGATAAACTTTAAATGCATATTACTAAGTGAAAGCAGCCAATCTGAAAAGGCTATGTACTGTATGATTCCAACTATATGACATGCTGGAAAGGGCGAAACTACGGAGGCAATAAAAAGGTCAGTGGTTGCCAGGGATTGGGGGTGGGGAGGGATGAATAGATGGGACATAGAGGATTTTCGGGCAGTGAGAATACTCTATATGATATTACAATGATGGATACATACCATTATACACTTATCAAAACCCATAGAACATACAACATCAAGAGTGAACCATAGTGTAAACTATGGACTTTGGAGAATAATGATTCTCAATGTAAGTCCATCAGTTGTAAAAAATGTACCGCTTTGGTGAGGGACATTGATAGTGGGGGAAGCTATGTGTGTTTGGGGGCAGGGGGTATATGAGAAATCTCTGTACCTCAATTTTGTTGTGAACCTAAAACTGCTCTTAAAAAATAAACTTAAGAACAAAACAAAAAAAAAACAGGAGGTAAACACTAGGTTTGTAGAGAATGTGGAATATCATAAGGGTCCAACAGGTATAGAAATGCACCTTCTCAGTTCAAAGGAATGAAAAGTTCAGTCACAGACAAAAATATCTGAAATTTTTCCAATAGCAGCTCATGAGAAAGAAAAAGAAAGTCAGTGTTAAACCCCTGCCAGAACCAGAAACAGAGAAGCCACCCAATTCAAGTAAAATTCTTCCTATTCTTTTATATCTCTTCTCTCCCCTGGTGGACCAAACCACAGCTAGAGTAGAAAGCCTTGAATATGAAGAAAGTAGAGATCAACTATACCACTGAACATTAAAGCAGGTAGACTTCTTCAGGACTAACATAGAAGTAGAGTTGAAGGAGAAGAGAAATGTTTTAAGAAATCATACTCTTGAGTTACTGTTTAATTAGTATTTTGATAGATATCCTGTATTCTAAATAGAGTCTATGATTATGAGGTTAAGTGACTATCCGTTGCCTAAAACAGTATACGGTACTCATAAGATATGTCCAAATTTATATCCAAGGCTGGGGAGGATTTCCTTCCCCACTGGAAAAAAATGTTAAGGGACACGAAGAAATCAAAACAGGTTTTCAATTAGGTGACATTCTATGAGTCATATGTTTAACACACCAGTTACATGTGGCTTACTTTGATCACGTCTATTAGTCTTCCAGAAATCCACCCATACTTCTGTCTGGTTAATGGCCTGCTAATAGTACTTCTATGAAATTACACACTTTTATTCCTTACTACTAGTAAGGACAGAAAACATGCAACCTCAGATGAACCTCAATCCCAGAGAAATACCCAGTGTCAGATTAATAGAGAATATTGAATACGAGGCTTGCCAACCAATTTTGTTTCAAATTGTAGTAACTTTTTCAGAAGTGAAATTTCTGCCCTCATCTTGCTAGTTTTCTGTTGAAATCCTTGCCTCACACACAATCTCCTTCCAGATTAGGTAACTCCTTGTAGGACAATAGTAACTAATTCTAGGTGATAACTGATTCACATGTATTCAAGGCATCGCTTTGTACCAGAGTTGATTTAGGAAATATGAAATGGAGCACTAGAAGACTATCCAAAGCAATTTAAAAGTTACTGTTTCTGAGGATTCATGCAACTGGTTTGGAAAATGAAATTTCCTAATGGCTAAAGTGAGTCATTTGGCATTTGTGGGAATGCTTTGAATTTTAGTAGAAAAACATTCTGTTAATATTATACCAATAAAAGAATAAGATAAAATATTAACTAAATAGTCCTATAAGTTCATAGTTATTGCAATACTAATTTGAATTTTAAGGGTAGATAAATTTGTTTATAATTAATAAGAGGGAAAATATTAGCATGAAAAAGTAAGAATATTTGTAGGTGTATGAAATGGCAAGAATGCTGACAATACTTCTAAAGGACAATTCTAATAGGCTTGCTTATCAAAAACATTTTCTTGTAGAGAAACTTGCTGTTCTTAGTAATGACTGATAAGACCCCTGAACCCAAATAATGGGAACCATAAGATATTGTGATTTTCCCTCAATGTTTGGAAGATTAACACATTAATATGGACAGCAGATCTTCAAGACAACTAGGCAAAGGCAGTATTGATGTGACTGAATGTATTGTTGCTTGCTGGGAGCTGTGTAAAATATGATGGAGTTTTTCTTAAAATACTGGTGTAACAAAAGCTCTCTGGGAAATACAACACAATTACACTTCATGTTATTTCCAGCTTTATACCAGAGAAAGCATTCAGATAAACTTAGCAGAATATGATAAATAAAAACCTTATGTGCATAAAGGGATGTTCATCTATCTATTTTTAATATATGCATGTATGGAATATATGTTTAATATATCTTTTTTCAATGACAGTTTTAGGTCCATTAATAATCACATTGACAGTCTTGTTTCAATTGAAAATAAGTAGTCAATAGTGAAAATGCAAAATTAAGAAAAGTACAATGACAATAGCTATGATTAATTGATTTCTGTTTCATTTCTGTTATATATATGAAAAAAGCAATATTGAGGTTCTTTAAAATGAAAGTCAACGGAATATAATAACTTATTTCTAAAATCCAAAGGATAAATTCACATTTACTGAGTTCTTTAGAGTGAAACTTGTGGGTGGGGGTACATCTAAATAATTTACACACTTAAACAGATTCAAAATTATTTATTGACGAAGGTTTTGCTGTGATGTGTCTCCTCTAAAGCATTCTCATGCAGTCTTGAGATGAGTTTTCATCCATGTGAGAATACTGGTGGAACCTCTTCGGGTACATAATGTCCAAAGATGGCTGCTATCAATTCCTTCCTCCTGGAATACTCATACTCTTCCTCACATCAAGAGATGGAGTTTAATTCCCCATCCTCTTGAATTTAGCCTAATTGTACTAACTTGTTTGAACCACTAGAGGGCAGTGAAAGTGACATCTTGGGACATCTGAGAAGCCTTTCATTTTCTTTCTGGGCTCCTTGGAATGCTTGGGATTCTGCCTCTTGGAACATGACCTACCATGCTATAAGGAACCCGAGCCCCGTGGAGTGGCCATTGTAGGTGTGTTCAACTGGAAGCAGATGATGCTTCAGTTCAATTGTAAGCATTCAGTTGGAAGCAGATGATGCTGCTTTCTTTTTTCTCTTTTTTTTGCGGTACGCGGGCCTCCCACTGTTGTGGCCTCTCCCGTTGCGGAGCGCAGGCTCAGCGGCCATGGCTCACGGGCCCAGCCGCTCCGCGGCATGTGGGATCTTCCCGGACCGGGGCACGAACCCGTGTCCCCTGAATCGGCAGGTGGACTCTCAACCACTGCGCAACCAGGGAAGTCCTATACAGTGTTTTTATCCTGAAACTGTGTTGCATTTTGCCAAATGCTTTTTCTGTGTCTATTGAAGTGATAATGTGGTTTTTGTCCTCTATTAAAATAGTAGATAAATTCAATTGATTCCCAGATTTTAAACTAACTTGGTATTCCTGGGATAAATCCCACTAGTCATAGTGTGTAATTCTTTTTATATGTTGTTAAATTTGGTTTGCAAATAAATTGTTGAGGAATTTTGCCACTATATTCATAAGAGATATTGGCTTACAGTGTTTTTTTCCTGTGATATCTTTGTCTGCTTTAGGGTTTAGAGAAATAGTGGTCTCATAATGTCAGTTGGGAAGTGTTCTCTCTTCTATTTATTGGAAGAGTTTGTAAAGGATTATTAATAATTCTTCTTTAAAAATTTGGTAGCATTCACCAGTGAAGCCATTTGTGACTGGGCTTGTCTTGTGGGAAGTTTTTATTCAATCTCTTCACTTGTTATAGGTTTATTCAGATAGTTTGTTTTTTTCTTGAGGCAGTTTCTCCAATTTGGGTCTTTCTAGGAATTTGCCTGTTTCCTCTGTTATCTAATTTGTTGGCATACACTAGTTCAGATTGCCTCATAGTCCTTTTTATTTCTTTAAGATTAGTACTAATGTCCTCTATTTCATTCCTGTTTTTAGTAATGTGAATCTTCTCCTTCCCCCCACCCCTTGGTCAGTCTAGCTAAAGATTTGTCAATTTTATTGACCTTTTCAAAGAACCAACTTTTGGTTTTATTGATTTTATCTATTGTTTTTCTATACTCTATTTCATTCATATCTGCTCTAATCCTTCCATCTATGTGTTTTAAGTTTAGTTTACTCTTCTTTTTCCAGTAAGTTGAGGTAGAACACTTTTATTTTTAGCTGTTTCATATGGGTGTTTCAGCTATAAATATTGCTCTAAGCAGTCTGTTAGCCACATTCAATAAATATTGATGTGTTTTAATTTCTATTCATCTCAATGCATTTTATGGTTTCTCTTTTGATTTCTTGCTTTGATGCAGCTGTCATTTAGGAGTGTGTTGCTTAATTTTCACATATTTGATTTCCCCAATTTTCTTCTGTTATTGTTTTGAATTTTATCTCATTGTGGTTGAAGAACAACTTTATATGTTTTCAATTCTTTTAAATTTATTGAGGTTTTTTCTTCATGGCCTAGCATATGAAATGTTCCATGTTTACTTGAGAAGAATGTAAATTCTGCTGTTGTTTTTAGGTGTCTGATAGGTCTAACTGGTTTATAGAGTTGTTCAAATATTCTCTTTTCTTATTGTTCATCTGCATCATTTTTCTGGCCATTATTGAAAGTGGGATATTAAAGTCTCCAACTGTCTATTTGTTCCTACAATTCTGTCAGTTTTTGCTTCTTGCTTCATATATTTTGAGGCAGTGGTATTAGGTGTATTTTTCATTGTTATATCTTCCTTATGAATTGACACTTATCATTATAAAATACCTCTTTTTATCTCTATTAACACCTTTTCCCTTAAGGTTTATTTTATCTGATATTAGTATAGCCACTCCAGCTTTGTTATGGTGGTTGTTTGCACGATATATCTTTTTTTATAACCTGTTTCTTTCAACTATTCATAGCTTTAAATCTAAAGGATCTCTCTTGTAAACAGGATATACTTGGATTTCTTTATCCAGTCTGACAACCTGTCTTTTGATTGTTTAATCCATTCATATTTAATGTTACAAGTGATATAGTTGAATTTATGTCCACTATTTTACATTTTGTTTTGTCTATGTCTCATGTCTTTTTCTGTTCCTCTGTTGTTCTTTAGCATTGAGACTATTTTCTACTGTAACATTTTTATTCTTTTATTGATTTAAAAAATATTTTTTGAGTTATTTTCTTAGAAGTTATTTCCTTTGTATGGAATTTATTTCTACAAAAGGATCTTTTTAATGTCCCAAGCTTTTTGGGCTACATCAAACAACGTTGCCAATAAAATTAACACATGTATACAATCAATTCAAATATTCACAGATTTTGGTGGCTAATGTATTCATGAGGGACTGAAATTTTTTAATGGATCCACATGCTTTTGTTTGCACAGATGTATTTTTTATAAATTCTTTTTTATATTATTTTCCATTATGGTTTATTGCAGGATATTGCATATAGTTCCCTGTGCTTTACAGTAGGACATTGTTGTTTATTCATTCTATATATAATAGTTTGCATTGCACAGAAGTATTATAACCAACTTTATATTATTTAATTTAAAATTAATCACTGAGTCTACATTTTAGTTATATGTATTGAACACATATATTTTTACCTTCTCTAAAAGTGCATTAATATAATGATAAAGGCACCCATCACAAGAATATTTAATTTACAGCAATTATCTTCCAGTTTGGATTACTTCAAAAGCATTTCTTTCATTGGAAAACTTTACATTTTTACTCTGCCTTAGTGAACATTTATAAAAACTTTTTTAACAAAATTGAAGTATAGTTGATTTACAATATTGTGTTAGTTTCAGGTGTACAGCATAGTGATTCAGTATTTTTGCATATTATTTTCCATTATAGGATATTACAAGATAATCGGTATAATTCCCTGTGTTATACAGTACATCCTTGTTCCTTAGGTATTTTATATGTTTTAGTTTGTATCTGTTTATCCCATACCCCTAATCTGTTGCTCCCCCACATTCTCTTTCCCTTTTGGTAGCTGCAAGTTTGTTTTCTATATCTGTGAATATGAGAAACAACTTCCAAATAAGACATTTCATTAAGTATAAGAAATTAATAAACGAAACAATTGTGATATGTTACATATGGAGTACATATTTTCTCATGGATAATACTTTTCTAAATCCATAGTGATTGTCCAGGCAAATGCAATATTTAACTTAACATTGACATCTTACACATTGAACCATTTGGGGGTAATGTATGTTGTTTAAAATTTTTCTCATGTGTAATTAATTTTTAAGGAAATTATAAATAGCCACTGTAAAATTGAGTATTATTTAGCATATAAGACTTTTTTAACTAAGAAATGATTAGATAAGCTTGCCACTGTAACATTTTTCAAGACATAAGCACTGTTATATAAGAGCAAAATCTCTGGAAGAAACAACCTAAAATAAAACAATTCCATTAACAAATTCCCCAGATACATAAGAATCCCAACATGTTACAATGGGATTTTATGATATGTTCAAAAAGAAAATGCATTATATGAGTTCTATACAATAATTTGAAATGTTCTCTGACACTAATTAGTGATTTGACCTTGAATAAATCACCAAATTCTTTTCTGCATCATTATTCTGATTTGTAAAGTGAAGACATTTACTTGAATAACTGCCAGCCTTTTTCCAAGAACGGAATTCTCAGATTGTATGTACTATATTTGTTGATAGAAGATATCAGTAGAAGAATCATAAAGCGAGTGTTTGATAAAAGGACTTCTGTCTCATAATTTACCACAGATTTTATCACAGTTTGATTATGGTTTTGAATTTTGTGATTTAAATATTTATTTGTTTTACTTTGATGTAATTCTAACAAATTATAACAATTACAAATTTCACTTGATATATTAGGTAAAGATTATCTTTTCCTTAAAATTAATAGTCTTAGGTACATTTAAAGTTATATGCTGTATAATATATTCAATCAAAATATACTGAGATGTAATTAACAGGATTAAAATAGCTTTCTGTGTTGTAGCATAATTTCAATGAAGGGTGGAGATTTTACATCTAATTTGCATTTGCCAGTTTACTAGGTTTTTTACTTTTATTATGTGCAATTAATCAGAAAATATTCTGAACTATTTTTTTCTCTTCATTTTTTGAATTACTTGTACACTATATTAGTTTTTGTTTTTGTTTTTTTAATGTTGTTGTTAGAATGACCTGGTTTTGTTTTCTTTTTCAGAGCTGAAAACATTGTCCTAACTCTACATCCTAACTTCATTTGTAGCTTGAGCATATAATATTGACATTATATACTTTCCCACAGTTTAGTTGGAAAAAAATTAGATTTACTAATAATTTTAGGCCAATGAATATTGTTTTAATGCAATGAAATTATTGATAGATGTGGTAGGCTAAGCAGTGGCCCTCCAAAAATGTCCACATTGAAATACTGGGGTCCTTTGAATATATTAACTAATAGGGCAAAAGGAACTTTGCAAATGTGATTAAAGATCTTGAGCTACAGAGATCATTCTGGATTATCTGGGTGGATTGATGTAATCACAAGGGTAGTTATAAGAGTGAGACAGGAGCATTAAAGACAGAAAAAGGAGATATGGTGTCTGAACCAGTGGTGGTTGTGATGTACTTTCAAGATAAAGGAACAGGCAATAAACCAGGGAATGTCAGTGGCCTTCAGAATCTGGAAAAGGCAAAGAAACAGATCCTCCCTGAAGGCTCTAGAATAAATATAGTACTGACAGCACCTTGATTTTAGATTTCTGATCTCCAGAACTATAAGAGAAAAAAATCTGTATTGTTTTAAGTCATTAACTTTGTGATAATTTGTCAGTGCAGCAATAGAAAACTAATACGATAGCCTCTTAAGTATGTTTGTATGTTTCCTTTGTGTCTGTATTCATTCCCTAGATCTTTCGTCAATCTTTTGGATTCAATGTCTCATGAAAACCAGTATTGCTTTAAAGCATCATAGTGCTATTTGATAATGTTAAACAAAATTAAGTAAAATTAATATTTACCTAACACAATACTACAAACTGGGGCTTCCCTGGTGGCGCAGTGGTTGAGAGTCCGCTTGCCAATGCAGGGGACACGGGTTCGTGCCCCGGTCCGGGAAGATCCCACATGCCGCGGAGCGGCTGGGCCCATGAGCCACGGCCGCTGAGCCCGCACGTCCGGAGCCTGTGCTCTGCAACGGGAGAGGCCACAGCAGTGAGAGGCCCGCGTACCGCAAAAAAAAAAAAAAAAAAAAAAAAATGCTACAAACTGCTTTTCTCACATAATACATCATTTAAATCAGATCTCATCAATAGTGAGAAATGTAAATAATTTTATTTGATAGTTGCATAATATTTCATAGCATAAATGAGCTGTTTATCTAACCATTCTGTAAATGGATATTTAGAATGTTTCTTTTCTTTTTAATTGTTAAAACTTCTGCAATAAAATTCAATTGTAAAACAATACATTGATTTTATCTTTAAACATTTAATCCCTTTTATAATTTCTTTTTACTTCTTGGCCAGTTTTGATATTGTACACTTGGTGTGTAAATAATCCATATCATCTAGACTTTATTTTACTTTTTTTCGTGAATAATATGTATTAGTCTTTCACATTTTGTATAAGCTCCTCTTTCATATATCTGGTAATGTTTCCTTTCTTCTACACACACATGCACACACATGTTTGTGTATTTTAAATTTGACTTTATTTTTATCTTCTAATCAATCTTAAAGAAAATTATTTATTATATTGGTAATTTTAAAAAGAAAAAAATTTATATACTTCATTTATCCTTTTTTTAAATTTCATTATTTTCAGCATTAATCTTTACTAATTTTCTTCCTACTTTTGGTTTAACTTCTTTTTCATTTATCTTAAAATATTGTCTCAAGGACTTCTAGCCATTAAATTCATGTTCCAGGGATCAATGAGGAGAAAAAGAGAAGGCAAAATAGGTACACATCTCTACCCAGAATTCAGGGGAGCATGTTTGACTGAAACCAGTCGTTAGCACATTCTATTCTGGGTAGCTCTATTGATTGGCTCAAACAATGATCATAGAGCTGAGAACAGTCGGCCGAGGCACAAGGCATTCATAGAATGAGAAATTCATTTCTCCACTATGTTTATATTTGAAAGGAAATATCTGGAATGGCTGAAAGTCTTTTTCACACCATGCATAGTCTTATAAGTCAACACAGATGCGAAAAGAACTGAGAAATGGGCAAACTCTGTCTTCCTGAGAAACAAGTTGTCTGAGTTTTAAATTGTGTGAAAAAATAAATGCCTATTTTGCTAAGGAGTTTAAAAAATAATTTTTGAAATATCATAAATTATGAATTTTCACAATCTGAATAAGCTTGTGTAACTCAAACCTAGATCAAGAAACAGAACATTACCACTACCCCAGAAGCTCCTTTTATGCTTTCTTCCAGTTAATCGGTAACATCCAAGGGTAACCACTGTCCTGTAGTCTAACAGTATAGATTAGTTTTGTCATGTTTTAATTTTATATGAATGGAATATATATTAATTTTTGGTCTGGATTATTTGGCTTGATATTTTGTTTGTGAGAGGCATTAATATGGTCACGTGTAGTTCCAGTTTGTTTATTCTTATTGGTATTCTGGATTTCATTGTGTGAATATACCATGATTTACTTATCCATTTTTCTGCTGATAGCATTTGGGTAGTTTCTGTTGGAGGCTATTATTGATAGTAATGCTCTGAAAATACTGGAACTTGTTTCTCAGTGAACATATGTATGCATTTCTGTTGGGTGCACACCTAGGCATGTAATCACCAGGCCAAAGGATAGGCACATATTCAGCTTCAGTAGATGCTGACAATATTTCATAATGGTCATAAAATTCACATTCCTACCAGCAATACATGAGAGTTCTATTTCTTCCACAGTTTTGCTAATGCTGATATTTTCATTAAAGGCTTAAAATGTTGAGTTTTCTGTCACTTGAAATAATTTATTATTATTAAAAACCTTCCTGTTTTATTGACTTTGCTGCTCTGACTGTTGTTTTATGTTATGGAGGAAATTGGGAGGGAAGATTGCTTATTCATGTCAAACTCAAGTCTCCATCTTTCTGGAAAATTTCAAGTACTCTATTCCTTTTACTATAAGAATATATATTCTGTCTTATACAGCCTCTTGTCATTCCTAAGTAAAAATAACTGTATAGAGTCAATGTTTCTATTTTTGTTTTAATTCCTTCTTAAACCAAAGGAATTAATTTAGCTGTGCAATTATTTGGCCAGTTGATGAGGGGATGTTGCTTCATTAGTCAGACATTGACCCTGTTCTATTTTTGACTAGAGATAAATTTAGACCATGTATTAATTCCATTTAATAAACAAATAAATACATTTTAAAAAGGAAAATAGTTGTGTCATAATTGTCTCCTCCAGAAAATTGTGATAGTAAAAACATATTTTCTTTGAGTGTAGTTGTTGAAAAGAAAATTTAAAAATCTATGAACAGTAAATGCTGGAGAGGGTGTGGAGAAAAGGGAACCCTCCTACACTGTTGGTGGTAATGTAAATTGATATTATGGAGGATTATTATGGAGAACAGTATGGAGGTTCCTTAAGAAACTAAAAATAGAACTACCATGTGATCCAGCAATCCCTCTCCTGCATATATATCTGGAGAAAACCATAATTCGAAAAGATTCCTGCACCCCAATGTTCATTGCAGCACTATTTACAATAGCCAAGACATGGAAACAACCTACATGTCCATCAACAGAAGAGTGGATAAAGAAGATGTGGTACATATACACAATGGACTATTTCTCAGCCATAAAAAAGAATGAAATAACACCATTAGCAGCAACATGGACGGACCTAGAGATTGTCATACTGAGTGAAGTAAGTCGGACAAAGAAAGACGAATATCATATCACTTACATGTGGAATCTGAGGGAAAAAATGGTGTGAATGAACTTATTTACAATACAGAAATAGAGTCACAGATGCAGAAAACAAAGCTATGGTTACTAGGCGGGAAGCAGGGGAGGGATAAATTGGGAGATTGGGATTGACATATATACACTACTACATATAAATGGATAAATAATAGGGACCTACTGTATAGCTCAGCAAAACATTTTTAAAGACCATGTGAGGGAGGGGCATCCCAGGGTATGTGGTCAGCTTGTGTCCAATTCTCTGATTGATGTTGAGGTAACATGGTGGTTAACATTATCAATCTTTAGGTGCCAGAAGGTCTGGAGGCTACATGTTCATAATCATCAGGCAGTTAGTTTCTTCCATTTTTTGGTGTTTTTTCAGCATCTGAAAAACTCAGGAAATATACATCAGATACTACTATCTAGGTACTTCAGAGAGGAGCTAAAGCAGAGGATATGGGAAGGGTCTGTCCTGGGAAAGGCCCATAGGGTCCTGCTCGGTTACAATATGATAGGAATAGTATATTATGTTAGGATATTAATGAGTCCAGGGTGCACAAGAAGTTACATTAACAGATAGTTACCCTCCTGCGTCAGTCCCCCAGAAGGGTGCTCCTTCCCAGTGTTGTCTGAGCCAAAAGAAGGAGACTGAGTTTGAGTTTGGTTCAGAAGCAAAGGAAAGCTTTATTCTCTGATCAGAGACTGTACAGTCCCGAGCGCTAGCTCTCGAGCACACGCTCTCCCAACAGGCTGTGGGCGGGGCTGCTTTATAGGGGTCTTGTCAGCCGGAGGGGGTGGAGTTCTCGCAGGGCGGGCGCGGAGTTCTCGCAGGGCGGGCGCAGCTGCGCAGCTGCGCTGCTCACGCTCCGGACTGAGTCCGGCGCAGCGTCTCCGCCCACGGACCGCCGCCTCCATCTTGAATTGAGGTGACTCGCGCGGCGCTTCAGCTCGTGGTGTGAGGTGTTGGCACAGCCACATTACCTGAAGAACTCTGGTCTGAAAGCCTGGGTGAAAGCCTTTGCACGCAGCACCGTACGAGCAAGTAAAACTAGACTGTGCACAAAGGAAAAAAGGTTAGACTTCATTTTATTACCCAAATTCTATATTTCCCAGGAATTGTTAACAGGCTTTGCCGGTGATAAATCTCTCCTCTGTCTTTTGTTCTACTCCTCATTCTTGAGGGGCACTGAGGGGTGAAGGAATGTCTTCTGTAACTACTTTCTGCTGAGTTTGGGCGTCGTCATAACCCCGGGTAGTAGAGCAGAACTTCTCCACAGCTACCTTTAGAGATGTTTGATTGTCACCAGGTCCTAACTGTTTGTATCTGTGAGCAAATAGCATTTGTCTAACCTTTTGGAGACAAAGAACACCAGATAATTTAAGATACACACCCCCCAAATGTTAGCAAGAGAATAATGGCCACATGCCAAATTTTCCCTAAAAATGAAGGTATGGAGGTCTTTTGCCTATAGGTCTTTTTCCTGATTATGAGGTTCACTGCCATGGCCTGAATATCCCTGGTCACACTTCAGGTCAGAGAGAAGTTCACATGAGTAGTCAAGGGGGTCCATTTCCCCAGGTTTGTCTTTCTGGAGGTTGGGGCTCAAGGGCCCTCTTCACTTGAGTGTGATGTGCTCACAGAGGGATCTCCTGTATCTTCAGGGCAGAAGGGGTGCTTAAGATCACCAAGTGGGGTCTGTTCCACTTAGCAGTGAGCTGATATTGCAGGCTGCTACTTTTCCAGGTTTTTAGGGTCACCCTGTCTCACGGCTAAGGGATGGAGGGCCAGGTAGGTGGATGCTGCCTGTACCTGGTTGCCGTAGTCCATGAGAGCTTTCATGGTTTCTCCTACTTGGAGGGCATATTTGAGTTGTTTCATTTCAAGGGGGTTAAGGTATCCCTTTTCTCGGGCTTGAGGAATGGGTCTACCATATATGAGTTCAGATGCACTTAATTTGTCTCTTGGGGCTGACTGCATGTGGAGCACACAAATGCTGGACCATTATCACTTTGTAGGGACTCCGGGAGCCCAAACATGGGAATTATTTTTTTTTAGTAATGCCTCAGCCACTTCAGCTGCTCTTTCGGTTCTAGCGGGAAATGCTTCTGTACACCCAGAAAATGTGTCTACTAGCACCCAGAGGTACCTGAAATTGCCTGGAACTTTCGGCAGGATAGTGAAATCAATCTGTCAGTCTTCTCCAGGATATGTCCCTCTGGTCTGATGGGCCTTACCTGGGGGTTCTGGTGTTGGGGTAGTTTATTGTGCAGATGGGGCATGCCTCAACTAACGGACTGATTATACTTTTCATACCAGAAGTTACCATGACCCCAACTAGCCAATTATATAAGGCTTCCCTTCCACAGTAAGTTCCGTGATCAAGGAGCCTCCCTGATGGCTCGACAAGCTGCGGTTTGAAGAAAGCATTGCCCTTGTTCATTAACTAGCTACTCACGGCCCCATAGATCTCTGTTGAAGCCCCAGTTTTGAACTTTGTCTAATTCTTCCTTTGTGTAGGTTGTGAATAATTGGATGGATCTGGCCTTTGATACATGAGGGGTAGTTGACAAGATACTGGTTCTAGGACTGCTCTTTTGGCAGTTGCATCTGACTTGTTGTTTCCCTTTATCAGCTCTGCATCCCCCTTTGGTGAGCCCTACAGTGGCTCACTGCCACCTTTTTTAAAAGCTGTACTGCTTCTAAGAGCTTCAGTATGTTTAAGCCATGCTTCACCTGCTTATTCTCCACAATAAGCATACCTCTTTCCTTCCAAATAGCCCCAAGTGCATATAGCATGGCATACACATTACTGGAAATCTGTGTAAACATTTAAGATCTCTCTGTCCCGATCTCTAAGGCTCTAGTGAGGGCCATCAGCTTGGCGTTTGGGGCAGAAGTCCCTGGGGGTAGGCTTCTTGCGTCTATGACTGGATCTGGGAGGTTGCTGTGTATCCCACCAGACTTTTTCCCTCTCATAAAGCTTCTCTCATCTGTGAACCATTCCTCTTCAGCATTTGGGAGAGGCTCACTTCCTAAGTTGGGGTGAATACATTGTGTCTCTTGTTTCTATACAATCATGCTCTAAGGGCCCTGTTTCTGTGGGTAGCAGGGTGGAAGGGTTTGGCACAGGATCTGTTTTTATGGTAGCCAGTGGGTTGTCTAAAAGCATAGCCTGAACTTGAATTGAACTTTCAGGGGATAGCCATTCTGTTCCCTTAGCTCTTGTGACCAAGTTTCCTTAATCTGGTGTTCAGAACTGAGTAAGTGGCATGGGTATTGACTAAGAATTTGACAGGCTTTCCCCCTGTCCAGTGTCAGCCGAGGCTCCTCAGGGGTCAGCTTAGGGGCCCTCTGGCCCTGTCATTCTTCATCTGTTTGGACTGCCTTCAAGGTTAGTGGCTGGGATCTGCCATTTCCATCCCCCTTCAGGGGCAGCAAAGGCATTTTCCCTTCCAGCGTCCCTCTTGTTTACATATGGTGCACTGACTGGATCCTAATTTCCTTGGCTGCTGTCCCTCAGTGGGGCTGTGGGTCACTCACCGGAGAATTTGAGTCTCCATGGGCAGTTAGTCCAGATTCCTGTGCCGACCAGTTGACACTGGAGGGCAGTAGCCAGTAGGTGGGCTTGCCTCTGGGTCTTTTTAGCTTCTGACTTTTCCTCCTCTATATCTCAGTTATTAAACATATAGTATACAACCTTCACCAGGTGAGAGGTAGGGGTATCTGGTTCTATTCTCAGTTTCGGAAGTTTACACCTAATACTGGGGACTCTTTGGGAAATGAAATACATCCTCAGGATTGCATTCCCTTCTAGTGACTCAGGGGCTATGGTAGTATAGATTCGGAGGCATTCCATGAGGTGCTCTAGGAATGCCAAAGGTTTTCTGTTGGCTCCTAATTGATTTCCTTTATCTTATTCCAACTGACAGATTTTGAGAAGGAATCACCCAAGGTTTACCTCATAAACAGAGGGCAGAGAATGGGTCCAGTGGGCTGGGTGTTTTCTATTCTTGCCAGCAGCTCACAGTGCTTTCTGCTAATAAGGTTCCTGGGTCTTGTAAGTGGTTCACAGGACTCCCCAGCCCACTTCAGAGAAACTTGTGCTGACTGAAAAAGGTCAAATCACCTATCCAGTACCTAGTTTGGGACCTTTTTGCACTCCAGAGTCCCTGAACACTCCAGGTGCCTTCCCCTGAACTCAGACCTAGCATCCTTGTCTTCTTTCTATTCTGTCAGCTGTTCCTTATTACCTGAGCCTTTTCCACATCTTGTCTCTTGGCTCACAGGGCTGGCTACTTTTCTTTACCAAACAGAAAGTGACTATGGAGAATGCTACTGTTGACCCCTGGAGGTCAGCAAGGAGGGCAAAAAGCCCTGGTGTGGCTGTTACTGCCTTGTACAGGGGTCAAAAGGACAGCACTACTGGCAAGACAGTGGGCAAGACTACCGTGGCTCCCTCTCAGCCACAATTTCGTGGGTATTTGGTACTGCAGAAAGGCCAGCCAGTGATGCCACAGTATAATCCCCTCAAGGGGACACAGTCTAGACTACTCTGGGGGCTCCGCTGTGTGCACACCACACCTGGATATCAGCTTGCTGGGCGGAGTTG
This sequence comes from Tursiops truncatus, assembly GCF_011762595.2. NCBI lineage: Eukaryota > Metazoa > Chordata > Mammalia > Artiodactyla > Delphinidae > Tursiops > Tursiops truncatus. The sequence goes on from NC_047037.1 coordinate 99,461,384, forward strand.
CTGAATTTGGCCAAAGGCTATCCCCATTCTACCCTGTCAGTGTTACTCAAAGATTAGAGTCAAGAATCCTCACACAAACCTCCCAAAGCCTCTGTTGCCCTCCCATTGGAGCCAGGGAGAGCCAGAGCCTAGTGGATAGGTGCAGGTGAAAAGGCCACAGTCCATCCCATCTAGGTTGCCAAAATTTTGTTACTGACCGTCCTGAGTTGGTGCTCAACAAGGATCCTCCTGCCCAGTGTCCTTTGAGCCAATAGAACAAGGCCAAGTTTGGTACAGAAGCAAAGGAAAGTTGATCAAAGAATAGAGAGTTGCAAGCTTGCTCTTTAGAGTACACACTCTCCCCAAAAAGCCCTTCATGGGCTGCTTTATAGTGTTCTTGTAGACGGGAGGGGGACAGAGTCCTTGCAGGTCAGGTGCAGCTGTGCTGTTCACAGTACTCTAGATCAAAGTGCCGAATGCAGCATTTCTGCACACGGTACTCTGTTGCCATCTTGAATTGAAGTGTTGTGCTCATCGCTTCTGCACTTGGTCCTCCAGGCTAAAGTTTGGGGCACAGCCGTTTCACACTAGAACTCTGGTCTGAAAGGCTAGGTGGGAGCCTCTGGATGCAACACCCTATGACCAAGTGAAACTAGACCGAGCACAAAGAAAAAAGTAAGGTCAGGCTTTATTTTATTACTTAGATTCTGTTTTTGTTTCTTGGGAATTGTTAATGGACTTTGCTGGTGACAATAGCCTCACCAATGTCACACACATCCATTACACCAATACATCTTTCTCAATTCACACCATAGGCACTATAGGACCTTCACTGTGGCCATGTGATACAGGAGAAAACAAACAAACTCAGATTGGTTCATGGGTATATTGGTGTAATGCTTATTCTGTAAAGCAGTTGGAAAGGCCAGTGGGTCACATTGGAGAAAGACAAGACTGTGGACGACCTGGTGGAGGTGTCAGTACTCTGGGCACCTCTGCCGTTGCAGCTGCTCGGGGACCTGTGGGCACCTTGTGTATTCTCCCGGGCCCTTCACTATAAAGTTATTTATTGTACTTCTTTGGAGTAGTGGGAAAATTCTAATGTTTCTTTAGGAAAATGCCTTGCCTTGATAGTTGAATATATCAAGTTGTTGAAAGATAAAAATGGATTTTCACAGCACCACAACTCCCATTGGAGTTAGTACTGAAATACAGTAGTGAGAGGAAATCCTTCCATTTGACCGATCTTTGAACAGTATATCTGGCCATTAATTTTGCAAAAAAGGGAGAAGTAACTGGAAATAAGGGTTTTCAGATCTGGGGGTAGTGATGATTGGCTTGACTGGTTGGTAAGGGGCTTGGAATGAATATGATTACACATTCAAAGAAAGAAGGTGTTAAGAGGAAGTATATGATTGAACCTATGGTAGAGAGTATAAAAGTATAAGCATTTGTGTGTCAAGTCAGTGTCCAGCAGTGGGAACTCACTGAAGGAAAAGAACTAAACAAACTGATGAATAGGATAACTTATCCAGCATACATCAGATCAGCCAGTTCCTGTCCTTGGACACCCAGTACTTGCAGAATAGCCCATGCCATGGTCGTAGAATTAAAGGCTATATATGGGTCCAATTGCATGGGATTCTTCTCACAAAGGATGGTTTAGCTATTGCCAGTGATGAATATTTAAATCGTAAGTAGCAAAGACAGAATGGATTCCTCACTGTGGTACAAGCTCTTAAGGAGATCAGTCAGCCACATGGTGGCAAGTTAATTACTATACAACCCTTATACCCAAAGGAGGGAGCATTTCATCCTTACTGTAATTGATAAATATTTCTGATGAGGGTTTCCTTTTCCTGCCTGCTTTCTTGGCCAAGACCACTACATGAGAGTTCAAAAAATGTCTTATTTACTTAATGAGATCGCGTGTAACATCACTTCAGAACAAGGAACCAATTATATGGCAAAGGTCATGTAAAAGTGGGATACAGTAATCAAACAGTGTACCTTATCATCACCCAGAATCTGAAAGCCTGATAGAAAGTTAGAATGGTACTTCTAAAGGTGCAGCTAGGGTGCCGGTTAGGCTATGAAACTCTGTGGATTTAGGGTGTAAGTCTTCATGATGTAGTATCAATATATCCTTTGAACTAACAGCCATTATATGGTGCTGTATTCCTAACAGCTAGAATTGGGGACTAATGTTCTGCCCCATTCCAAGAAGAGGAGAAGACGCAGGCTTTTCAATAAATGCTCAAGATACAGGACTAAATCTCTTAAGTAGGCTAGAACATTACTCAATCCAGATCTATGAGGAAGGCTAGTTACTCCAGATCAATATATGGATGAGGAAGCACTGATGGTTGTTATTAATAACAATGCTAATAAGAATGACTTACTTGTAGTATCTAGACAGCATGGTAACAATGGCATCACCTGCAATATAGAACTTTTGTAAGTGGAGGAAGCAGGCATGTAAATGTAACTGAGCACTTGCTACCTTGCCAGCTGTGTAATCCCTCCTGGGCAAGTACTTGCTATTTCTGAGTCTCAGTTTCCTTTTTTTTTAATTGTCGAAAAAGGAGGGAAATTGTTTCAATTCCCTTGTGATTATTTTGATTAAATAAACTAGTGTTCATAAAGTATTTAACACAGTGCCTGCCATACAAGAGGATTCAGTATATTTTATTTATCTTTCTATGTAGTATGTGTCATCATCATTTGTGCTATTTTTAGAGCGCTGTTGCATTTGCCTTATTAAATAATATTGAAATATTTTTTAAAAGGGGGAAGGTAGTAAAATATCTTATAGAATTCTAGTAGTTGTTACTGAAGGTTTGGGGACATTTAACTCAAAATTTTTAGCTCTTTAAAAAATTCATAGCTCTTAAAAAATTCATAAACTATTTCTTCCTACTATCAGTTAAGTATCTTTTCACACTTCTTTAATATACACTAGCTATATCACAAGTACTCCTTTATGATTATTCTTAAATATCTTTGTTCTCATAATGAGTCAGTACAAAATCATTAAAAAGTAATTGTCATCACATTTTACAGACAAGTCTCTGTACTAGGATAAGGCAGTTCCAATTAAAAAAAAATGTTTTGAGGCAAGTCTGCCCTCCCCTTCCTTTCTACTTAATGACCCACAGATATTTTAATCTAGGAGTTAGACTGCCAAAAAAATACACATGCTCTAGAAGTTTTGACTTCATGTTCTACCTTCTTCTGTATAATGTTCAAAGTTAACATTACTCACATAGATAATGTAGAACTTCAATTTAATAAGTTTTTTAATACAGTATAGAATTTTGTATACCATTTCTCATAAAACACCTTTCAAAATAATTATATTGATCTGAGTTTACATTTATCCTGTAAAAGCACTTGCATTATTACTGTACTTAAGCCATGTGTTATAAATTTTTGGTAAATAGTGCTATTCGGTGGTTGGTTGGAAAATGGATTATTTGCCCCAGTCATACTTGTGTAAGTTGTATCACCTTCATGAAAATCAAAAGTAATTTTTTTGAGTAAAAATATACAGAATAATACGCTGGAACATGTTATAATTTTAAATATACCATACTTTAGAGTAGCTACTTATCAGTGAATTCAGAATAGAAATGCAGTTAGGCTTCCAAGATTGAAGAGGCAGAACCTTGGAAAAATCTCTTAGGATTTCAGCATATATTAACCATCAACAAATTTTCCCAAGCTGAAAATTTTATTATGACTATTCAAGACTATTTAAATAAGGCTATATAGTTACTAGAGCAGCACTGTGAATAAAAATGTCCCAGGGAATAAAAGTCTCTCACTGATATACATACTCACAACACCTTCTATGCACCTGTATCACTCAGTTCTTGATTGAGAACAACAGAAACCAATTCTATCTGAATTAAGCAAAAAATAAACGTATTGAAGGGATACTAAGTAGCTCAAGGAATCAGTAGACAAGCAAGAGAATTAGGTTCAGAATACCACCAGGATCTGAGAATCTAGTCTGCCCAAACAGGAAAGGTAGAGTGTGTTTTAGATGGCTGGCTGTGCAGTCAGTATTGCTGAGCTCTTCCCCATTCCAGCCACGCTCCTGCCACAGCTACCATATTGAGTCATTCTTTGACTATTGATTTTGCCTTATGCGGTATTTCTTCAATATTTAAATTCCCGGGAGTTTTATTAAAGTGGCCTTTGGGTGCTGCAAAATGGGAATCAGGAGTATGTAGCTAAATCAATTTACAGAGCTATCAGCTCTTTCCAAAGCATACATTGAGACGGAAAACAAATGACAAAGATCCCCTTGATTTCCAATGTATCAGAAAAGAGGATTTTGTCACCCAGATAATTCAAGATAGTTGAAATTGTCTTCTGAATGACACTACATTGTACGTGTCTAGGATCGTCTTCTTGATACTAAACACCGTTGTGTTGGTGGCACACAGGCAGGTGATTATCTTCCTGAGGTCTGACATTGTGAATGGATCACTTACCTGGATACTGAGACAAGAAAATATAACAATTTATTGTATTAAATTTTAGACCAATATAATTTTATAAGTATGCATACCTGGTTGACATCATTTACCATTTTATTATATTCCTATTGTTGCAGACCCTATTGATTTTTGCCTTAATAGCTAATAGTACTAATGTGGGGTTCATATTAATCTTTTGAGTCAATATTAAATTATAAGTAAATATTCAAAAAATACTTCTAATAGATAATTACTGTAGTGATGATTTACAGCTAGATTTATATTAATGGAATTCTTTATAAGGAGAATGAGATAAGTAAAATTTACCATGATATTTAAAGATTGCCTGTATAGAAATATGGACCATGTATTCTGTACCTAACACAATCCTGTGAGACAGTGGGCCCAGATCAAACACTCAGAGGAATAATTCCATCAGCCCAGGTGATGCACACAGCTGCTGCTTGGGCCCAAGGCTATCACATGTGGTTGTGCAGTTTGTTAATAGCACAGAGGCATCTAGCTGTGGGAACTAGTGAAAGCTGACATCTAGTCCACTGCTCAAATAGCCATGTCCCTCTGGGAACATCCATCTGCTCCAAGGTAGTAGTGTTGAAGTTCCTCCAGGGTGCTCTATTATTGTACTAGTGGTGGGTTTATAACTTGGGCCTTTTCTCATGGTGTGAACTAATTTCATGTGGGTTGTGGCTGAACAGATGAGCATGTCAGGATTTCTTCCCTCTTTGCATAGCATTGAAATTTGATGGAAAATCCAGGGTAAAATTTTCCTCCTAAGTGACTCCTTTGACATTTAGCAAGAGTTCTGCTACAGTTGATCCTTTCCAAATGAGACTTTGCTTCTATTTTTTTTAATGATCCAGATGTTATACTTAGAGACTTTTTTTTTAAAGCATACCTGAGTTTTTAAAAATTTATCTATTCAATTTATTTTATTTTTGGCTGCGTTGGGTCTTCATTGCTGCACGCGAGCTTTCTCTAGCTGTGGCAAGCGGGCACTACTCTTCGTTGTGGTGCACAGGCTTCTTTCTCATTGTGAAGTCTTCTCTTGTTGTGGAACACGGGCTCTAGGGCATGCGGGCTTCAGTAGTTGTGGCACGTGGGCTTAGTAGTTGTGGCGCACAGGTTTAGTTGCTCTGCAGCTTGTGGGATCTTCCTGGACGAGGGATGGAACCCGTGTCCCCTGCATTAGCAGGCAGATTCTTTACCACTGTGCCACCAGGAAAGTACCCCAAATCAGACTTTGGTAAAATAATATTGATTTATGTAAATTAAAACACATGTGATCCCTGGAGAGGTATTCTTATTTGACTTACCACCTCTGCTCCAGGACATAGGGACTAATTTTTCCTCTTTTGTGGATTTCCTAAAAGCAAAGTAACAATTCCAAATCTGTCAAATAAGAGAATTGTTATTTTTTAATGAAAGGACTTTGTTTCGGCAGGAATAACGCTACATATCAGTGACTATGCAGTCTCAGTTTTTGTTGGCTTTTGCAGACTGGAAGTATAGTGTTCTTTCTTCTTTTAGCATTGCTGCGCAGCTTTCTGTGATCTGAAATTTGACCTCTATTTTGGAATCAAGAAATGAATGGTTCTCTAACTATAAATTGAAACCCAAATCCATGTCTCAAGTCCTGGAGACTCTACTACTTTTTTTGAAAACAGAAAAGTTTTCACCCAAGTGACTTTCAAAATGAGTTATATTTCCTCCTCTAAATGTTAGCAAGTAAGCAGGGGAGCAGTGGTGAAATCATCTGTTGCCTGCCTTTTGAGAAGAGGGAAAAAAATTGACATTACATACAATTCTAGGCGATAAGTACAGACTATGAGGGAAGATGTATTTAAGAAGCAATTAATGGGCTTCCCTGGTGGCGCAGTGGTTGGGAGTCCGCCTGCCGATGCAGGGGACGCAGGTTCGTGCTCCGGTCCGCTGGGCCCGTGAGACATGGCCCCTGAGCCTGCGCGTCGGGAGCCTGTGCTCCGCAACGGGAGAGGCCACAACAGTGAGAGGCCCGCATACCGCAAAAAAAAAAAAAAAAAAAAAAAGAAGCAATTAGTTCATGATTTTTATCTTCTGCTGAGACATCTGACGAGTTATTTTGTTATTTTCATTATCTGGGAACCAGTTTTTTTTTTTTTTCTGAGTAGGGTAAAGAGTAGTGTGATAGTGCCATGCAATGGTGCTCTCTGTGTGTAGGGAGAGAGTTTTAAGCATTTGGAATATTTCTTATAGATCATTCCAACAAGAAACCAACTTGCTCTAAAAAACTTTTTCCTCTTATGTTGGGAAGGTAATTATGCTAATAAAGGGCTCTTAATTTTAGCAGCAATATGAAGTAAAGAAGTAAATTTGGAATTGCAAATACCTACCTCAGAGTAAAGCATACATGGAAGACACAGCCTCTACAAGAGCAAATTATGGGATGAATATCTCAAACTGAAAATGAAAATCTTAGCTCATGTGATTGTCACAGGTTTTCAAAATTCTAGTGCATAGTGAACTGACTTGAAGAATTCAAAGAAATCAAAATGAAAGATTTTGACTTCTTAGAACTTACAATGTCAAACAGACTAATAAGATAGATAGTAGAAACAAATGTAAAAATAATTCAAACTGTAGAAAAATATTAACATTAGCAGAATAATTTTTCCATTTATGTCACATACAGTTGATGTTTCACACTATTTTAACTATGTGATATTAGCATACTTATATTAAGCTATAATTACTTAATGTATACCTACTTATTTCTTTTGAAAAACACTAGAAAATTATTTTCCTTATAATTTTCCCCCCTTTTTTTTTGGCTATGCAAGGCTGTTTTATTCCTGATTCTGTTTATTTTGGAATCTTTCATACCAAATGCTTCTCTAAACAAAAATTACTTTTTCTTTTCAAGAAAAGTCAAAAGGAAATGGTTAAGTCATAAGGAGCTGCTATTAAAAGATTCAGGACTTATTTCTTGACCTGCCCTGAGGTCTTCACACCTTTCATTTTCTCCCAACAAAATTAATCCTTTATCTTTATTTTCTTCCTACCTCTTTGTCAATATATTATGTCCAATCTTAAAAGCAAATACCACAAATATGAACTATTACCAAGTTTATTATTATCATAGGCATCACAGACGAATGTAGGTTCCTATTTATAGACTGTGGCTTTTTGATTTTCATTCATTTTCTTTCTCACCTTCCTACATTGTTATCATACACACTGTTATAAAAATAAAGTTGGTTTAAATGAATATCAAGACCAATAAGAGTGGGAAAAGAAAGAAGCAGTATATTGTGGATGCAGAAGAGAAAGGGGTAAAAGGTTTCTGTTTGTCTCTATGGCAATGAAGAAGAATGAATATTTTCAAATAGTCAATTTATTTTTGTATTATTGTTGTGGTGTCTCTTCTCCCTTTTTTGCAGACTTGAGTCATTGTCTCTTCTGGTTTTTCCTCTAGTGTTGCAGTTGATAGGGAAAATAAGGAGAGGGAATCACAAATATTCAGGAACTAGATTGAATACATTGAAAATGGGGACAAGCCCATTCTTTACTTGACATTCTGTTTCTCCTATCTCTGAAATTAAAACTCGGTGACTCTTACTTGAAATCTGATGAAAAGGAAAAGAAATCCTACATTTAATAACATTTAATAAATTCCCCAAATCCTCTCTGCTCCATTTGTTTCCCATACAAAAACCTAAATGTTACTTTTCAAAAGCCCACACATTTCCAGAAGGAACTGTAAAATTATGGAAAATTGGGATTCAGTGTTTAAACATTAAAATTCTTATTTCTATCTTCAAAGGATGGTGATAAAATTAATGAAGGTAATCATGAATGTCATGGAGTTGGACTCATCTGTTCATATATTAGCAAATTATATCCTCTAAACCATTCGTATGGTCATAATTTAGAGAAGTTTATGGCTAAAATGATTCTTTACAGACATATGAATACATAAAAGGGCTTGTAAGCTATTGTATACTGGCTCCCCAAATATCACCAACACAGGCTGTTCATAAGACAGATTTCAGTTAATTTCTTACTATGGTAAAGGAGAAGAACTTTGTAAGTGGTCAAGAGAACTTTGTGACGCATAGTGGGTTGGGTAAGATTCAGTTTTACTGAGAAGGTTCAGTTTGATTAAATGTGGACATTTCAATATGGGGAATGAGGGGGATTGAGTAGGATTGGGTAAGAATCAGGATATAACACTCTAGGATTGGTAGAAATAGCAAAGCAAGGCTTTTGGGACTAAACGTTCAAGGAGTCTTAGGATATAAACTGTTGATGCTTTATGTTGAAGAGTTTGTGGGCCTTTTCATGAAGGCCCACAGATGAGCCTTCGTGAAAAAATAAATGTATTTGCCTGGATAAGAGTCTTCTGGAATAGTAAATTATGCTAATGAGGGTAATGGCATAATACAATCATATTATTGTAGAAAATGAGCTGAGCTATGTGGGAGAGTAGGTGGTTTCAATCCTCAGTGTCCAAGCTATAATTGTACTCATCATTTCTTTACAAATGTTTCATTATTTTTCTAGTATGCCTGAATCATTCTTATTGTTACAGTTGAAGCTGGAATCAACCACATTTTATGAGGCCTAAAGCTTATACAATTTTGCCAGCTCTCTTATAGAAAAAGAACACAATATTATGGGAAATAACTAGGCACATGGCTTTGAAAGGTGACTTTACCAATGATATTCATACTTCATTACTGTCAGGATAGATCCATTTCTGATTAGAATAATATTAAAACAAGAAGGTTGGAATTGTCCCCTGGGGTTGCAACTTCATAGATGTAGAGTCAAGAGACCCTTACCTTAAAATAGCTCATAATGGTCTATCCCTGAAGGACAAATATTTCCTATCATCAGGGTCAATCATAATTCTTTTTTTTTTTTTTTTTTTTTTGCGATATACGGGCCTCTCACTGTTGTGGTCTCTCCCGTTGCGGAGCACAGGCTCCAGATGCGCAGGCTCAGCGGCCATGGCTCACGGGCCTAGCCGCTCTGCGGCATGTGGGATCCTCCCGGACCGGGGCACGAAGCCGTGTCCCCCGCATCAGCAGGCGAACTCTCAACCACTGTGCCACCAGTGAAGCCCCAGTCATAATTCTTGAACAACCTTGTGGCTTTGCCTTTATAAGCCCGACAGTCTCTTCTCTGGAACACTTGATTTTACACAAGTCTGTGTCTCCTGAATTGCAAGTCTTTAGACCTCAAATAAAGCTCTTGGTTCTTTGCAGCCTCCCTACTGATTATTGTTTGACAGAAGAATGGAATATGTTTGGAAACACAGGAACTGTATCCGCCTTGAAAGAAAATTAATCCAGGGTAGTATAAAGATATAGAAAAATTATGGTAAAGCCGGAGTTCAGTAACAATTTAGAATGTATTGATCCTAGGGTCAGAATTGAAGAAGTGAATGAAAATGAAAATGAAAACCAGTTGACAAAATAGCCACAGATTTGCAGATCAGAGTGAGCAGGCAATCAAGATGAGGGAATTTTAAGAAAGGTGAAGATAATAAGTTTGTTATTTGGGCAAGGACTGTGAGCTACAGCAATTGAGGAAGGGGAATCACAAATTCCTTCTAGGACAATTTCTGTGTGTTCTTCATATACCATCATGAAGAAGACCTTGATCCTAAGGTCAGGCCCAGCTTTAGTCTTGATCTCTCCGCTATGCTTCAAGACAAATAATAAACCAATTTTATCTCCTTGGAGTTTAATTGGTGTTGCCCAAATTTCAGTCTTTTTCATGTCACCTTTACAACACCTGCCAGACTGTTTAGTTTTAACTAGATCAATTAACTTTTTTAAACATAAATAAGTATTTAAAAAAATTTGTGTCATTATTTTTAAAAACATTATCACTTACTATAATAGAAGATAGATATGCAAAATAAATTTAAATCAAGGTTTTAAAATTCCAGCTAAATATTGTTGCCTAACAAAGGCTCTAATAACAAAGGCCTGCTTTGTCTTCCATTAAAGGAGACTAGCAAACATAAGTGAGGTGTAAAGGCATAATAAGTGCACATTGCCATTATCTTTGATTTAATCAGAAGATTAATAGATGCTTGAATAACTTCTGTATATGTTTTCCATGTTATTTAATGCATGTCAATCTTAATGCACGTCCTTCATTGCAGAAAACACTTTTGTAATGGGCAACCTTTAACCTTCATCATCAAGCAAGAATGACATTGTGAACTTTTATCGTCTCTAAAAAATAATGTATTTCCTTTCATGCTTGTAGCCAATCTGGCTACTTGTAGCCATGATAATTTTCCATGGGCTAACGGAATAAGTGGCATCAAATCACAGACAGTAATTCTTATTTTACCCTTCAAAGATGCATTTCTCTCAGTACCATATTGTCAGGTAGCGGGTAAGAAAAATCTGATTATAAGAGCCCTACTCCTGCTGTTACATGTTACAGTAGTCAACAGATACTTATTTTGCATATGTTATGTTGCAAGAATTGTTCCAGCATTCGGAATATACCAAAGAATAAAACAAAAAATTACCGCTCTCTAAATGACATTGGAAAACTTACATGCATTACACAATTTGATTATAAGAAATATAAATCAAATAAAAACACGTAATATTTATAAATATAATTATAAATATAATTACATAGATATGTACACAATATATAAATAAGTAAAAAATGAAAATAAATATAAATACAATGATGGATATCACCCTTGATACTACACAATATTATCAGCATACATCGCCATTGGGATCAATATCCCAAACAATTTTGTACAATGTACAATATTCTGAATACTGTCTTCTGTTAGCCCCATATCTAATAGTCTTGCTTGCTGATTGACATCATTTGCAAAAAGTTTTTGCCTGCATGGGGCTAGGAATATTTACCAACTTCTACTGCGATAACCTTTATGGAAAGGCAGTAAGTCTTGAGTCCATGTCTGAATATATTCCCAAATTGATCTTGAAATCTTCTGCTTCCATCTCGCTCCATCTCAGTATTCCCAGGAATCTGAGTTCTTCAAGGTAGAACTCTTTCTTATTTATATTTGTTTTCCTAATAAATAGAAAATAAAGCTCTTGCCACATTGTAGGTGATCAATATTTATCTTTCACTAGATGAGTGAAGGAAGACTGAAGACCATATCATTTGAATGAAATGAACATTTCCCTGTGGCTAATAGAGTAAACTATTTAGGCCTTATTAACTCCTAAGGCCCAGAAACATTAGGAAACACAGTGATTTTGTACACCTAAGAGCCTCTGAACTCATGAAAACATTGTCCAAATATTGTACTGCCCAAGTTCAGAGTGTTTCCAAAGCAGTTGGTAATCATAGCCTGCTTTTATTGTATATGCCATATTATATAGCATGCTTTTAATCTGAGAGAGAAAAGAGAGACAGGTAAAAAGTATGATTCCCAGGTCTTTGGAAAAGACCTGCCGTGGAAAAATACATGCTCTGGGACTTCTAACACTAGCTCAGTCTTTTGCTTAATACCCAAGCTTTGGTCAAATATTTTGCTTACTTAACCCATGAATATATGGCTCTGCATATCAACTGAGAATTTTTCACTCTACTTAAGTCACTTGGTTCTAAAATGTGTTTGTTCCCATCTGACAGTGACACTGAGATATAACTCCTCACCGTGATCTTAGCTTGAAAGTGACGCTCTGGTGAACTTGCTGGTTCTTGTCTCTTATGTCCTAGTTGTTTCTCTCCCAACTCCATATCCTAATGCTTGTCTTTGCTAATCTTCAGCACTCATGTTACAATAGCCTGTGAATGCCCCTCACCCATAGTGAGGCAGTGTCTCCTAAGGGCTTCTAGTTGAAGACTGCAGCACAGGCAGAGGATCAGGCCGTCTGGGTATTCATAGAGGTCTAGTAACTTCTTGTGGCTGACCTTTGTTAGTAAGTATCGATTAGTGTCGTTTTTCCTTGATTCTAATCTCCGAGATATTTTGCTGGAGTTTATAAAGATAATTTGAGGTTAACAGCTAACTTCAGAATGTTTTTGCTTCCTAATCTCATCCTCAGAGATATCCTTTGTAGATTTGATTGCTGACATTTACAACAGTCTTTGAACTCTGGTAATGTCAGATAAAAAAATTTAACATGAGTTCCTGACTACTGAGAATAAATTTTTTAGGGCTTTCTTTTCCTGTAGATCATAAGCACAAAGTTTTAGTATCTGCTTCAGGATAAACAAAACTTTTCTTGTTTCTATAGGAAAAAAAACAACCATTTAAAGGATCCATAGTTTTGGGAAAGAGGTCTTCTATCTTTCTCCTATTAAAACTTGTTTTTGTTTTCGTTTTGGGTAAGAACTTTTTTTCACCCTTTGTAAATTCTTTCTAGATTCTCTGAATATACACAATATTACATATATATTTATATAAAATATATTATGTTTATATATTATATATTTATATATTATATATTTATATATTTATAAATTAATTTTTATAAATATATACATAATCTTTTCATTTTCTTAAGTTATTCTTTTCTCCATGGAAAGATAATGAATAGATAGAAGAAATACACAAAACTGTGGCTCCATATAATGTGAACATAATATTCACATACAATTTGGGAAATTCCTTAATATTTTCGAACAGAGAACCCATGTGAGAGAGCATGAAGTGATTAGACAGGTAAGAAAGGATTCTGAGTTGGAGGAAAGGGTATGATATCTATCAGATCAAAAGTGTAATATGATGTGATGGGATTAGATATTGTGCCAAGTTCAATAATTATGGATAATAACAGTATTAATGGACATGAGCTGGCAAACTAATAGATCAACAGTTTTGTGGAGAGGAGGCAGAAGCACTGTTTGGCTAATATTTATTGAGAAACTAATGATCTCAAAGTTCTAGTAGAATGCTGGTCTCTATACAGTTAGTTTTTCTCTACTGGGCTCTCTTATTGGTGGCAGCATCTGATGTAGAGGCTAAGTAGTAGTGGTGACTCCAGAATTCCTGTGTAAGAGAGGATTATGTATGTCCACATGGTATGGGCCACTAGGGCACTAGGCTTGAACTATGTTTACATGATAAGCATACCCTTTTTACTTACATTCTGTATTTCCTTGGGTATTAGTGTGTGTTGGGGGTTCTTTTGAGGTTTATGGAAAAAGCTAAATTCTCTGTAAGTAACGCTTTTGCTGTTAACTCTGCTGAGTCACCTGATTGGTCAATGAGGGAAGCATTCACTACCAACTAAATTTAATATCCAGTCTAGTTTTGGCTGCAGTAAATACAGACAGTCCTAGCTTTGCATTTTCAATATGAACAAATTTCATTCACTACAATTTAGTTAACTAACAGCAACTTTCCCTTAAAACAGAGTTCAAATTTCAGTTACTACAGTATATTTACTGTGAATGATCACATAAAGTAAAAACTTTGCCACTACCTCTTCAGTCCACAAATTTCTATGTAAATGATAGGTGCACATCATGATCAGTGACCGGTCGTGTCACTTCCTTCAAGGTCTGTCATTGATTGGTCACTGTGTGTTTGTTATTCAGTTCACACACAGAAAGAAAAACCATAGCCTTTTTGTTTACATCATAAACTGAGGTGACATTTTACAAGGATTGATAATCAAATTGTCCAACAAAGATGAAAATGCATCAAAGAAACAAAAAGTGGTAATGTTGAAAATCTAATTAGGATCTCGTGTAAATGGAATTCTGGAATAGCTTGAGACACTCCAGAGGAGCTTAGTGGGGCAAACTTCTCGAAGTAAATGAGAAAAGTGGTTGTGATGAAAAGGATGACGATGTCTTCTCAGAGAAAGTGACTCTGGCAAAAAAAAATTCACATTAAAGGAACTTTGGAGATATTTCATGACCTCGTAATTGGAAAGGATAAAATGCTGGAAGTTGATTAAGACTTAGAAGAGAGTATGACAATTTTCCAAGGCATAGAAAAGATACTTGCTCCATATTGTAAGTTACATATTGAGAATAAGGAAAGCACTGTTCAAAGCACTTGAGATGTTTTTTACAAAGAAATAAAACTCTTAATGTTTTTAATGTTTTAAATTACAGTGTACAAAATAAGTATTAGTTTTACTATATTTTTTATTTCCCTACGTATTTATAGCCAAGAGCAAAAGAGTTTTTAATGTGTGTTTTTTTTTTTTTTTTTTCTGTACGCGGGCCTCCCGTTGCGGAGCACAGGCTCCGGACGCGCAGGCTCAGCGGCCATGGCTCACGGGCCCAGCCGCTCCGCGGCATGTGGGATCTTCCCGGACCGGGGCACGAACCCGTGTCCCCTGCATCGGCAGGCGGACTCTCAACCACTGCGCCACCAGGGAAGCCCTAATGTTTTACTTAATAAATTTATTTATTTTATTTTTGGCTGCATTGGGTCTTAGTTGCTGTGTGCAGGCTTTCTCTAGTTGTGGCGAGCGGGGGTTGCTCAGCAGTTGTGGCACACGGGCTTAGCTGCTCTGCAGCGTGTGGGATCTTCCCGGGCCAGGGCTCGAACCCGTGTCCCCCTCATTGGCAGGCGGATTCTTAGCCACTGTGCCACCAGGGAAGTCCCAAGAGTTTTTAATGTTTTGACAAACATTTTTAAAGTTCATTTAATTGTGTATTGTAGTTTCCTATTTTTAGTAAGAGCACTTTGCACAGTTCACCTTGCACAGTCATTTTTTTGGTGCTGCACTGTTACATACAGTGAGGATTACCCATACTTTTAAAATGTATAAAGGCCAATATCCAGTTTAAATTATATTACAAATTAAGTCTTTTGCCTCCAAATCAAATATTAATAACTCGCATTAATGAGTTAAAGGTTGACAGATAAATATCTGGAAGAAACCTATTAGAATTACTCCTGTGTGTTACAAGTAGTGAAACAAATTACTATGCTTTACCTAGGAGAATACATTAAACAAAACATAATTATGTTCTTTTTTGCCTCTTTTTCCCAGCACAATTTAGTTAAATAATTTACTTTTACTTATGCACAATTTGAAAACACTGATGATCTTTCGTAAACTAGGGCAACAAATGCATGCACTTAGTAATATTTTTCCATTTTTACTGTAACACACGCTCTAGTGGCAAAATATAACTGAGAGATGAATACAAAAGACAGCAACTTTTGTTGCCCTCTGAAAATCATCCCATTCCACTGCCTTTACTAATGCCTCTATTCTCTACACCATTGCTACAGCTGCTCTCTCCCTTTCTGAAATGGTAGATAATTCTGTTTTTCTTCTCTCTCTGTACGTGATTCCAAAACAATCATCAAAAAGAATTTCAAACAGAAAAAAATCAAAGAAAAGCTCCTTCAAGAACATGTACCTAGATTCCGTTCATTCTTTTCCCAAATTTCAGTTTGGATAGCCAATGAAGCAATGGCTTTCTGATTCTGAAATACTCCCTGCTATGAAACCCTGAACACTTTTTTCTAAGAGAACAACTTAACCTTGTGTTTATCGTGCTAGACAGTACTTTTCTTTCTCCAAACTTGATTCCCATGATGACAATACAGGAACGTCTAGAATTATGTAATGATTCTGTAGGCAACCAAAGCAGTCTCTGTACGGCCCTTCATAATTTTTCCTAGGCTTTGGACTCAATCTTACAGAGCATATGAGCAATAACAGGAGACTCTCAGGGAGGCTTACCCCTGTTTCTTGGTTCAGAGTAAGCTTTGCCAGAAGCCAGGTTGAAACTTTAAGATATTTATGAGCTTACAGCAATAAAAGATACTGAATTCCATGTATATATTCATTAGAGTTTGATTAAACCCCATATTAGTGTAGGACCTTTGACTCTTATCCTATGCTCTTAAGTGTGCATGAATTGTTACCTGATTTTCTCAGTAACTTATTAAGTGTAAGCCAGTCCTATCCTGCTAAGATAGGGCTATCACATAAAATACAGAACACCTAGTTAAATTTGAATTTCAGCTAAACAAGAAAAAGTTTAAAATATAAATATGTCTTATGAAGTATTTAGGACACACTTACATTAAAGCTTCAGGTTTCTTTTCACCAAGCCGTAGATTATGTGAGTAGAACAGATTCATACTTTTTGTTATCATCTTGTTTTGATCAACTTGATACTTTGAAAACACAAACACACACACTGTGGTGAATTTGAGATGAAATAAATGTACAGGGTCTCTCTTTCTCTCTGTATGTATATGTGTATGTTTAACATATTCCGTATTATATAAATAAGAACTACTTAAGTATAAATTTTCTTCAAAGCAATGGACATTTCAGGATATTTTAAATTTTGTTAACATTTTAAGCAATAATTCACTATTTTTCATAACTACTTCTAAAACCATGAATCATGTTACTTCAAAAATATTAAAATTGTTAAAATCTGTTTATTCCCAAGTATACTTTAATTAAATTTAAAGTAAGTTTAAATGCATTATTTAACCATACCTACTTTCAAAAATATTTGAAATAGATTTTCATCATATCATGTTCACAGAATGTTCACAGAATGAGAGTGAAATTATTACAGACCATCAAAACCATAACAAAGAATACAGAATAAAGTTGTCTTTGTCCTTTATCTTTGCTTCCACATTTCCTCAAATTTTGTCCCATCTGAAAAGAAGATTCCAGCTAGTTCTCAAAACTGTCTAAGTGATGGTAAGGAAAACTTTAGATTTGCTTATTTATTTATGTTCCATCATCTTGAAGAGATTTTGGATTATTTAAAAAGAAGATAGATATATTAAAAGGGAAATACAAATCATGCCATTATACAGTAGTAAATAAAAAGATAACATAGGTATACACACAAAATGTACATATCAAAAACTGGCCATAATGTGTTATAAGCAAGAAAGCAAGAAGTTTGACTTTACGCTTGGAATATATTACCTAAAACATAGGCATATTAAATTTATCTGTGGTCTTTTAAAAATCTAGGTAGTAGGCTAATGAATGCAATCAGAATTTCTATATGTACTTTCTATTAGCAACTGCATGGACAAGAGGAAAAGGAGGGGGGATAGAATCAGTGGAGCAGCAGTGAAGAGGAAGTGACATTTCTCTGAGTATATCATTTTGTGTAGCTCTGACTCTTAGAACCACAGTAATGTGTCTCATAACTCTCCCCACCTCAATTAGAACCAAACAGGATATTGGGGGAACAAAAGCAGAATAGGAACACTAAAAACTAAACCTAACTAAATTAAAAATTAAAAACATAGCCACATTGAAATGGGTGGGGAAGAAAAGAAATAACCTTATTAACTTTGAAAAACAGTATCTTGACTAGAAGCTTAAATACAAAAAGAAGTGTATATAAATGCTGCAATCTAGTTAGTAAATGTGTTTCTCATAAATAGATGGATAGGTAGGTAGGTAGATATGTAGGTAGGTAGATGGATAAAGAAATATAGATGTATGCCTGTGCATGGGTTACTATATATTCATACATTTCCTGGCTATGTCTATTGAGAGGGCATAGAGGCAATGACATCCCAGCAGCAATGAGCACACCTAGCACCCAGATATTGGTTTTAAACACCATTCCCCAATAAAAGGAACCACAGATTCTTTAAGAACTAATTGATTCCAGGGCTGGGGCAAGGACAATATAATATGAACTTGGAATATCTTGGTCAGAAAATATGGAAGTGCTCAGTAAAGTTGGCACTTGTTGACAGAACACAGGAGCCAACCACAAGTAGCTCCTAATGATCAAAGCTGGAACCATTTGAATAATAAAATAAATAATGGTGGCATTTGATTTTAATGCCATAAATTAAAATGAATATTTGCAAGTATATTCATTAAATATAAGGAATATACATTTTATTTATAATGATGTCAACAAATAATCAAATAAATATGCAGACTGGATATCTCAGCCAACAAATTAAGTTTTCCTATTTTCTTTGGGGGATAATCTTTGTTGATTATTGTCCCCAAATGCCACATCTGAGTGGAATAGTAGAGATACCTTAAAAATAATCTGTATCCAGTGTGGAATTTTTGATGTCTAATATATTACTGAAATATCTAGTCATATTTTCTTTAACATGGACTATTATTTGAATGCATACAAATACACATATAGGTAACTCCAGAACCAAAGTATCTATTGCCATGCAATCGATGAGACATGGTACCTGTATTTCCAGAAGTGTCCAATATGATTCTATAATGAATAAATATAACCATAGAAGAGTTGTATCTTTGCATATTGCATGATTTAAATATTGCTTTTCCAAGGGACATGCTATGTAATTCAGGCAGCTGCCACTAGATGGGGAGGAGATATATGGGCATAGAGACTATGTAGCAAGCATTATGTTAAGTTCCCCTTAAGGAATGTACGCGACTATCAATAGTTTTTTTGTTTTTTTCTTAACAAAACTTAAATTCAATCTTATAATAATAAGCTTTAGGAAGTATTGTGATTTAAAACCAAAATTCAATAAAAATAAATACTTAAAAAACCCTGGATGTATAGTGTAATTTTATATTCATCTGCTTTTACCACAGACATCACAGTCAGGTAAACATCAGATACTTTTTCTACAATTCCTTGGAGTCATGAGAAACTTGAAACATTTTTAGGTTAATTCTAGTAATTTGGATTTCAGTAAGTAGCTGAAATCTCTGTCGTAACTTGGGGGCTCTGATTTTGGAAAATCTCATGCCACTTTGGTATTTGAGAATTAGAAGTTTTTATAATTCTGGTCTTGCTTTGTCCCTGTTAAATTTCTCATTCTAATTTGTTTTGCTGACTTCATTTCTCAGCTTCTTAAAAACTTTGTGACAGATTGCTTGTTGTCTATCCATATCCACCCTTACATTTCTCCATAGTAACAGTTATAGCTGGCCACATAGTTGACCAAATTAAACACTGTGTTTTTAGCTTCCCATGCATTTGCGTGTGGACATCTGACTGAGTTTGGATCAGCAGAAATGAGCAGAAGTCTTTGAGCCATCATGCCTTTTCCTTAAAACGAATAAGCCTGAGCGTCTTAATTCCTTTCTCTCTTCTTTCTGGCTGGCAGGTGATATAAAAAGGAGTAGCTTGTTTGTACCCAGAGATAGAAGTCACATATTGAGGATGATGGTACCACTGTACTATGTCTGGTCAACTTACTGCTGTACTCTAACATAAGAAAGTAAAACTTATATTTAATTGAAGTGTCTAGTATTTCACCTCTGTTTAAAGCAGCCTAACCAATATCCTAATACATGTACAAAATATTTAACTACAACATTATTTCAGTATTTGTGTAGAACCTCATGTGCGTACATTCTGGACATACTAGATCTAATTCTATGCTTTGTGGTGCTTAGGATATCCTATATCTTTGCATGATGCGTATTTTCTGTAACAGTGGCGATTTACCTCTAACGTATTCTCAGATTTCATTTCCAAAGAGAAAAAGTTCGTCCAAACAAGTATCCAGTTATGTTTGCATTCTGCTGCATTTCTTCATCATAAAGAGAATTGTTGCTGTTGTTAACTGTTTTTATTTTGTCCTCCTTCACTCCCCCTTAAGGGTCTTTTGTTTTATCCATCTTGCAGAGTTTTAAAGTTTCACTGAAAAATATTATGAAAGAATAGATATTTTCAACTTTCAGAATAATAGTTTCATGACATCAAATATAATATATTTTCAATGTAAGGCTATAAATTACTTATACAAGTGAACACATGTAAAGGAATAGAAATAAATATATTTACCTTATGTGGGTAAAGTTTTTTTAAAAAAAGAAACAAAATACTTGGCATATAAATGGGACTAGTTTAAATATTGTTCTTATAAGAAAAGATGGTGAAAATATTTTGTGACTTCATATATAAATTTTCTTTCAATTATGGGATCACCTAAGTTTTGACCATTGTTATAAGAGCAATGTATATGAAGAGTGTGATGTGAAGAAAGTATTCCAAAGCCATAATCAGTAATGACCAACACTAGCCACGGATACTTCATGCTATCTTGGATAAGAACAGGGCTTTCTTTTTTGTCTAATGTTTCACATAAAAATGGGTTAATTTTTCAATTAGCTGCTACTTTAATTTTAGTTTGGAATGTTTATCAATCCTTTATTTCTGTGTGTGTGGTATGGGAATTGAGGACAGCAAAGTAGCAGTAAATGTGTATACTTTTATTCCATGGTATTGGTGGTATAGATGATCAGAGTAATCACTATATTTGAATTGTACACTATACTTCTGGGTTCTTATTTTGTATGGTATTAAAAATATAACTCCTAGGCTAGTGTTGTAGTTTACATGTCTTATTTCATCTAATCCTGACAATTCTTAAAACTTTTTATTTTATTTTATTTTTGGCTGTGTTGGGTCATTGTTGCTGTGCGAAGGCTTTCTCTAGCTGTGGCGTGCAGGCTTCTCATTGTGCTGGCTTCTCATGTTGCAGAGCGTGGGCTCTAGGCGTGCGGGCTTCAGTAGTTGTGGCTTGCAGGCTCAGTAGTTGTAGCTCGTGGGCGCTAGGGCGCAGGCTCAGTAGTTGTGGCACACAGGCTGAGTTGCTCCGTGGCATGTGGGATCTTCCTGGACCAGGGCTCGAACCCGTGTCCCCTGCCTTGGCAGGTGGATTCTTAACCACTGCGCCACCAGGGAAGCCCTAATCCCGACAATTCTTAAGTGACATTATAATTATTTTAAAGCAAAGAAAACTTCTCTAATAGAAAAGGGAGCTAGAATTTAGAAGGTTTAAGTTTATACCTTAATCAGAACTACACAGTTAGGAAATGGCTGAATCAGAATTTAAACACACATTTTTCTTGCTCTAGAGACTGTGACCTAGTGTCAAGTAACAGCCCACAGAATTTTATCTGGAGTGCTGTATTTTGTTGTCTTCCATATTCAGGTCAGAAAAACAATTACTGTCTATTATTTGCCTTTTTTAAAGTTCAAGGCACAGTAAAATACCTGCTACTTTATCGGCTCAACAAATATGTGTTAAATGAATCTATGCATGTAAATCTGTGCACAGATGAATGTACTTGTGCTTAAATCAGAATAGATTATTCTTTTCAGATTATGGAAATATTTCTTATAGTGTTAAACATTTTGTAATATTTTAAAAGTGATATCTGTTAAACCCACTTATCTTCATTTAAGATATTTCTGCTACAGAAAGTGTAATAAGATTTGCCAAACTTACTGTTATTTATTTATTATTATTTTTAATTGAAGTATAGTTGATTTGCAACTCACTGTAAAACTAACATTTGTCATCTAGATTCTGAGAGCTAAAAAGACTGCAAAATACTCAACTCTTTCTATGCAAATTCTATGGGGTATAAGTATGGGTTGTGATTGTTAAATTTCTATAAACTACACAGAATAAAAACATGTTAGAAGCTCAATACAGGGGTCAATTCAAAATTATTACATGATGTTGGTACAGATAATATGCTTTCTTTTATATAATAAAACACATTTGCCATTACTGTAGTAAAAGAAAGTGAAGAAATATTGTGAAGAATATTTTATATTTAGGAAAACCATATGCTCTTGCAAAATGTTCAGGTGATTTAGATAAGCAGTCTAAACTTATGAAGTTGTATATGTTTTTTAATGATTTAAAAGCATCTCTTAGGAGGAACTATCTTTCTCAAATTGAGTTTACTGGCTGCCAAGCTTCTCAACTGCTTGGGATTATAAAAAATGTATTTATATGTTGCACTAGGTAAATATATAGGGTTTGTATATTAGTTACATAAGTGCTATTAAAATGTCACCAAAGTGCCCCTTACTAGAATATTTTAATAAATACTTAGCAAATGATTCCACAGCCCCAGCCCTAGAGAATTATATTACTAGAGGTAGTTATATGTATGTTCTGGCCACTTCTTCTCAAGTTGCTACTATCACAATTGGTGCTTTGATTACGGCCTCACTCCAGGGTTTCAGTCCTGCTCACTGTCAGTTAGGCTGGAGATAATTTGCTTTTCCTCCTGCACCAAGACTGAAATGGGCATCCGAACTATTCACCTCCGTTTCTCCAGTTCCCAGCTCTCTTAGCTCAAGTTCAGGGTTGTGACCACTCCTACTTTTTCCTGTGAGTAAAGTGAAACACACAGGGATTTTCATGTCAATCACAGTTACTTCTTACTTCTACTTATGTCTGTGTCACTTAGGGGTACAGTTCAATTTTTATCCACATCAAGATTATACTCTTGCCCTACTATAAAATCTTTGCAGGTGTAAAAAATTTTCTTCCTACTATATAGTGAATCTTTGGGAAATGATGTAGAGTTAACATAGTGTTTCAACCGAAGATGCATACTATCTCTAATGTGGAGGAGTTTTGTGTGTTCATGTTTAAAACCTTCCCCAGAAATATTTGGGACATTTTAATTGAATTTAGATGTAGGATGACTTTCTTATCTTTCCTCTTTGCCCTTGTCCACTGTCATGGGAATTGGTCCTTTATGAACAGGCTTCAGGAAGAGAGGAGAATTTTTTTATTATCTCATAATGTCTTATTTCTGAAAGGAGTATGAGTAAAATCTCAGTCTCTTTTGAGCCTTCAGGAGTTCTAGGGACCTTTCTGGAAACGAAGGGATGATTGAAGACATTTATTCATGGAAGGGTTGATTTCTGACACTTTCCTTCATGTTCTTGCTTACACACATCTCAGATTCATTTTCCAAGTGATTTGAAATATATCCTTCCTGTCTAGAGGAATGCCTCTAAGTCCTTGTTTGATGTCTACCAAGTAGACTCAAGGGTAGAGGGACAGACTTTTCCCAACAATTCTATGAACAGTAGAATATTTTAGAGAATCAAGTTCTGTGCCTAGATCATCACTGTATTTCAAGTGTATACAAGAGTGCCTGGTTATTATTGGCCCTGAATGTTAAATTATACGATAAATGCATTAATGGAATTAGAGCTAAGAGAAGGAATTACATGATTCAGACATTTGTTGGAACCTAGTGTTATACTCCATTAAAGAGACATATGGCAAGTAGAGTCCAAAAGTCATGAGATTTGCCCCGCTGTGATTTTCTGAGCACTAGTTATAAAATCTTTTATTTGACTACCACCTAGCCCCCACCTCTTTGTTACCAGTCTCCCCTTCTGTTGATAAAGGCTTTGTTAGGCCTGATATCATTCTAGTTTTACACTGGTTCCTTGAGCAAATCTCTGTCTCTTTCATCTATTTCTTTTTTTTTTTTTTTGGTACGCGGGCCTCTCACTGTTGCAGCCTCTCCCATTGCGGAGCACAGGCTCCGGACGCGCAGGCTCAGTGGCCATGGCTCACGGGCCCAGCCGCTCCGCGGCATGTGGGATCTTCCCGGACTGGGGCATGAACCCGTGTCCCCTGCATTGGCAGGAGGACTCTCAACCACTGCACCACCAGGGAAGCCCTCTTTCATCTATTTCATCTCACTCTCTAGTTCATTTGTTTTTAAATAACCTATTTAATCTGTCATCTGTAGCTAGAGAGGCAGCATCCAATAAGAGTAAAAAGCAGATATCCTGGAGCCTAATTACTGCTGGTTCAGTTCCTGGCTCTGCCATTTACTAGCTGTTTGGAGTTTGGTAATATCTTTGTGCCTCAGTTTTCCCATAGATAAAACGAAGATAACAG
Source organism: Tursiops truncatus (assembly GCF_011762595.2). Taxonomy (NCBI): domain Eukaryota; kingdom Metazoa; phylum Chordata; class Mammalia; order Artiodactyla; family Delphinidae; genus Tursiops; species Tursiops truncatus. The sequence continues at coordinate 99,485,474 of NC_047037.1, forward strand.
TATGTAAAGCACGTTATAATTAAGAGTGTTAATGTGCATAAATCCCTAGGAATAGGGCAAAAATTGTAAGTCAATAATGTTAGCTACGTCTGTTTTGAGTTATCAGATGTCATTCATTGTAAATTGGTTTTCTAATTTAATTTCAGGGGTTTAAGAATATTGCTCTATATACGGCTTTAAAAAGTCTTAGAAATGTTAATAGTAGTGACAGTAACATTAAATATGTGTCAGGCCTTGTGTAAAGTTCTGAGCCTTGTGTATTTTGCCATTTAATCTTCAAAACCACTGTATGAGTTAGATATTGTTATTTATATTTTAGTAAAGAAACTGATGCCTATATAACTTAGTTCATGATGTATCTGAAATTTAAGCTCAGATCTGTCTTACTGAAAAAAGTACACAAGCATATTAATATATGCTTAATGTAATATTTTTATGATAAAAAGTGAATAATAATTTTTTAGGAATATTATAAAAATCATTTTCACATTGCAAGGTAGATTGGGATATAACCTTTCTTTCGAACATTAAAATTCTATTGCCATAACATAACCCATTTTATACAGAGATTTGTGTATACTATAAAAAAAGTATGCTCTATTTTCAAAATATAAGTACACAAAATAAATTGTATATAACAAGTTGGATTAAGATATGGTTCTTCTTTATCATCTGATACTATAACTATGATCAAACTCAATTGTATTAATGATCAGTCTACTGTATGTTTATGTCTCTATATTTATCTGCCTGTCTACTTATCTACTTATATCTTGGCTCTTTACTTATTATAGTTGTGTATTAGTATGATTCATAGATAATTATTAAAAAAAACTTCCTCTCATTCATAGGTTTTAGCAGTTTTGCTTTAGTAATCTGCTTATAAAATATACATAATCAACTCTGTGGGTCTAGGGAAGTTTTCTTTCCTAAAGTGTGTACTATAAATAACATCCAAATAACTCTCAGAAACTTTTTAGATTTACAAAGAACATTACCATATTGAAGAGTTTGAGAAGTGCTGCAAAAAAAGAGAAACTTCTGTTTATTTTCAACACTTCTTGACCTTAAGAGTGTTTCAGAGTCTCATGATCAATAACCTATGGAACGCTTAGGGAATTTTGGTTCAGATATTTGTTACCAGGGGTTGATTGTCATCATGAATTGACTTGAATATTATTGATTGGTTAAGTACCTGAAGTCAGTTAAAATAATAATTTTGAGTCTTAATGATGTAATTAAATTTTCAGTTTTATTTTTGCCCTTTGGTATATGAAAATATAATAAAGTGAGAGGTATTTGGACCAAGTAAAAAATATTACAGGGCTTCCCTGGTGGCGCAATGGTTGAGAGTCCGCCTGCCGATGCAGGGGATGCAGGTTCGTGCCCCAGTCCGGGAAGATCCCACATGCCGCGGAGCGGCTGGGCCCATGAGCCATGGCCACTGAGCCTGTGCGTCCGGAGCCTGTGCTCCGCAACAGGAGAGGCCACAGCAGTGAGAGGCCCATGTACCACAAAAAAAAAAAAAAAAAAGTTACAGAAGGTTAATAGTTCTCCGAGTATAAAACTACAGATCATTAAAGTACAGGTGAAAGCTATGTTAATGTAACAGCATAAATTATTGATATTTTGTCTAGTCCAAAGACAGTCACTGTGTTACAAATTTATAAAAAGCATAGAAGCATTTTAAGGTAAAATCAGTGTTTTCTTGAAGCTAAGTTTATGAAAGATATTATGTATGAAAGAGATCTTAGAACTGTCAGTTTTGGTAGATCTGTCACAAGTACTGATTTTCTTTTATTTCAGAGATAATTCGTAAATTCACCAGAAAAAATTTTTTTAACATCTTTATTGGAGTATAATTGCTTTACAATATTGTGTTAGTTGCTGCTATATAACAGAGTGAATCAGCTGTATGTAGACATATATCTCCATATCTCCTCCCTCTTGCATCTCCCTCCCTCCCACCCTCCCTATCCCACCCTTCTAGGTGGACACAGAGCACCCTGCTAATCTCCCTGGGCTATGTAGCTGCTTCCCACTAGCTAGCTATTTTACATTTGGTAGTATATATGTGTCCTTGCCACTCTCTCACTTTGTCCCTGCTTACCCTTCCCTCTCCCCGTGTCCTCAAATCCATTCTCTACGTCTGTGTCTTTATTCCTGTCTTGCCCCTAGGTTCTTCAGAACCATTTGTTTTTTAGATTCCATATATATGTGTTAGTATATGGTATTTGTTTTTTTCTTTCTGACTTACTTCACTCTGTATGACAGTCTCTAGATCCATCTACCTCATTACAAATAACTCAATTTCATTTCATTTTATGGCTGAGTAGTATTCCATTGTATATATGTGCCATATCTTCATCCATTCATCTGTCAGTAGACACTTAGGTTGCTTGCATGTACTGTCTATTGTAAATAGAGCTGCAATGAACATTGTGGTACATGACTCTTTTTGAATTATGGTTTTCTCAAGGTATATGCCCAGTAGTGGGATTGCTGGGTTGTATGGTAGTTCTGTTTTTAGTTTTTAAGGAGCCTCCATATTGTTCTCCATAGTGGCTGTACCAATTTACATTCCCAACAACAGTGCAAGAGTGTTCGCTTTTCTCCACACCCTCTTCAGCATTTATTGTTTGTAGATTTTTTGATGATGGCCATTCTGACCAGTGTGAGGTGATACCTCATTGTAGTTTTGATTTGCATTTCTCTAATGACTAGTGATGTTGAGCATCCTTTCATGTGTTTGTTGGCAATCTGTATATCTTTGGAGAAATGTCTATTTAGGTCTTCTGCCCATTTTTGGATTGGGTTGTTTGTTTTTTTGATATTGAGATGCATGAGCTGCTTGTATATTTTGGAGATTAATCCTTTGTCAGTTGCTTCATTTGCAAATATTTTCTCCCATTCTGATGGTTGTCTTTTCATTTGTTTATGATTTCCTTTGCTGTGCAAAAGCTTTTAAGTTTCATTACATCCCATTTGCTTATTTTCGTTTTTATTTCCAATTCTCTAGGAGGTGGGTCAAAAAGGATCTTGCTGTGATTTATGTCATGGAGTGTTCTGCGTATGTTTTCCTCTAAGAGTTTTATAGTGTCTGGCCTTACATTTAGGTCTTTAATCCATTTTGAAATTATTTTTGTGTATGGTATTAGGGAGTGTTCTAATTTCATTCTTTTACATGTAGCTGTCCAGTTTTCCCAGCACCACTTATTGAAGAGGCTGTCTTTTCTCCATTGTATATTCTTGCCTCCTTTGTTGTAAATTAGGTGACCATATGTGCATGGGTTTACCTCTGGGCATGCTATCCTGTACTATTGATCTATATTTCTGATTTTGTGCCAGTACCATACTGTCATGATTACTGTAGCTTTGTAGTATAGTTTGAAGTTGGGGAGCCTGGTTCCTCCAACTCTGTTTTTCTTTCTCAAGATTGCTTTGGCTGTTGGGGTCTTTTGTGTTTCCATACAAATTATAAAATTTTTTTGTTCTAATTCGGTGAGGAATGCCATTGATAATTTGATAGAGATTGCATTGAATCTGTAGATTGCTTTGGGTAGTATAGTCATTTTCAAATGTTGATTCTTCCAATCCAAGAACATGGCATATCTCTCCATCTGCTTGTACCATCTTTGATTTGTTTCATCAGTGTCTTATAGTTTTCTGTATACAGGTTTTTGTCTCCTTAGGTAGATTTGTTTTTAGATATTTTATTCTTTTCATTGCAGTGGTAAATGGGAATGTTTCCTTAATTTCTCTTTCAGATTTTTCATCATTAGTGTATAGGAATGCAAGAGATTTCTGTGCATTAATTTTGTATCCTGCTAGTTTACCAAATTCATTGATTAGCTCTAATAGTTTTCTGGTAGCCTCTTTAGGATTCTCTATGTATAGTATCATGTCATCTGCAAGCAGTGGCAGTTTTACTTCTTCTTTACCAATTTGTATTCCTTTTATTTCTTTTTCATCTCTGATTGCTGTGGCTAAAACTTCCAAAGCTATGTTGAATAAAAGTGGTGAGAGTGGGCAACCTTGTCTTGTTCCTGATCTTAGTGGAAATGGTTTCAGTTTTTCACCATTGAGAATGATATTGGCTGTGGGTGTGCCATATAGGGCCTTTATTATATTGAGGTAAGTTCCCTCTATGCCTTTCTGGAGGGTTGTTATCATAATGGGTGTTGAATTTGTCAAAAGCTTTCTCTGCATCTATTGAGATGATCATATGTTTTTTTCTCCTTCCAATTGTTAATATGGTTTATTACATTGATTTATTTGTGTATATTGAAGAATCCTTGCATTCTGGGGATAAACCACACTTGATCATGGTGTATGATCCTTTAAATGTGCTGTTGGATTCTGTTTGCTAATATTTTGTTGAGGATTTTTGCATCTATGTTTATCAGTGATATTGGCCTGTAGTTTTCTTTTTTTGTGACATCTTTGTCTGGTTTTGGTATAAGGGTGATGGTGAATCAGTTTGGGAACCTTGTAGAATCAGTTTGGGGGTGTTCCTTCCTGTGCTATATTTTGGAAGAGTTTGAGAAGGATAGGTGTTAGCTCTTCTCTAAATGTTTGATAGAATTTGCCAGTGAAGCCATCTGGTCCTGAGCTTTTGTTTGTTGGAAGATTTTTAATCACAGTTTCAAGTTTAGTGCTTGTTATTGGTCTGTTTATATTTTCTATTTCTTCCTGGTCTAGTTTCAGGAGGTTGTGCTTTTCTAAGAATTTGTCCATATCTTCCAGGTTGTCCATTTTATTGGCATAAAGTTACTTGTAGTACTCTCTCATGATCCTTTGAATTTCTGCAGTGTCAGTTGTTACTTCTCCTTTTTCATTTCTAATTCTATTGATTTCCTTTTTCTCCCTTTTTTTCTTGATGAGTCTAATGGTTTATCAATTTTGTTTATCTTCTCAAAGAACCAGCTATTAGTTTTATTGATCTTTGCTATTGTTTCCTTCATTTCTTTGTCATTTATTTTTGATCTGATCTTTATGATTTCTTTGTTTCTGCTTATTTTGGGGTTTTTTGTTGTTCTTTCTCTAATTGCTTTAGGTGTAAGGTTAGGTTGTTTATTTGAGATGTTTCTTGTTTCTTGAGGTAGGATTGTATTTCTATAAACGTCCCTTTTAGAACTGCTTTTGCTGCTTTCCATAGGTTTTGGGTCATTGTGTTTTCATTGTCATTTGTTTCTAGGTATTTTTTGATTACCTCTTTGATTTCTTCAGTGATCTCTTGGTTATTTAGTAGTGTGTTTTTTAGCCTCCATGTGTTTCTATTTTTTACAGATTTTTTTCCTGTAATTGATATCTAGTCTCATACTGTTGTGGTTGGAAAAGATGCTTGATATGATTTCAATTTTCTGAAATTTTCTAAGGCTTGATTTGTGACCCAAGATGTGATCTATCCTGGAGAATGTTCCATGTGCATTTGAGAAGGAAGTGTATTCTGCCATCCTTGGGTGGAATGTTCTATAAATATCAATTAAACTTTTCTGGTCCATTGTGTCATTTAAAGCTTGTGCTTCCTTATTTATTTTCTGTTTGGATGATCTGTCCATTGGCGTAAGTGGGGTGTTAAAGTTCCCTACTATTATTGTGTTACTGTCGATTTCCCCTTTTATGGCTGTTAGCATTTGCCTTATGTATTGAGGTGCTCCTATGTTGGGTGCATAAATATTTACAATTGTTATATCTTCTTGGATTGATCCCTTGATCATTATGTAGTGTCCTTCTTTGTCTCTTGTAATGGTCTTTATTTTAGTCTATTTTGTCTAATATGAGAATTGCTACTCCATCTTTCTTTTGATTTCCATTTGCATGGAATATCTTTTTCCATCCTCTCACTTTCAGTCTGTATGTGTCCCTAGGTCTGAAGTGGGTCTCTTGTAGACAGCATATATAGGGGTCTTGTTTGTGTATCCACTCAGCCAGTCTATGTCTTTTAGTTGGAGCATTTAATCAATTTACATTTAAGGTAGTTATGGATGTGTATTATCCTGTTACCACTTTCTTAAGTGTTTTTGGTTTGTTATTGTAAGTCTTTTCCTTCTCTTGTGTTTCCTGCCTAGAAAAGTTCCTTTAGCATTTGTTGTAAAGCTGGTTTGGTCGTGCTGAATCTCTTAGCTTTTGCTTGTTAGCAAAGGTTTTAATTTCTTCATCGAATCTGAATGAGATCTTTGCTGGGTAGAGTAATCTTGGTTATAGGTTTTTGCCTTTCATCACTTTAAATATATCCTGCCAGTCCCTTCTGGCTTGCAGAGTTTCTGCTGAAAGATCAGTTGTTAACCTTATGGGTATTCCCTTGTATGTTATTTGTTGCTTTTAGTATTTTTTCTTTGTATTTAATTTTTGATAGCTTGATTAATATGTGGATTTGATTGACTATTTCCTTTCCCAGGTTAGGGAAGTTTTCAACTATAATCTCTTCAAATATTTTCTCAGTCCCTTTTTTTTTCTCTTCCTCTTCTGGGACCCCTGTAATTCAAATTTTGGTGCATTTAATGTGGTCCCAGAGGTCTCCAAGGCTGTCCTCAATTCTTTTCATTCTTTTTCATTCTAATCTTGGCAAAAGATGTTCCACAATTGCTCTAAAAAATAATACCAGTGACTTTGGGAAAAATACATCAACTAGGAAATTATATGTTGCCATATGGGCATATGCTTTCCTACCTGGAATCTCTGGTGGTGGTAGATGTCTGGACTAATTGAGTGTACTGAGTATCCTAGATGCGAAATATTTTCTCAGTTCCAGATAATTGACAAACAAAAATATAACAACACATTTTGTGGTATTCAATATTTTCTTTTTAAAATTTTAGATTGTATTAGAGAATTAAATAAGTTTCCTGTGATTTAACTTATTAGAGTACATATTTTTTTCTTATTGAAAAAGGTAATATTTGTCTCTTGTAGAAATTATAAAAAATAAGTAGATCTAACTCATAATCATACCACCCAATATTAAACTGTGGTTGAATTTTAGCAAACATCTTTGTCTATTTATCTCTTCATCAGGTTGAGTTGGAATGATATCAGATTGTTTTATGATACTCTTTTGCAAGAATAAAGCAGGAGGGCCCAAGTTTCCTCTTGGTCACCTAGGAGTGTCTTGAGTTTCTTCTTGGTCTGACCACCCATGCTACATACAGATTTCCTAAGGAAAACAATTATTTGTTATTTAATGAAGTATTTATCAAGAATCTAGTATGTACAGAAACTCTGTCAGAAAAGTTGGGTATAGATCAATGATCAAAAAGTCTCTGCTGGGCTGCCCTGGTGGTGCAATGGTTGAGAGTCTGCCTGCCGATGCAGGGGACACGGGTTCGTGCCCTGGTTCGGGAAGATCCCACATGCCGTGGAGCGGCTGGGCCCGTGAGCCATGGCCGCTGAGCCTGCACGTCCGGAGCCTGTGCTCCACAACGGGAGAGGCCACAACAGTGAGAGGCCCGCATACCGCAAAAAAAAAAAAAAAAAAAAGTCTCTGCTTTTGTGGAACGTACATTATAGTGGAAAAAGACATACAATGAACCAATAACTACATTCATAAGGAAATAATTAGGAAATCAAATGGAAGTCAAATTAATGTTTTATTATCATCCAGTGTTTTGATGTCAAGCAACAACATGAAACTCTATTAAAATGAGCTGAACTATTGGAAGACTATGCTATCTCTAAACAGTTGGTCCTAAAAATTCCTCTTTGTAGATAATAGAGCAGTGCAACGATAGTATTTACTGAGCAATTACAATATGTTAGTATTTTAAGCACTTTACATGGGTTTAATTCTCACTATAATTCAGTTAGGAAGGTAAAATAGAGAAGTTAGGTTGTTTGATTTCAAATTTCCTGCTTTCACCCACTATGTATTAGATCTCTCTGGATAATGTACTGTGTTGGGTAATAATGTTCAGAAGGTGAGAAGTTGTATTGGAAGAAAAAACTGCATCAATCTTAATTAATAGGAATGTAAAGAATACTATTAAAGGTTAAATATAATAAAGCCTAATGGAAAGAGAATGATTTGGTCAACGAGATTGTCCTACTAAATGAGATTCCAAAGTGAGAGTCTATATTATTTCAGTATGTTCATGATCATTACAGTGGAGTCAGTGATCTAAGTAAATTTGGAAATCAAAGAGTTAGGATGAACATTTTAGCAAAGATTGAGCTGCAGTGTGTCTTCTCAGTTACCCCAGCAGTGACCTGCCTTAAGTCAATGATGGGGAGGACTGTAGTAAGATGGAATTATAAAGAGTTGTACACTTTTGGGCTTAATCTTTTAAATTCTTGGTAGTTCCAAACATAGAATAGCTTTAAAATCTTTTCTCTCTAAGGGTTGAATAGTATATTTCTTAAATTTCAAGTTTAACAGATTTAGATTGTGAATACTTAACTTTTGTCGGAATGAAGGAAATTGAGTTAGATAGCAATGTATATAGGATTTTATTCTCATAGTTTTTACTTCCTTTTGGAAATAGAAGTATTGGTATACTAATTGGGCTTCAGCTGATCAGCATATTTTAATTGAACACGTATAATTCAGAGTTAACAATGGTCTGCTCAACACAGTCCAATAAATAAATGTCTAGATATGTCATGTGCCCACATATATTTCTGCTAAGTTAGCTAATATAGATTAGGGCTCCACTCATCTGATTGGATTTTGGAAGATAATGAACCAATGAGTGGAGATCCCATGATTCTAATGCAACAGCATTTGGGGAAGAGTACCAGAGTGTAATTACTGTAATGGGGGAAGGGGGCGATGTGCTATCAAATAGAAGGCACTATAAAAATTCAGTTCTCTGATCTTATACTGGACTATTATTGTTGGCAGTTGTTTATCCAGTGAGAATTCAGCACTGAGACTGCTCCCTATTTCTTTGGCTTTCTATCTGGTTGAAAGACTAGGTCGTTAAAGTTGAGCCTAAGGAGATATTATCTCCATGGAATTTTCTCCTTCCTTGGGAGAAGAATGCTCAACTAGATAAATCTGGAGCCAACTAGAGATGAGAGACTGTGTTCTTAGAGTCATATCTAAAACTTTTACAGAGAGAGTCCACAGAAAAATAGGTCTCTCTTGTATTGTGTTTTAAGGGCTTAATGATGTTGAAAAATATGTGCAAATTTTAACAGGTGTATAGAAATCACCGATTGACTAAGAAGTTATCTAACACAGATGAAATGAACGATGTAGCATGGATTTTTAAGACCTTGAAATGACTTTAATTTATTTACACTTTATCTGACTCCAAAATGAATTTAGTATACCTGTAATATTGTGATTTATAATAATAAATATATATTTGGTCTTTGTCCCCTTTTCTGGCACAAAGCTCCTATACCCTTGGAATTTCATAAGTAATGAGACTGACAAAGATGTCTTTTATGTAAATGAGGTGGCTTTTGGACCCAACCTAAGGATGGGGGCTGGTTGCCAGGAGAATCAACCATGTGATTAGAGAGCACTTTGAGCTCCCCCCCATTTGTGGGGAGGGGAGAGGGACTGGAGATTGAATCAATCACCAATGGCTCATGATTTAATCAGATGTCCCTATGTAATGAAGCCCCCATAAAAACCCAAAAGGAGAGGCTTTGGAGAGCTTTCAGGTTGGTGAACACGTGGAGATTCTGGGAGAGTGGCTCACTAGGAGAGGGCATGGACGCTACAAGCCCTTTACTTATATCTTGCCCTATGCATTTCTTCCATCTGCCTATTTCTGAATTATAACCTTTTATAATAAACTAGTAATCTAGTAAGTAAAATGCTTCTCTAAGTTCTGGGAGCCATTTTAACAAATTAATCAAGCCAAGGAGAGGATCCTTATAACCTCCAATCTATAGCCAGTAGGTCAGAAACACAGGTGACAAACAGGATTTGGCATTGGCATCTCTATTGTGTTTGTGAGTAAGCAGTCTTGCAAGACTGAGCCCTTAACCTGTGAGATCGGACACCATCTCCAGGTAGATAGTGTCACAACTGAGTTGATTTGTAGAATATCCAGCTTGCTTGGTGTCAGAGAACTTCTTGATGTGGGGGGAAACCCCCTCCAAACACTAGAAATGGTTGCAGAACCATTAGTACCCTAATTATATTTAGTTCTTGGAATATTTCACCAAGAAAGAAAACACACACATCTGTACACACAGGCTCACACACACAAAGGCCAATATAATGAGAACAGAGTTTAGAATTTGAAAAAAGTAAAATATTTTGAATATTATTTGTGCAATCCCTCTCACCCTAATTTTAAAATTGTGAAAAATGAGTCTTAAAGAGATTAACAGGTAGGGATTACCCAGGGCTGTTTTCCTGATCCCAGTCCATTGCTCTTTCTCCACAATAGGTGCTTATTTCATGTGGTATTTTCCTTCTCAATTCCTATCTGAACCACATGTGCTGCTTTTATGTTGTTTTCTCTACTTCCCCTTTATCCATATTCCTTTGTTTCTTTTATTCACAATGCTACATTCTTCAGAAAGAAAAGCCAGGATATTCTAGCAGTTCTTGGGCCACTGCACTCAGGCTAAATAGATGTAAGGAAAAAGAAAACCATTTCCATAATCATCTCTGGAGAGTAGAGATGATGATGGTTAAATCTGTATAAATGACAGCTACAATTCTACTTCATCTTTTCTATTTCTTGCAGCTGTTATAAACCTGTGTATGGATATGTTAGTAGTCTTCCTCTTCCAGGTAAAGTTTTGTAAGGATATTAATGTAAGAGTCTGGCTTTAGGTAATTAATGTTATTTATAAGATAAATTGATTTTATAAATGGAAGAATACCAAAGCATTCTGTTGTTATTTTCAACTTCATTCATTTATTCATAATGCTGAAATTCATTACATTACACTGATTACCATAAATCATTAGTTACTCCCTTTCCTACTGTTTCCTTAACTGTGCTTTTTCATTTTTTGACTCATTTATTTACACAACTATACCCGTATTCAAGGTTAGTTTTCCAGACTGATAACATTGTGTTTCATTGCAAGAGCTTTTTCACTCCAAGATAATTTTAAACAGTACTGCTCTCTGTAGCTTGATTCATCTAAACAAGATATGCTGCTGTGATGGAGATAGTCAATTATCTTTTCAGAAATTTAATCGCACTTCTCAAAGATTATATAGAAAGCCTCCTGAATCTAGTATGAAGACTTAAGCATTTCTTATACTTTGGCAACTTCAGAATGAATGATTTAGTCGTGTTCGATATTCAACTATGTGACAGTAAAACAGCTATGTCTAGGATTTGAATACATTTAAAGCAACCTAAAGCCTATGGCTATGTAAGTTTTATGCCATTACTATATAGTGCAAATACTGAAGTAAATTTTGCAGAAACATTTAAGCTGAGAAAAGACTTAATAATCACGTGGTTGAATGACTTCCAATCATTTTCTAACTTAGACACCCACTAAGGAATTGGGTATCCAATTTCTTTATGACCTTTTGTCACCTATGGACACCAAGACATTGAATGTACTTTAGGGGTTACCTAACACAAAAATACTCTTTATATATATTAGAGGGAACCAATCACCTGCTGTTTGAAAAAAGATTCAGTAACAAGAACTCTCTTTCTCAATGTGGTCTATTCCATTCTTCTAGTTGGTGGAAAGTTCTTCAATCTTTATCTCATTTCTTCATGAGTTCAAGTTAAGTGTAGGCCAGATAATTCATTTGGTTGAAAGAGAGAAAAAGCTCTATTTATTTAAAAATATTAGATTTAGTGAAAACTTTTGTCGTTAGATTGAGTGAAAGCTGAAATGCAACATTTTACATAAACATCCTAATGGCTATAAAGGTCAATTATCTTATAATTTCTTAAACTTTTAAAATATTTGTCATACTTATGCATGTCCACACCCAGTTAGAAGTAAGCTTTGTTAAGATGAAATTCAGTTGTTAATGGGGGTTAGTGGAAATAAAATACCTCCATTATCTAATTAGTTTGGGAAACACACATACACTTGCTGATGTATCCTATAACCAATGATTCATAAGACACATTAGCATATAAAATACTTTGAGAATTTATGTGGACCTGAAGCCTATTTAAATTTGTCTAACTTAAGTTTCCAAACACTTTTAAGGATATGAATAATTATTAGCAGCTGGATGGGCACTCACTGTAATTTGGGAAATGCTGATTACTTGGTTATTGGTTTGCCCACTCTAGGCACCAGTGTCTTGACTTCAGTTGTCAGATGGACTAGTTCAGATCTCTTCTAAACGTAACATGGGAAGAGATTGCTTAAAAGGGAAATTCATAAAGATTTAAAAAAATCAGTTGAGAAAGATTGATTCTGCACGGTAGATGGAGAAAAATGTATAATTCTCTATTTTGTAAATGAACTTGAGATGCATTAATGATGTTGCATGGATTGATAGCTAATTCCTTTTCATTGTTAAATTGTAGTGTACTGTATGGATATACTAGGTTTGTTTCAATAAATTGACCTGTTGAAGGACATCTTGCTTGCTTGGTGATTATGAATAAAGCTGCATTCACATGCAGGTTTTGGTGTGGATATAAGTTTTCAAATTAGTTAATACCTAGGAGTACAATAGCTAGATCATATAATAAGATTATGTTTAGGTGTATAAGCATTGCCAAACTGTCTTCCAAAGTGGCTGTACCATTTACATTCTCACCAGCAATGAATGACAGTTCCTATTACTTCAAGTTCTCACCAGCAATTGATCTTGTCGGTTTTGGGGTTTTAGCCATTGTAATAGATGTGTAGTGGTCTGTCATTTTTGTTTTAACTTAAATTTCTCTAATGACAAATGATGCTGAGCATCTTTTCATATGTGTATTTGTCACTTGTACAGTTTCTGTGATGAAGTGTCTATTCAGCTCTTTTGCCCAATTTTTAATTGGGTTGTTTTCTTATTGTTGATTTTAAAGTTTCCTTGTATATTTTGGATACAATTACTTTTTCAGATATGTGGTTTGAAAATATTTCTCCCAGTCTGTGGCTTGTCTTTAGATTCTTTTAATAGTGTCTTACACTGAGCAAGCATTTTTAATTTTAATAAAGTCCAACTGAGACAATTTTTTCTTCCATAGATTATGATTTTTGTGTTGTGTCTATAAACTCATAACCAAACAGACTGCTACACAGATTTTCTCCTATATATTCTCCTTGAAGTTTTATAGATTTGCATTTAACATTTAGGTAAATGATTCACTTTAACTTTTGTGTAAGGTATGAGGTTCATATTTTTCCATATTGACTGCCATTTTTCCCAATATCTTTTTTTGAAAAGACTGTTGCTTTTTCTGTATGTATTTTATACTTCAATAAATTTCTTAAAAAGCAGTTGAAGCCATAAGCAGAAGTTAATTAATTTAATATTTCCAAATTTTTATTTAATAAAGTGCATCACAAACATCATGGAAAAAATTAATAGGTAGATTATGGAAAGAAGATATCTATATCATTTAAAACTGGCAAGGAATTAATATCTGTAACATAAATGGAATTCTTAAAATTAGAAAATAGAGGGCTGCAACCCCCAAACTGTGAAAAGTTATATGAAGAAATTTATGGAAGTGAAATATCAAAATATTAAATATAATAAAGGAAGTGATAGTTAAAATAGCCACTTACTAAGCCTGAAAAAGTCAGAAATCTGGATAATGCCAAATGTATGGGGGTACAGCATTACAAATATTCCCAAGTCCTGCAAGCTGCATCACATTCTGGAACACACTCTGGCAACTATCAAGTAACACTGAATGTGTGTATTTCCTAGCTAGACTTAACAATTCTACTCCTGCGTATTATTCAATACTATTATTCAGTAGTACCATAAAGGGGCCCTTGTGAGGATGTTCGCTGTGCTATTATTTGTACTTTCAGTAAGTTAAAAGGCAATCTGTGGGGGGGATGTACTGATTTCAAACCTTAGAGTATTATGCAGAGATTTGAAACCGCCAATTATGTGTTATTTACTTGTACACAAAGCCAGACACATAGTCTTTAATGAAAACAGCAAGGAAAAGAATAATGTGCATAACACAGTACTATATATATATATATATATATATATATATATGTGTTCAAGTTTATGCTCAAAATACAACATACATTTTGCAAAAACACATAAGTCAAAAGATATACATAATACTAGTAGAGTAGTTGCCTAGGAAAAGGAAGAGGGGACTGAGAGGGGGTATGAAAATAAAAGGTGAAATTAAGTAATTAATTAATTTAAAAGGACAGGGAGGGAAGGTAGAAAAAAAATGAGGAGATTCTCCAAAAATAAACATATGTGTTTGCATGTAAATGTTTATGGAGTTACAGAATCCTTGTGTTGTTAATGCCAAACACAAGAGTCTTCAGAACTTTAGATCAGTTTTATGCTTTTGGATGTTCAACATAATGGAGATTGGAAACGTGGGGGATGCAAACACAAATAGAATGGGAAAGGAACCCTGCCCTTTTGTCCCAGTAGCCTTTTCACTTTAGGAGTGGGGCACCTACCTTTTGTATTGAGCCAAGATCTTTTTTTCAGAATATTTTTCAAAACTATACTTAGCCTTTAAGCTGAAACCTGTTTGCTCTTGGATGTTTTAACTCTTTCAATTCCATATCATTCAATATCTATAACAAGATTTCGTTATCATTTTAACTTAGCAGTTCATTTTTTTATGTTTGAAGAAATGTTTTAACACACTCTAGGTCTGCAGTAGAAAGAGAATAGGCTTTTTAGCCAGATTCGAGTCCAAATTTCAGCACCCACAATTACTAACTTCATGGGAAAAATAATACTACTTAAACCTTTCTCACCATGTTTCATTATATGTCAAATCAGGATGACAGTGGTGTGGAAATGATGAGAAGGCACATGTTTAGAGTGCCAACCTCAATGAATGTTAATTCTCTCCCTTTATTTCTTATATTTAGTGCATTCTCATAGAGTGGTGACCATTAGTTTTAAAAAGTCTAAAATATCAATGTGAAATTCAACATATAATCAGTTGCTTTTCTGTACACTAACAATGAGTTATCTGAAAAAGAAATGAAGAAAACAGTCTCATTTAAAATAGCATCAAAAACAATAAAATCCTTAGGAATAAATTTAACCAAAGAGGTGAAAGATCTGTACACTGAAGACTAAAAGACATTGATGAAAGAAACTGAAGACACATGAATGAAAATAAATCCTGTGTTCATGGATAGGAAGAATTAATATTGTCAAAATATCCATACTACCCAAAGTCATATATAGATTTCATGCAATCCCTATCAAGATCCCAATAGCATTTTTTACAGAATTAGAAAAGACAACCCTAAAACTTGTATGGAAACACAAAAGACACCAAATAGCCAAGGCAATCCTGAGTAAGAACATAGCTGGAAGCATCACATTTCCTGATTTCAAACTATACTACAAAACAATAGTAATCAAAACAGTGTAGTATTGGCATTCAAACAGACACATAGATGAATGGAACTGAATACAGAGCCCAGAAGTAAACCCATGCATATATGTTCAACTAATATTTAACTTGGGAACCAAACATACTCAATGGAGAAGAGATAGTCTCCTAAATAAATGGTACTGGGAAAATTGGATATTCACATGCAAAAGAATGAAACTGGACCCCTATCTTATACCACTCACAAAAATGAATATGAGGGTTCCCTTTTCTCCACACCTTCTCCAACATTTATTGCTTGTAGATTTTTTGATGGTGGCCATTCTGACTGATATGAGGTGATACCTCATTGTAGTTTTGATTTGCATTTCTCTAATGATTAGTGATATTGAGCATCTTTTCATGTGTTTGTTGGCCAGCTGTATGTCTTCTTTGGAGAAATGTGTATTTAGATCTTCTGCCCATTTTTTGATTGGGTTGTTTGTTTTTGTTTTTTTTTAAGAAGATGCTGGGGGTAGGAGTTTATTAATTTATTTATTTTTGCTGTGTTGGGTCTTTGTTTCTGTGCGAGGGCTTTCTCTAGTTGTGGCAGGCGGGGACCACTCTTCATTGCAGCGCGCGGGCCTCTCTTGCAGCCTCTCTTGTTGCGGAGCACAAGCTCTAGACGCGCAGGCTCAGTAGTTGTGGCTCACGGGCCTAGTTGCTCCGCAGCATGTGGGATCCTCCCAGACCAGGGCTCGAACCCGTGTCCCCTGCATTAGCAGGCAGATTCTCAACCACTGCGCCACCAGGGAAGGCCAGCTGTTTGTTTTTTTGATATTAAGCTGCAAGAGCTATTTGTATATTTTGGAGATTAATCCTATGTCTGTTGCTTCATTAGCAAATATTTTCTCTCACTCTGAGGATTGTCTTTTCTTTGCTGTGCAACAGCTTTTAAGTTTTATTAGGTCCAGTTTGTTTATTTTTGTTTTTATTTTCATTACTCTAGGTGGTGGGTCATAAAAGATCATTCCTTAAAAAACTAAAAATAGAACTACCATATGACCCAGCAATCCCACTACTAGGCATATACCCAGAGAAAAACATAATTCAAAAAGACACATGCACCCCAGTGTTCATTGCAGCACTATTTACAATAGCCAGGTCATGGAAGCAACCTAAATGTCTATCAACAGAGGAATGGATAAAGAAGATGTGGTACATATATACAATGGAATATTACTCAGCCATAAAATGGAACAAAATTGGGTCATTTGTAGAGACATGGTTGGACCTAGAGACTGTCATACAGAGTGAAGTAAATCAGAAAGAGAAAAACAGATATCGTATATTAACACATATATGTGGAATCTGAAAAAATTGGTATAGAAGGTCTTATTTACAAAGCAGAAATATAGTCACAGATGTAGAGAACAAACATACGGATACCAAGGGGGAAAGAGGTGGGGTGGGAGGAATTGAGAGATTGGGATTGACATGTATACACTATTGATACTATGTATAAAATAGATAATTAATGAAAACCTACTGTATAGCACAGGGAACTCTACTCAGTGCTCTGTGGTGATCTAAATGGGAAGGAAATCCAAAAAAGGGGATATATATATATGCGTATTGCTGATTCACTTTGCTGTACAGTAGAAACTAACACAATATTGTAAAGCAAATATACTCCAATAAAAATTAAAAATAAAAAAAAAATTAACAGGGCTTCCCTGGTGGCGCAGTGGTTGAGAGTCCGCCTGCCAATGCAGGGGACACGGTTCGTGCCCCGGTCTGGGAAGATCCCACATGCCGCGGAGCGGCTGGGACCATGAGCCCTGGCCGCTGAGCCTGCGTGTCCAGAGCCTGTGTTCTACAGTGGGAGAAGCCACAACAGCGAGAGGCCCGCGTACCGCAAAAAAAAGAAAAAAAGAAAACAAATTAACAAAGACTTTAAAAAATTAATATGAAATGGATTAAATACTTTAACATATGACCTGAAACCATAAAATTCCTAGAAGAAAATATAAGGAATAATTTCCTTGACGTTGGTCTTGGTAATGATTTTGTGCTTGGATAAGACACCCAAGCACAAGCAACGAAAGCAAAAATAAACAAGTGCCATACATCAAATGGAAAAGCTTCTGTGTATCAAAAGAAACAATCAACAAAATGAAAAGGCAACTTATGAAGCACTGTATAGAAAATTATTTTCAAAATGCAGATCTGATAAGGGGTTAATATTTGAAATACATAAAGGACTCTTCAAACTCAATAGCAAAATGAACAAGCAAACAAAGAAAAAAAAAAAGAAACAAATAACCCAATTAAAAAGTGGGCAAAGACCCTGAACAGACAGTTTTTTCCAAAGAAGATATTCAAATGGCCAACAGGTACATGAAAGGGTGCTCAACATCACTAATCATCAGGAAAATCCAAATCAAAAGAGCAATGAGATACAACCCCACACCTGATAAAATGGATATTAATAAGAAGACAAGAGATAACAAGTGCTGGGAAGGTTGTCAAAAAAGGGGATCCATTGTACACTGTTGGTGGGAATGTAAATTGGCACAGTCACTATGGAAAATGTTATGGAGGTTCCTCAAAAAATTAAAAAGTAGAACTACCATATGGTCCAGCAATTCATTTGCTGGGTATGTATCCAAGGGAAATGAAATCACTATCTGGAAGAGATGCCTGCATTCCCATGCTCACTGCAGCATTATTTACAATAACCAAAACATAGAAACAACCTAAGTATTCGTCAATAGATGAATGGATAAAGAAAATGTGGCATATATATATATATGTATGTAAATGTTTTCAGTATTAGAAAAGAAGGAAATCCTGTCGTTTGTGACAGGAGAGATGAACCTTGAGGGCGTTATGCTAAGTGAAATAAGTCAGGTAGAGGAAGAAAAATACTGTATGATCTCACTTTATGTGGAATCTAAAAAAGCTGAGCTCAGAAACAGAGAACAGATTGGTGGTTGCCAGGGCCAGGGGGGTGAGGGGTTGTTGGGAGAAATGGTTGAAGGTGGTCAAAGGTACAGACTTCCAGTTTTAATATGAATAATTTCTCGGGATGTAATGTGCAGAATGGTGACTATAGTTACAATTCTCTTGTATATTTGAGAGTTACCAACAGGATGGGTCTTAAAAGTTCTCATCACACACAAAAATTCTAACTATGTGAGATGATGGATGTTATTAATCTTATTGTGGTAGTTACTTTGATATATATATGTCTATATATCTCTATCGCTATATATATATATATATTTATATAAAATGTGGTACACCTTAAACTTACACAATGTCATATATCAATAACATAAAAAATAAAGCTAGAAAAAAGAGATTATAGACTACTTATGTAACTATGAATAATTTAAAATATGTGGGTAAACATATATTAAATGCATTTCAAGATAAAATTATATTGTGTTACTTTGTGTACATGATTTCTATGTTAATACATTTATGGATTTGCTCCTAGAGATTTAATTTGTTTTATGTACTAAGAAAAGTTTAAAAATCAAAGAAGAACATGTAGGCTTGTTTATCAAATGTGATTAAAAAATTAATTGGCTTGGAAAAAAATTAAGTTGTGGCTAAAATTTTACCTATTCCAAGTTATAATGTGGCAAAATTAAAATTTACATGAGTATCTTAGTGGAGAATAGCCATTAGAAAAATCTTCTTGTCATCAAAGAACACTCATCTTTTTAACATAATCTTCATTTTCTTGTTCTGAGAATGAAGGTATCATCTAAGATAGCTATAACCTTACTATTGACTAGCATCTACTAAACTAATGTTTCATACTTCAGTATTTTAAAAAAATCTTTCGTTTCTACATGTACATATATTCAATACATTTTTGCTACTGTTATGCATTAGCAGTTTTTCTCTAACATATGTATGGAAAAGGGATAAAAATAAATTATCACAGTTTTGAATGTTACTTTCTAAGTAAAACTCCTAAATAATTTTCAAAAAACTTTTTCCAGCTTTCAATTTGTTTATCAAATTTTAGCATAGACTGCATTTATCATTGTCATGTTTTTGGTTAAATACTCTTCATTTATTCAAATATTTTTATTAGTAGACTCCATCTTGGTAACAGTTTTAGATTTATAGAAAAATTGAGAAGATAATACAGAGAGTGCCCATCTACCCCCTCCCTCTACACATAGTTTCCTCTGTTATTAACATCTTACATTAGTATGGTACATTTGTTACAATTAATGAACCAAAATGATATATTAATATTCTTGGCTAAAATCCATAGTTTATTTTTTTCTAATGTTCTTTTTTGCTCCAGGATTCCATCTAGGTTACCAGAATACAATTAGTTGTCATGTCTTCTTAGGCTCCTCTTGGATGTGACAATTTCTCTAACTTTCCTGGTTGTGGATGGCCTTGATTGTTTTGAGGAATACTAGTTAGTTGTATTGTAAGATGTCCTATTGGAACTTGTCTGATATTTTTCTCATGATTAGACAGGGGTTATGAGGTTTTGGGAGGAAGAGCACAGAGATAAGGTGTAGTTTTCATCACATTTTATCGACAGTATATACTATTAACATGATTTGTCACTCTTCATGTTGACCTTTGTCCCCTGGTGGGAGTGGTGGTTGTCAGGTTTCTCCACATGAAGTTACTCTAGAAAGTTACCCTTTCTACACTACTTTTTGGAAGGAAGTCACTATGCACAGCCCACATTTAAGGAGTGGGGAGTTATGCTCATTTTCTTTTAGGGTGGAAACATATTTTTTAAAAATTTATTTTATTGAGATATAGTTGATTTACAATGTGTTAATTTCTTCTGTACAGCAAAGTGATTCAAATATATATTCAAATATATATACACATTCTTTTTCATATTTTTTCCATTATGATTTGTCACACGTTATTGCATATAGTTCCCTATACTATACAGTATGACTTTGTTATTTATCCATTCTATATATAATAGTTTGCATCTGCTAATCCCAAACTCGCAATCCATCTTTCCCCCACTCCCTCTCCCCCTTTGGCAACCACAAGTCTGTTC
The DNA here is from genome assembly GCF_011762595.2 of Tursiops truncatus. Classification (NCBI taxonomy): domain Eukaryota; kingdom Metazoa; phylum Chordata; class Mammalia; order Artiodactyla; family Delphinidae; genus Tursiops; species Tursiops truncatus. The sequence goes on from NC_047037.1 coordinate 99,505,919, forward strand.
TCTATGTCTGTGAGTCTGTTTCTGTTTCACAGATGAGTTCATTTGTGTCATATTTTAGATTGCACACATAAGTGATATCATATGATATTTGTCTTTCTCTGACTTACTTTACTTAGTATGATAATCTCTAGTTGCATCCATGTTGCTGCTAACAGCATTATTTCATTCTTTTTATGGCTGAGTAATATTCCATTGTATATATGTACCACATCTTCTTTATCCATTCCTCTGTCGATGGACATTTAGGTTATTTCCATGTCTTGGCTTTTGTGAATAGCGCTGCTATGAACATAGGAGCGCATGTATCTTTTTGAACTATAGTTTTGTCAGGTTATATGCCCAGAAGTGGGATTGCTGGATCATATGGCAACTCTATTTTTAGTTTTTTGAAGAACCTCCGTACTGTTTTCCATAGTGGTGGCACCAATTTACTTTCCCACCAACAGTGTAGTATGGTTCCCTTTTCTTAGGGTGGAAATATTATTTTTAAAGCACTTTTTAAAAACTTACAACACACAAGGTTTGCTCATGTGCTTCAGAAAACCATATAAATCAGGATTAAGGTAAGGTGAACAAGGGCTGAAAAGAAGAACAGTTCTTTTGTTGCTTTTAATTCAATTCTCTCTCTGCTTCGGTCTCTAGGATTGCTTCTTCCTGTGTCGACTTTCATTCACTGCCCCCACACTAATTCCCAGACCAGGTTTTCTCAATTTCAGCTGTATTGATATTTTGGGCCAGATAGTTTTTTGTTGTGGGAGAATGTCCTGTATATTGTAGGATGTTTATCAGGATACATGGCCTGCATTCACCAGATGGCAGTAGCATGTCCTATACTTTGCCCCCAGCTCTGAAAACCAAAAGTGCCTCCTGTCATTGCCATATGTTCCATGGATAGCCAAATCAACCTGGTTGAGAACCACTGCTATAGACTATCATCCATCTTCTGAATTAGTGTTTTAATTCTTTCAGTTATACATTTAACACATATATTCAAATGTCAATAAATATACCAACATACTTAACCTTTTCCTAGATTATTTATACTCTCCATCTTTTTATCCTATTTTAAGCTCTCACTACCCTCTAGAAATGGAAGATTCTGCCCTATGTATGTCCCCATATCCTGCAGAAAACATATTAAAAAGATTCTTCTCGCCCTTTACAACACTTTCCAGTCAGTTTTATTTCTCCTTTATTTAAAAATTACTCCAATTGCAGATCGAATTTTCTCAGTATACTGTTACCTTTCCACATTCTAATGGCTAATTTCCAAATCACTTCAATTTATTGAGAGGTTTGGCACCTTCCTCTTTCCCTCAACCCCTGCTCACTCTAAAGGAACATCAAAAACACAGATTATGTCTAACCAAGAACCAAAACTGCAGGAACAAAATTTCTCATGTTAACTGCTTCATACCACTGCATCCATTCATTTCTTTTGTTCTGTGAAATCTCTTCCCTATATTTCTTTAAACTTGTCTCCTACATCCTCATACTTCAATTCATAATTTCAAACTCTCTTACAAAATACTTTCAACAGAATCATTCCCAGTCTTTGTCCCTAGCCTTTATTTACTACTTTATCCATTTAATTTATCCAGTAGTATTCTGTCAGTGTAATGTTTTAAGATTAGATTTTAAAAGATTAGATTTAACTATAGTGTTGAAGTTTCCTATTGCTTCCTTTGTCTGAAAAATGAGGACTAAACACAGTTGTAGGGCCGTTCAAAGGCCTTTTGATTTGGTTCTTGTGCAACTGTGAATTTATCTTCTACATATGATCTCCATACATATTTATCTTCTACATACGATCTCTCAGCACTCTAAATCTTTTAAAATTTTTATTTATTTATTTATTTTTGCGGTACGCGGGCCTCTTACTGTTGTGGCCTCTCCCGCTGCAGAGCACAGGCTCCGGACGCGCAGGCTCAGTGGCCATGGCCCACAGGCCCAGCCGCTCCGTGGCATGTGGGATCCTCCCGGACCGGGGCACGAACCCGTGTCCCCTGCATCGGCAGGCGGACTCTCAACCACTGCGCCACCAGGGAAGCCCAGCACTCTAAATTTTTTTCCTGAGCTTCTTTCTGATATTTATTTGTGCTATAATAGTATGGTTTTGTTGCATAAAATAAAGCCTCAAACTCCAGTAACTTACAACTATAAACATTTATTTCTCATATGATTGACTTAGGCACCTCTACTCTAGACTGCAGTGTTTAAGCTCTGGGTTTTCTCTGCCTTCTTCTTTCAACCAACTTATTCTTTTCATGGACAGCATATGAGAATGATTAAAAATATATGATGCCTCTTAGCATTAGCACTATTGTTTCATCCCATATTTCATTAGTCGAAGTAAGTCAAATGGTCAGGCCCAGAGCCAAGGATTGGAGAAGTACCTACTGCCTAAGATGACACCACAGCAAATGTATAAATCAAGGAAGGGTGAAGAATTTGGAAGGACAAAGCCAGTCACTTTTATGCCTCTGTACCTTTGTATATATTCTCTCTGCCTCAGTAATCGTCTATCACTACCTTTGCAATCTGGTAAACTCCTAATCATCATACAACATGCAGTTAAATATTATCTTTGACGCTTTTCCCTTTTCAAGCAGGCAAACTAAAATTTCCCCCTTTTTTTTGCTACCATAGTACTTCACGCATTCTCCTTCTATAGCTGTTTTATTAAATCATTAAAGTGCAGAAAGACTATTTTTATCCATGTACCTGACTCCTCCACTGAGCTTATAGGAAATTCTTTAGGTTAGGAGATAGATATTCCCTTTGTTGTTGGCCCATGGTATGTACCTAACAAAAACTGTTGAAAGATTAGATAAATTTAACTTCATTCGTATGGACGGTCATATATATGAGGTATAAAAATCATTGTGGATAGGAAAGTAACAGGAAAAATAGGAACTATTTTTTTCTACTCTAAGACCCAAATTGACTGTATTGTCCTATAGGGCTTTTAAGAATATTTAGTGGCTCTAGGCTTATTTTCAAACTCATAAACCAATCTCTAAGAAGAAGACGTATTGTACAAATGCAAAAGAGAGGTTTTATAATTGTGGAAGCTGCTCAGATATGGATAAAATACTGGACATAAAGACATGTGAAACACAAAGAGAAATAATAACTGAAGCTCATGCTGAAACTATACCCATATCTTCATTACTCAATAATGTAATTCCAATTCTTCTTACTTACCTTTAATTTTTATTTGATCTCCAAACAAAGTCAGAAAAAAATCTAACAAAGTCAAGGAGAAGCTCTGAAAAAATAACATTTAGCAATTTTATTCTGTGTTTGTTAAAATAAAGAACTGCATTTAGGTTGGTTTCCTTTGGAAAGATGGTTATATCTATTATACCAGAGATAAGGATGAAAGTGAGATGTGTGGTGCAATTACATTTATCACTGAGATAATCAACTGGGCCTGTAACTAAGTGAATGCTAGTTAGATTAGTGGGGGAAAAGGAAACAAAAAACAAAACACAAACTACTGGGCTTCCCTGGTGGCGCAGTGGTTAAGAATCCACCTGCCAGTGCAGGGGACACAGGTTCGAGCTCTGGTCCGGGAAGATCCCACATGCCGTGGAGCAACTAAGTCTGCACACCACAACTACTGAGCCTGCGCTCTAGAGTCTGAAAGCCACAATTACTGAAGCCCACACGCCACAACTACTGAAGCCTGCTTGCCTAGAGCCCGTGCTCCGCAACAAGAGAAGCCACCACAATGAGAAGCCCGCGCACTGCAACGAAGAGTAGCCCCTGCTCACCGCAACTAGAGAATGCCTGTGCACAGTAACAAAGACCCAACGCAGCCAAAAATAAAATAAAAATTAAAAAATAAATTAATTAAAAACAAAAAAACTCATAAAAAAAACAAAAAAACCCCAAACTACAGAATTAGTGTACTATATAGAAACATACATTGGTTTTTAACTTTTAATCTTTAGACATAATTTAGTCTCATGTCTAAACTCTAAACTCAAACAAAAGTGATTTAAAAAGAATAACCAAACTTCCAGAAATTCTCATTAGTGGTAATGGTATTAAGGAGTATATGAGGTATTTTAAGTGTATTTATTATTTTACATCTGTTTGTTCTATAGCTTTTCCTAATAAGGTAACAAAACCTTCTATGTTCAAGTTTTGGATAATAAAACAATATTTGCATTATATAAGCTGTTTTACTTGAAACAGTGACTATGACTAAATAGATTACAGTCTGGCTACAAATCTATCAGTAAGTAAAATCAATACGAACCACAAAGTTACTAGATTTATGGCTCTAACTAATTTATAATGGTGCACAGATGACTAGTTACTATTGTAAAGTATTATATTTACTCATTATAAGATGAATATATATTGCAATTAGTTATTGAATTAGATTTTCATGTTATTTTCTTAGTTACAAATGAGACCTGTTATGATCGTCCTTTCTTCCCCAAACCAATATATTATATACTTAATCTTCAACATATCATTCCCTAGACAAATTTTAGAGTAAATGTGGAGCAAAGAATTTTTCTGAATAAAATTTGCAACTCATCATAGCTACCAAAAAATTCTGTTTCCTAAGGCAAATAAAGGATTGATACAAACCAGAGCATCTCATTAAATATAATTCTGAGGTTGGATGTTTGCTATAATAGTTACTTTTTTGATCATCATCATGCTTCCATGAGCAAAATCTTCCAATTCAGTGAGAACTGGCAGAAGAATCCAAGATGTTGTACATTCAAATGTAAATGAAGAGCAAAAGAGACACACGAGATGAGTTTTACCGTTACATTGATCAACATCTTGAGGTTTTACTGAACCTCACAGACAGTTACCTTCCTATGAAATAAAAGATATTGCTTGAAAGGAACTATGTAGTTTTATATATATTACTTCAAATTTATTATGGTTGAACAGCTTGAGAGGAAAAATGCTCTTGTAATAGAAAAAACAATACTGGCTTTTTCTTCCTGATACATATAATTTCTGTGATGATACTTGCTACTCTGGGTAGATCATTTTTATTCAACCTTTGTAAAACTATACTTGCTATAAAACAGTTTTAGGCAGTCAAGATTTTACACAGTGTATCTGTTTAAAATATATGTAGTTCATTTGAGCATACTACATGCATCAACAAATTAAAAAATGAAGATTTTATAGTTACTGTTGCTTTAGACCTGTTGTTTGCTCTTTTCTTTCTTCCTTTCAGTGTTCTTATAAATATTTAGATTTATTTTTTAAGTGTTTACGATTATTTTTAAAAATAACACAACATATATGGTTTAATCTCAGTATATCAATACTAGTAAATGAATTAATACAATTGCCTATGCAATAATTAAATATAATTTACTAAGGAGTATATAAATTTATTCCAAGGAATAAAGTACTACTTTCATAATAATTTAAAAGCCCATCATTCCACATATTCTTAAATTATATTGAAATAATCATTGAGAATGTAAGATTATTTAAAAGTGCAGACTTCAGTAAATCAAAATAGTTCAGTCATTGATTATTTAGGAGGTCATCTGATATGGACCCTGCTTCTAAATAAGCCTGCATTTTAAGAATACAAAGTAATATTTTCAAAGCATCTTTATTTCTAAGATTTCTGCCAGTTTCTCTGTTAGAATCATGATGCTTCTGAGTGTAATAAAATATACTATGTCCTAGAATTACTCAGCTTGCTCTCTGCCTCTATCATGGTGATAGTGAGGACAAACTACCATGTAGAGCAAAACTTACTTCCCTCCATAAGGATGAGCAGGAGAAATACTTCATAAAACTGTCCCAGAATTACCATTTTAAACACTTCAGCCACTGGATTAAATGACTTCCCTTCACCATTCTCTCCCCTCATACTTAGAAGGTATCTGCCCACCTTGACCAAACACCCCTGAGGAAGGGAGCTGGGGTAGATGGCTTTGTGGTCCTGTTGGCCATTGACCTTGCATATTCCATCGTACAAAACATCTAGATATATTTCCCTGGAGTTCAACTGGATGGGATAAGGTGATAATACTGACTATTTATAAGAATCACATATAGTTTTAAGCATTTACTTATTTAATATTTAAAAAGTTAATCTGAAATTTTTCTGCTGATATTTACATAAATTACTTTATATTTCATGTATTTATCTAGAGAAATGAAAAGAGAAATAGGGTAGGTTATTTGACAACTCTTTGTCACTTCCACTCACTTTCTATCGGCAAAAACTAACACGAGTGAGCCCTACTTCACTGGGCCGGGGAAGAATTCTCCTTATACTACAAGTCACATGGCAATGGGTCAGAAATGTCACATGGTTATGCTTGAGTTCAGAAGTGGAAAAGTGCAAATATTTTTGGAATTAAAACTGCACATATTCTTGGACATTTGTGAACAGACCAAAAATTACTATATAGTCTTTGAGTTGGTGGCAGAAACTTTTTTTTTTTTTTTTTTTTTGCGGTATGCGGGCCTCTCACTGTTGTGGCCTCTCCCGTTGCAGAGCACAGGCTCCGGACGTGCAGGCTCAGCGGCCATGGCTCACGGGCCCAGCCGCTTCGCAGCATGTGGGATCTTCCCGGACCGGGGCACGAACCCATGTCCCCTGCATCGGCAGGCGGACTCTCAACCACTGTACCACCAGGGAAGCCTGGCAGAAACATTTTGTTAAGAACAATAGTTGAAATTTTTTGTTTGGAAAAAATTCTACAATGGTAAAGAATTTAAGTCACATATTTTTTGTAGGTTAGCCCCAAATTAATTCAGAATTTACTCTTTTGTGGCAACACAGTTATTTAATATTATTGGAAAAAATTGATAACTTAGAAGGGAGTTTCATACATAAATTAGTTGTGGGTTGAAAAGGGTGCCCAAAGGTTATCACTGGAATTTTTAAAACTGATTTCTCAAGAATGAATCATATCTATCTACCCACCTACCTACCTATCTCTATATATAATCTATATACCTAGATTATATATTATTATAATGTTATATATAATAAAATTATATAGATAATATTATTATATTTTAAATTGCCTAGTAGTTTCTTCTTTCACAGTACTTTTGCTGGACATTGTTGGTTAGATAACCCAAGAGCTAGTTATTCTCAACTCAATTGCTCTTTAAATCTCAATTGCTAATCTTTAAATATTAAGGCAAAAACATACAACTAAAATATATTCTCTGCTGAAGTGCATCTAAGGTTGGCCATGGTTCCAGTTCTGACAGATTAGATGAACATGTAAATGAAAGTCAGCTTGGATATTTTTCTTACTCTAATTGATGAATGAGATAAAAGTCACATTTGCTTCTGACCCCGCCCCATTCCTGCTTCTGAATATATTCATCATTCATCATACTAGGATCTGGAGTTACTGGCAACCATGGAACAAAATATTGGAGAAGAGGACAGAGAGAAAAATGTAGATTCTTGATGATGTGTAAAGAGGCTGCCTGCTTGAATGTTTGGAACAGCCTACATTGAAATTTCTTTTTATATGAGGAAAAATTTCAGCCCCCCCCCAGCACCTTGTTTAACTCCCTGCTACTTCTATTCACTTTTACTCACAAACATTGCTATCTGGTACATTGTTCTCAGGAGCTATCAGACTTAAAACTATCTTTGTGTCTATTAAAGTTAAAACCATCTCTGTAAGCATTTGTCTACTTTGCTGAAAGAGAATCATGATTTCCACCAATTTCTGAGAAACCATAACCTAATTTATTTCCATGAATCAATGTCTCTTCACATATATCACTTCTATCACAAATTTTCATATATATATATGATATAGGTCATAACAAATCATTATAATATTACACAGGTAATAGCAAGTTAATATCAAAGCATTATAACCCAAGAAATATAAATATTATTTATTCAAAACACTGTTTCTTTTTCTTACTAGTTTTATATTAAGAAATGAAGAGAGGTATTCTTCTCTTCTAAGGAAATTGATCAACATGGATATAAGCACGGCTTTTTAGAAGCCCCTGGCATATTTTATAATTGCATTGGTAATATTAAAATACTCAAATACTCAAGTGCTTGATTTAGAGCATATTGATCTAGTACTTATTCAGTTATTGCTAATGTATTTTCTTTGCCTGTAGTGATGTGCAAATTGTGTCTTTTTAAAAAGAGTAATAGTTCACAGTACAGAAAATGGCCTGCTTCATTTCTGCCAGTTGTTATCTAGATTAGGTTCAGTCTACATAGTGAAGCAATTCCAGAGGGTGAATTGGAATAATCTAGATGCTCAGTTTAAAATCCCTTAAAAAGAAAAAAAAAATTACTTAAAAAGAAAAAAAAGGTGTTTTGTATTTGTTTAGGACATTTATCCTTTTCAGAAGACTTTCATATATATTACTTTATTGAATCTAAGAACAATTTTATGTTTGTTTAAAATATTAACTCTATCTTGTGAGGAAATCAGAGATGTTGAGTAATTGCTAAAGCTCATCTTGTTAATAAATGGCAAATCCAGACATGAATACAGAATTTTTGACTCCAGCCTTATGGTCTTTTGAAGGCAAAAAGAGTTTTGTGGAGAAATATTCTATAAAGTTTTAAAGATCTTATTCTTGTCTTTGACTTTCACCAGTTTTGCTATGGCATATCCCTTTGTGGGTCTTTTTGTGCTTACCCGATGTGGAGTTTGTTGAGCTTCTGGATGTGTAGGTTATCATTTTTCATTAAATTTGGGGATTATTCAGCCATTATTTCTTTGAGGTGCACCCCCCCAACTTCCAGCTGTCTCTTTTCCTTCTGATGGTCCCATTACATGTGTGTTGGTGTTCTTATTGGTGTCCCATGTTTCTGAGACTCTCCTCTTTTTCTTGGCTTGCATAATTTCTATCAGCCTATCTTGAAGTACATTTGTTCTTTCTTTTGCCAGTTCATGTTTAATCTTTCGCCTCTCTAGTGAATTTTTTATTTCTGTTATTTTTGCTTTTCAACATCATAATTTGAATTTGGTTCTTTTTTATAATTCTTATCTCTTTATTGATATTATCTGTTTGATGCATCATTGTCAGCATATTTACCTTTATTTCATTAATCATAGTTTTCTTTAGTTTTGTGAACATATTTATATTGATTACTCTAAAATCTTTTTTCTGACTAATCTGATATGTGCTGTCTGTCACAGTTGGCTGCTCTTTTTTCAGTGTATGGGTCAAATTTTGCATGTCTGTAATTTTTTTGTTGGAAACTGGACATTTTAGATAATATATTGCAGCTACTCTGGGCCAGCTGGTGAGCTGGGAGCCCTGGGAACAGGCTGGGCACTATGTCCTGCAAGGCTCCAGAGCCCTCACTAAGATGAGAGGAAGAGTTCTTCGTTCAAATAACACAGAATCTTGCCTGTCTTAACAAATTTTTATAGATTTTCTTGAACAGATAATTTCTTCATGTGTTGATCACTCTTAGGACCATTGCCAGAGACTTTAAGGGGTTGTAGTCTTTAGTTTTCACCAGTTTCACTAAGAAATGAGTCAAGAGCACTTCCTCATACTGTCATGCCATAAGTTGATACCCTCTACAATAATTTGGATGTTTATTTGTAGATAGACCTAAAGTGATACGAGATTTGCTAATTTGATTAGAGGCTTTAAAAAAGCACTGTAATGAATCAGAGTTTTGTATATAGTTCTGGTGTGAATAATGATGTAATTTGTTAGCTTAGGTAGGCTTCTATGCTTTTATGCAAGAGAAAATATGTGAAAATGTAAATAGAGTTTGAATCTGTGATTATAATGTAATATGCACATTTCAAAATATTTGTGGAAATTTAAATATTCTGTAATTTTTTTTGGCAGAGAATAATGCCTAAGGTAGGACAAACCAATTTACATAAATTATCCTAAATGACAATCGATGTAGAAATCAGTGTTTTTATGTATAAAGTTGATATTTTTATTTCTTTCTCTAAACTTCAGCTAATTTTTAATCTTCTACTGTGATAACTATAATACTGAAGTGCAATCACAAGAATAAATTAAGGTCAGATTAAGATTTGGGAAAAAATATATTTTTGTACAGATATTAAATCTATTCTGATAAGTGTCCAAAAGAGGATTCTCTTTTGAATAAATAAAAGCAAAAAAAAAAAGCTCAGAATAATTTCTTAAAAATTATTCAAGAGAACAGTAGGATCTGATTTTCTGACAATTCTCTAGCTACAAAGTTATGTTTTAATTTTTTTTTTTTTGGTGGTACGCGGGCCTCTCACTGTTGTGGCCTCTCCCGCTGCGGAGCACAGGCTCTGGACGCGCAGGCTCAGCGGCCATGGCTCATGGGCCCAGCCGCTCTGCGGCATGTGGGATCTTCCTGGACTGGGGCACGAACCTGCGTCCCCTGAATCGGCAGGCGCACTCTCAACCACTGCGCCACCAGGGAAGCCCTACAAAGTTATTCTTATAAATCAGTGTCTCAGCCATATTTTAGGCTGCTAACATAAACATGTTCTAAACAATTCCATTATAGAATGAAGTATAAAAATAATTTTTCTATAAGTTAGTTTTTCTGTTGTTAAAAAGCAAAATTCAGCTAAGTAAATTTGAGGGTCTAAGTGACTTTATTCAACTATTCACGAATCAGGCAACATCCCATCTTAGCAAGCAGGAAGGGGTTTCAAGGAGTTCTAAAAAGTGGAAGGTTCATATAGGCAGAAAGAGGGTGGAACAAGAAAGTTAAAAAGTGGATTATTTTAGGTTACCTTCCCTTAGGGGAAGGCAGGAAGCCTTAGGCAGATTACCTAGAGCTGATCAGGATTTTCCAGACTGATTGGTTGAAAATTTCACTCCAGGGAGAGGCTGCAGTTACATTAGGTACTAAGTCTTGGTGGGGCTTAGCTCTATTTTGAGCTTGATGTTTCTTATTAACACTATTCTAGTTAACTATTCATTTGAAAAACAACTGGAAATATTGCATAAGAAATTAACTACAAAATAAACAATGTGCATAGGTTTTACTGTTTATATAGCATTTATTTATATAATCTTAAATTATTTAAGCTTACCAACAATCACATGAGTGATAGTATTATGGCATATTATTTATTTATTTAGGCCCCCAGAAATATTTACTGTCATTCATACAACTAACATATAATTGAGCAAGTTTTTTGAAAGAGGCAGCATGCTAGGTTCCTGCGGGAAAAAACATTTTAGAATAATATATTTCCCCCTAAAAGGAGCTATTAGTAACTGAAAGGTATAGATATATAGTTGACCCTTGAACAATGCCAGGTTGGAGTGCTAACCCCCCTCACCCTTGAAAATCTGCATATAACTTTATGGTCCTTCCTCCCTATTCACATCTGTAGATTCAACCAACCTCAGATCATAAGTGCTGTAGTATGTATGTATTGAAGAAAATCCATGTGTAAGTGGACCTACACAGTTAAAACTCATGTTGTTCAAGGGCCAACTATATATAAAATTTGATTCAAGGCTAAAAGACTCTGTAATGAGTCAGAGTTTTGCATATAGTTCTGGTGCGAATGATGTAATTTGTTAACTTAGATATGCTTCTATGCTTTCAGTGTAAAAGAAAATATGTGAAAATATAAATAGAGTCTGAATCTCTGATTATAAATATAAATATGCAAATTTAAAATGATTTGTTGAAATTTAAATATCCTGTAATTTGGTTTTGAGAGAGGATGATGACTAAGGCAGGACAAAATAATTTAAATAAAAGAAATTATTCTAAATGACAATAGATGTGAAAATCTATTATCTTGTGTGTGTGTATATATAAATAGTCTTCTAATTACCTAACATTACAACTATCTTCTAAAAGGTAAACTGGCATGTTGCTCTACTGCTCAGAGAATGGGAAAAATAAATAGAAATTCAGATAAAATATAAATATTCTGTTTGTGGGAAAATAGCACTTTGAAACTGAATGATACTACATAGAATTTAAAGAAATATTTTCCCACTTCAGTTCTTAACTCATTATCATTAAAGAGCCAAAGATAAATTAGCATGAACCAAATGTGTGGCACCTAATAAAAGATTTTGTTTCCAACTTTAACAATAAAGTCCCACTTTTCTATAAGAATCGATAAACACATTTAAAAAATTATTCCATTTTAAATCCAGTACTACTTTGTTCACACATTTTGAGACTGTATTAAATTAGTAGTTTTGTTTACTTGATAAAATCACATCGCATAGCCATAAAGTTTAGGGAAAAAATACAACTATAGTAGATCTTTTTTTGAGAATCTAAAAGAGACTAAAATGAGTTTTTTATATCAAATCAATGTCTGACAGACACATAGAAAATTAAAAAAATGAATTGAAAAATATAATTTATTTAACAAATAGTTACAGTATTGAGTGTTTACTGTGTGTAAAGTACTGATCTAAAATGCTTTCCTTTATTAATACTCTCAATTCCATATATTTTGGAAATTTTAATGCAACTCTGGGCTGTAGTTTGTTCCAGTGAGATATCTGAGTTCAAGGAATATTTGACTTCTAATCCTAAATTTCTCTTGCTCCATTAACTCGTACTTCAGGGATAGTGTTCTAGTGGGGTTTAAAGTAGGCTGAATTCTGGAAGAAAATAATGAATTAAACAATGAAGCTTTTCTCTTTAGCCTCAGGAAAGATAAAATTCTAGCTAGCATTTAAATGACTGTTTCCATGTTCCAGACGTTGTTCGAATAATTTCACATATTAACTTGTTTAATAAGCACAACCAGCCCTATGGGGTGGGTCATGATTATACCCATTTAAAAAGAGATGTTATGTGACTTTCTCAAGTCACAGAGCAGGTGAACCCAGTTTGTCTGGCTTCAGAGTCCCTGCTTTTCCTTCTTTACTGCACAGCTTGTGAACCTGCAAAAGGTATTTCTGTGATTTTGGATGCCTTCATTTCTTATCACTTTGGAAGCCAGGCTTATCTTTTCATGACTCAACTTCCCATTTTTGTATTTGGTCGTTCCTTAAACAAGGAGGGGAGAAGAGCTTCTCTCATTTTACCAACTGTAGCCTAACTCCTATATAACTTCTAAATGAGGAAGTAGAATATATATTTTTAGACTCTTCTCATGGAAAGAGACATGAGACTCATGATTTTTTCCCTGAACTTTATCAGTATAATAACTTAACTGGACTTTTAAACTTCCTTTATTCTCTAAGTTGGTTAGTAATGAAAGTAGCCCTTTCTGAACCCCTGCATAGTTTTAACCTTAGTCTAAGTCATCATCATCTTTTGCCTGTATTTGTATCTAATAGCTTCCTACTTCTCCCTCCCACCCTAGTCCCTTTTTAAGTCTACATGCAAAACCCTTGCCAAAGCCATCCTGTCAGGGCAAGATTATGCCATTCCTGCTCAAAATCCACAGAGAGTTTGCATATCACTTAGGGTAAAAATTTACCCCCTTTGCTCTACCCTATTCCTTTCCTGCTATCCTCCTCCTCCTCCTGGTTGGCCTCATTACAGTTCTTTTGTGCTTGCCAAGCCCATGCATGATTCAGGGCATTGTTCCTTGTTCTTTCATCTGCCTGGAATGCACTTCTTGCCAGTATCCACATATTTCACGTTCTCTTTTCCTTCAGGTTTTAAAGCATCTGCTCAGTAGTGCCTTCCCTCTCCATCTCTGCCTAAAGTGTTATATCTTCACGACTGCAATTTCTATCTCCCTTTCTGCTTTATTTTTTTTCTTTAGAAAACATCAGTATCTGAATTACTATGTTTTTTGTTTATTTATTTTGCTTCCTTGTAAATGATGCTTTTTTTAATCCATCGCTGGAGCCTCTGCATGGAAAACAAAAACTATCATATAATAAGCGCTTAAAAAATTATTTGCTGAGTGAATAAAGAATGAACTGTCAGGTAGGCACAATACTGAGTTGAGCTGACACATTCTAAGGCAGTATATTTCAAAACAATGTGGAAAAAAAGCAGTTTTACCCATTCTGGCAAAAAAAGTCAGACTAATTTTAAATTCTTATTTAAATTTTTCTTGCAACTGTTTGGTGTTTTACTGCTGCTGAGGTTGGTCGGTCCAGGGGAACACACAGGGACTGTGAGTGTGCCCATACAACACCTTAACTATCTCTTCTTGGCCTATGATCACTTCTCTCTTTAACTCTGCTCATGGACTTTGTACAAGCAGTACAAATCACTGAGTGCTTGTAAGAAAAATATTGTTATTCCCTTCACTCTATAGAAACCCCTTTGAGAAGAGTCTACTGAATGTTTTTCTAATTTTCTTTTTAACGCTGAATCTGTAGTGTTCCTGTCATACTCCAAGGGCCTCACAACACAAAAAGAATCAGACAAAACAGACTGAGACTAAAAACAGACCTTTCTGTTTTGATATTTATCATGCTTTCTCATGGCTTCCCAACTGTGAATGTCTTTCTCTTGTCTTGATTTCCTTCCTCTTTTATCCCCTACCCCTCCTGCTATATCTTCCCTCTCAAGCTGTAAGGACCATGTTTGTTTTGTTTACCACTGGATACCTTGTAACCTCCTCTGGGGTCTGAATGTGGTAGGTGACTAATATTTGGTGACTGACAACCTTCAAGGCATCCTTCAGGCCTTCAGAAGGAGTTGGGTGCTGAGGTCCTTCTTTTTGGTGTTGTGTTCATCATGGTTGAAGCAAATATTTACAGTCACGGACTTTAACTTCCTAAACTTGAAACTTTTGAGAACAGTATATTTTTTTTAACAACACTTATGGCTTTACACTTTGTGATCAGTAAATATTAGCTAGGTGAAAGAACAAATGTTAGAGTCACATGCAAAATCCAGAAATGGTAAATGTGAACAAGAATATATTTTCCCATATGATAGAGCTTTAAAACTATTTTAGATTGTAGCAGGAAATTTATTATCAGGCTGCTTTAAAAAAGCCATTCTAATAACATAAGCCAGGTTTAAAATTGTGGTAAAGCTCTTACAAGATGAGGGAGCATAAAGGTGACCCCATATAAATGAGATGGGAAGATCTTTGGGGAGGAAGTCATGTTTATGTTGTTCTCTAGTATTATCAGTTGTTTTTCTGTTATTCAGTGGCAGGGAGAGGGGAGGTGTTCTAGACGAAAATAGTGCAAAACCACTGAGTAAGAAAGAATAAATATGAAGACTGGTGCAAGTATAGTGTGGCTGAATTTGAGGTAGTTGCTAGGGAAGTTGCCGAGGGAAAAGATACCCTGAAGATACAAGGGAGCAAACTTTGACAGGGCGTAAGGGCCATGTGTCTGGAGCTCAGCTGAGGTGGGAGCTGGGCAGCTGTGCTGTCAGGTGTCTGAGTAGCTGATTAAAGAATGAAAGAGTTAAGCCTTTACTCACTGTGATGGTATAACAGGGAGCTAAAACAGGGGAAAGCATGGACTCTCTCTGTTCCATTTTCCCCTACGGAATGGTACACAGGTCAAAGGTCACATGGATTAGAGTAGACATGGGGGGATGGGTCATCTCACTGTTCAGGGAGTCACAATAAAAGGGTCTGGCAGTTTTATGGACCCTAACGTAGGGGAAGAGTACGAGGGACAGGTGAGAGGGAAGGGACTGGAGTGGAAAATTACTAGGTATTGAGTCAGAGTGTAGAAAAGTGTGTGTTTGGTTCCAGACCACTGCAATAAATGAATAATGTAATAAAGTGAGTCACATGAATGTTTTGGTTTCCCAGTGCATATAAAAGTTAGGTTTACACTATATTGGAGTCTATTAAATGTGCAATAGCATTATGTCTAAAAAAACAATGTCCATACCTTAATTAATTAATTTTTTTAAGGAAGTCGTACTTTTTAAAAATTAATTTATTTTTGGCTGCGTGTTGAGTCTTCATTGCTGTGCATGGGCTTTCTCTAGTTGTGGCGAGTGGGGGCTGCTGTTCGTTGTGGTGCGCGGGCTTCTCATTGCGGTGGCTTCTCTTGTTGTGGAGCATGAGCTCTAGGTGCGCAGGCTTCAGTAGTTGTGGCGCATGGGCTTAGTTCCTCTGTGGCATGTGGGATCTTCCCGGACCAGGGCTTGAACCCTTGTCCCCTGCATTGGCAGGCGGATTTTTTTTTTTTTTTTTTGCGGTGCGCGGGCCTCTCACTGTTGTAGCCTCTCCCGTTGTGGAGCACAGGCTCTGGACGCGCAGGCTCAGCGGCCATGACTCACAGGCCTAGCCACTCCGCGGCATGTGGAATCTTCTCAGACCAGGGCATGAACCCGTGTCCCCTGCATCGGCAGGTGGACTCTCAACCACTGCGCCATCAGGGAAGCCCCACATCCTATTTTTTTAAAGGTCTGTTTATTCATTGACTTCATTGTAAATTGTCATATATTTTCTTTATGAAGTATTTTCAGTTAACATCAACTGAAAAGAAAACACAAAGCATTAATAGTTAATGTCAGTAAAAGTAATATTAGAAAATTATATTTCCCCAGTTATCTATAAAGTATTTATTGTTAAAATATTTTATAAGAGTAAGTCTGAAAAAATAGAAACTATGCTGTATACATTTTTTTTTTTTCTAACAGAGGCAGAAAACTATTTTCTGGTTGCAATTATTGTCAGGATTTTACTCCGGACTAGCCAAGGTGACATATAGGGTTTGGGTTACATTGATAGTTTTTGCTAAGTATCCCAGAATTTAGTGGCCTAAAACAACTGTTTGACAGCTCATGATTCTTTGGATTCTTTGGTTTGGGAACTTGGTCTGAGCTTAGCTTGGCATTCCTCTGCCTGACTTGCCTAGCTCATTCATGTAGCTGTATTTATCTGCTAGGTCAGCTAGCAGCTTGTTGATCCTGGATGACTTCATTCATGTGTCATGGTTGCCTTGAGTTACTTCACATGGTAATTGCATTGCAAAAGCACAAGAGAGGATAAGCCCTGTGAGCAAACACTCTTCAACTTTCTTGCTGTATCACATTTTATATGGTTCCATTGGCCAAAGCACTTCATGGCCAGTCTCAGATCTGTGGGAAGAAATGGACAAGGGCATAGATGCAAAAAGGAGAAATATAATTACCATCCTGAAAACAATTTGTTTTGTTTCATTCTCTGACTGCACTAATTTAAATCTCTTTCATGGGGAGATAAGTTCAACTTCCTCCAAAAGTTGAATTTCCTAATTACATCCATCAAATCAAGTTCAGATGCAGACAAGATTTCTTGAATAAGACTCCTCAGTGAGCTTTCTGGTGTGGCTGCACTTCACATGGTGCCTAGTTTCAAACAAATTCCAGACAGGGCAAGCGCCAGTGTATGAGAACTTTACAATTTCTGCTTATGTTATGCTTGCTAAAGTCCCATTGCCCAAAGCAATCACATGGCCAAACCCAGAGACAGTGGAAGAAACAACAAAATTGGATGAACCTTGAGGGCATTATACTAAGTGAAATAAGGGAGAGCAAGGCAAATACTGTAGATATCATATGTGGAATTTTTTTTTTTTTTTTTTTTTTTGTGGTACACGGACCTCTCACTGTTCTGGCCTCTCCCGTTGCGGAGCACAGGCTCCGGACGCTCAGACTCAGCGACCATGGCTCACGGGGCCTAGCTACTCCGCGGCATGTGGGATCTTCCTGGACCGGGGCACGAACCCGTGTCCCCTGCATCGGCAGGCAGACTCTCAACCACTGCGCCATCAGGGAAGCCCTGGAATTTTTTTAAAAAATCCAAATTCATGCAGCATGTAGAATGGTGGTTACCAGAGTTTGGGGAGGGTAGAAGAAATGGAAAGGTTTTGGTCAAAGGAAACAACTTCCAGTTATAAGCTGAATAAAATCTAGGGTTCTAATTTTCAGCATGGTGACTGTACTTAACAATGGAGTATTATACATGAAAATTGCTAAGGGAATAAAATTTAAATATTCTGATCACACACACACACAAACAAACAAAAAGCCAAAATGCTGTAATTACCTGAGGTGATGGATATGTTAACTAACTTTATTGTGGTGATAATTTCACAATATATATGTGTAGCAAGTGATCACATTGTACACCTTAAAGTTATACAGTGTTATATGTCAATTATATCTCATTAAAACTGGAAAAAAATAAGAAAACATATCCACAAGTACAGAGTAATACTTGGCAGAGAATTTCCTGTTTTCTGTACAAAATTTTTAATTAAATAAAACACTAAAAAAGATATTTTCATGAAAAGGTATACAATACAGATTTTTCAGAAATGAAAAATAAGTATAATAACTGGAAGAAATTTAGAATATAATAAGAATCCTACTCTTAAAAGAAACATAAAGATTATAAAAATTTACATGTCCAGATTACATTTAAGGGAAGATAATTCACAATGTAAAACTCTTTTAAAGCATGGAAAAGTTGAAAAATTAATCATTTAATTTTTCAAGATAAGATAAATCAAAAGTCTACAAAGCAAAAGCAAATTAAAATACAGGCCAAATTAATTTGTGTATATTAATTCAGCATTCCTAAATAAAGTGTTCTCAAGTTTCATATCAGGCATGCTTGAAGAAGAAGCATCCTGAAGAAGTAAGCATTAATCTGAAATGCAAGATTGATCATTAGACAGTGTTATCAATGTAACTCACTGTGATATGTTCCTTGGATTTACCAAGAAGTTAACATGATTAAATATGCATTATAGCAAATGTTCTGAGAAACAAGGATTCTTCAAAAAATTAAAACTAGGACATATGATCCAGCAATTACACTTCTGGGTATTTATTCAAGGGAAACAATAAGACTAACTCAAAAAAGATATCTACATCTCCACGTTTATTGCAGCATTATTTAGAATAGCCAAGACCTGGAAACATAAGTGTCCATCAGTGGATGAATGGATAAGGAAAATGTGGTATATGTAGTGGAACATGATTCAGCCATAAAAAAAGAAGAAAATCCTGCCATTTGCAACAACATAGATGAGCCCTGAGGGCATTATGCTAAGTGAAATGGACCAGACAGAGAAAGACAAATAACATATGATTTCACTTATATGTGGAATCTAAAAACAAAGCAAAACAAAAACCAAAACACCAAACTCATAGATACAGAGAACAGATTGGTGGTTGCCAGAGGTAGGAGTGAGGAATTGGGTGAAAAGGGGGAAGTTATGCAAAAGGTACAAGCTTTCAGTTCCAAAATAAATGTCTTGTGGATGTAATATATAGCATGGTGACTATATTAACAGTACTGTATTGTATATTTGAAAGTTGTTAAGAGAGTAGATCTTAAAAGTTTTCACTACAAAGAAAATAAATGAAACTGTATGTGGTGATGGATGTTAACTAGACTTATTGTGGTGATCATTGTACATGTATACATGTATTGAAGCATTATGTTATAACCTGAAACTAATACAATGTTACATGTCAATTATATCTCAAAAAAAGAAGATATAATAATGGCCAAAAGCACATGAAAAGGTGTTCAATATCATTACTCATCAAGAAAATGCAAATTAAAGCACAATGACATACTGTTTCACATGACAGAATGGAAAAAAAGAGGGAAGAAAGAAACAAGGGTTACAAACAAAGTTTCAAAATTTTGAGAAAGTTTTTATAGGAGAAATTTACACTAAACATTATATTTATCAAATACTAGATTCATTCTAATTAAAGTCACAAATAAGAAAAAGATGCCACTCGTTTTACTAATATTCAGGGTGATAGTGGTGGTCCTAACAGATACGTTAAGGAAAGGAAAAAATGTGAAGTATGAATATTGTAAAGGGAGAGTTAAATTTCCATTATTTTCAGATGATATGCTTGTCTCCATAGAAAACTCAATACAATCAACTAACAAAAAAATGTGATTTAAGATCGTTCAGGGACTTTCCCTGGTGGTCCAGTGGTAAAGAATCTGCCTCCAAATGCAGGGGACATGGGTTCGATCCCTGGTTGGGGAACTAAGATCCCACATGTTGTGGGTCAACTAAGCCTGCGCGCCACACCTACTGAGCTCACGCGCCTCAACTAGAGAGCCTGTGAGCCACAAACTACAGAGCCCACGCGCTCTGGAACCTGCGCACCACAGCTACAGAGCCCACACACCCTGGACCCTGTGCACCACAACTAGAGAAGAGAAAAAATCCAACACGCCACAACTAGAGAGAAACCCGCTCGCTGCAGTGAAAGATCCCACATGCCTCAACAAAGGTCCTGCATACTGCAACTAACACCTGATGCAGCCAAAAAGAAGTAAAATAAATAAATAAATAAATAAATAAATAAGTAAAATAAATAAATAAATAAATAATAAAATAAAATAATAAATAAATAAATAAAATAAATAAATAAAAAGAAGTAAAATAAATAAATAAATAAATAATAAATCTTACAAAAAAAATAGTCCAGCAAAGTGGCCAGAAGCTAGATCAAAATAAGAAAATCAACAATTTGCCTATACAAGAGTAACCAATTAAAAAATGTAATAGAAGAGGCACCAAAACAATTGAGAAAAAATTATAGACTGTCTAGTAACATAGCTAATAAGAAATGCATAGGCCCTTTTTTGGAAAAATTACAAAACACTATTGAAGGGAATAAAAGTAGTCCTAAATGAATAGAAATATAAACCAGTTTAATAGATACAAAGCTCTATATTTTAAAGATATCAATTATATTGCATGTTAGTCTATAAAGTTATTACTCTCCTAATCAAAATTGCAACAGTTTCTTTCTTTGGAAATTGAATGGAGTTTTGAATACTTCTTACATTTGCAGATAGAAGTGTGATTGTGTAAGTACAGGCCAGACAAATTTTAGAGAGAAGAAAATGCAGGCCTAGGAAGAGGAAGGATTTGAATTTGTCCTCCGAGCTATCAAAACTTTTTTTAAAGTATTGTAATGAAAATAATATAATAACAGAACTGAAGGACAAATCAAAAATTGCAGCATAACGGAAAATCACGAAATAAACACGAGTAGATGAACGTTACTATACAGTCAAGGTGGCTTTCAAATGGAGGGATATAATGGAATATTTAGTTAATAAAATTAGGACAATTCATAACTTATTTAGAAAAAAATCAAAATGAGAACTCAACTTCAACAAGTATTAAATGTTAGATTAAAAAAAATCTCTAAAGTATTGAAAAATTTCAACTAAATTTAGGACACATATTTTCTTGTATAATTTTAAAGATTGAAGAATAGATTCTTACCTCTGTGATAATGAAAGAATTTCTTACATAAGATGAAATTTTTATAGAAAAACATTTAAAAGGCAATACAACCTGGAAAAATAATTCATTTTGGGAGTAGATCAGTCATGACTTCAGGCAAGAGGCCACATTTGAATTAAGCCTGATATGGATTTTGAACAGAAAATATTCTGGAACAACTTAAATAAAAGAATAGAGGCATAAGGTTGTGTGTCAGGTTTGAAAAATTGTCCACAGTAGTCAGAATTGGCCATCTGCTTAGCTCCTGTAAAAGAACAAATTACTGTTACAGGAAATTAAGTTATAGTACAGGAGAAAGTCCTTACCTCCTTATGGGTTCTGGTCATTCAAATAAATACATTTGCACATCGTTTTAAATGTTTTGTATTTAATTTCCATCAAATGAAATTGGAATATATAAACCGGCTAATTTATAAACCCTGTTGTAGCATACTGTATCAAATTAAACATTCATTTATATTTTATTTGGTATGCTATTGCAATTTACTAATAGGGAAACTGAAGGTAAGTTTCATTATTATCAAAAACCAGAAACAGAATTTATATATGCTGATTCTAGTACCTAATAACTGTTTATAATGTAATATTTTGCCTATATTATGATAATACATATTGCTTTCCAGGTTAAATTTACATGATTTTTAAAATGGATATAAAATGTGCACACAGTGATATAAAATTCTGTAAGAAAGTTTTCCCATCTGCCTTGTGTATGCTAAACAGAAGAATGTTGTAGCCACACTGAGGCAGAGTTCTGTGTTACACCACTAAAAATTCTTAGTTTCCTGCCCCCTGCTAAAGTGGCTTAGGAGGTTTTCCTGTTCAAACTTTAGGCTATATCCTGATAGTATCTTCATTGTTTAAGATAAAAAGAGGACAAAAATTTTTACTGTAATTAATAAGTGTTATGGGACTTTGCTTGGAATGTTCGCTTAGGACAACCGCTGAAATGTTTTCTTGAGTCACCTTCTAATAACATTTTCTTTTCAAGCCTCTGTGCCATTCAACTGAGGGAAAAGCAGACAATTCTGATTGTCTAGATTAAATAAAGCCAGTATTTTAGTGGGGATAACTTTGCTCCATATAATCAAAGAGAATAGTTTGGTGGAAGCATGTTCCTGACATATTTCTCTAGGGGGACACATTCCATTTCTGAGGTACTGCTGCTCAGATTTCATATACACTATCCAGATGTGTTCCCCTTTAACACATTTTCCAATAATTAGCCACAGCCAGAGAAATATCCCAATACCCAATGATATATTGATAAGGACACATATTTATGAACTGGGATTTTAATGCAGTATCTTTATGACTTCATTTTTAGAATAATAGGTTATATGCCTCAGAGATAACCAAGGGGAAATTTGCAATGTCTCTGGGAATTAAACAAAACTAACTGGAAAGGAATCACAATTTCTTAGTTTTAGATTAAGAATATGTGTGATAAAAAGTAATTTATTTGACAAATTCTATATGTTGTTCCATATACATGTTGTACACTATAATGAGGTAACTGATTTTCTAGATTATTTTGAGAGGTATAGAAAATCAGTAAAACATTCTAGAAATGATTTATTGGATAATTGAAAAATACTTTACTAAGGGCATGTATATATATAAAATACCTCTCAAAATAATGACATGATAATAGAGGTTATGTATGAGAAAAATCCTATTTCCAAAACAATATGAGAAAGGAAATGATAGACAGGAAATAACAGTATTATGTTGTGAGTTTATGAGCGTTATGATGAAAATGTTTGCCTTTAGGGTATATTGCAAGGATTAAGATATTTGGTCTAATTCTTGAAAACTGTCCACTCATTTTTACTCTCTAGGTGAATCAGTCTGAATCTTACAAACATGAACAATTTTAAACTAGGGATTTATGGGTACATTTCCTAGAATATGTCTACAATTATAAAATCCTTGAGGCAATTTTAGATTCCTCAAGCACATTCTGAAAATAATTGACACTTTCATAGACCATTGAATCATATTAGTTATGCATTTTAATACACAGTAAACTCTTGTTCACATGGAATGGTAAATTGGAATCAGTTTGGTTATTGAGAGTTACAGTATAATCCATACATACATTATGAATTTTCAAAGAATTAGAATATAGTCAAATATATTTGACATAAAATCTATACTAATTTAATCTGCCCTTTTTGACTGTTATTTTTCTCCTCTGATGATACACTTATATGGTACTTGGCAGAAGACTAATAATGTACTCTAGCATATGAATTTCTTTTAAAACCAAAACCATAATAAGTTATTAGCTACATTTTTCTTTTACTTGAAAATGTCCACTGTGAAGTTATGCTTGCAGTTTTGTTTAGGCCATCAAATATGTTGAGCTTTTCCTATTCTGCTCTTTTTATACTCTCTATTGCTCATTCCTCAAACCTCCTGTATCTCCAAGAGTCTCTCAGCCGTATCTTCACTTCCTACATTATATGTATGTGTGTATATATGTATAAATATTTGTATGTATATATGTACATGTATTTCTGCTCATCTTTACTTCCTACTTCCTTTTTCTTTTCCACATCTAATATTTCTCCCATTATCTCACATCTACCACTCTGCATTATCCAACTCATTGTTTCATCAACTTTATCCTTGCTTTTCATATACTACTACTTTTTCCTCTATATTTGTCTATTTCCATGGTCTATGAATGCTTTCAAGCCACCCTCATTCTAAAAATAAAGATAAGGCAATGTTTTTCATTATTCTTGCCTTTCTCTCTGGTTAAATTCTTAGTTATATTTCTAGACTGCAGAATTTTTTTTTTTTAAAGCCTCCTTGTACCCAACAGTAATCTTGAATTCCTGGACTCTCCTTTATGATTCATCCTTACCTTTTTACTAAAACTGCTTTCTTGAAGTTCACCTGTGACTACCTGGTGGTCAGATCCAATAGCTTATTTTCAAAGAAAAAGAGGGCTAAGTAAAATCAAATGAAGCACCCACTTCCACAAACCACTTTTGTATTAGTCAGGTGACCATTGCTGCACTAGTAAACACACCTGAATGTACACAATAGCTTAAATATGATAGAAGTAGTCATTCTTGTAAAGTCCCTATTGAGAGTCCTTTGGTGTGTGCCTTTCTTCCAAGTCATGAAACAGGGACTCAGCCATTCCCATCTTGTGGCTCTACCATTTTCAGCACATGGATCCAATATTACTCTGCTCATCTGTATAAAGCTGTTGGAAAAGTAAAGAGGATGAGGTTGTGTGTGAGAGGTTTACGTGTTCTTACCTAACTACCACTTCCACTCATACTCCGTTGACTATAACTTAGCCTTAAGACACATTAAATTTCAAAAGGAGGTGGTAAATATAATCTGTGTCCACAAAGAACAGAAAATGAATTTGATGAGCATGTGCCCAGTCCCTGCCACATCAAAATTTTCATTCTGAAATTTTTGTTTTCTTCTATCTACCTCCTTAATTTTTAAATTCTCTCATTAGGTGTGAATATTTCAGATGGGACCCTAGCTATGGTTAACATGATCATTCCCTTCCTCTAACAGTGAATGACAAGACAGAACATTCCATTACAAAGAGCAACCAAGACTGTCAGCTGACTATCACAGAGTAATAAAAGCTTTGCAAAATAGAGATTAGTTTTCATGTCAAGTTATCATGTATGGCCCAACATTGTTTGAGGAATCCACAGAGGCCTCCTTTATCCTCTTCAGTTCTACTCCTTAATCACTAAAAGGGCGTAAAGAGGTTTTATTCTCACATCCAGGTACTTTCATACTGATAGCCTCTCCTCTAAAGAGGCTCACTCTGTCCATCCCTCTTCTTCCACTCCTTTCATTCTCAGTTCACATAATAAATTATTATGGTTAACATGCTTAGAGATTAATATCTATTTAGTACATTTTAGTATTACTGCTTTCCAATAGTCAGAGAAAGCACAATTGCCTTTTCAATATATATTTTAAAATATATACATTATAGTGTGTTTATTCTGAGCCATTCCTTTATAGACAGGTTATTCCATTTATCATATATTTGTTATAAAGCCTTCGTTTGTTTCAATGTGGGAGAGAGGCATACATCATATTGCAGTTTAGTTTTAGAAGACTGTAAATATATATTTGTTGAATAAATTTCCTGTTTCAATTTTTCTGATTATTTTAGCACTTGTGAATATTAGCATAATTAAAAAAATTATCCAGAGGACAGTGCTTTGCTAATTATAAAGAAAGGAAAAAGCAACAATATGTTATGTTAGTCTAATTAACTTGATCATTGTAATAGTCAAGCATTACCTAGGACCAAAGTTATATTTTTGCCTACCTAATCCAGTTAAATTGTCTTCGTTGATTTGTGCCTGCTGAGATTCCCAAATCTTCGTTTACATTGTTCAAGGAGCAAGATATGTTATTCAATTTTATTTCACTTAGTTTTTTTTTCCAAAATAAATGATGTATTTCCTCTATTCTGGGGAAGTGGAATCTATACAAAAGTTAATTTACTGTCCAAAATTCCCTTAAAAGTCCATCAGCTTGAAAGATCAGTTTTATTTAGCGTTTCAAGAGTCAGAAGAACATAAAAAAAAGCATATTCTCAATGGTTAGTTCTATTGAAAAAGATTTTGAGTTGTTCCATTTCAATTGGATGGTAACTTTTTTTTTAAGATGTTTTCAATTCAACCTCTGTTGTAGCTGATATTGCTTCTAAATTAGCACTAAAGAAGGAATGAGTTTGAGATAATAGAATGGTTCTTAAAGTACAAAGAATATAACATGAATTTGTGAAAATTGTTCTCACTGAGTTAAAGAATCCTATAATTTTAGCAGGATTGAAATTATGCAGACATAGAATTATATTTTTTGAATGTAAAAAAATATAAATTGTTACCTCTTCATTGAATTCAATTTAGTGGCAGATTTAGATATAGCACCATTGGTGTATGTTCATCTGTTTCAGGGGTATCAGTTTCTATGTGATTACTTGATTTAATTTAGTTGTGAAAAATTCATGGTTGAAAATCAATTTTATTATATGTAGAGTGATCATACAGCTTGCTTTACTTTGGAAAGTACAGAATTTTACCATGACAGTGCTGGTATAATCATTAATAAATCCTCCCTTTACTCTTAGAAGGTCCTAATTTGAATAAATTATATACTTATTATAGATGATACATTATATAACTGCCCTAATCATAAAAAAGCAAAACTTTTTAAAAAAGTATAAATATTATACATTATGTATAATTTATGAGTTACTCAAAGTTAACGAAGGAAACACTTTATTTTTCATAGTTAAAATTCAGTCTTTTAAAATAAGAGTTGTTAATA
The DNA here is from genome assembly GCF_011762595.2 of Tursiops truncatus. NCBI lineage: Eukaryota > Metazoa > Chordata > Mammalia > Artiodactyla > Delphinidae > Tursiops > Tursiops truncatus. Next base: position 99,532,406 of record NC_047037.1, read on the forward strand.
CTCCTTATGAACCTTTATTGCTCATGATACTGTACACACGTCATATAATTTTATCTGCGTAACAGCATTATTATACAGATGTCATGAGCATCATCATTTAACAGTTGATACAACTGAAGCTGTGAAAGTTTAAATGACATTCTTACAGCTATGCAGCTGGTAAATGGTGGAGTGGGGATGTGAATCTATTCTGACACAAGAAGCAGAGAACTTAACTATGTATATAGAGGCTTCCCTGAGAGACTAACTGAATCTAGTTATTATTTTTATGTAGTATTTTATAATATCATGAAGAATTTGACCACTAATGACATTGAATTTGGAAATGTTCTCGTTTATTTTTGAGAACACAGTTTGAATGAATTGCTGACATGGAAGCCATGTTGTAGTACATTGATTCTTTTGGATTTTTTTTCCATTTATTCATTCAGTGAATATATATTAGATGCCTACTGGTCAAATATTGTTCTAAGTGATTGAGAATCAGAGAGAAGTGTCTGTGCTCAACGAGTTTACATTCTAGATGGAGAGACAAATGATAAGGTATAAAAAAATATCCCTTTGCAAAGTGCTATTAATATATATCACACTTCAGAATATACTGAAATTGTATAAAGCAGGCAAGAAAAAGTGAGATACAATTGAAACTTTCAAAAGGTTTGTCATAGAAGATTTATCTTCTGAGAAGGTGACATTTGAGCAATGCTCTAAATTAAGTAAGGAAGTCAATGTTATATGATTACCATACTTAAAAAAAATTTTTTTTCCATCTTTCATTTGTGTTTTCATTTCCCTGGCCTGCAATTATAGTCAAGGAGACCATACACATCTGAATATTCATAAAATACTTCAACTTTTGACTTCAGCTTGAAATTTGCTGTTAAGAAAAAAGAAATTGTTTACTATACCACTCATGGTTGATATTGTGAGTGCTCACTTGTATTGTTTTCCTTTTCTTCTTGGCTCAAAGAAACTACACTCCCAATCACTGCAAAAGGAAGGGACATGGAACCAGTTCTAGATTATGGACTGTGAACATAAGTGAAACTTATCACCTCTGGCCCAGAGCATAGGAGAGAAATGTGATATCTCCAGAACTACCCTTTCTCTACTGTAGCAACCAAGGAATACACACATTTCTGGAGGTATACATTTGTGGAGCTTCTGTTAGCTTGGATTCCTGAGTGACAGATTGAGATAGATATTGTGAGTGAGAAATAAACCGTTGTTGTGTTAAATCACTGAGACAGCTGTTGGCACAAGTCCCATGGATGAAATATATTATAGTAGGTTGCCCGGATGAACTGCTGGAGAACGGCTGGTAGGAATGAAAGAAGCAGAAAGGGAAAGGATAGGTAGACAAAAGAACATGGCAAAGTGTCCTGGATGTTGCTTATCTTGTTTGAGAAAATTTGCTGAAGGAAAAGAACAACAACCTAATTTTCAGGAAACGGAGATGCCAAAAGAACAGTCAGCAGAAATGATCAGATGGATAGGAGAACTTCTCCCTCAGCTCCATTTAGATAGAGTCATTCAGGCAAATGTTTTGGGGTAGGGGGCAAAATATTGGATACTCAGAAGAGGAGAAATCTGTCCCCTTCTCCCACTGTGGGAGTGATATTTACTTATATTTTCAAAATGCAAAGAAGTGGGTCCCACTTCTGGATATTCAGGGATAGTGACTTACTCTTTTCAGTTGTTGGTTATTTTTGAGAGCTCACCTAATGATAAAGGAACAGGTCCCAGATCTGTGGGTTAGACTGTTGCCATCACAGATACATTGTGAGCTTGCTTGGGGAGAGAGGTATATCAGTTCTGGAAGTCTCTTTCTACATGGCTTATAAAGATATGGACAAAGAGGATTGAGAAAGTACCCATCATAGAGACATGCTGTTTAAGATAGTCCAACAACCCACTGCTATAAAATCTGTTACAGTTTTCATGGCTCATCATGATCTCCCTAGATTCCTCTTGGCTTATATATAAAATAAGACCTATTAATGGTGTCTTAAAAGATCCAATAATTTCTCACTTAGGGGTGGGAGTGGAGGTGAAGAATTTATGAAAGAGCTGGGCATCACTGCCTGAATTTATCTAATATTCACCCACTTGGCCAGGTCTGAGTCTCTTGATTAATGATGCTCCAAATTTTGTCTGATTTTGCAAATGCTGAGTATTACCTATGTAATGACTGTGGAGTTATTCAGTCAGGAACAGTTCACGTGTGGTAGATTAAAGATAGCTACATTTTGGTTATTAACACTACTCCAGTGAAGATGTGGGATGAATGGTCCCTGCCCTTTAATCAGGATTTGATACTTCTTTGAATATGGTAGAAATGATGCTTTGCCACTTTCTGGTTCTAAGCCTTAAGAGACTTACATCTTCCACTTCCTGTTTCTTAACCTTTCCTTTTGGAGCCCTGAGCCACCACCTAAGTCCTGCTACCTAAATGAAGAGATAATGTGGGAAGAACCAGAGACTATGTATGGAGGGACTGGGGTCCAGTTGAGCCCAGTCTTCCAACCATCCCACCAGCTCACTTGAATACACCAAGTGACTCTAGTCAATACCATGTGAAGCACCTGAATAATCCAGCCAAATTCTGCTTGAATTTCTGGCTGAAAATAACATGAAATATAATAAAATGCATTTTGTTTTAAGCCATTGACTTGTGAAGTAGTTTTTTACCCAGCAATAGGTAACTGGAACTGTAAGTTTTCCAAAAGAGGAGTCTAGTAGGACATTTGTAGGATTAGGAGGGATTACAGAAGCAGAAAAAAAATAAACAAAAAAAACCCAAAACAAAAAAACTTGAATTATTGGAAGGAAATACAGCATAGTAAACAGAAAAAGAAGTTTCCAGTAAAAAGGACCAATAGATTGTTAAAATATTGAAGTATTTCAGTATTGGTTCCAAGACATGTGGCCCCTCCATAAAACTGTTCTTTTATCCAGTAATGAAAGAATTAACGCCAGGCCCCTCTATGACCTTGCATTATCTCTATGGCTTGCCTCACTTTTATTTGGTCAGTACCTATGCTTGTTTTTATACTTCTATTATCTCCAGAATTCAATGCCCCTGGAAATCTGTAGAGGTAATTCCAGCAAACTTCTTTAAGTGATCCTCATTTGCAGGGATGAAAGCTGGAATCTATGAAGCAAACGTAATTTGACCAGTTTTTGAGTCAATTTCTTTGCCATAGAACGGCATTATTTTGAGTTCATAAGTGATGGCAAGATTAGTGTTAAGAGTGTAATAAATTCAGTTTTTATCTTTGAGTAGAATAATATGCATGTTGCTTATTTCCTTTAATTTTAATGTTGGTATTATTGACATTTTACTTTTATGATGAGTCACATTAAACGTCAATTCAAATAAGTAGAAAAGAAAACATAATTACTGTATTTAACCTTATTTTTACTCTGTCATCATGGAATGCTATAATTTGAATTAGAAAAAAATATATTGTATACATAAAGTTTAACCTTTATTGAATTAATCATTATACATTGAGATATTGAGATTGATTTAGGCTGAATTCTGATTGAAATGTTATCAATAATAACGTGCAAGATGTGTTCTTAAATTGTGCTTATGCTTTAAGTATTATAAAATACCTGGCAAGTTCTAAGAGAATCATTGTAACTTGAGAGTAAGAATGATTCTTATTTAAATATTTTAATTTTAAATATTAAATATTTAAACATTTGATTGAAACTAATGACAAAAACATTAATTCATTGAAATTAGGTTTATTCCAAGGCAAAAACACCTAACCATTGCTTCTTCTAATTGGTAGGACATCTACAAATAATGAATAAAAGTAATAATGAAAAAATAGTGATTTCTTAAAGGAAGAAAAAATATACCAGTATCTCTGCAGATAATCTTTAATAAAAACTGACTTTCCTAGGAGATGAATATGCCTATTCTTGCTTTTGATGTATTTGTATAGTTGGTTCACATTGTCATTCCCAGGTCTCATATTTTCGATTACGTTCATAATGCTGACCTTAAGTGAATAATGTGTTTTAACCACAGGAGAGGGTTAGAAAGTTATGATATTCTGAACTGAGAATATATTAGGTTTTTCTTCAAAATTTCAGCCAGGAAAAGATGTCAGAAGAGCAAACACTAGAGAGATCTTGCAATAAAAAAAAAATCATTAGAAAACTGATCTTTAATAAAATTCACTCAGGAACTATTCTTCAGGGCCCGTTTATTTAAATTCCATAGAAAAAGAAGTGATGACTTTTTTGTTTGACTATAATAGTAACATTTGCTCAATGTAGATATAACCATAGAATGCACTATTGGATTGTATCTGTTTTCCAGTATGGGCTACTAAAAATTTAAGTATGCACTGGAAAGGAGATAAAAAGAAGAATAACTCTTCTAAAATTTGTTATATCTAGGGAAATGCTGCTAACTTTTTAACAAATCACCCTAAATTAGTATTGCAATAAAAATCGTGGCTATTGGAAGCACTGCCTGTGTTCCGGTTGTGAGGTAATTTTAATTGTAGTCTGGTATTTTGCTCTTGTTTTATTTATATATTTTAGAATGTATTCCAGGGTTACACAGTTTAAAATTTTGTCTTTTTTTGTTTCTGCTTCTCTCTGCCCCCTAATAAATATATGGGCTCTCTAACTTCTGGCCTTTCTTAAAATTTGAAACTCTTTTCAGCAAGCAATCACTTTATTTATTCCCATATTTTTGAACTGTGTGATGCACTTTTCAAGAGCTGGAGATATTAAATAACCTCCATACATATATTAATAAGTTTGATCCTTGTTTTTTCCCCTTGATAACTGAAAGCACAATTTGATATTTATCTGATTTTTCTTTTCTCTTGTCAACTTTATATTGATTGTGTATGTAACACTGTAGAATACAGAATTATTTTCACAGTTTTAATCATCACTTTTATAGCAATTCAGAAGTAAGTGATACCATTTTCTGTTAGGCTATTTTTGCATAAGAGCTAATGATTTAAGGTAAGTGCCCACCTGTGATTTGTTTATATTTTTTAAGGAAAATAACCCCTTATTGCTGTAAGTTGTAGAAGAATCAAAACAAAAGCAAAAGTCACACTAGAACTAATAAGTCATACTAACCTTAAAACTTTTGTGACCAAAGTATAATTGATAATATCTACACCGTTCAAAATGTAATAGCTATATGTGACAATTTACTTTCATATTAATATAAATGAAACAATTAAAAATTAAAATTTTTGGTCATATTAGCCATCTTTCAGATGCTTAATATTCACGTCTGGCTACTGTCTGCCATATTGGATAGTGCAGAGTTAGAAGATTTTCAGCATCTCAGAAAGTTCTATTGGAAAGCATTACTCTAAAAATCAAAGTTGTGTGAATTTTGGATGCAGTATCAAGTCTGGAGTAGATAATTTTTTAAAGAATGGCAATATTATAAAGTAAAATTATAATTTATTATAAAATTTGAACTTTTTTGAATAACTTTAGATTTGTGGAAAAGTTGCAAAAATAGTATACAGAGCTCCCATGTACCCCACACTCAATTTTTTATATTATTAATATCTTTTGTTAGTCTGGTACATTTGTCATAATCAAGGTACTAATATTGATACACTATTATTTAATAATATTTAATAATAGATCAAAGGTTATCCTTTTCTCAGGTTTCCTTAGTTTTACCTACTATCTTTTTTTCTGTTCAGGACTCCATTCAGGATCCCACATTACATTTAGTCTTCACGTCTCCTTGGGTTTTTCTTGACTGTGACAGTTTCTCAAACTTTTCTGGTTTTGTTGACTTTGGCAATTTTGAGGTGTACTGGTCAGGTATTTTGTAGAATGTCCCTCAATTGGCATTTGTCTAAAGTTTTTCTCATGATTAGACTAGGGTAATGGGTTTTTGAAAGGAAGACCACAGACATCAAGTGACATTTCATCATATTATATCAAGAATACATTCTATTACATTTTCTAATATTGTTGATGTCATTCTTGACACCTGGCTCAGGTAGTGTGTATCAAGTTTCTGAACTGTGAAGTTGCTTCCCACCCCAGCCCCCTTTCCATACTGTATTCTTTGGAAGGAAGTTACCATGCACTGCCCACATAAGGAGTGAGAAGTTATGCTCTACCTTCTTGAGAACAGAAGTATCTACATAAATAATTTGTAATCCTTTTGGATAGAGATTTATCTAGACTACTGTAATGATTTAACCTTTTCCAAATGAAAACAGAAACGTCACCTGTGACTTTTATTGGCTATATGCTATCTTGAGAAGAATTTGCCTACTAGACCCTGGGCATTTATAAGGGATGTATCTGACTTCATAAAGAAGAAGAATGTGGAAATATTCGTAAAAGTCTCTTCCATTTTTCTTAGATCAAATTTCTATTGAGACTTATTTGTTTATTAAATTATTTAAATAAATAAATATTTATCAAGTCCTAATATTCACCACACACTCTTCTATGTTTTGGAAATGTATCATTTAAATAAAAGACAGTAATGCCCACTCTCATAGAATTAATATACTGGTGGGGGTTGCAGACAATAAATCATTAAGTATAATATAATATACCTGATGGTATTAAGTGTTATGGAGAACATAAATCAGAGAACAGAGGTAGTGAGTTTTGGGTTGCTATTTTAATTATTTTTTCCAGTAAAAATATTTCAGGTCATTTATTTATTTTTATTGAGGTATAGTTGACATATAATATTCATTAGTTTCAGGTGTACAACATACTGATTCAACAATCAAATACGTTACAAAATGATCACCATGAAAAATCCAGTAACCATTTGTCACTCTACAAATTTATTACAGTATTATTGACTATACTCTTTATGCTGTGTATCTTGTCTCTGTGACTTATTTATTTTAAAACTGAGTTTGTATCTGTTAATCCCCTTCACCTATTTTGACCAATATGCCAGCCCATCCCCTCTGACAACTACCAGTTTGTTCTCTGTATCTGTAAGTCTGTTTCTGCTTTGTTTTATTTGTTCACTTGTTTTGCGTTTTTTTTTAGATTCCACATATGAGATCATATGATATTTGTCTTTCTCTGTCTGACTTATTTCACGTAGCATAATGCCCTCCAGGTCTATCCCTGAAATGGCAAGATTTCATTATTTTTATGGCTAAGTAGTAATCCATTTTATGTATATATACACACATTACTCCTTTATCCATTTATTGATGGACATTTATGTTGCTTTCATATACTGGTTATTGTAAATAATTCTGCAGTAAACTTAGGGATGTATGAATCTTTTTGAATTAGTGTTTTCATTTCTCTAGGTAAATACACAGAAGTGAAATTGCTGGATTGTATGGTCATTCTATTTTTAATTTTTTGTTTTTGTTTTCTTTGCGGTATGCGGGCCTCTCACTGTTGTGACCTCTCCTGTTGCGGAGCACAGGCTCCAGACGCGCAGGCTCAGCTGCCATGGCTCACAGGCCCAGCCGCTCCGCGGCATGTGGGATCCTTCCGGACCGGGGCATGAACCCATGTCCCCTGCATCGGCAGGCGGACTCTCAACCACTGCGCCACCAGGGAAGCCCTATTTTTAATTTTTTGAGAACTCTCCATACTGTTATCCACAGTGGATGCACCAATTTGCCTCTCCACCAACAGTACACAAGAATTCCCTTTCCTTCACATTCTTGTCAACATTTGTTATTTGTTGTCCTTTTGATCATAGCCATTCTGACAGGTGTGGTGTGGATAGTGTGTGTTGAGGTAGCATTTGTGCAGTGAATGTATGAAAGTGATGGAGGAAGCCAGGGAATATCTGAAGAAAGCATTTCAAGCAGAGAGTACAGTAAGTACAATGACCAACATGTTCTATCATTTGTTAGGTGAAAGTATGGCTACAACAATATAAAACAAGCAAAGAAAATGCAGCTGAAGTGGTAGTGGGAGGGTGGTGGTAGCTAGATCATCTGGGTCTTTAGGCAATTGTGGAAATTTTTAATTTAATTCTGATGGAGATGGGAAACAATTGGATGGTATTGAGCAGAGGAGAGATGTGACCTGGCTTACATTTTATGTGTGCTGGTTGCTAAAACATAAGGATAGCAGAAAAATAAGTTAGGATATTGCAAATACATAGGATAAAATTTGTTGGTGGCTTTGACATAGAGTGACAGTCTTTGATCAAAGTGATCTTCTTTGGTAGAAGAATCCCAGTTCACATCTGGTGTCTTATTCCTTGTGTCTTATTCCTGAAAGTGTATCAGTTGGGACAATAACTTTATGGTAACCTTATATAGTCTAGTATGGTAGTGTTGGAGGTGATAAGAACTGGCCATGATCTGTATGTGTTTGGAAGATGGATACCAAAAGGATAGGCTGATGGCTTGGGTAAAGGCTGTGAGAGAAAGAAAAAGGTCAAAAATAGCATCTGAATTTTTGCCCTGAGCAACTGAAAGTATAAATTTGCAATTTATTGAGATGTGACAGTCACGTGAACAGAAGGATAGAATAAGAATTTTAATTATGGTGAATTTGAGATGTCCATAAGAGTGCTATATCATCAGGTGTTTATTAAATATTTATGAAATTCAAGAGTGAAGGATCTAGTTGGAGATAAATATTTGTCGTGTTGTGGAGAAGAGGAAAATCAATCTTGGGATTGATTTAATAAAGAAGTGAAGGAGAATAATTGGAAACTCAGAATAGATAGTGCTTTCAGGGAGTTTTGCTGTAATAGGGTATTGATAATATTTACCTCACAGGGTTTTTGTGAGTATTAAATATTCTTGGAAAAATGCCAGAGTATTGACAGAGTCGCCTATGTAAATATTTGATATCACTATATATTTTGACTGAAGTAAGCATTTTGACGTGTAATTTGAAATTGGAATTTGGGGGAGGAGGGAGAAAGAATGATTTGGACACAGTAATATGGTATAAGGATGACCATTATTTTAAGATAATTTACCTTGAGATCACACCTGGGGTTCACAAGACAGCCAGTTTGGGTTAAAAGCAAAAAGGAGAGTGAAGATTATCTCAGAGAAGTTGAGCGTGGTATGATTTTAGTACTGAGGGATTGTGGAGTTACAGAAGGAAGAGTGATAAGGGGAAGAAGTTTGGGAGAGGGAAGATTGAGGGTCAGGGCTATATGCGCTAAGTGTGTTTGGGGCCAATGACTAATGGGCATAATGACAGAAAGTTCCCATGAACCCAGAACAAGTTGTGGATGTGAGACTGTAGTAGTGGTTGCTATGAGAGAGGGAAGGAAAGAGGTCGCCAGGTAAAAGCAGACTTTTATTGCCCCTCTTCACCTCTGCTGCTGTAGGAATGGAGCAAGGTATGGCAGTCTTACTCAAAGTGGATGGATCCTGGGACTCTTCCTTTCCTCTTGTTTATGGGAATATGGAAGGCAGAGTAGGTACAGTGCATCAGAACTGGTTTCTTCTTCACCTAACAGCACATAGAATTGTGGCACTGACTCTTTATTAATGCCAATAAAGGAGCAGAGGCCAGCCACATATATAGGAGACCACAGGAGCTCATGTTTGCTGAATAGAGCATATCAGCATTCTATACACTAACTTCCATCAGATATCACCAAGTAATTTTTTATTATATGGATAATTTTATTTTCAAGACCTTGTGGGTAATGGAGAGATTATGAAGGTAGAGGTGTCTTATTCTCTGAAGAAAACCAGTAGAGTAGAAGGAAATCCATATTTCCCAGAGAGCTGTATACAACAGGTAGCATTTGTTAGGTTTCAGATGAAAACATATATACCAAGAGAGCAGAGGATTGAAGTCTTGGATCCATAGCAATATGGCAGTGAGTGAACTCTACTGGTATAAGTGAGAAATAGCAATTTTAGTAGTTGCTATAAATTAGAAATACCGAAAATAGAGAAAGATTGAAAAGAAAGATTTTAAAGAATATTTGATATGTAATGAGCCATGTAAACTCTGCTCTGTCTTTTAATGAAAACCATATTAAAGATCTGCATTATTCAAAACTATCAGATTTTGCTTTTCAATGATGGTAGCTATCTAGCTCTATATAAATGATACTGAGAAACTTATTTAGATATATCCAGTATATCATCTACTTCAAAGCAAAGTGCCTGTTTCTTTCTCTTTTTCATCTCTCCATAGAACCCCTATGCCTATCAAAGTGTTTTAGCACACAGAAGGATTCTATTAATATTTTTGAATGAATAGATAAATGATTAAATGGCTCCCTCCTGCCATCTAGCCTCCATTTCAAATACTATCATCTGTTGATATCCCCAAGGGATTGGTTTCAGGACAGACTATATATCAAAATCCATGGAAGCTCAAGTCCCATAGTGGGCTCTCCATATCCAAGAATTCCTGCATCCATGGATTCAAAGGCAGATGTGGAACTGTGGATAGAGAGGGCAGATTGTATTTATTTAAGAAAAAATATGCCCATAAGTGGACCCACACAATTCAAACCCTTGTTGTTCAAGTGTCAACTATACATGCTCCCTGAACAGAAATCACTGTTTATAATAGAACTTTAGGGGTGTTGCTCAGTGTTAAAATAGAAAACTATACATTCACAAAAAGTGGAACACCTAGATAAATTTTGGGGTCAAATGGCATCAAAATGTTATTGAAAAGAGAAGAATACTTAAAATTCTGAGTTACCGATGATTCTATCTCACAGTCTTACATTTTCTTATTTGAAAATAATTTATCGGGCTTCCCTGGTGGCGCAGTGGTTGAGAGTCCGCCTGCCGATGCAGGGGACACGGGTTCGTGCCCCGGTCCGGGAAGATCCCACATGCCGCGGAGCGGCTGAGCCTGTGAGCCATGGCTGCTGGGCCTGCGTGTCCGGAGCTGTGCTCTGCAACGGGAGAGGCCACAACAGTGAGAGGCCCGCATACCGCCAAAAAAAAAAAAAAAAAAAAATTATCAGTCAATAATAAAGTATTCAATTCAGTTCAAAGACATCTTGGAAACAGCATTTGCATACGTTAAAGAAACCTAGGCTCTAAAGTCTTTAAGAAATTTATTTCATTCATGGATTTGGGGATGTTATTTATGAAGTTGAGAATCATTACAGCACAGTGTAATTTTATTTCTTGCAGGGTGCTTGATGATAAGATTTGCTGTGTCAATTTGTAGAGCTGTAATGGGCTCCTTCTTGATCATCAAAAGCCAGATAACTTCTTTGCATCATAACTTGATTTGAAATACTCAGCAGTCATAACTTTTGAAAAGACACACTAAATTATAATGCAATGCTTTATGTCTTTTCTCCCTAATCTTTTGGAAACAGAACATAAAACCAGAAGCATCAGTCAACATTCCACTTTGATGATGTTTGTTAGATACTCTCAAAGTGTTTACACGATGATTCAGCAATGTTTTTGACAAAAGAAAGCCCTTTGGGGGCATTAATTTCCAGGCAGTGCATTCAGTAAGTAGTATCTATATGCGATTGCTGATCAGGAAGTGTAAATTACATTCACAACTTAATTGGTGCTAGTAGCAAGAGAAATAGAAGCTTAAAATATCTAAATAGCTAATAAGTCATTAAAGCAGAAATTTTATAAATTTTTATAGAGTCCTAGGAATCAACATAGACTTCTTTATAAGTTAAATTAAAAATAAAAAGAAATTTACATTGGATAGGTTAATAAGCAAATAATAAAGATATTACTCTCTACTAAATGTATATATTTAGTTACTGTTTATCACTGAAGATATGCCAGCTTATTAATGCCCTGCTTTTTTACTGCTTTCACTACATTTTTCTAAGTGAATATTTAGCTTTGGAATAGAGACTTCTTTGCCAGAGACTAATTTAAATAAAATTACATATTCACATTTAAGTACTTAAGTATCAGATATACTTTTAAAACTGTTGAATAATTCCAGAAATCCTCCACATGTAAATAAAGAATTCTTGTTCAACAAACCTTAACCTAGACTTTTCAAAATGTTGTGTCCTTTCCTCAAAAACAAAAATAATGAAAGCAATAAATAAATATCTGAATCATGGAGAGGACTGTGTATCATTTATGTTTCCTTTTGTTACTTATTTGTATTTTTCAGTTTTTAAAACCTTATCATGGGTTATTTTAATACTAAGGTCAGATTTAGTTTGTAAATAAACAAACACTTCTTATTTAAGAAAGAAGCCAGATATTCATTTTGAAGTCCAACTAAAATTTTGAGGTTACATTTCCACTGCAACAAATCAGTGTTATAATTTTTTTTTCAAAAGAGCATAACAAAATCCATTTAATTTCTTTTTTCTTTTCCCAGTCTCCTCTAGTTAAAAATAGATAATTTGACTGCTGATCTCAGGAACAATGCATTATTTGAAAGAGTCTTCAGGGCCAGATCAGGGCTATGTTGCTATGGTGATTTTACTATCAGCATAAGCACTGTCATTCTCCAGCAAGTATTTTGCTATATAGTCTTAGAAAGGCCCTCACCATACACATCACTCCTGTGAAAGGCAAGTAACTTGAATTCAAAGTAGTTGTATTCAGAAGACTAATACATCTATGCTAATGGAATGAGTGTGGTAAGTAGTTTAATTCCTCTAATTCTCCTAACAGAGGTGGTTTCCAATTTAAAGTAAAGAATATATACAGTGCCCTTTGCATATATATAACACAGATAATGAAAAAAAAAGATTCTGAGTGCTTGAGAGAACTTGGAAAATATTCAGTAAAACCTCTTTTTATAGGCGAGGTAATAGAGTCAGAGAGACTTAAATGAATAGTTTGAACTCAAACAAATGTATTAACTAAAATTCTCTGGGTTATAGCAGTGATAACAACTCAGACCATTTAAACATAAATAAACAAAATATTATAAACATACTGGAGAGTCACAGAAATAAAGGGAACGTTGAGAAATGAGGGCAGCATGAAAGACCTTTCTGGAGTGCTGATATTACTGAACTCGGGTCCGGCTGCTTGCCACTCAAAAGTAAATACTGTAAAGGCAAGTGCTGGTAGGAACTGAAAAGCTACTTTAATCAGAAAGCCAGCAATCTGGGGAGAAGGCGGACTCGTGTCCCAAGACCAACTCCAAAGATTCTGTTTGGCCATGCAGGTTTTTTTTTTTTTTTTTTTTTTTTTTTGGTATGCGGGCCTCTCACTGTCATGGCCTTTCCCGCTGCGGAGCACAGGCTCCAGATGCACAGGCTCAGCAGCCATGGCTCATGGGCCTAGCCGCTCCGTGGCATGTGGGATCTTCCCGGACCAGGGCACGAACCCGTGTCCCCTGCATCGGCAGGTGGACTCTCAACCACTTCGCCACCAGGGAAGCCCCAGCCATGCAGGTTTTTAAAGGGACAAAAGGGAAATAATCTCAGTTAATCATTGAGATAGCAGATCAGATTTGTCACCATCTCCCATTGCATGCAGACTTGTCTACTCCTTGTGATCTTTCTTTAAATGCTATCTTGTCCACACAGTTTCTTTGTGAGATTACTGAAGGGGAGGCTGGGGAAAAATACTTGGTCATCTTTTAATCACTTATTCTTCATTTCTATTTCTTTTTTCTAAGGAAAAAAGCAACAGGTTAGGCAAAGTATTGTGTGTTCAAAAGAGTGGAAAGGTGTGCTTGGGCTGGAGGTTAGTTAAAATATAGATTTGCTAAGTGACAGGACAAAAGGGGCCTCCTGCAAAGAGCTCTTTCCTGCAAAGAGTTCTTTCCTGCAGAAAGTTGTGTACAAATCCCCACTGTCAGTCATCATTCCATTTTTATGGGATTATGGCTGAAGGTCTATCTTCTGTAACTTTTCATGCTGATACAGGACGCCGTATTCTTAGAGTGGAAGGTGTTGACTTGGGTCTGTAGCATCATCTCTTTGCTGACAATTTTAGTTGCCTGCTTACATATATGAGCAGAGCAAGTTACAGTTATTTTGATACCCACAAAAATACAGATAATTATGAGCAATAATGTTACTCTCATTCTCGAGGCCAGTTCTTGGAATGGTACTAGCCATAAGTACTGCTCAAGACAGAGCAGCTTATGTCATGGCTACAGTCTGGTCATCATGCAGTTAGATTTTTCCCTCTGGTGGCAGTTATAGTTATCTGTAAAACAACTCTGGAATGTGCATCAGACACTGGAAGATTCTGTGACTCTATTGTCCTAATAATTAACTGTTTGAGCCTACTCTTTTGTGACACAGGGAGGCCTGGGAGATTTTAGCTTTTCTACAGTCAGGAGGCAGGGGGCGTGGAGTAGTCTTTGTACTGGGAGGCGGGAGGCAACAGGGTTTTGCTCCGTTTCACTGATAATTAATGTAACACATTTCTAAAAAAAATTCCTAGTTTCCTTTTTTTTCTTTTCTAATAATTTTAGGATCAAAATTTCAAATTCTGCAACTGTATTAGCAGTAACAGAAGTTAAAGATTCATTTTCAAGGTACATTTGTCCACCATCCAGTTTCATAAGGATTGAGTCTTAAGCCACTGCAGTCATTGACTGACTGTACAACCTGAAAGGAATTCAGGATGAAAAACATGATAAAGGCACTCTGTGCTTTGGGAAAAAAAAGCCTTTTAGACAGATATCTCAGGAAGAATGTCAGTGAACCCAAGTTCTTACACATTCACATACATAGGAAAAAAACCCCACTAAAATCATTAATGGAGATATCTGTTCCTCCTGAGTAACAGTAACCTTTTATTGATACGTATGCTTGACTGCATGTATTCCCTGGCCCAAACTATTTTTGTACTGCCCACCCCCTCCTCAGAGCAGTTCCTCAGACCTATCTGAGAGGGTATCTCTTGGATAGTAGTCCTCTGACCCTAAATAAAACTCAATTCATAGCTCTTAAGTTGTGTGTTTTTTTCAACTGACATATTATTATCTATATAATATTGTCTTACTATATATATAAATATAATTTATCACTTCATGTACTGAGGTCTTTTTTATGCACATGTTATTTTCTAAAAATAATTTTATTTATAAAGATCTTGAACATATTTCATTAGATTTATTCCTGTATACCATATGGGTTACTGTTTCTGTGAATTGAGTTTTTAAAAAGTTTCATTTCAGAATTAGTTTTGCTAAGCATAAATGTATGGATTTTTATACCATTTTTTTATATTTTAATTTTGCTTACTCATTATCTTGCCTGTAGATGCTTTTGAGTTTTCCACATGGGCAATCATTGCATAAAATTATTACATTTAAAATGATTCCTTTACAATTCCTGTATGCTTCACTCCTTTTTCTACTATTATTGGCTTGCATAGGACTTCTAGTAAATATCCTGTTGATTAAAATCCATAATAGTGGATAACTTTGTTTTTTGCTTTTGGATAATATCTTACAATTCTTTTATCACACTGATATTTGCTACAGATTTTTGATAGGTAGTTTTTATTAAATTAAATTTTTTCTTAAAATTCTGCTTTACTAAAGTATTTGTCATTAATGATCTTTGGTTTATCTAATATTTTTATTCTAGCTAGTACTAAAATCATGATTTTTTTCCTTCAATCGATTCCTGTGGTAAAATTCTTAAAAAGATGTTCTTTACATTCCTAGGAAAAATCCCACTTGATCATGATGTGTGTGTGTATGTGTATTTATGTGTAAATAAACATATATGTATCCATATCACTGGTGTTTTATTATTTCATTTATGTTTTTTGCATTTTGATTCATAAAGGAAATTGCCCCACAATTTTCTTTTCTTTTAATATTGTATTTCTCAGGGTTCTCCAGAGAAACAGAACCAATTACAGATATATATATATTTAATCACATATATATGATTTATTATAAGACATTGGCTCACACAATTTTGAAGACTAACAAGTCCTAAGATACGCAGGGTGAGTTCACAAGCTGGAGACCCAGGAGAGTCAATGGTGTAGTTCCAGTTTTAAGGACACAGGCTTGAGATCTAGAGAGAGCTGATGTTTCAATCTGAATTGAAGACAGGATAAAGCTGATGTCCCAGCTCAAAGGCAGTCAGGCAGGAGGAATCCTCCCTTGCTTGGTGGAGGATCAACATTTTTGTCCCATTCAGGCCTCCAAATAATTGGATAAAGGCCATCCACGTTAGGGAGAGCAATCTGCTTTATTCAGTCCATGGATTTAAAAGATAATTTTATCAAAAAACATTCTCACAGACATACCCAGAATAATGTTTGACTAAAAGTCTGGACACACTGTGGCCCAGTCAAATTGATGCATAAAATTATCTACCACAAATGCCTTTCTTAGTTACCATTACATTAAAATAGATACACACAAATACCTGTAATTTTCTTGCCTTTTAAAATAGTAAATCAATATTTTGTATAAGCTAGAGTTTATTCATTTCTCAAACTTTTAATATCACTTCTAAATTATATTATGCAGGCATGGTGTTACCTTTGTGAATAGATTTTTACTAATGTTCCATAATTTTTGGTCTCTTCAGGTTTTCTTTTTTGACTAAGAATCAGTTAATTTAATAGTCTTGTAAGAGAACTAGCATTTGATTTTGTTGATAGTGTCTATTATTTCTTTACTTTTTTGTCATTATTATTTCCCTCCTCATCTCTTTGATTTTCTGTGCTGTTCTTAAATTGAATACTTATCCTATTAATTTTACATCTTTCTTATTTTCTTAATCTAAGTATTGAAGCTATTATACTTGTTGACCTGAAACAAATAGACTTCCAGATATTTCTCTAGCAAACATAGGTTTATTCTGGATCTGCAGAGAATTGCAATTTGGGGTTGCAAAATGCTGCACATATGAGAGCCATATGCAAGTTGCTGCACAGCAGGGGGGAGGAGAATGCTTTTATAGAGAGGAAGAGGGAGTTGGGAGGGCTGTAGCAAACAAACAGTCCATGACTTTTCGACTGAAAGCTTACCTGGAAAAAAGAATAGTCTTTCTTCTTCCTGTTGGGCTCTGCTATTGTTGCAGGGTGGGAAACCCTTCTTTTCGTCCCAACTCTAGTTGAGGTTTCTGTTTAATAATTTTTTAGATGCTCTAAGTATCTCTTGTTGCTTTTTTTTTTATTCAGATCTGAATATTAAATGATTTACATTATATTTCTGTGACTTTTGAATTATTTAGAAGTATGGTTTTAAATTGCAAACCACAAGGCTCTTTTCCTATTATTTCTATGAGAGAAGGCTGAACTGACATAACAGAGCAGTCAAAATTGAGTGTTTCCACACTTGGCTCAACAGGAGTCAGTGGACTCAGCTGTACATGGTGATCACCTGAGAAATTCTTCCCTTCCATCTTCTGCCTAACCTGTCCTTTAGGGTTTGCTTGATCTTAATCTGCATTCAGTCAGCAGAAGCAATAGGAGCCTGGAGAAGTGTTCACAACTAGACCTGGCAATGGCATTTGCTACTTATGCTCACATTTTATTGCAGGGTAGTTAGATGCCTGGCTATATTTAACTGCAAAGGAAGCTAGGACTGTAGTTCATTTGGGTTGGCCAAAGAAGGGGAAGAAGATTGAAATGGAAGACTAGCTGGCAGTCTCTGCTGGTTTATGGCTTTTTGTATTTTCTTTTCCCTAGAACACATTGTCTGTATGATTTAAATAATTTGGTACTTGTTAAGACTTGTTTTGTAGTGTAATGAAGTTCAAATTTTGTAAATGGTACACATATGATTCTTGAAAAGAATACTATTTTACTGTTATTCAGGGTTCTTTATGCATCCATGAGATGCAGTTTATTGTGCTATATGAATCTTCTACGTACTTATTTTTTCCTACTTTGTATATCTTTTTGAGAATTATGTTTTAAAATCTGCCACAATGAATGTGTATTTATCAATTTCTCCATGATATTTTCTCAATGTATAGCTTGTCTTTATATTAAGGTTATGTTGTTGAGAACAAGTGTGTTTTATTTTGTTATTCTGAAAAACAATTTTTCTTTTATCAACTCATTAGTTCTTTATCTTTACTTTACTTGCCTAAATTCCCTTCTGTCTAATATTGATAATACTATACCAGTTTTCTTTTGGTTAGTATTTGTGTGCATTACATTTTCTACCCTTTGCTTTCAAAATTTGTTTCATTGTGTTTAGGTATTAAACAGAAAAAGCTAGATTTTTCTTTCACTACAATTCAAGAATCTGTTGTTTTCAAAGCGATGATCATGAATCTGCGAAAACACTCTGATTCATATTTTAAGTGGGCTTCTGGGTTGGTGAAAACATGGAGTTGCTGGGAGGGTGGTGTGCCTGGACTCCAGAGCACGGAAGCTCCACAACTTTTCCCCGTACTTTGCCCTTTGGAAGAGATGCATTAGGCTGTTCCTGGGTTATATCCTTTTATAATAAACTGGTAGTCTAGTAAGGAAAAAAATTTTGTGGACTGTTGCCCACCGTCTTATTATGTGCTTACTTTGTGTTTTTAAATATTATGCCTGATTTTTTGGTTACTCTCATTTTTTTGCTTTCCTTTATAATGGTTATATTTTTTATTTCTTTCTCCTAATTTGGATTTTGTATCATTTACATTCTATTCATGTTATTTTATATTCTTACATTTTAACATGTTTATTTGACTTAAAAATTCTAAAATAAATTTCATGGTCTCACTCTTCAGCCAATAAAAATGCCTTAGAAAACATGAAATTTTTACCATGTTCTTCCCATCTTACATGAAGAAAGGTCTACTGTTTGGTTTAACCTTGTTTTAAAATTCCCAACACTGGCTTTTTGTTTAAAAATACAGTTACTTCTTACTTTATTTAAAAGTATGTTTACAAATTTTCTGCTAGTCATGCTTTTTAGGATTTTTACTCTTTCCTTCTAGGTACAATTTCCTTCTCATTAAATATTTCCTACCATAAGAATTGTTATTTTTGTTTGTTTTCTTTTAAGGTATTTCAATGCCCCTGTATTTTCAGAGTAACCCTAAAGTTTGATTTAGCCTTTGTTTCTTTTGGAGCCTCTCAGAGTTCCTGGCTCCAGTTCTGTTATTATATTAATTTCTTATATCATGATTCTGATCCCTGGAAGGTCCCAGATTCCTCACTTCTCTGAGGTTTTCCTTCCTTTCTCCCTTCCTCCCTCCTTTCTTTCTTTCTCTTCTTCCTTCCTTCCTTTCTTTCTTTCTTCCTTCCTTTTTCTTTCTTTCTTTCTTTCTCTTTCTTTCTTTCTTTCTTTCTTTCTTTCTTTCTTTCTTTCTTTCTTTCTTTCTTTCTTTCTTTCTTTCTCTCTTTCTCTCTTTCTCTCTTTCTCTCTTTCTCTCTTTCTCTCTTTCTTTCTTCTTTTCTTTCTTCTTCCTCTCTGCCATATTTTTCCCCTGTAGCACTTACCTAGGCTGGTGGGTCAAGAGCTTCTTATTACTTTTCCTTGAAAGCACAGCTCATTCAAAATTTCATCTTTATACATATCTATTAGTTCCATTTTCCTAATTCACACAGACCCAAATCCATGTCTTCTGTCTTCACACGGAGGTCAGAACCCAAGTCCTTGCACCTCACTGATTATTATCTAGAATTGAAACTCTTTACTGCTTTATCTTTGAATTCCCCCTTTATTTCTGGCATAAAATAAATTCATTTTCTTCCTTTTAATATTGGGTATGTGTTTTTTTATATATATCTAGTTTTTTTTAAGTGTTGGCATCTGGAGGAAAATTGAAGTTAGCTCTAGCCAACATATTTCAAGTTTTACATTGATTTCAAAGATAAAGTAATACTTTTGTGGGGCTTTGATGTGTTAAGCATTTTATTCTTTAAACCTACTTGGTCTAACCTCATCTATGTATAGACCTTTTAATTGTGAAGGTCTATAAGAATAAAATAGCTAGTTATTTTACCAGCAAAATGGGTTTATTTGGGAATAGCAGAAAATTGCAATTTGGGACAGGCAAGCTATGGTGAATTATGGGCAAGTGTGGAGATCAAAGGTGAAGGGTTTACTTTTATTAGGTTTTAAGAGGAAACTGGGGTGGGTTGTCTTGAACAAAATTTCATTGAAGAAGAACAAGAGTTCAAGGTTCTGGTGGTTTCTCATGGGCTGCAAGCAGTTATTAGAGGGTTGTTGCTGGGGCAGGGAGGGATCTTCCTTCTTTTCTTAAAAGCAGGAGATAAAATGACCATGTGATTAATGTCATTGCTTGTCAAAATTATTCTTATCGTCCTTCTTCCTGCTGATTATGCAGGCTGCACGGAGTGGTGAGCGTTTGAGAGCTCCCCCTTCAGGGCTTCCAGACTCCATTTTAAATGAGGTTTCCTTTCTTTCTTTTCGCATAATCAAGTCCTTTAACCCAATTGGTCTAAAACTAGCTAAACATTAGACCTTTTACATAAGACAAATTTTCAAAAATAAGGCCTACACATCCCTCCCACCCCCATTCTCATTTAATCATCTAGCATGAAATGTGGAAACTGGTGTTTTTAAAAGCTCTTTATGAGTTTCTAATGTCAAACAGGTTTTGGAATCACTAATTTTACCATTTTCAATCTTATATCACTTGTGTCTTTTTTCTACAATAAAGATATCTAATTCTCAGTGTTGTTATCATGAAGAAAAAAAATTCTGTAGAAAAATTTGTTTGAAGATTATAAAGGGCCACATTCCAGTTTATTATATATCATACACAGTAGGAGATAAGAAATTATACTCTGAGGAGAAAGAAAAACCAAATTATTTGTAACCATGGGTTCCTTCTGTTGGATATTTTACTAATAGATGTTCCTCTAAACGTTGTATTATAAGGTGCTCTCTTTTTAGTCAAATATTTTCAAACTATTTTTCTTGTAACCAGTGGTATCATAAATATCATTGTACTTATATCCTTCAGTAGTTTTGTCTTAGTTTTTTTTTTTTTTTTTTTTTTTTTTTTTTTTGCGGTACGCGGGCCTCTCACTGTTGTGGCCTCTCCCGTTGCGGAGCACAGGCTCCGGACGCGCAGGCTCAGTGGCCATGACTCACGGGCCTAGCCGCTCCGTGGCATGTGGGATCTTCCCGGACCAGGGCACGAACCCGTGTCCCCTGCATCGGCAGGTGGACTCTCAACCACTGCGCCACCAGGGAAGCCCCTTGTCTTCATTTTTGTAGAAGATTCTTAAAGATGTCTTAAAGACTGCTGTGCCAATGGGTATTTGTTTTTGAAATTTGAATAGATATTGCGTATCAGAATTTTACCAACAATGAATGGGAGTGTTCATTTTCCTTCAACCTCTACAGTGCTGGTTGTAATGAGATTTTGGAGATTAAAAATTCAGTTGTTGAATTTTGTGTGTCAGATTAGTGCTGTATAAGAGAAAATGGAAACATTTTGGGTAACAAATTCGTGTTCTCCTTTATCATTGGCCCTGGTAAACTGCCTTGCAGGCAAAAACAGTTTTCCTCTGCCTACCTCCCTGATCTAATTTCCTCCTACTCTTTCATCATGCCAAATTTATTCAGTTACAAAGATGTTTAGTTGTGCTGTTTCAGAGCCATCAAACTTTGCTTTTCAGCCATTGTTTTCTGCTAAAATGTTAGCTCCTCAGAAAGCCTTTCCCAGACCATTATTAGTTTGCTAGGGCTGCCATAATAGAGGACCACAAACTGAGTGTCTTAAATCAAGGGTCCCCAACCCCTGGGCCATGGACCAGTACTGATCTCTGGCCAGCAAGAGGTGAGTGGCGGGCAAGTGAGCAAAGCTTCATCTGTATTTATAGCTGCTCCTCATTGCTCACATTACCGCCTGAGCTCCACCTCCTGTCAGATCAGTGATGGCGTTAGATTCTCATAGCAGTGCAAACCCTACTGTGAACTGTGCATGTGAGGGATCCAGGTTGCTCACTTCTTATGAGAACCTAATGCCTGATGATCTGAAGTGGAGCTGAGGCAGTGATGCTAGTGCTGGGGAGCGGCTGCAAACACAGATTATCATTAGCAGAGAGGTTTGACTGCACAGAGACCGTGATAAATCAATTGCTTGCGGACTCATAACAAAACCCAATCAGTAAGTAGCAAGTGAAAATTAAGCTGCATTTGGTGGCAGGCTTTATAGTAGCAAGTGAGTTGATGTACTTCAATTGCACATCTGCATCTGGTGGCAGGCTTTAAGTCAGAATCCAACACTTAATTTAGTATGCGTGGCTTGCCCATTATTTTATTTACCACTTCCATCTGTGCCTCTTTCCCACACTGCACACTTGTCCCAGTCACAGTTTTGGTAAGCCCACAAGCTAACCCTAGCCAAAATGAGTAAAAAACAAACGTTGCTGGAGAGCTTTTTTGAAAAGGGGGAAAGACCCAATGATGAGACAACAGAAGAGTCTAAGACTGCCAACAGAAAGAAGGCTATATTTAAAAGAAAATACCAAGAGTCCTACTTAAATTATGGGTTCATTGTAACAGGTGATTCACATTCTCCAACCCTGCTTTGTATAATATGTGGCAACAGGCAATCCAGTGAAGCCATGAAACCTTCAAAACTGCTTCACCACATGGAGACCAAGCATCCTGCATTAAAATACAAGCCTTTGGAGTTTTTCAAAAGAAAAAAATATGAACACGAAGAACAGAAGCAATTATTGAAGGCCACCACTTCATCAAATGTGTCTGCACTAAGAGCATAATTCTTAGTGGCTAACCACATTGCTAAAGCTAAGAAGCCCTTTACTATTGGTGAAGAGTTGATCCTGTCTCTGCTAAGGACATTTGTCGTGAACTTTTAGGAGAGGCTGCAGTTCAAAAGGTGGCACGTGTTCCTCTTTTGGCTAGCACCATAACTAGACGAATTGATGAAAAAGCAGAGGATATTAAGGCACAATTTTTAGAGAGGATTAATGAGTCACCGTGGTACCCAGTCCTGGTTGACAGGTCTACCAACGTTGACAACAATGCAACAATGCTTGTTTTTGTGGAATATATTTTTCAGGAGGATATGCATGAGGATATGTTATGTGCACTTTTGTTGCCAACCAACACCACAGCTGCAGAACTATTCAAGTCTTTGAATGATTACATATCAGGAAAACTGAATTGGTCATTTTGTGTCCGTTTATGCATGGATGGAGTGGTTGCCATGACTGGATGGCTTTGTGGTTTCACCACTCGGATCAAAGAGGTCACTTCTGAATGTGAATCTACGCACTGTGTTATCCATAGAGAAATGCTGGCTAGCCGAAAAATGTCACCTGAACTTAACAACGTTTTGCAGGATGTGATTAAAATTACCAGCCACATTAAAGTACATGCCCTTAACTCACATCTGTTTGCGCAGCTCTATGAGGAGATGGACGCAGAGCACACGTCTTCTCTTATACACAGAAATGAGATGGCTTTCTAAAGGTAGATCACTGGCCAGAGTTTTTGAGTTATGAGAGCCACTCCAGAGATTTCTTTTAGAAAAACAGTCATCACTGGCAGCACATTTCAGTGACACAGAATGGGTCACAAAACTTGCTTGTGTGACATAATCAACCTGCTCAACGAACTCAATCTGTCACTTCAGGGGAGAATGAAAACTGTGTTCAAGTCAGCAGATAAAGTGGCTGCATTCAAAGCCAAACTGGAATTATGGGAGCGAGGAGTGAACATTGGGATTTTTGACATGTTTCAAACATTAATGGGGCTTTTCAAAGAGATTGAACCAGGGCCTACTTTATCCCAGCTGGTGCATGATCACTTATCTCAGCTTTCAAAAGAGTTTGAGCATTTCTTCTCAACCACAAAACACCCCCAAACTGGGATGGAATGGATCCGCAACCCATTTGTGAGTAAGCCGGGTGAATCGAATTTGTCCATGATAGAGGAGGATCAACTGCTTGAGATCACAAATGATGGTGGCTTTAAGAGTGTGTTTGAGACAACTTCAAATCTCCATACGTTCTGGATTAAAGTCAAGGCGGAGTATCCTGAGATTGCCACAAAAGCACTGAAAAGCCTGCTTCCATTTCCAACATCATTTCTTTGTGAAGCAGGGTTTTCTGCAGTGACAGCAACCAAAAGGAGATTAAGGAGCAGGCTGGACATAAGCAACACACTTCGGGGGTCACTGTCTCCCATCACCCTGGATGGGACCATCTAGTTGCAGGAAAACAAGCTCAGGGCTCCCACTGATTCTGCATTATGGTGAGCTGTATGATTATTTCATTATATGTTACAATGTAATAATAATAGAAATAAAGAGCACAATAAATGTAATGCGTTTTAACCAATACCATTCCCCCCCACCCCACCCCGGTCCATGGAAAAATTGTCCTCCATAAAACCGGTCCCTGGTGCCAAAAAGGTTGGGGACTGCTGTCTTAAGCAGCAGGGATTTATTTTCCAGAGTTCTGGAGACTAGAAGTCTGAGATCAAGATGTTGGTAGTGTCCATTTCTTCTATGGCCTCTCTCTTTGATTGTAGATGGCCATCTTCTTCCTGTGTCTTCACATCATCTTCCCTTTATATGTGTCTGTGACTAAATTTACCTTTTTTTCTAAGGGTATACCAATCATATTGGATTAGGCCTACCCTAATTACCTCATTTTAACTTAACTATCTTCCAATATTTTCATATTCTGAGGTACTGGGAATTAGAACTTCCACATATGAATCTGGGGGGGGACACAATTCAGCACATAACACCACCCTTTAAAAATATAGTACTTCTGTCATGCCCTCATCCTTCATATATTATTACATATGATCACTTTTTCACATTCATTGGCTTATTTATCAACCATCACTCCCACCAGAATGTAAGGTTTATGAGAATACTAGCTTTTCCTGTCTTAGTCACTGCTGTATATCCGAGGCCTAGAAATATGCTTAGCACAAAATATGTTCTCAGTAATTACGTGCCAAATGATGAATATATAAATTATAGATAGTATGAGAATACACAAAAGACAGTGTTGTTATGAGTTAACACTCTACTATGCAGCTGAGTTTTCCAATTCTGTGCTTGAAATTTTTTTTTTTTTTTTTGTGGTACGCGGGCCTCTCACTGTTGTGGCCCCTCCTGTTGCGGAGCACAGGCTCCGGACGCGCAGGCTCAGCGGCCATGGCTCACGGGCCCAGCCGCTCCGCGGCATGTGGGATCTTCCCAAACTGGGGCACGAACTCGTGTCCCCTGCATCGGCAGGTGGACTCTCAACCACTGCGCCACCAGGGAAGCTCTATGCTTGAAATTTAACTCAAAGTACGTTGCCAAGTGATCAACTGGTTTTATTTTGTACATTGTACAAATATTTAAAGTCAGTTTAATTATTTTCTCTGCTTTTACTTATCTGTATTAGCTAGGGCTGCCATAACAAAATACAAAACTGGACGACTTAAACAACAAGATCAAGGTGTCAGCAGGCTTAGTTTCTTCTGAGGCCTTTCTCCTTGGCTTACAGATGGCCACCTTCTCTGTGTCTTCACATGGTCTTTTCTCTGTGTGTAGGTACCCCTGCTGTCTCTCTGTGTCCAAATTTCCTTTTCTTATAAGGATGCCAATTAGATTGGATTAAGAACACTAAAGGCCTCCTTTTAACTTAATCTCCTCTTTAAATGCCCTGTCTTCAAATACAGTCAAATTCTGAGGTACTGGGTGTTAGGGCTTCAACACAGCAATTTTTAGGGAGACATAATTCAGTCTATAACAATATCTATTTCTACCTCAGGGTTACATATTTTTTGGGTAAATTTAAGGATGATTTTAATACCTGTGTCAGAATTAATTGCTCAGTATTTTGTAGCTGTGAGTAGACTGTGTACTTTTTTATAGGCATATATATTTGTCATATTTGTTTGGATTCTGAATAATGACCATGGTATTAAATATATTCACCATTTTTATAATAAAGAAAAGTTCACTCAACATGGATTTACATATTGTATGACTAAAATTTGCAAGTCATAATTCTATATCAGTGCTTTAAAATTTTCAATTTTGTATAATTGTGCTCAGACTGCCTAGAGAGATAAGGTTCCGTATCAGTGTAGGTTCATAAACAGGCTTGTGAAACACCTGTTGGAGGTATTCTAGAATGGATGGAAACATTGAATTGGGAATTATATTCAAAGTTTCAGAGGCTCCTTCTGTGTCTTGGAAATGATGATTTTACTCATGCTTCTATTCCTATATTCCTAAACTCACATGTGCATAAAGTGACTGTTTTCCATTTTAGGAAGATGAGCTAAATTGCTGGGTAAAATTTGTAAAGTTCATCTATCATAAAAATCAACCACAGAATTTAAGCTTTCAAAACGTTTGGAAATATTCATCAAAACACACACATATTACAGACACAGACACACAGTTATTTAGGTAAGTCTGCCTGATATGTAAAGTATAGTTGAACTCCTCATCATGTCATAGGTCATGTATTATTTTTAGATATGAAACATGTTTTATGATTTTAATATGCTGCATGTTTTGTTATACTGACTGAAAATATATAGTGGCATGTTGCTAACTTTATGAGGAAAACATCTAGTGCCTATGTGAGTGGAATTCTAATTGAACAGATGGCTCCTACAGGTGAAGACTATAAAGAGAAAATATTTCTTCACCTTATTGAAGTGCTTTATGCTACAATATTTGATTAAACTCCTTACAGGAAGCAGAAAATACTTGGAAACATACACGTTTTGAAGTTTGTAGAAGCTTTATACATAAAATACATATATACTAATCTTTCACTCCTTTATTCCGTTGATTACTGGCAAAATTCTGTAGTCAGTTAACATAGCTGAAATGAAGTGCTTATCTCTCAGAAATCATTACATTACAAATTAAATTTTAGTACAATTCAATTTGTGTAAGTTTCATTGAAGACTGAAGTCTTACTGGTTAAAGTATCATTGTCATCTCAGTTATTTTTTCCCTTTGGTAATGTGAATTAGCCTCTTTTATGATGTTACCGATAAGAGAAAGATACGTTTTAGAATGGTTCATTTTCTTGCATTTTGGAGTAGTTCACTTTTAATAAATTTTATCTTAAATATAATCTTACATTGATGTCTGGATGGTCATAAATATATAATAATCATAGAACCCTTTTATGGTGAATCTAATTTATAAATAAAGAGAATACAGAATATTCATAATTTACATCTTAAACATAAGGAAGTCTTATAAATATATGCTGTATTGAACAAAGATCTTATGACACATTTGTCACTTAGTCTTACTCTTTTATGGTCAAATTCTGAATTATGATCATTTCAAAATTGTAATTTGTGGATAGAATAGATGTGTAAGTGTTAGTTGGGAATGAATGAAATGTCCATAAAAGTAATCTCAGTTGTCAAGTGACTGCTCACCTACTAAAGGATCAGTACTTGAAGAAGCACTTTAAGTACATGTTCTTAAAGCTGCATGTAAAGTCAGGTGATTTACTAAGAATGGATATATTCCTGCACGAGTAGCATTCATTATTGACCTGAGAATGAGGGAATTTATGAAATAAATGTGCATGCAAATTATTATCTCTTAGAGTTGATTTTTTTCTTCCTAAAAAAATGATTATTTAAAACTTGAGCAAATAGGAAATACAATTTAAACATCTTTGAAAATTACCTTTATTAAACATACAGTCCTGTGCTCTTTTAAAGCCTGGATTAAACACAATTGATATTGACTTTAATGTCTAAGAATTTCTTCAATTTCCACCTTTTCAATTAAATCATTTGTTAGGCTAGAGTACTAGAATTAAAAAAGAAGAATCCAGTTACTTTCACCGGAAAAATCAATGCAATTATTTAGTGAGCAAGTCTGCTGAGATTCATACATTTAACTCTTTAAGGTATGTAATACATTTTGGAAGGACAGGAAAATCATTTATTGGGTACTTTTCCTGAGTATTAGATAGTTTACATGTTTTTAAGCTTACCTTCAAACTACCATGTGACAAAAACGAAGGTCTTAAGTAATAGCAAGGATTCAAACTCAAAACTCTGACTCCAAAGTATTTGACGTTTTTAAAATACGTATTTTATAAAAGACAGACTATGGAAATATTTTGTCAAGAAAGCCATAACCCTGAATGAATTGAGGCTTCCAAAAAAAATGTCCAAAATGTCTCAGTATTACTTACCTATTTTATACATATTAGTATATATATGTCAATCCCAATCTAAAAACCTGCTGTATAAAAAAAGAAAAAAAAAAGAAAAAAATGTCTCAGTAAACTCAAATGGATATTTAAGGACTTATTTAAGTCAGAGAAGATAAATAAGAAAGAAAAATTCTACACATATTTGGGATATGTGTTATCATATTAGCAGATGAAAAGAGAAAGCACTAGTTAACAATTAGTTTGCTATTATTTTTTGTATGGAAAATTATTATTAATGCTTACGCTTAAGTGGGTAAAAAATAACCTAATCCTGTTTGCATTCCCCATTCTACCCAGTTTCCATTCACACCCTATAGGTAATCAATTTAATTTCTTCATGTCATTTTTTTTCCCGCACTATTGAGCAGATACACGTGTATTTTCTTTTTTCTCCATTCTTACATAAAACTAGCATATTATGCATATGAATTTGTACTTTGCTCTTCCATTTAATGGTATGGCCTGGATATCACTCCATATGTGTATATAGAGCTCTTCCTCATTCTTTTCACAGTTGCATAATACTCCATTGTACTGGTTCCATAGTTTATTCAACCATTCTTTTAGGTACGGGCATTTGGATTGTTTCTAAAATTTTGCAATTAAAAATAATGCTGTTATCAATAGCCTGGTATATATGCATTTTTTGTCTTGTTGGAGTTGTGTATAATCAGAGTAAATCCCTAGAAGTGGGAATTCTGGATCAAAAAGTAATTAATTGTGTTAGTTTATTGGGTATTTCCTTCCAGGAGTGTTTAGCATTTGCTTTCCCAGCCATATATGATAATGCCAGATTTCCCATACTCTTGCCAAGAGAATGGGATTTCATTCATTTTCACCAACCTGTTGAGACATGTTATCTTAATGAGGTTTTAATTTATATTTCTCTAATTATGAGTGAGGATGAATATCGTTACACACACTTAAGGGCTATTTTTATACCTTTAATGTGAATTATTTTTTTTTGTTTTTTTTTTTCCCCTAATTTTCAATTGGGTTTTCGGCCCAGTATCTCTAATTTTTATGAGTTACCTATTAAGAGCATTAACCCTTTATCTGTGGTATATATTACGAGCTTGCAATATTTAATTTTATGTTTGTCAGTTGTCTTTTGACTTCCCTTATGTTTTTTTTGCCAAGAAATTTGCTGCCAGTTCTAGGTGAAGTTATTGATAGTAGTTTATTGTTTCTTGGTTTTGAGTTACAGTTAGAAAGTCTTGTCCTGACCTCAAAATTAAAGAGAAATTCATATATATATATTTTTCTAGTACTTGTATGGCTCCATTTGTTTTTGTTTTTTACATTTAAATTGATGATCCATTTTGAATTAAGTTCTTGAATATGGTGGTGAAGTGTATGGATTTAATTTTATATTTTTCCAAATGGCTAACCAGTTGTCCTGCAACACATTAAAATGTCCTTCTTTGCCTTATTAATTTGAAATGCCACCTTTAACATATAACATATGATAAATTTCCTGTATGCACTTGTATCTCTTTCTGGACCTTTATTCTATCCCAATGATCTGTTTGTCCATTCATGTACCAGTACCATATAGTTTTAGTTAATAGAGCACTCAGCATAATATTTTTTGATATTGATCCAGTTTGTTGCATGTATCAATAGTATGTCTTTTTTAATTCCTGATACATTAATAGTATTATATATTAGTATAGAATATATATAATAGTATTCCATTCTATTAATATATCATGGTTATTTAGCCATTTTCCTGTTGATGGGCACCTGGAATGTGTTCCAACTTGGTTATTTTGAATAAAGCTGTTAGGAATATTATTTTAAAATTCTTTCTGAGGATATCTATTTAAAATTCTTTGAGTAAATACCTAGAAGTAGAATTATTGTGATATGGGACAATAATTTTTGTTTGTTTGATTTAGACAGAGTTTTTAAAAGTTTTAAAATAAATTGTGAAACATTTTCCAAACTTGGTTTGCCATTTTACAAATTCACCAATAATGTATCAGAGTTCTGATTGCTCTACATCCTTGCTAATATTTGGTGAAGCTAGTCTATTTTTATTTTTTGCCTCTGTGATTAGTCTGGAGTGAGATTCATTGTAGATTTATGTTTCATTTTTCTCATATCTCATACTAAAAAATGATGTTCAGCATTTTTTGAATGTTTATGACAGTTTTTTTTTTCCTCCTTTCTGAGGAGGAAACTATCATTAAAATAGTTTTCCTTTTTAAAAACAATTTTGACACCTGAAACTAACACAACATTGTAAATCAGCTATTCTCCAATAAAATTAAAATAGATAAATAGAAAGAAAGAAAGAAAGGAAAAACAATTTAGAGGTGTATAGACTTCATATGTATTCTGGATACCAACCTCTTGTCAGCTATATGTTCTGTGAATACTTTTCCAAGTCTTTGGATTATCTTTCCTTTTTGTAATGTAATCTTTTGGTTTCATCACTTTGAGCCCTCTCACATAGACCTTTGCCTACACACAATAATATGACATTCTCATACACTTTCTCCTAGTAGTTTTACAGATTTAATTTTCAAGACTATGATCCATTTCAAATTAATTTTTGCTTATGATCTTAGGAGTCATTATATTTTAGATATTCAGTAGTTTCAGCACTATTTGTTGTAAACTCTTTTAACTATTGGATTCTTTTGGCATCTTTGTTCAAAAGCAAATAACAGGGGAGATGGGGAGATGTTGATCAAAGAGTACAAACTTCCAACGATATGATAAATAAATTCTGGAGCTCTAATGTACAGCATGGAGATTATAATTAATAATACTGAATTATATACCTGAGAGTAGCTAATAAAGTAGATCTTAAATGTTCTCACCACAGGAAAAAATGATAATTATGTGATAATGATTAAGGTGTTAGCTAATACTATGGTATTAATCATTTTGCAATATATGTGTATCAAATCAACACATTGTGCACCTTCAGCTTACACAGTTGCATGTCAATTATATCTCAATCAAACTAGAACAAAGACCAAGTAACTGTAAAAATGTGGCTGTAGTTCTGGTCTCTTTATTATATTCTACTGATCTGTTTGTCAGTTCTTATGCTGGTACCACACTGTTTTGATTATTGTAGCTTTACAATAAGTGTCGAAGCCAGGTAGTATAAGTCCTCCAACTTTATCCTTCCTTTTCAGTATTGCTTTAAGATTCCTTTTTATCCATGCAAATTTTAGAATTGGTTTGCCAAATTCTTGGGAAAAAAATCTGTTGAGATTATGATTGGGATCTGTTATATCTATAGAGCAATATGGAATTTATGTCTTAAGTATATTGCAACTACTAGTCTTGGAACATGGCATATCTCTCCTTTTTTGCCTTTATTAATTTCTCTTAGGAATGTTATGTATTTTTCAGTTTAGAGATCTCAAATATGTTTGATTACATTTATTCCTAAGTATTTTATGTTTTTAGATATTTTTGCAAATCAAAATTTAAAAATCATTTATTTTCCAATTATTATATACTGAAAATATATACTTTATATTTTATATTGTCCATATACCTCAAGACCATGTTAAATTCACTTATTAGTTCTAGTGGTAGCTTTGTTAATTTCTTAAGATGTACCTCATGCACAATTATTCTCTGCAAAACGGAGTATTGTGTTTTCTTTCTTTTTAAAAATTTGTATGTCTTTTACTTCTTTTTCTTGCTAACTTGCAGTGCCTAAGTGCTCCAGTACAATGTTGAATAGAAGTGGTGAGAATAGACACTTTTGCTTTGTTCCTGATCTTGGGAAGGGAGGGTGATTATTGTATATTTATCTTTAGTTATGATGTTGGCAGTAAGTTTTACATGCATGATCCTTTAACAATCGAAGGAAGCTTTTATCTATTCCTGAAAGTCTGAGTTTTTTATCATGGATAGATGTTGCTTTCTGACAAATTATTTTTCTAGATTTATTCCAATGACCATATAAAATTTCCCCTTTACTCTATTAATAGTATGCCTCATGAGCACAAATTTTCAAATTTTCAAATGTCAGCAGCATTCCTGACCTATACTCAGTAAATGTCAGTAGCTCCCCATCAAATGGTGACAATGGAAAGTGTTGCCAAACGTTGCCAAATGTCCCCTGGGAGGCAAAATCACCTCCAGTTGAGCACACCCCTTTAAAGTAATGCACCTCTTCTTCATGCACACAGAGATTTCCATCAATTTTTATGGCATTACTTTTACTATGAAATGACTACCAGCAACCACCTGACATTTGGGTAAAGGCCCACAATAAAGAATGTCTTAGTTTATGCTCTTCCAAATTTGAGACAAAGATTTGAGTGCAAGTAGTTTATGTGGGAGGAGATCACAGGAAATAGTGATACTGGAATGGAGGTGTAAGGAAAAAGAAGGGAACGAGACTGTATTGATTAGGTTAATTAACAGGTTCTGGTTATGGACAACTTGGACTCATTCCTGTCTGGGATCTCTGGGAGGTTTCAAATATGTGAGTTTTCCTACCTGAGGGCAAAAAAAAGCTGAGGCATGTATCCACCAACTTTCATGTTTGGGAGATGTTTCCTGAGGCATTAATTTCCTCGCATTTCAGCTCAGCTTTCCCCATGGCAAGACTAGGGACTCAAGTCCAGAGAATACCCACAAGCAAAACACTTTCAGGTACTTAGAGTAGAAAGCAATTAGAGAGCAACAGTACAGTGAATGCCAAAGGCACAATTGGCAGGTTACCATTAGTGTTTGATAGAGTGACCAAAATAAACTACAAAGAAAAAAAAAAGTACCTGGAAAAAAGACAGAAAATACAATATATAAAATACTTAAAATTTCTCTCCTTGAGGGTTTCCCTGGTGGCACAGTGGTTGAGAGTCCGCCTAACGATGCAGGGAACATGGGTTCATGCCCCGGTCTGGGAAGATCCCACATGCCGCGGAGCGGCTGGGTCCGTGAGCCATGGCTGCTGAGCCTGCGCGTCCGGAGCCTGTGCTCCACAACGGGAGAGGCCACAACAGTGAGAGGCCCGTGTACCGCAAAAAAAAAAAAAAAAAAAAAAAAAAAAAAAAAAAAAAAAAAAAAAAAAAAGGACAATTATTATATCCAAGAGACCCTCAACTATGCAAAACAAGATAGACAATCTGAGAGCATTAATTCCATTAGCAGTCAACAATATTTATACAATTGTTGTATTGATATAATTAACATTATTGACATAAATATATTAAGAGAATGGAGGAGATAGAATAATGATGTAAGATAAAATTTTAGTCTATTATAACATATAATGACTAAGATTGATATATCAAGATGTGAACTATGGAAATGAATATTAGGAAAAACAGCTAAAATGTTAAAAAATTATCTTCCTCTTGAGAGAAAAACTAGGAAAAGAGATGTGGTCAAAAACTACTGATTTTTCCTTTAATTTGATAATATTACATTTATTACTGTATATTTTACTTTTAAGTTATCTTGCCTATATTTTTTCAGTAAATAATAAAAGGGAATATTTAAAGATAAAATAAATTATTTTTCATAGCTACTATTTAATTCTGGTTATATATAGTCTGGTTAATATACAAATATTGTTATATAACAAAATAAAATATTTTAAATGCAATTATTAATAAACTTCATGGAAATATTAATAACAAAAAATTAGCCCTTATTTACCATAATATTGCATTAAATATTTATAAACATTTAATCTCTTACTGTTGGTACCCAATAGTACCTGGTTTAGATGGCAATAGAATAAAATATAGAGATTACAAAAATAATTGAAAATAAAAGAAAAAAATGGTGCAACAACAAAAAAAGTCAAGAAATATCAAGAGCTAATCAGAATTGCACTCATTTGCTCAACAGATTCAAATCAATCAATAAATGTTTTCTTCATTATTGATTTAATCAAGTTTGAAATTATGCCACAGTTTTTTCATATAATTTAGAAACTGTAGGTTTACTTTTAGTGTGATTTATGTTTTTCAAGCTATATTAGAATATAAAGAGCATTATTTTTTCAACTTTAAAGTTCTATTGGTCCTTTAAATTAGATATAAACCACGGTGCTGTGCATCTCCTAAGCAACGTATCCTCAGTTTTAGCAAGGGATCCTAGTATCACACAAAAAAATTGAGAAGTACTTAGAATTATTTTTATATTTATAAAATATACATTATACTTATAATCATTATTGACAACTGAAATGGTTTGCAAAGTCCAAGAGTAAAGAAACTTATTAACTTCATTTAAGCCAGTGAATCCCAAATTACCTTCTTTGCAGAATAATATTTTAGTAAACCATTTAAAAAAATGACTTGTCCAGTGAAAAGTCTTTGAAAAACTTAAACTTTGAAAGCCTTGAAATAGGGGCAGATCAGCACATGAATTGGCCATTGTTTATGTAGCTCCTTGCAATATAAAGTTTAATTTGTATTTTAATATTTTATATTTGATTGATACTGACTAGGATTTATTCTTATTTGCATATATTGTGTGAGTAATTAGAGAGCAATGAGTGGGAATCTGAAAAAATGTAAGTGATGCTATGAGAGATTATAATAGGAAGGCTAAATGTAATTCAAGGATTCAGGAAAGACTTTGCTGTGGAAGAGGTATTTAAGCTAAGATATGCAGGATAAGCCATGGATAGTCAATTAGGTGTTTGAGAATAGAAGTACATTACAGGAAAAGAATCAGCATATAAAGGAGCTCTGAATGATGCCTGGAACAATGGAGAAACTAAAAGAAGGTTAAGTGTGATGAAATACAAAATATAGGTGGGACACATTGAAAGATGAACCAGCAGTGACAGACAAGGGCTAGATGCTGCAAGGTATTATATGTGACATTGAAGATTTTGGTTTGTACTCTAAGGAAGGGAATGAGGATTGTGGAGAGTGAGATGACCAATGTAAGTATTTAAATAACCTTGTACGTGTGTGTATTACACACATACAGGGGTTGATTGAGAAGGAATTATATGTTTGTCTTTGTCTTTGTCATTGGTGAGTGTCCAGTTATGACACAGAAATAACACTGGTTATTTTAATGAGACCATAGTATACAAAAAAAACCTGAAGTACTGGTAATGAGCAAAAAGCCAAAAGGGAATGCTGAGATACGGAAGTAGTAACTTCAGAAAGCAGATGTCTTTCCTGAGGTTTGTGGAATTAAGGAAAAATGTCGAACTTGTTAAAAATTTAAAAACTTGGGGGAAGATATCATGAAGCTGGTTCTCAGACTTATAGAGGACACTGCTTGGCTGGTCCTGGTGTTCTAATATTAGGGGAGGGGCAATGCTGGGATGGAACCATGTAGAAGATGCTAGCTGTTGGTACTGTTGTCTCTGAGGGAATCCAATGAGAGTATTTCTGGGGTTGTTGGAAAGACAACAAACCGGGATCAACTACTGCTGCTGGTTTCAGTGGTCACGACAAGGATGAAAAATCACTGCTAAGCTAACACTATTAGGAATAGGAAGGAAATAGCCTGACACTGTTTCCCTCCTCTAGGCTTCCAGTCCTCTCCAGCACTCTCAATTAATAGATCCCAACAGAAAATCAGTTATTCCCTTAGCCAACTCTATTTCTTTATAATATTATTACTGTCAGATATTATACTATCCTGTATTTATGCTTGTTTACTTTCTCTTCAGTATCATGCAAGCCACATAAGAACACATTTTTGTTTGCTTTATTTACTGTTTTCTCCCTACTACCTTGAGAAGTGAAATGCACTGAGCAGGCACTCAGTAAATATTTGTATATTAAGGAACGAATGAGTCCCATATAGCTCTTCTTGATGCCAGTTCTTCATTCTGGGATCCTGTCCATTACTTATGATAGAGTCTTTGCCAGTGTAGACTTCTACCTGTTCCTGACTTTTGGCTTCATATATAACCTTTCTCTATAGGGAAGAGAAAAATATTTTCCATAATCTTATCTCTCCTTAGATATTAGTCATTTCCTATTAGATTTGTCTCACCATTTTACCTGTAATGACTATGTAAGAATGACTGAATAGTGATTTTTATGACTGTATGAACTCTCAATTATAACATTATTTAATTACAGTGTCTTAAAGTGACTAAGATCATGGACCCAGGAAAAGGAATCTTTCCAGATTTTGTTTTTTTATAAACTAAAAACTTTGGTGATTTAGACTAAGTTTTATGTTGCTGTAATCTCATAAAATTTTAACCATGTTTAAAGAGAATGAAATCTCTTACTTTAATGAATGAAGCTACTTTCTGCCAAAATATAACATCATGCAATCATAATTTTATTGTTTCTAGCATTAGACATTTTCCTTTGAAATATCTGTACTCTGAAAAATAAACCAAGTACTCCCCCTGAAATACTCAATATACTTACTTCCCTACTAATCATAAGATGTTTTGACAGGTCAGTGTTTTATGAACTGAATGAGACCACAGTACACCAGGATCTATAAAGGAAAGCATTCTCTGTGGGGGTACATATATTTCACATAATGGTGGCATAATTTATTCTTTTCCATTGTGAAAAGATATCCTGGAACAACTACCAACCAATGTATAAGACACTGAAACAGGCAAGTTGACATTTTTACTAGAGTTCTATGATACCATAATATTTTTCCCTTGGCAGTACTTCCACTAGAGATCTTTAAAAAGTCTATTTTTTCCCTTAAACAATTGCTTCCCCATAACCTATTACTAATATTGGAGTATAAAATAATGTATAAGTAATTTTGACCTTTTCCTGCAATGTCTGGTGGGACTTGACAAGCTGTCTTAGAGTTAATGTTAAAACATTTCATTGTTACAAAGTGATAAATAGGTACACTTTTTCCATTTCTAAAACTTCTATATTTGGCGGGGGGAGGGCAGAAGAAACCATTGGATATAAGAAGACATTTTTGTTTCTGGAAACCAAGCCTATCATTATTTTAGTAAATTATATTATCATAAGGGATTATCAATGAGAAATATTTTAAAATTGGAAAAATACCACTGATACAATCAATTCTCTAATTATCATTGTTTAAATTATACACTATAGAATACTGAAGAGACTAAAATGAATTTTGGTATTTCTTACAGCTGGCTTCATAATTTCTCTTTCAGAATTTCAAGTGGTGTCAGTTTAGAAAATTCATTTAAGCTTAAAATGTGTATTAAGTACCTAATAAGTACAAGCTATTGTCAGTCACATTTCCTACCTTCAAGCAGATAAATACGTTCTGGCGCTAATGATAAAACAAGCAAGCAAAACAGTGTAATATTGGATAGAATAAGGAGTTATAAACCAAATAGATTCTGAATAATTTAACATTCCATTTGGTTAAGAGGATTAGGGATGGTTTTCCAGAGTGGTATTTGAATTAGGACAGGGCATTGAAAGGCTGAATTGGTAGCTGAATGTGGTGATGTAGGCTGTATCCACGGTAGGGCATTAAGAAGGGAACTAGAAACTGTAGAGAGGGATAACATTACAGTAAGGTACAGCAGGGAGATAATGCCCAATAATGATAAGGTAGAGCGTAAACAAAGGGAAAGTTAATTTCAACTAATCATTATACATAATGAAAAGTTAACAATAACAAATCAGTTTTAAGCTAGTGTGACGGGAGAGACACTGGTGCCAGTAGCATTCAGAAGGAGGGAGAAAGATCATGTTAGATGTGTTCAACAGGAAGTGGAAATTATAATCTGGGGTTTGAGGGAGATCAGAAATTTATTTGTTAATTCCTACAAAATCTGTGTTTAAATTCATGAGAATTGCTGGGATGGAAACCTAAAGAGAATATGTATATATATGTATACATATATATATATATATATATATATAGAGAGAGAGAGAGAGAGAGAGAGAGAGAGAGAGAGATAGATACAGATATAGATATTGATATATACAGATATATAGATATATACAGATACAGATATATAGAGAGATACAAATATATATATATATATAGAGAGAGAGATACAGATATATAGAGAGAGAGATACATAGATATTGACATATATATATACATTTAGAAGATTGGTTTTTCAGTTTTTCTTTATTCCGAAGCTAGATATGTTCTCTTTTGTAAATTTCCTACATTGCTTTTTGCCACATTTACTGCACATTTACTTAGCATTGTTTTTTGTTCCATAATTGTTTGTGAATTTAATTCACCACTGAATTTTTCTGATTCTTCCTTAGGGGAAGAAACATTTATTCAACTTTCTGTTTCCTTCAGTGCCTTTAGTAATGCTTTATACATAAAAAGAAGCAAAAAATATTTATAGAGCATAATAGAATAGAACAAGAACATTCCAAGATGGAAATTTAAAGATAAACTGCTTAAATCTGACTCTCCTTAAATTCACCAATAAAAACTTCAGGATACCAATAATTTTATTTTGATTGAACCGGACTGAAAATTTAAAGTAAGACCACTTAAAAAGTTGAACAAACAAAGAAATAAGACAAAACATAAAATAAACACATGTGTAACCTTAGTTTCTCCATTCCTCACCAGCATATTTTCATTAACAAGTCTATTTGTACTGCTTAGCATGGGTCAGAGTCCAAGCATCAGAGCTTTTCTTCTGTGGGCCACCCTGGTTCTTTTGGATAGGGAAGTCTCCCTTCCTCTTGTTAATGTGGCTGCACCTGTAAAGCTTAGTTGTTACTCCAGTGGTGCTCAACATTGTATTTTGAGCTTTCCCACAGCCCTCCAGAATTACCTGCTAACTTAGTACCCACTGCCCTCTGGGAAACAGATGATGAAAGTAGACATTAATCTGCTTCAAAGTGACAAGTTGGTGGGAGGATAGGTTTCACCAAATCCTGTTTTTCTTATTTGTTTCTTTTGTTCTGGGCTCATGGGAACATGTGATTTCTCAGCTTCCCCTGCAGTTAGGTGAGATACGGTGATGGAATTAGGAGTGGAAGTGACATAAGGTACTTCTGGACCAAAGCAGTTAAGAGCTAGTATGCCTTCCTCAGCCTTCTTCTCCCTAACATTACAGTCCAGGAGATCATGTGATCCAAATGTTCTAGCTGTAAATTGGAGAAAGACTTTCCAGCTCACATCAGACAGATTTCTGTGTTTATCTGTTACATAGCATAGCCTAGCTTATCTTGAAAGATATATAGGGAAAGGTTCTTTTTCCTTTTTTTATTACATTATTGGAAAGGTCTCAAAATAGTTCTGTGTATACCCAAAGGTTTTAAAGAGTTCAGTACATAAGCTTTTCCAACTTTTCATTCCTGTTCTCTGCCTGCCATAGGACAGAGATAAATCCATTGAGGGCTAAGCTAAGCATTAAATCTGTGATAGTTATTGTATCTTACACAAAATTTCTCTTTAACTCAGAAGACTGTGGCTTGACATTAGGTCAAGTTTGTTGTGTCTGTCTTCTTTTACCCTAAGACCTCTGTATAAATAGAACTTTCTTAGAAATTAATCGGATGTATCCAGAAATGCCTGGATCTTAGTATGGCAGACAGGGCCTGGGCACAATATATCATCTTGATGTCATAAAGAAAAGCTGATTTACAGACATGAACACTGGTAAATGAAAAATTTAAATAAATTGCATAGTAGCTAGATTTCAATGGTCTCAGTACATGTGAAATTAGAAATTACATATTAAAGTATTCATAATTTCTTGGTTGGGATAGCTGGAAAAATACTTCTCTTTCATTCTGTAAATAACGTAGTAATGGCGAATACTGCAAATAAAGAATGACATATGTGTCCTAGAACTATATGGACTATTTTACCAGTAGTTTTTATAGTATATTTTAGCATTTAAGTTTGAGTTAAATGTATGTTCCTGATTTAAATGTTATAATTTTCCTTTTTCCTTTGTGAGAATATGAGAGTACATTGAATTTAATATTTTAAGTTTTTATGTTAATGTGCCACATTGCTCCTTGTTAATAATCACTGAATTTGATATTAATCAGAGCACTTCCAGTAATTTTCCTGATTAGGATAAATTTCAGATATTCAAAGCATTTTCTTTTCTCTTTGATTAAGAGGATTATGGGTTTAATCTTAATTGGTAGTTTTGAAACCCATCTTAAAAGATTTCTCTGGAGTAAGGCATCTATTTTCCTTACTCTTTCCTTCCTTTCTTTCCCTCTAGTTACTTTAGAGAATGGAGCTCTCAACTGTTATCCCTTTCCTAGCTTCTACTCTTCTTTTTCCCACTGTGTCTCATGTCTTCTTCCATAATAATACCCATAAAAACAGAGATTTGGGACAGAGATTATGTCATATTATTCTTTATATTCCTCATGTATATAACAATGCCTGACAAATAGAGATCCTAAATATATTTTTTAAAAAGAATGAGTGGGTGAGTTATCACATACATGAATAAAACTTTGAACACTGTTTAGGGATCCTTATGTCATCAACAATCACTTCTGCATTTCTGAAACTATTGCTGGAAAACACTGTGGGGAATCTAGGGCTAAGTCAAATTCTTCTGACCAACACTCACAGAACCATTTCATTACAACATTGGTTAAACTTGGATAAGCCTAGAGAAGATACATTAAAGCCTTCATGAATTCCAGTTAAACCTGAATAATCTTTATTAACATGTCACTTTAGCTGTCTCACTCCCATGGTCACAACACAGAGTTTATTTACTGAAATCTCTTTAGCTGGGAAATCAATATTGCATTCTTTGAACATAGTCTCCTATTTTTGCTGCTCTATCCCTCTCTCAACATCAGTAGCTATCTTTGCAGTTTCATCAAGATCTCCAGTTCCTTTTTGTGTTTTTTTCAGTTCCATCCTTTTTCTTTTCTATCCAGTGCAGATCCCTTCATCTATAACATCAGTCTCTTGCTCTTCTTATACTCAATTCTATTGCCCTTTCTATCCTTCTGCTGCAGGTATTCTGCAAACCCCAATCAAACAAATATACTGCATACCCACTCCAAGGTAGTAACTTTATATTATTGTTGGATAAAATAATAAATGTGTGCCTAGATTCAACTAAAAATATTTTAATTTCAAGAGGACTATGCTCTATTGCCCTAGTTTCTCAGTACCTTTTATTGTTTTCTTTAAGGTTTTTAATCTAATTATTTCCTTTTTACTTTCATCATGTAATCTTTCTTCCTGATGGTGTCATTAGGCAAATATTCTCTCTTCTTTCAGCCATCAACTTTTCTCTATAATTACCCTATTTGCTCCACTTTCAGTAGAAAAAAAATCCCTTCCCTTTAGTCAAAACAAGTATATCCACCTTCATTTTGGATGCTATTTCTTCCTGCATTACATCATATAGTTCTACAAGATTCTCTCTATGAAAGAAATTCAGTCATTTTTAAATTATTTTAACAATTAAATAATAAAATTAAACTTGAAAATTAGAATATGTGAATTTGAAAGCTAGACATGTATCATTTATAGAGATAGAAATTATTTTAGGCATCAGCTATATGGAAAATACTTAAATAATTTGTATGAATTATGATTGAGGCCCTACCTCCAAACTGCAACTAAAGAGCAAAAGAACCAGGCTTCAGTCAATGAGCACATTGATTGGTTTCAGTATTGCCATTTGATCAAAAAAGACATCCTAGGATTTTTGCTAAATATTCTGGGAAAGAAATTCTTGTGATTTTGCAACTGAACTTAAGTAACCTAGGGGCAAGACGGGAATAAAGATGCAGACCTACTAGAGAATGGACTTGAGGATACGGGGAGGGGGAAGGATAAGCTGGGACAAAGTGAGAGAGTGGCATGGACATACATATACTACTGAACGTAAAATAGATAGCTAGTGCAAAGCAGCTGCATAGCACAGGGAGATCAGCTTGGTGCTTTGTGACCACCTAGAGGGATGGGATAGGGAAGGTGGGAGAAAGGGAGATGCAAGAGGGAAGAGATATGGGGACATGTATATGTATAACTGATTCACTTTGTTATAAAGCAGAAACTAACACATCATTGTAAAGCAATTATACTCCAATAAAGATGTTAAAAAAAAAAAAAAAAGAAAGGATATAGAATATTGTAGGTACAACATCTGTCTTGAAAGCCTGAATGGAAAACTGGCTGAACATGGAGAGCTTTGGGAGAAAACAGGAAAGAGAGATAGAAAATCTATTCCTGGTGGCATAAGATATAATTTGAGCACCTTTTAAACCCCGCCTTAAGCCATCCTTAATCTTTGGCTTGAGTCATTTTGTACCAGTCATTTGGAAATGAAAAAGAATTCACTAAAATTGTATTTAGTACGTAATGAATGCTCATTTATACTTGAGATTAATTACTGATTATCTCAGTTGAATCTGTCTAATTGTGAACCATTACCACTCAACGTTACTGCTATAATTTTATAATACTTTTTATAAAAATACGACATCTTTAAACTTTTAACAAAGGAATTTCCAGGCTATTTACAGATATTTATTTTACTAGATAAAATTCATACTTGTTACATTTCCAAAATATAGAAATAATAACAAAAGATAAGTAAACTAAGCAAAACAAGAAAATAAAAAAACAGGATTTTGATAAGGATCACAATGGATTTCCATGTTGTTAGCAATTTATATTTCCATCTTTGAAATATCTTATTGAATGTTTTCTATATACGTATTTTAGCCTTCTTTATATTTCCCAGTAGATTTGTGTATCTCTTCCTATAGGTATTCTATTTCTAGTTTATTTTTTTCTTGCTATTTTCATATTACTGTTATTATAAATAAAATAAATTTTATTTATTAAATTATTGATTTAGGAAAACTGGAATTGGTAGGAGGTCATGTGAAAATACGTGAGAGTAAGTGGATGGGTCCCAGCAGTGTGTTTAGACAGCTGAGAGCTCCTGGGTGAAAAGACTTAAGAATATAGTTGCATCGTACAATGGAGAGAGGAGGGTTCAACTGAAACAGACTCTATGCTGAGTTCCCTTCTCGTAAAAATGATATCACATTGAGCAAAACTGCTCATTACTCAAAGAAATTAAACAAGAATTTGTGGTGGCTGACTCTACATTGGGCAGGGTTGGAATGAGTGAGGTGTATCATTGCTTTTTCATTGGAAAAGGATAAGATCAAATGGAAATGGATATGAATTGTATGTAGTTGGGATCATACCAATTTTGTGAGCTTGAAGATTCAGGGGTACAGCAGAACTCTTGTTCCTGTCATTGATATTTTTTTATATTTCTGCAAATAAATTATGTTCTCATAGTTTCATGTTTACTTTCTTGCCCTCTGTTGCTGTCATATAAAAGGAAAAAATATTGGAGATGGTAGAGGTAG
Organism: Tursiops truncatus; assembly: GCF_011762595.2. NCBI lineage: Eukaryota > Metazoa > Chordata > Mammalia > Artiodactyla > Delphinidae > Tursiops > Tursiops truncatus. The sequence continues at coordinate 99,575,673 of NC_047037.1, forward strand.
GGCTGGAGATCAAGAGTTTCTTACAATTTTTCACTTTGTTTTTTAAGGTATTTTATGTATGTCATTTTAAAGTAGTCAGTGTTTCTAAAGATATATAGGTACTAGAAATTTTAAAAATTCCTGAGACACAAATGTGAAATACGATATATTTCCAAAGAACGTGATCAACATAAATTTTACACATCAGCCTAATATTCATCCCCATGTATGTTGTTTCTTAAATATTAAAGGGAATAAAATAAAAGTTAATTTAAAAATGATGTCCATTCTTTAAAGAAACTCAAATTTACATTGATTAAATATCAGTGATTCATGAAGCAATGATATTTTGAATAAAATGAATGAGATTACACAGTTTGTATTGACTTAAGCTTGACCATAGTGATTCTGATTTTTAAAACCATATTCATCTCATTGATGGAAATATAAAATCTGAAATTATAGAAAAGTTATTTTATTTCTACTTATTGAAGTAGAAATGTGAAATAATTTCTTATGGTATAACAACATTTGAAAAACTAATCATTATACAAAATGATGTTAAAATATTTTTTCTAGTAATTTATAAAAGGAAATATATAATAATGTTACAATATCTTGAGGAAACAAAAAGACATAATATACCAGTTTATCTCTTGACTTGCAGTAGAAATAACCTTTAGCACAATGATATTTAATGTGAGAATTATTGTAAAAGAATGATTTTATATGTGAATAGGTTTAAAAGTCTTTTTAAAAAATTTTTGACTTTGTTATAATTTTTCATGGCTTCTGCATTCAGGTAGTTCCCTTTTCTTGAGATTTCAAGTACAAGAAATATCTTATTGCAAATGGGAAACTTATTTTTTATTCTTTCACATATAATAGCTAATTTTGCTCCAAACTCTCGATATTTCATCTTTTATTTTCTTTGAATGAGTGAGCCTCAGACATTATTCTTGGCTAATTTAAAAGAACATGAAAGAGAGAATACATGGGGAAATGAGCACTTCATCAACAAATCTAACCTTTGGAATTTCAACATAATGTAGAAACATGTTATAGAGGTAATTTGTTGATTTGTAGTTAGTATATATGAAAGAAATTCTCGTGAAGAGAGCATGAAACTAAAGTTGTAATGTCCTCATGTTTCTGATTTCTTGAGCTTTATTCATGAATGTAACTGTCCAAAATAAATTGAATACAAGAGTTTTTAGCTATATTTGATATATTCAGTTTCCTTTGGCTTTTAATTTAATTCCCCTTTTTCTGTTCCATGATCCCATTAAGGATACATTTTGTTACATAAATTATTTGGAATTACATTTAGGTTTCATAAATTATTTGGAATTCTTCTGTATAGGACATTTGTCTTTTCCATCCCATTTATTTATTTATTTGATCATTTATGTATATCACTTCAGTAGGGACATGGATATTTATTTTTTACTTTGAGTTGTAGCTCAATATTGCTCTATTTTGTTGTTCAAATGTTCCATCTTTGGCAATTGGGAGATGTTTCTGTTGGGTTCTGTGTCTTTTTCACATCCCATCAATATGGGTTTCATTTAGCTATTTTTTTGATCTGACTAAACAAGATGCTCTAGTTTTACCTTGTATGTTTCCTGCTTAGGTCCTAGAATCAGCCATTTCTCTCAGGAAACTGGTTTCTTTTATTGAAGAATGGTATTAGAAACAAAGATATTGGGAATTCCCTGGCAGTCCAGTGGTTAGGACTCAGTGCTTTCCCTGCCGGGGCCCAGGTTCAATCCCCGGTCCTGGTCTGGGAACTAAGATATCCCACAAGTGGCGTGGAACAGCCAAAACAAAACAAAAAGAAAGGCGTCTTTGCTTCTGTGCCCACTCAGTGGAAAGGAATAAGAATAAGGAGAGGTATGTGTGTATTCTAACACGTGTACATTCACATACCTAGAAATACTTCTTTTTATACCCATCTGTATCTATATTAAGCTGACTATGAGTTCATTCTGATGGCTGCAACTCTAATCTATTACCATATGGATCATTCTAGTCTCCTTTTGCTTACCTATAAACTCACATTTCAATAGTGAGAACCTAGCTTCCTCCATCCACCATAGATTTGCTTATTCGTTCAATTCCAGTATACATGTATAGCAGTATAAGAATTACTTCCCTGTGGGAACAACGTTGTCAACTAAATTACAGTACTTATTTACAGTTCCTTTTTCCTTAAGTCTTACACTTCCCACTTGTTTCCATAGTTACTATGGTCAGCACATCCCCATCCCATCCCCCCCCCCGCCCCCGTCTCCCAGCCCCAATCCCCATCTCTACAATGAGGTTATTTCATACATAAGCAGTGCATTTAGATTTTTTGGTCACATTCTGCATTCTGTCCAGGGATCCCTGGACCTTCTAAACAATTGCATACATTTAGGTTTATTTTTTGTGCTATAAAGTTCTATGAGTTTTGACAAATGCATAATATCATGCATTCACCATTGCAGTATCATTCAGAATAGTCTCACACCTACAAGTCCCCTGCATTTCACCTATTCAACTCTCCCACACTCTCACTCCCAAATCCCTGGCAACCACTGATTTTTTTAAACTCTATTTATAGTTTTGCCTTTTCCAGAAATTAACATAATTGGAATCATATACAATAGTATGCTGTCTTTTCTGGCTGGCTCTTTTCAATTAGCAATGTGCATTTAAGATTCATCCATGTTTCTCATGGCTTGATAGTTCATTTCTTTGTATCACTGGATGAAATTCAGTTATATGGATGTACAAAAATTTATTTATCCATTCACCTATTAAAGGAGAACTTGGTTGTCCTTTGGCAATTATGAATAACGTTGCTGGAAACATTCACATTTAGATTTGCATGAATATAAATTTTCAACTCGGTTAAATACCTAGAAAGATTATTGCTGGATAGTTTGGCAAGACTATGTTTAGCTTTGTAAGAAACTGAGACTGTCCTCCAAGTTGACTGTACCATTTTGCATTTCTGTCAGCAATGACTGAGAGTTCCTGTTGCTCCAATTCTCAAAAACATTTGGTATTGTCAGGTTTTTTTTTTGTTGTTGTTGTATTTTAGCCATTTAATAGGTGTGTAGTGGTATCACATTGTTTTAATGTGCTATTTCCTATTGACAAATAATTTTAAATGTGTTTTCATATACTTATTTGCCATGAAGTATATATTCTTTTTTGAGGCATCTGTTCAGATATTTTGCCCATTTAGAAAAAGATTGTTTTCTTATTGTTGAGTTTTAAGAATTCTTTTCATATTTTGAATACAAGTCCTTTATGAGAGACCTGTTCTACAAGTATTTTCTCCCAGTCACTGGCTTGTCTTTTTATCCTTTTAACAGTGTCTTGGCAGAACAGAAGTTTTTACTTTTATGTCCAACTTGTTTTTAAAAAACAGATTTCGCTTTTGATGTTGCATCTAAAAATTCATCACCAAAACCAAAGTCACTTATTTTTCTCCAGTGTTATAGAATAATATATTTTGCATCTTACCCTTAGGTTTTTGATCCATTTTGAGTTAGTTTTTGTGAAAAGTGTAAAATTCCTTTAGATTCCTTTTTCCTTTTCCTTCTTTCCTTCCTCTACTCCTTCTTCCCCCTCCCTCCCTCCCTTCCTTCCTTCCTTCCTTCTTTCTTTCTTTCTTTCTTTGTCCCAGCACCATCTATTGAAAGGAGCATCCTTTCTCACTTTTCTCTGTTAAATTGCCTTGTTCCTTTTTCAAAGATCAGTCAGCTCTACCTGTGTGGGTCTACGTCTGGGTTCTCATCTATGTTCCATTGATCTATGTGCTTCCTTTCACCAGTGCTATGCTGTGTTGATTACTATAGCTGTATAATAGGTCTTGAAGTCATATAGAATCAGTTGTCCAACACTATTATTTTTTAGTATTATGTTGGGTATTCTAGGTCTTCTCCTTTTTCATATGAACTTTAAAATTACTATTTCAGTATCTACTCTTCTTGATTAAGATTTCATTAATCTATTGATCAAGTTGGCAAGAATGATAATCTTAACAATATTGTGTTCAAATCCATGATCATGGTATTTCTCTCCATTTAAAAATCGTCTTTGAATTCTTTCATCAAAGTTTTATAATTTTTTGCATATAGATCTTATACATATTTTGTTCAATTTCTCTATCAGAATTTCATTTTGAGGGGAGCGCTTGTAAATTATGTGTCTTTTTAAAATTTCAAAACCCAGTTTTCATTGGTGACATATATAAACAAAATTAACATTTGTACATTACCCTTGTATGTTGCAACCTTGCTATAATCACTTATTAATTCCAGGAGTTTTTTCATTGAGTACTTGGGATTTTATGCAGACAATCATATCATCTCAAAACAAAGACAGTTTATTATCTTCTTCCAAATCTGTGTACTTTTATATCCTTTTCTTGCTGTATTGTGATAGCTAGGACTTGTAGTATAATGGTGAATAAATGTGATGAGAAAGGAAATCCTTGTCTTGTTCCAGATCTTAATGGGAAAGTGTCCAGTTGCTAACTACTAAATATGAAGTTAGCCTTGGGTTTATTGTAGATGTTTTTTATGAGTTGTTGAAGTTCCTCTAGATTCATATTTTATCATGAATGCACATTATATATTCTCAAATAATTTTCCTGCATCAATTGATATAACCACATGATTTTTCTTCTTTAGTCTGTTGATGTGGTAAATTACATTAATTGGCTTGTGAATGTTGAACCACATTTGCATATGTTGAATATATTTTACTTTCTGTGATATATAATGTTTTTATACATTGTTGGAGGTGATTTGCTAATATTTCGCTGTAGGGTTTCACATCTGTGTTCATGAGAGATATTGGGCTTTATTTGGTTTGGTATTAGGGTAATGCTGCTCTCATAGAATGAGTTGGAAATGTTCCCTCTGCTTCCATTTTCTGAAATAGACTGTGGAGAATTGGTATTATTCCTTTCTTAAATATTTGGTAGACTTCATCAGTGAAACCATCTGAACCTGGAGCTTACTTTTATTTAAGTTCATTAATATCAATTTGATTTCTTCAGCAAATTTAGGCCTATACAGTTCCAGTGTGGTCTGAAAATCCATTCTAATTCATTTTTTGCACTTAGCTCATTTCTGTTTCTTTTTCATGCACAGACAACAAACAAATGCACATATGAGTGAACAAGCAAAAAAACCTATCTGACTTCCTCTACATCCAAAGAAGCCTCTAGATAGCTATGCATCTGTGCCATGTAACTCAAATATGTTCATCCTGTTCCAAATATGAATCAGACTACTGCATTCAAAGCTGTCAGGCCAAAATTTTTTGAACCTAGGATTTTAATATTATTTCTACTTTTGCTTTAGTTCCCTTGTAATTGTTCTTACTTTGTAAATATTGGTGATTATACTTTGCAACTCCAGAATTTCCTTTAGGTTCTTTCTCTATGTATAAATTCTTAACACTTTATTGATATTCTCTGTTTGATGAGACATTGTCATCACACCTTCCTTTAATTCATTAAACATTGTTTCTTTTACTTCTCTGAACATACTTATAGTAGACACTTTGAAGTCTTTAAGTCCGATATGTAGTTTCCTTTAAAAGCTTCTTTTGTTTGCTTGTTTTTCTATAAATGGAACATACTTTCTTTGTATGTTTCATGAGCTTCTCTTTATTTATTTATTATTATTATTTTTTTTGCGGTACGTGGGCCTCTCACTGTTGTGGACTCTCCCGTTGCGGAGCACCGGCTCCGGACGCGCAGGCTCAGCAGCCATGGCTCACAGGCCCAGCCGCTCCGCGGCATGTGGGATCTTCCCGGACCAGGGCACGAACCCCTGTCCCCTGCGTCGGCAGGTGGACTCTCAACCACTGCCCCACCAGGGAAGCCCCGTGAGCTTCTCTTTAAAACTGGACATTTTAGATAATATATTGTAGCAATATATAGTGACACCACCCCCTCCCAACCTGGGGCTTATTATTGTTGTTGTCATTTCTTTCTTCTTTATTTTTTAAAAATGATCTGGTTGGACTACTTCAATAAAGTTAATTTCCACCACAGAGTGCAGCCTCTGATGTATCTCCTTAGAATGCATAGCATTAGACGTGTGCACAGTTTTCCTTAATTTCAGGATCAGTGTGGTTTTGCCTAGTCTCTCTTGACTTTCTTTTTCCCTGATCTCTCCATTAATTTTCTGGCTGATCTGCCTCTACTGGTATCACACTTAGCTGTTAGCCTCCACTAATAGATATCTAATTGGTCCATATTTTCAACAATGCCCTGGGCATTAACTGATTCTGAGTCCTGATCACCCATTTCCAATATGTGTGTGTGTGGCAGGGGGCAGGGTTCCCACACATCCATTAAGCAATGCTCTGATACTGGCTTGGTGTCCTACAATCCATTCAACTAAATTGTGACACTATTTACTTAGAGACAGAATCAGATCTCACAGCTTAAGAGCTCAGTACTACAAGAATGACTGCCCCCCACCCCCAAAACACACCCAGTCACAAGTCCAGGTTGTCACTTGTGCTTCTGCCCTACCTGCTACAGATCAGTTTCCAACTACCCCTCCTCAGGTTCAATTAATTTATTAAAGTGGCTCACCGAACTCAGAGAAACATTTACTTACTAGATCACTGGTTTACTATAAAAGCATGTAACTCAGGAACAGCCAGGTGGAAGAAATGTATAGTGCAAAGAATGGGGAAAAGGCTGAATTTCCATGTTCTTTCTGGGTGTACCACTCTCCTTCAGTCTTAACTTTCAGCTACCAGGAAGCTTGCTGAACCTTTTTAGTTTTGGTTTTTATGGATGCCTCATTACAAATGCATGGTTGATTAAATTATTGGCCATTGGTTTTTGAACTCAATCTCCAACCCCTCCCCTCTCCTCCCAGAAATCAGGAAGGTGGGACTGAAATTTTAACTCTTCAGTTACATAGTTGCCTCTGTGGCAACCAGCCCTCATCCTTAGGAGCTTTCCAAAAGTCACCTGATTAACATAACAAGAGACTTTATCTTAGGAAATTTCCACTTAGGAAATTACAAAGGTTTTAGGAGCTCTGTGCCAGAAAGGGAAACAAAGACTATATATATATATATATATATATATATATATATATGTTATGTTATGATAAATAACAATGTCACACTTCACAACCTGATCTAATTAAAGTTAGACCCCCTTTTCAGAGACAGAGTGCTGCCAGTTCTGGTTTTCTCTGACTTCAAGAAGATTTTTAGCTGTCTTTTCCCTGGTTGTCTTTGTTAAACTTGCAGCTGGTCTATCACTTCTCTTATTGCTGTTAATACTTTGGAACTGCCACCCTTCACTTAATTTCTTACCTCTATGATTTCCATTGTTTTCAACAATGTCCTAAGGACATGAATTTCACCAAGCTCTGAATTAGTTTCGAACCCTTAGAGATGTAGAGCTCTGTGTTCTTAAATTTCTTTCTCACTGGCAGGATTTTTGTATTATGATTTCTCCAGTTGATAATCGGAATCTACATGGGAGTTGTGAGGCTTAACCCCCTGGTCTCAGCTTACCCCTTTTGACAAGGAATCTCCGTCTTACAGGGAGCTGAAGTGGGGTGATTGGGGACAAGTACACATTCTGTTGTTCTTGGGGTAGAGTTTCTGTCCTATGAATGGAGGCTGGGTAGAAGAAGGAACCCCAGACCTTTGGCCGCATATGACTGCAATAGATTCTACAACACAGATATGGGAGGGGTGTGAGAAAAGCTGGTGGCCTTCCTCTCCATAGCCCTTTATTGGGAGCTTGGAAAAACTGTCTTCTTTGCTTCACATGGCGTAAACCTTTTATCACACTAGGCTGCAAAGGTGTGTGTGTGTGGGGTGGGGGGCAGTATATAGGAGTGTATTGTAGCTCAAGTATCACTGACTCTCATTCTTCTAATTGGGATTTATTTGATTTTATTGAATAAATATTTCTTCATGTGCTGTGTTCCCTTTAAAATTTTTGGTATTTTAATGGATGATGCTTTATAAATGGATGCTTCTCTTGGAAGATGGTCTGTCAAGCTTCTCCTGCCATCATTCTGGAAGTCTCCAGCCCTTAGGATTTTCTATGGACACAAGCATAGAAGTTATCTGTGGATAAGGTAGTGTTACCTTTTATATTTCCAACCCAATATGCCTTTTATTTATTTATTTTTCTTGCTTAATTACACTGGCTAGGAACTGCAAACAATATTGAATAGACTTTATAAAAAGTCACAACCTTTCTTTGGTTCTGAGCTTAGGGAAAAGGTATTCATTCAATATTTTACAAGGAAGTACACTGTACTGTAAGGTTTTTGTATACGTCTTTTATGAAGTTGAGAAATTTCCTTCTCTTCCTAGTATGCTGAAAGCTCTTTTAACTTTTTGAAGTGTATTATCCTTCTTATATGTTGGATTTTATAAGGAATGTTTCATTAAGGCTTTTGCAACTATGTTCAGGAGGGATACTGAACTATAATTTTCTTTTATCCTTGTGAAATTTTCTTGGTTATGTTGCCACTTCGAGTTATGTATTTTCATATTTTTAGCCTCTGATATCAATTTACTCAACTTTGATATGGGTCAGGATAGGCTAATATATTCTTAATAATACTAAACCAAATCTTAGTGGGTTAAAATAATAAAAGTTCATTTTCCATTCATGAACAGTTGATTGCATGAGTTCTCCTGGGTTGTCTTCACCCAGTAGTGGCTAAGTGATCCTGGCTCTTTCCAGGACGACTTTTTATGATTCCTCAAATCTCTCCCTGGATCCTATACATATGTATGGGTGATAAGGAAATAAGGAAAGCAAAAGGAGAAAATCATGGTCATCTGCAGAGGCATACATCAATTTCTTCTCACTTTCTATTGGTATAACTAGACATTTGGCAAAAATATCTCAAGTTAAACATTTTTGTTGCAAGGAATCCAAGCAAATTGGCAGAGAAATTTGCTATTAATTGTGTCTTTATATCACTCCTAGTATTGTATTAAATGGATCTCACAGATAGTCCAGAGATTGTTCTGGGTCAGTCTGATGAAGTTAAAGCATATCGAGAAAATAACTTGGGAAGATTAAAGAGTTAAACAGTGATCTGTGTAGGATACCTGTGTAGGATAAGCAGAGATAGCCACATTTAAAGCAATTAACTGGATAGACGTTTCCACAAAAGGTAGACCTCTTTTTGACCACAAGTAATAACATTATTCTTAATACATAAATGGGGATTATGAACACATAGTATGCTGTGTTAGGTTGAGCAAGGTTTTGTGAAGAAAGATCAAAGCAACAGTTCCAATTTCTAAATAGCTAAACATCTTCCAGGGTCATATAAATCTAACGGCAGATTTGTAAAACAAAATACAGTGGAATAGAAATTAAAAGAATGTTCAAAAATGCCATCATTTCAAAATTCTACAAAATGAAATAAAACTTAATAAAAGACACATTAAAATTATTAGACTATCAAAATGCAGTTGCCTTCCCTCAATAATACAACTCCAAAGGTAAAGATTTTATACTGAGAAATATTTTAGCATAATAGAGCTTATTTCAGTTACTTATTATCTATGAGCTTCTTTTCAATATAATGTTCCAACTAAGGTTATAATTTTACTTTGTGTGGATCAAAATTATTCCTCATTAGTTAGCTACATTGTTCAGGTGCACATTATGCATTGTATTAAAATTATACTAAGTAATAAATGGATAAATGGAAGACCTTAGAAAATTTACACTTGAATTAAAAATGGAAATGAGTTGCTAAAATGGAATGAAGCATCTCACATTTTCAAGGTAATATTAAAAGTCTATTTTTGGTTGAATATTTACAATGTGAAATTAAGTTCCTGTTACTGCAGATACATTAATATACAATGTAATAAAATAATATACATGACAAAGAAGCATGTAAGAAAAGAGTCCAATGGAGATGCAATACATAACAGTGTTAAAAAGCAAAACAATATAGCCAGTCTCTCTGGCTGGCCCCAGTATTTTTCAGTTATGTGATATAAACCTAACCTAAATATGCCTTAGGATTAGTTAATATTTGTGCATGTAAACTACCTACTAGGGTATAGTAAACACTGCATTTATTTGTGTTAAATTTAAAAAAAAGTAGGGAGGGGGGGAAGAGAATAAGAGAGAGAGAGAGATAGAGTCAGGTTTGGAGTCAGGTTTTCTTCTCATTTATATCACAGTCCAAGGTGAGCAGTAAGTGGAAGCGATGTTCTTTCCCATACATTCACTCCAGGCTTCTAGTCTAGAGGCTTTACCATCCCCTAGGGTTTTGGTGTCTCAGATGAATACTCTGAGTCAGGCTGGCAATCATGAGAAGAAAGGAGGAGAAAAAAATATGTTTAAAAAACAGGCCACTGGTGGTATTGATTATTTCTACCCGCATTCCACAGGCCAGACTCTTTTGGTCAAAATTTAGATAATAAGAATCAAAACATTTCAGGGAAAAAAAGAAAAAAACAACTAAGAAAACAATTCAAAACAGAAGAAAATTGTATCACAATTTTGAAATCTGAATCAAATATTGATTCAAATCTGAATCAAATATCCTTTTTTTTGCCAATCTGTTTTTTTAATTTATTTATTTTATTTATTTTTGGCTGCATCGGATCTTAGTTGTGGCACACAGAATCTATGATGAGGCGCACAGGTTCTTTCGTTGCAGCGCATGGGCTCTTCATCGTGGCGTGTGGGCTTCTCTCTAGTTGTGGCCTGCGGGTTTTCTCTTCTCTAGTTGTGGTGCATAGGCTCCAGGGCGCGTGGGCTCTGTAGTTGTGGCACAGGAGTTCCAGAGCATGTGGGCTCTGCAGTTTGTGACACTCAGGCTCTCTAGTTGAGGTGCATGAGCTCAGTAGTTTTGGAGCCCTGGCTTAGTTGCCCCGCCGCATGTGGGATCTTAGTTCCCTGACCAGGGATTGAACCTGTGTCCTCTGCATTGTAAGGAGGATTCTTTACCACTGGACCACCAAGGAAGTCCCCTGAATCAAATATCCTTAAACAAGCATTTGCACTTATAAAAATAAATAAATAAATAAATAATCACCACAGAATTTGATAAAAAGCAGGAAGATACAAAATGAATTGCCTGAAATAAGCTGAAAATAATAGATGAACTACCAAGTCATTTAAAATTGAATACTAAATTTCATTGTGATCAAATGTAAATAGATTTAAGTGAAAATCTAATTAGGAGAGTTGAGGAAATGAATAAATGCAGTCAACAGAATGGAAATAGAAATAATGAGAGGTAAAATGGATCAGAGAGAAACAGTAATAACATGAAGATTCAACATAGTGTCTTGGAGCCTGTGAAACATTAAAATCTTGGAGCCTGTGAAACATTAAAATAACAGAATGAAAAAAACATTAAAAAAATTAAAATAACAGAATGAAAAAAAAGCGCTAATTTTTAAAGTAACATATAAGAAAATTTTCTGAAACAATAGAAGATCTGAATCTACATGTTTGAAATAGTCCCTCTTACTTTGGGAAATTTGACCTGAAATGGTCTACTTCAAGTTATATAAATAAAATTTTGGGGACTTACAGGTAAAAACTGAATTCTGTGGGTGTCAAGGTGAAAAGTTGTATTAATTGACAGAGGAGAGAAAATCAGGTTAGCCTCAGAATTTTGACAGCAACATATAAGGCTGGACAAAAATGGAGATGCCTTTTCAAGGAAATCAAGGAGACGAAAATGTAAGTCAAGAACTTATAACCATCCAAGTTGTCCTCATTTAACAAGTCTCCAGAACTTCAGTTTTTTTTCACAGGCAAGAACACAAGAATCACTGTACTATCCTTTCAGAGGAATCTTGCAGAAGATGAGCTTTATTCAACTGAGAAATAATTGTAAAAGGATAGCAAAAGAATAGCTGTATGTGGAATCCTCAATTTTTATATTGGTACTTGGCATGTGGTAAAGATTGCATTTCTTACTTTTCCTTATGTGTAGTTATGGCCCTGTTCAAGTCAATGGGATGTAAAGTAGTGTTTGCCAATTCTATAATGTGTCTTTAAAGTGACAGGTTGTGCCTTTGTATCCTTTATTTCTTCTTCCCTTTGTCTAGAATGCTTATATAATAGTTAGAACTGGAAGAGTGTTTTTGGACTAGGTGGACAAAGAGGTCATGCATTATGAAGAAACAAGTCAGAAGAGCTAGATACCTGATAGTACATAACCTTACATGTAGATGTTAAGAGTGCCTACATGATATGAGGGATAAATACATTTCATTTCTAACTTTTAAAAAGTTATTTTGGGTTTCTGAGACTAGAAATAAAATCAAATTCTAATTAATACAGAGCCGGTCCATACAGTCCTTGCAGGTCATTTGTATCGTGTTCCAGTTTATCCTAAGTGTAAGCAGAAACGTGCATGGTTTTGGTGGAACTAGGAGACATTTACTGATCAGGGAACCACTGGTCAGGAAACAGTGGAAGTGGATCAGAAAACTTGTAGTTGAATTCCCATGGTTGCATTGGATGTGCCTGAGGGCCTTATCTATTGAGCTTCTTTGACAAACTGGAAAGACTATAGGTTTGCTTAGGTTGCTGCAACTGACAGTTGGGCATAGATCATGGTCAGAAAGGCAATATTTTACTGTCAAATAATTATAGCAGTAATGTCTTTTATAACTGAAAGTTTTAACCTTTCATTTTAAAAATAAACATCATGGGGTGCTATATCTACATATATGTTTGCAATAAAAAAAAAGAAACGGAGGAGGATTCTTTTAGTTTTAATTTTTTGAAGTCTTTTTAATACAAATGTAAGATGATGAAAATTAAATGCCAATATAAAGTTTCAGGGAAGGAGTTTTAGCAATTCAAGTATAAAATAGTTATTTTTTAAATAGCAAATTTCGTATTAATGGTAACCAAATTTTTGTTCTTTTTTTTAATTTAATTCAGTTTGCTTTTTATAATTTTCTGAGTTGTCGTCCTCCTTTTGCAGTACTTGTTTTAATGTTGTCTTCTCTGATACTTCTCCAACTTTGCTCTTAAAATACTCTAAACTACCAATAAAAATTCCAGTGAAAGAACACTCTGTATTTAAGTGAATTGACTTTTTTTTTTTTCTGATCCCAGGACTGGCAACAATCTAATTTCAGCCAAATCAAGGTTCTAAATAAAGGCAACCAGGGAAGGCAATTTTTTTTTTCTGAGATCTTTGTTTGGAAAAGCATGCATGACAAAGCTCTAGAATAAAGGTCTTAAGAATAAGACCTGTCCTATATATACTTGGGATGGATAGATGGACGTTGGGGCATTCCTAAACAGAGAGTAACAATTTTGTTTAGTTTTTTTCACTACTTTGTGTCATTCTGGAAAAAAATATTTATATCAAATATTAAGATATTTTAAACCAGCAAGGTGGCATGATTTGCTCCTGTATAAACTTTATACCTGTCATGTTAAAATGTTTGTAACATTTTTTTCAGTTGAGAACCTTTTGAAAATCCTGCTCTGCATTTCTAATTGCAGATCTTTGTTTGTTTAAATAGTTTAGGGCTGGAATAAATTGAATTATAGCAAACAAAAGAAAGGTCTATAAAGATTATATACTCTGTTATGCTTTTATGACTGAATATGATAGAGCAAACATTTTCAGTACTTTTTGGAACAGTTCAGATTTATGGACACTTGAAAATGAAGAGTTAATTAAAATGATAGGTTTTTTTTTTTTTTTTTGTATGAGAAGATGAATTGACTTGACTTGGAATTGTTAAAATTTTAACAAAATTTAGAATTTTCCAATCTTTGACATGGGGACAAGAAAAAAAGTTTTACCTGTTAATAAAACAAAGCAGTAAAGAACTAAGAAAAAGAAAGAAAGAAACAGAAAAAGCTTTGTGTTCTCTGCAGGGATGGAGAGCTTTATATAGTTGCAAAGGATATATATTAATATATTTTGCTAATTTTTATCATGATAACATACAATCAAAAGGCATTTTGTGTCCTTTTTTTTTTTAGTATATGCATTTCTTAATCTCCAAGAATTCTAAAAGGAAATGATATAATGCTACTTTCCAAGATTTTTAAAAAATACATTAACATTTCAGTATGACTTGAGACAACCCTGAAAGATTAAAAAAACTTTAATGTATTTTGTTGAATAGGGAATTAACAAATATATAATTCAGTTTATTCATAAAAATCACCACATTAATTAAACTGATTTAAGATTATTTGATATTTTTCTTATTATATATATTTTCTAGAAATTTTTTTGCTGTTACTTGACATGTCACTAGTATCAGCAGAAAAAGAAAGAATTCAAATACTTTCAACATATTTTAGGTCAAAATAAGCAATTTTTTGTTATTTTTATCATCTTATATTTTTATTTGAAAAATTTATATCACCTTACAAACTTTAATAAAAGGTTTTTTTTGGAAAATAACCTTTGATATTTGAGTTTACATATAAAAACTAAAAAGTAGTCTAAAATATCAATTAACACTAACTTCAGTGATTAGATAAGGAGTTAGTATAGAGGGATAATGTCCCACCTAATCTGATCATTTTATTTGCCCTGGGCCGTTATCTGTAAAGACTCTGTTTTTTTTTTTTGCGGTACGCGGGCCTCTCACTGTTGTGGCCTCTCCCGTTGTGAAGCACAGGCTCCAGACGCACAGGCTCAGCGGCCATGGCTCACGGGCCCAGCCGCTCCACGGCATGTGGGATCTTCCCGGACCGGGGCACGAATCCGTGTCCCCTGCATCGGCAGGCGGACTCTCAACCGCTGCGCCACCAGGGAAGCCCTGTAAAGACTCTTTGACAAATACATTATTCCAAATGGAGTAAATATATTCATTGACTTGAATATCACAAATTTGCAGTTTTAATTAGGAGTAAAGCTTGGCTAGTCGAGCTTTATTTTTAAACAAACTGGTTGTCCTACAGTAAAAAAATAAATAAATATTCAGCACTTACTATAAATGGAGTATAATGCTAAATATAAACAAAAACAATGTTTAAACTATATTTTCTGACTTTAAATTTTTTTTTATTGAAGTATAGTTGATTTACAAGGCTGTGCTAATTTCTGTTGTACAGCATTGTGATTCAGTTATACATATATATATATATACACATTATTTCTTATATTCTTTTCCATTATGGTTTATCACATATTTTTTTGATGCCACAAAAAAGTTTTAATTTCATACCAAAAGAAAACAAAAGTGAAGTAAAAATAATAATAAATGACAAGCAGAGAAAAATATTTGCAACTTATATATCAAAGACCAAGAATCAATATCCCTGATATATAAAGAGCTGTTGAAATAAAGAAGTAAGAGGTCAACAACCAAAACAAGCTAGAAATATGAAGAGCAAGTTTATAGTAAAAGAAGTACAAATGACTTTTAAGCATTTGAAGAGATGTTCAATCTCAGTCTTTATAAGAGAAAAGAAAGTTATACTAACTATACCATCATATATATAAGTATATATATATATATATATATATATACATGCAGTACTATTGTGTTTATGTGTGTGTGTGTGTGTGTGTGTGTGTGTGTATATATATATATATATATATATGCACTATGTATATACAGTCATTACTTGATATCCATGGTGGATTGGTTCAAGGACCCGCTGTGGATACAAAAATCTGCAGATGCTCAGTTGCCATAGGTGGCCATCAGTATCCTTGAATTCCACATCCATGTTTCAACCAACCTCAGATCATAAACATAATAAAGAATCTGAGGTTGGCTGAATCTCTGGATACAAAACCTGTGGATACAGACAGACGACTGTATATATTTACTGAAAAAATCCACATATAAATGGACCCATGCAGTTCAAACCCATGTTGTTCAAGGGTTGTGTATGTGTATATATATGTATACATACATGTATGTATATATGTGTATTATATATGTATGTGTATATATGTATACACAAGATATATATATAGTATTTGTATATGTTTATATCTTTTGAAAAATGGAAAGATAAAACATGAAATTTTTAAATGGTTACCTTTAGGGAATGGGAGGTTTTATCACAGGATATTGAAGATAGTTTCCTGTGCTATACAGTAGGACCTTGTTGTTTATCCTTTCTATACATAATAGTTGGCATCTGATAATCTCAATCTCCCAATCCATCCCTCCCCCAGCCCCTCTCCTCCTTGGCAACCACAGTCTGTTCTCTATGTCTGTGAGTCTGTTTCTGTTTCATAGACAAGTTCATTTGTGTCATATTCTAGATTCCATATATAAGTGATATCATATGGTATTTCTCTTTCTCTTTCTGACTTCACTTAGCATGATAATCTTGGGGTCCATCCATGTTGCTGAAAATAGCATTCTTTCATTTTTTTTTATGGCTGAGTGGTATTCCTCTTTACATATGTACCACATCTTCTTTATCCATTCATCTGTCAATGGACATTTAGGTTATTTCCATGTCTTGGCTATTGTGGATAGTGCTGCTATGAACATAGGGGTGCATGTACCTTTTTGATTATAGTTTTACCCGGATATTACATTCTCTGACTTTTATAGGCGATAGGGGGTCAAGAAGTACAAGACCATGAATGAAAAGACCAAAAGATGTACAAAGACCAATGAACTATTAAATGGTAAAATTCAGCAAAGTTAATTTACAATTTATAATCATGAACTTTGACGGTTAATATAATACATTGTTACAAACAGATCTGTGACATATATATGAATAATAACATATTTTGAAATCAATCTCTCAGAAGAAAAACATTTCTTTAAATTTATTGTTATAAAGTTTCTACATGAAAAAGAATAATGCTTGAGTTTGAATTTAAAAGTCGACAGCCAGTTTAGCAGTTTATTATTGATATAAAATTGAGGGTCAGAAGAAAATATTTCCAAATGTCAAGTTCTAGAATCAATCTAAGGTGTGTGTGTTTGTGTGTGTGTGTGTATCTCTCTCTCTCTCTCTCTCTCTGATGAAGTATTTTGTTGTAAAAGAGTGATTGAGGGTGTTTGGTCTACAAATTTTGTTTTGGATTTTAAAATTTATGAACTATCTGTGAAATAATAATTGCTTTAAACTTCTTTTAATCCATATAACACCTAGTTTGTAACTGAATTGTGGAAAGATGTATATGCTTTCATTTTCTTATAATTATTTCAGCATTTACTCCCAACAAAATTGTTTTCGTTTTTTTTTTAAGAGCAGAAACTTAGCTTTCTCTCCTTTGTTTCAATGCTTAGAAAGAGAGGTTTGTCGATAAATATTTCTTAAGTTGACTTCTTTTGCTTGAACACACATAAACCATTTAAAATAACTAATAAAAGAGAAACAATAGGCAACATTTAACTAACCATTTACCACATAAGAAACAGCATGCTAAACTTGTAGCAAGTATTATCTTATTTAATTCCTAAAATATTATTTGATGTATTATTCGTCAAGTTAAGATTCTGTGGGCTAAAATTTACAGAAAACTAGAAGTAACAGTAGCTTAAAGAAGAGAAATGCTTATTTCCCTCAAAAAATCCTTCCAACTGACTGTTTCATTGTGAGGCCCTGGGGGATGGTGGGATGCTGTTGTTGGGAAGGAAGACTGGGAAGAAAGGGATGAGGAAGAAGCAGCAAAAATGGGGTGAACCAGCAGATATCCAGAAGGAGATACATGGCAGCTTTCATCTGTCAGAATTTAGCCACATAAATAAATATAAGAGAAGGAAAAAGTAAGAAATGTAGTCTTCATTTTTGAAGATTATATATCTAGAAATAATTCTCTTTATGAAGGGAGCAAATGGATATTGACGGACAATGAGCATATTTATTCATGTATTTTAGGAGGATGTAATCAAGAGGTGGAAACTGTTATTTCCCTAAGCTGATACAATTAATAAATGGTGGAGTCTGTTCAAAAAATTTATCTGTAGATACAGTTTTGCGTTTTAAAAATGTTTTTAACTTAGAAATTCTGATGACTTCACATTGGGTTTATTTTTATATTATGTGTTGACGGGTACCAGAATGATAATGGGAAAGAATGTCAACTGTAAAACATGAAACACAGAAAAACGTCACAAAAACAGCTTAATCCTACCAATCAGAAACAACAGTTGCTATTGATTTTGTGTGCATTACCTTCTAAGCTATTTATTTGTGGTTCTGTGTGTTCCTCATGACCTATCATGTAGAGAGAAATTAAAACTTTAGAGAATCAAGTTATAGTTTTAAGTTGTACTGTGTAATTAATTTATGGCATATATTCATATTATCTATATAGACCTCTCAACATACTTCATTTGTGGTGCTTAAATGGATAATCAATAAAAAAGTAAAATTTAGGGCTTCCCTGGTGGCACAGTGGTTGAGAGTCCGCCTGCCAATGCAGGGGACACGGGTTCGTACCCCGGTCCGGGAAGATCCCACATGCCACAGAGCGGCTGGGCCCGTGAGCCATGGCCGCTGAGCCTGTGCTCCGCAACGGGAGAGGCCACAACAGTGAGAGGCCCGCGGACCGAAAAAAAAAGTAAAATTTAAAAAATATGAAGAATATTAAATAGTAGATCAGGTGGAGAGAACAAGTGATTGGACTAAATGGTTCATAGTTAAAAAGACAATTTATTCTGAGAATCCAAACATTTCTTTACTTTCTCTATATTTAGTAAAAATGATTTTACATTTATTTCAATCCAGACTATTTTTTGCTAATTCCCAGGAAAATCTGAGTACATGTATTATTCACTAAGTCTGAATAAAGGTTTGCAATTTCTTGACAATAAGTGCTTGCATAAATTCAAGATGGTTTTGTCAAGATCTTGTTCCAACAGCACCTCTTTGAAAAGAGTCTGTGAGCTGTAAATAAGAAAATTGATTTATTATATAACTGCACTTCATGACATACAATTTAAACAAGTTTCTTTAATTCATTATAGTGACGATGAAATGTTTATGGTTTTCACCTTAGAATTTGGTAACTGAATTAGCATATGTAATATATGTTACTAATGCTTATGACTATCCAGATTTTCTTTTCTTCCTGAGCACAGGGAATATAAATTTTAAGCTTTCTTACAATATAGTGGGAACATGTGACTATTTCTGGCCGAGCTATAAAAAATTAGTAGGTATTATTTCCAGGATGAAGTATAGAACAATTGTTGGGAGTTTACATATTCTCTTTTCCCAAGTTGCAGGAAATGGCAATCATACTGTTGAACCACAGTCAACCTGGATTTAGAAGTAGCTACTTCGAGCCTTGCTCCCAATTACTGTCCAACTCTCTTGCATTGGGCATTTAGTGTAGATGAGAAAAAAAAGATTTTTGTTAGTTTAAGACATTGAGATTTTTCTGGCAGTGAAACTAGAATGTCATGATTAGTACAACTTGGAATAATTGAAGCTTTAAGTTTTATATTTTCTCTTTATTTAGTCTCTGAAATCATAGAATAAAAGAGTCTTGAATATAATACTATCTTATGTCCAGTTTTTTTCTGGTGGACCACCAAATTTTCTTATATTAGTTTATAAAAATGTAATTAAAAGTTGAATTATAAGTAAATATGTTACTTATACACATTTTATTGTTCTACATGTAGCTACTAACTTATGTGATGTAGTATTTTGGCATAAGGTTTGAATAACGATCATAGAATCAGAGAGACAGAAGACATTCACTTGTTGACTTACTATGATAGGCTGCAAATGTATTCATGGATATTTTCAACATTCATACCTAAAATTGAAATTTTATAACTATAACAATGGCATCTTGTTGTTTCTCATTCAAAGTTTCTGGTCAATAAATTTGTGTAGACACTAGGAAAAGCAGAAATCAGACAGAAAACCAGATTTCTCGTATATTGCATTATTTTAAGGGGGAAAATCCAACTTTTCAATTCACAGCCAAAATTTCATTTTAAAGTACTGAATTTGAACATAATTATGCATCTGTTTGAGTATAAGTTGTTGCTTTGAAGGTTAGAAGCAGAATTAAAACAGAAAAGCAGAGATGAAATCTTTCCTCATTATTTCAGGCAGTACAGTAATCTTTCATGAGATATTTAAGTTATTCTTCTTACAAAGTCTGATATTTTGTCTCAGGTAGTTTGGTTGGATTTTCTTTGTAAATGTGAGAGATGGAGAATTATACTGTCCCATTCAATTTGACTTTAATTTCAAATAATCCAAGTGTAAGTAGAGTGTTATATTTAAAACTAAGGCTATAGTAATGTTTACTATAAAACCCTCAGCTTTTTCCAAATAGGTTTCTGTGAGAAGTAAGCCCTAACATCCTTAGACATCCATTAGATATAGTAAACTAAGTGCTTTCCTATGCATCTAGAATGGTGCTAGTTATGTACTGTTCTTTAAAAAATTGAGAAAATAGTCATTTTCTGTGTTCAGCAGAGTTGAGAAAGCCTTCAAGAATCATTCTGTGTTACATATAGGATAAAGCCCAAGCTTCTTAAAAGGGCATGTAAAATCCTCATTGACCTTGAACATCTTGCCCAGATTTGTTGCTGGCCCCTGACTGTATCCTACAAGAAATGGCTTATACTTCTCACACACACACAGTGATGCTTCTCACTTCCACTACTTGAAATGTTTGTTTCTTTCAGTTCCAATTAAAAGCTTAATACATATACATCTCTTCCAAGAAACCATCAGTGATCTTCTTATCCAATAGATTAGCTTATTGCCCGTTATTCTTGTTAAGGCTTGTCCAGCAAGTACCAGTCAGCTCCACTAACCTTTTAGTTTTTATTGTCTCCTCTTTTCAAGTGCTAGAGAATTAGTATAAACCAGTGTGCTTCCACCTGTACTTCACCTTTATCTACCACTGTGACGATCTTAGTAATTGGGAAAAGCTACGCCATTTGAGAGGTTAGCACCATCCCATTTAGCACCAACATTGTGGTCCTTGTTGACATCTGATCAAATGACACAATTCTTAAAGCTCATTTTGAAGACTACTCTCTAATGGCGTCTCCGGTTCCAACTCTCTTACTTTGTAGTCCAGTCACACCCCACCAAAAAAAGAGAAAAGGATGAAGAAAAAAGGACTTAGGACTTAACTGCAGCTTATTAATTTGGGAAGTAGTCTTAGGAAGCACAAATGAGTGAGTAGGGAAAGTGAGACGATGAAATAAGGATAAAGGTGTGTCAATAGCATTTTACCACTGTGGGAAACAGGGACTCAATCCCACTGGGGACACTCTGCGAGAACCCATACGGCATACACCTCACAATGGTTGAGGGCTTCTTCCGGTGTTGGTGTGCTAATTTCCCAGTTTCCACCTTGAGCCTGCAGTGGTTGGTGAAGTAAGTGCCCAAAGTGCTGAAAAGCCTTTAGGCAAAGGCTTTCAGGTGAAGCTATCAGCTTGCTGGACACTTGGACCATAGCTACAGGTGAATTAAAGTGGGTTGAGCTGATACAGGGCATGGCAGTAACAGTGTCTGCTATGTCGCCTCAAGAATTCTTTGCATAATGTCACATATTATAACTATCAGTGATTATATTTTCCATGCTAGACTAAGAAATTTGAAAGAGAGAATTATGCATGAAAGTCCCCGGCACACGTTGTTCAGTGTGATAACTGTTAACAAGTCCTATACATTCAATTTCCCAATTGGTTCTTAAATTTACTTTCCAGTCTCTCCCCAGAACTCTACCCACTTCCCCATTTTTTCTACTTGAGTATTAGAATACTTTCCTAACTGACTTTCCTATCCTTTGTCTTGCTTTCCCCTTATCAACTTCACCATTGTTGCAGTGTTGATCCTCCTAAAGAGTCCACTGCTTCAAGTTCTTAAAATAATATGAAAGCTTCTCATGTTGTATATAAATAGCTGCCATTTATTAAGTAGATATGTATATGATCAATTCAAAGCACTTTGCAAAACTCATCTTACAGTCTTCCCAACTGAAAAAAATATTCTCTTAAGAAAATATCTGTCTTTTGGGAAAGAGAAATTTATAAGGGCTTTGCTCTTTGAAATGTTTATATGTAACATAGGCTGCACCAGCTTTTAGTGCGAAAATTTACCGAAAATTGAATTTCGGTAATATGAGTAACTCATATTTCTCTGGGTCTGATCCCCACATGTTGCATTAGGACCTTAGCAGTGTGGCACACTATAAAATTTCCTCCAATATTTCTGAGCATTCTTTAGGAGTGATCCTTGTAAGTCTCTGAAACTGATTTGTCAGCTCCCGTGGGACACAACAGCTTCTGTAGATGCTGCTGATGAATTACAGTCCTCAGGGTGTCTACTAAATATGGCAATGTGTGAAGAAACAGAATCTTCCTTGTTTTTGTTTTATTTTATTGAAAAATAGTATTATTTTATGCCTGGGTACTTTACAGCATTTTTATCTGAAAATATATTCTTTTAAGTTATTATTCACAGGCCTCTCTCTCGCTCTAGGAAACACATTAGTTCCCGAGAGGTTGAATTTGAAGCAAATGTGAGAGGCAGAGCTCTGCTCTTCTCAGAAACAAACTTACTTTTTCATGCTGAGAATGTTGTGACTCGACCGTGCCTTTCCATGTGCCTATCAAAAGGCTCTGCATTGGCTGGTCTGTTCTCGGAGTGACAGCAGTCTTGAAGCAGGACCTTATTTCGCTGCCCAGGAATTGAACCTAGCCACTAGTCCACCAGGGGCTACAGGCTAGAAGCAAAGTTCCCCTGGCTCTTGCCCCTTTTGAAAAATGAATTTCTCAAGGAGGCAAAAACTGCAAAAACAGGTACAAAGCTTATTATTACAGACACAGCACAACGTATGGGAGAGCACACAGTTTATTTATTTAAGTGAGAAGTAAGGCAGAAATACATACCTGGAGAGGAGCACAGGCTTCCTGAATGAGGAGTGCAGTAAAGAGGTGATTTGTCACTTATATAGGACAGTTCTTCCAGGTCTTTGTTTACCTTTAGCGAATTATCTGGTTTCTCTTACACATCTGACCTGCCCTAGCACCCTTCCCGACAACTGTGTGTAAATTTTTACTAAGATGGACTCCAGCACAGAGGCCTGTGTGGGTATGTCCACGTTTATTATGGGGTGGTACCGCCTCCCTTTTTGACTCCCAAGGAGCCTGCCTGTGCATGTGCAGTGGGGGAGGTTTCCTTGACCTCAGGAGTGGCCATCTAATGTCTTTACTCCAGCAGAGCTCAGCTCCTGCCATTAAATTTGTCCTTGGAGTGTCTAGGGAAAAAAAAGTTTCAGTTTTGCTCTGCTTGACAAATATCAGCTGTCTAGCCCAGGGGCCCATCTATCCCCTACCTCAGGTCCACCAGTTTATGTATATGACATAGTCTTATCTGCATATCAGAGGACAATGTGGCTGAATTTCAATTGTATTTTCTGCTGTAAAATATTTCTTATAACTTTTATGATATAATAAAACAAGAAAATCAAAAGTGCAATACGTTATATAGTTTCACAATTTTCATATTACCTTCCAATCCATATTTGAATGTATACAACATATATGTTAATTTTTTATTAATTGGAGTATAATTGCATTACAATGTTGTGTTAGTTTCTGCTGTACAATGAAGTGAATCAGGTATACGTATACCTATATCCCCTCCCTCTAGGACGTCCTTCCCACCACCCCATCCCACCCATCTAGGTCATCACAGAACACTGAGCTGAGCTTCCTGTGCTTTATAGCATGTTCCCGCTAGGTATCTATTTTATGCATGGTAGTGTATATGTGTCAATCCTAATCTCCCAATTCATCCCACCCCCCCATCCCACCCTGTGTCCCCATGTCCGTTCTCTACATCTACATCTCTATTCCTGCCCTGCAAATAGGTTTATCTGTACCATTTTTCTAGATTCCACATATATGCATTAGCATATGGTATTTGTTTTTCTCTTTCTGACTTACTTCACTCTGTATGACAGACTCTAGGTCCATCCACATCTTTACAAATGACCCAATTTCATTCCTTTTAATGGCTGAGTAATATTCCATTGTATATATGTACCACATCTTCTTTATCCATTCATCTGTCATTGTACATTTAGGTTGTTTCCATGTCCTGGCTATTGTAAATAGTGCTGCAATGAACATTGGTGTATATGTGTCCTTTTGAATTATGGTTTTCTCAGGGTATATGCCCAGTAGTGGGATTGCTGGGTCATATGGTAGTTCTATTTTTAGTTTTTTAAGGAACCTCCAGACTGTTCTCCACAGTGGTTGTATCCATTTACATTGCCACCAACAGTGCAAGATGGTTCCCTTTTCTCCACACCCTCTCCAGCTTTTTTGTTTGTAGATTTTGTTTTATATTTTCTGCTGTAAAATACGTTTTTTATAATTTTTGCATACTTCTGATTTTTTATTCAGTTTGGTGTATACACACAAGATCTATATTTATGCAATATATATATATATATATATATATATATATATATTTTTGGCCGTGCCACAAGGCATGTGGGATCTTAGCTCCCCAACTAGGGATCAAACCTGTGCCCCCTGCATTATAAGCACAGAGTCTTATCTACTGGACTGCCAGGGAAGTCTCTATAAGTTTTATTATATAATAAAACAAGAAAATCAAAAGTGCAATACATTATGCAATTTCACAATTTTTGTATTACCTTCCAATCCATATTTGAATATATATATCATATATATTAATTTTGTAAAGCTAAAAGGAATAGAAACTTTATGAGAATAAGCTGATTTAGTTCCCATATATTTGAAAGTCTGTTTTGAAGCGTACGTTTCTTACAATGCATAATATGATATATAAATACATTATGCTGATGTGCACTGTGGGAAGATTGTGCGTGTTTTTAAGGCAGAAGAGACTAGGGTACATGACTGACTAAAGATCAATTCAGAAACATGTATTCATATTGAGAGAATTCAGAGTCATTGTTGAGTAAGGTCTTAGTCTCTTCAATAAAGGCTTTTCACAGAAACCTACAAAGCCATATTTGCCACAGTTCTACCAGGACTGGCATAGAATTTAGAGAGCTGGATTGTCTCTTTCAGAAGTCAAGCTTTCTAGCATAGTTAATAGATTGTTACTTTTTGAAATAGCCTCATCCTACTGTGGAATAAAAAAGATATCCTTCAAAGAGAAAACCTATAATGGTCCCTTGTCAGGGAGATCATGGAAAGGATTTTGGTTTAAGAATACATAACCCCCAACACCCGTTGCAGCCCTAAGTTTCTATGAATTAATGCTATTTTAGTTCCTTTCCATAAATCTTATCTCTAACATGATTTGTTTTCAATTTACCTACATGTTTGCTGTAGAACTTGCTCCGGGTTACCTTGAATAAAAGAAAGGTCCATGGATAAATAATGGTATTAACAACACAATGAGATTTTTAACACTGAACACTCAACCCACCAAGAGAAGAAACTATTATTGAAGCTAGCCAGAGACGTAACTGTGTAACAGAAAATCTTCAAGTTAGGTAATCCACAGCCAGGTGATTAAAGCATTACTAGACTGGATCTTGGAATTTGAGTACAAAGTTAATAGAATTGAGTTTGAGTGAATGCTCTTAAGTGATTTTATGATTTGTCCCAGCAACATGTATGCAAGGCACTGGAAAACTAATGTTACTGGGTAATTCTGCTGGTGAGATAGAGTAAAAGAGCTGCAGAAATTATCCAGATTCTATGTTAGGTCTAGCAAATCGAAATTTCCGTCAAAATTAGTAGGGGCACTTCAATAACAGGAAACGTCCTCACAGCTGAGGATATTTAAAGGACTATTGAATTTTAGTAAGTAGTCTTGGTTCAATCACTTTTTATTTCTTTTATTTATGTATTTATTTATTTTATAAGTTTATTTATTTTTGGCTGCAATGGGTCTTCATTGCTGCATGCGGGCTTTTCTCTAGTTTTGGAGAGTGGGGGCTACGCTTCATCACAGTGTGCAGGCTTCTCACTGCAGTGGCTTCTCTTGCTGCAGAGCACGGGCTTTAGCCACGTGGGCTTCAGTAGTTGTGGCACAAGGGCTCAGTAGTTGTGGCTTGCAGGCTCTAAAATGCAGGCTCAGTAGTTGTGGTGCACGGCCTTAGTTGCTCTGTGGCATGTGGGATCTTCCCAGACCAGGGCGCAAATTCGTGTTCCCTGCATTGGCAGGAGGATGGATTCTTAACCACTGCATCACCAGGGAAGTCCCAGTCACTTTTCTTAATGAATTACATTAAACAACTGATGTTACCTCCTCATGTGCAAAGTGGGGTTATTAATAACAACTTACTAGGGCCATTATGAGGATTTTAGTAATTAAATGTGAAAATGCTTTGTACAGTAGGAAACTCATTAAGTTTTAAGTGAGCCTGAAACTGTTAGATAAAAATGAGGAAGAGTATTACTGCTTTATATAAGGACTTTTGAATCATTCTTGACATGCTTGCTTTAATGTAAGCACCAGGTCATTTTGACTTCTTTGAAGAAAATGTTTTTTATTTACATTAAGTTTGCTCAACAACACCTTTATTTCATCTGTGGTTCTTGTAAAATCATTAGCCACATCTCCTACCTAATGTTTACCATAATCCTCTCCTAAGTCTTGTATCCCATTCGATCCTGTTTCATTATTTCCTCAAGGTATGCCCTACATTTAACCATCTCTTAACTCATCCACAAACCTGGCCACTGTCTACCCTGATCAATCACGTAAGTAGAAGCTGAAGGATGGAGAAATGAGGTTTGACTGAAGGATAGAATGAGATTGAGTTGTGGGAGGGATAGATAGAGGTTTGGGTAAGGGGTCAAGTTTTAGCATGTATTTTTATACACTGCTTGATTTGACAAAAAAAAAAAAAAAAAAGAAAGAGCAAAATAACCCCCTCCCCAGCCTTCTTATATTTGATTGGGCTCATTAGAAAAATCAAAATGGCCTATGTTATTATATATACATCTTCTAAAAGCTGAGTTGAAAACAACTTTGAGGCTAGTAGGTATTCATAACATCTCTTGCTTTCCTCCTTTACCATATTTTTCCTCTTTTTTTTTTTCTTGCAACCAGTAAATTGTGCCTGTAAGTGCCACTTAATGGATGAAGTACTTAAATATTTATTAGCTCAAGGTACTTGGGATCTTTGACCTGAGGTAGCCTTTCCCCAAGTTAACTTACGCATTATGAGTTTATGTTTAAGGAAACAGTACCATTCCTATAAAATTGTGATTCCACATTGAAGATGGCATATTTTACAAAGAGATGATTCTTTGTATATACAGAATGCATGCAAATGGACTTTCATAAAATGTGAATGAAGCCTGATTCATGGCTGAATTTCAAAGTCGTAACATTTATCTTCAGTAGGCTGAAGATAAATGACATGTTTATTCCATTCTGATTAATAAATTAGTAAGACAGAAGTGGGTGTCTCAAGAGTTTTCACTTCAGAATCAGAGACAGGATTTCAAATCTGAGATCTGTATCTTATTAGTTGTGCTTCTTGGACAAACTACTTATTCATCTGAGTCTCAGTTTCTTTCATCTCAAAACATAGAATAAAATATTTCACCAAATAAACTTTCTAAAGATTGATTTAGAGATAAACTAAAAAGACCTAAGAAATAATAGGTACTGAACATGTATTAGATTCCTTCAACAAACATAAATTAATTATTAATTATAATGCTTTTTATGACTACATTGAATTTAGGTTCATTAGCATGTTTTAAAAAGTGAAATGTAATTTTTATAATATTGATATATAGTAATAGCTAATTTTATTAGAGAGCTTTGCTGTATAAAAAGTAAATTTATGTACATTATTTCATTTGATTCCTAAATAATGCTTGTGAGTTTAATTAGTAAATTAAAAAATAATTACATAATTTTACAAATGAAAAGACTGAAGCTCATAAAGAGATTTGACTGAAATCACAAACATAATGAGTGACACAGGACAAGAACCCAGGCATTTTTGCCCTCAGATTTCAATATTTCCACCAAAATATGCTATAAGTTACAATAATTTTTTTTGTTTTAGGGAAATAGTTCTTAGAAAAAATGTTTCTCTTACCACAGAAAGACAACAAAACAGCAAAATGTCTAAGCATTGTCAAGAAGTTTCCATCAGTCATCCATTTGTCATCAAAGACCTGATGACAGAATAATAAAAGATGATCCTCTTCTTGTTATTCTATACAAATCAAGAAATATGTTAATATTTTTCCAGTTCTGTACTCTGAAACTAATTTGTTACATAGATTGCTTTCTATTAAGTGGCACAATATTCATGCATGAATTGGTATTTACAACTTTTTATGTTCATATAGTAGATCAGTTTGGTAATTATGGATCAAAGTTCACAATCTGAAATGGGTCAAGTGATTTGAAATGAGATGTTTAATTTGTGAGACAAAAAAATAAAAATGTGTACTTATATTTAATGCCTCTACAATTTAAGAGTCAACTCATATGTATACAATCAACCAGATCCCGGTCCCTTTCTATGTTAGTCTATTACTCTATTCCATGAACTGTAATAAGGTGGAAAGAAAAACTGCTTTACCTACTTTGAAATAAAAGTAGATCTTAAAGACAAAAATATGAATATTAAAAATTTTCTGAACTTCCTTATCCTCAGGAGAGCTTATTATAAAATCTGAATGGCATACTGATTTGTACCTTGTAAGTCTTCATACACATGATATTTTACATCTAGGCTTATTATTAGAACCACAACTTAAATGTCTATTAAAAGTTCAATCACTATGCAACATGACAGTGTCCAAGGGAATTCTCTAGTTTAAAAATCAAGAGGAATATCAGCATAATATAATGTGTGAAGCATTTTATTAGGTAGACAAAAACAGACCAAAAAAAAAAGAGAAAGTTAATATTATATATGTGTATTTACATATATATAATATATATGTACTAGGTATATTCATACTGATGGATTGTCATTTGTGCTGGATAATCACTGTGGGTCTATTTCATTTAAGGTTATCTTAATAACCGAAATGAACTAAAAGTTATTAAAACAGATTTGCCTGGATGACTCTCCAAGTATATTTATTGCTTTATGTCAACTTTTAGAGTTTCTAAAATGTACCTAGTCAGGGAACTAGCTCAGCACAGACCGAGAAAATGAGTGTGAATTCTTCCCTAGAGCAATGCATTATTCCACAGAAAGTTAAAGTTAAAATTAATATTTATAGAATACTTACCATGTGCTAGGCACTGTGCTAAATAATTTGCTTGAATTTTTTTTTCATTTAGTTCTTACCTAGCCCCCTATGGTGTATATATAATGCTTTTGACAGTTATTTATGGCTTGTGAATAGCTTGACTTAATTTTGCTCAGCTTTCTTTCTCTCTTTGACTTATCTCTGCCTACAGTCTGTATCTCCCTTCATAGGGTGGGGAGGGGAAGAGGTGTGGTAGTGGTTGATGACTGAATAAGTTAGATTGTGACAATTTTTTGAATTCCTAAAGGATAAAGTTTGGGTGGGAGTGCCTATCTGTGGCAACCAGGGATGAAAAGAGAAAATCTCTGAACCAAAAGCTTTGAGGAATACCAAAAATCAAGTCTGGGAAACCATAATTAGTATGCAAATCCAACAGGAAAGGTAGAACAAAAATCAGGGAAATAAAGCAATAAATGAGGGTTGGTTAATGATAGGTAAAATTGGGTTGAATTAGAAGTGGGTCAAAACCAAAAGGAAAAACTAAGGAGCATTTGAGAAGTGGAAAGACAGCTGTAAATAGCACCAGAGTTTCAGAGACATTCATTTATTTGTTGTGAAGCAGGAACTAATGAATGGATTGAGTTGGCTTATACGTGCAATATCAGGTAGATTAATCACTACCTTTTAGTTTTAATGAGTAAAGCTTGTAGGATGGAATTATAGTTTTACTCTATTTGTTAGAAAGAGCAGCAATTTGATTCCCTCAGAGATGAATCTTGAATGCTGTGATGAATGGTGACAAAGAACAATATTTAACGATATTACATGAGCTCTTAGTATTTTTGGTTAGCCATTTTATAGCCACAGTTGCGTGCGTTAAAAAGGTAAGCAACAAAAAACACTATGACAAATATTAGGCAATCAATAAATATTTACCTCATTTGATTCTTTTCTGTAATTTGTGTTTTTCCTTGAAAGAATGTTCTTATGCAAGCTATCATCACCATATTTTAATACCTCCTCTATTCTTCCTTTTTCCCTGATATACTTTTTCAACACTGAGTAGGAAAAAATACATACTCAAATGTAATCAGGAAGGAAAACAAGAGAAATTAATGATCGGTGTCATCCATAGAGTGAGTAGACGGTAA
This sequence comes from Tursiops truncatus, assembly GCF_011762595.2. NCBI lineage: Eukaryota > Metazoa > Chordata > Mammalia > Artiodactyla > Delphinidae > Tursiops > Tursiops truncatus. The sequence continues at coordinate 99,605,942 of NC_047037.1, forward strand.
TTTTATAAGCTTAACATTTTGACAGTTCTGAAAGTGCAATTTATTTTATGACATGGATGAATCATCATCTGTTGTTACTCAAAATAGTTTCTTTTATTTCTAAATATATATTTGATTTCACATAAAAGTGTATCAATTTATTCCACCTTGACTCTATAATTTAATAGCAGCAGTTCTCTTAAAAATGGAATTTTACCATTAGAATATATATTTTTTTCTTCAGAAAGAATATATTCTTCCTGAGTACAGATGTTAAGACATTAGTATTTAACATAATAGTTGCTTATTTAAACCACAGGATGGAAGGCAATGGTGTTCCCAGACCTATCAGGAATATTGCTCTCTATGGTCATCAGAATTGTGAGATATCCTTTAAGATTCCCATCCTGGTGTACATACTTTGTATGATCCCTTTTCCCTTGAGTGTGGTCAAAACCTGTGACTGTGACTGGGTATGTTTATGGAGTCTCAGAAAGAGAAGGGGGAAAATGTACTAGAAATAATTTTGAAGAGGAAATTACTGAACATTTTCAAAACTGATGAAGACAGTAAGCCATATATTAAAGAAAACATATGATTATAAAATAGGATAAAAGAAAATTAATCTATATGGTAACAAAACAGTAAAACTCACAGAAAAGTAAAAACAAAAAGAAAATCTTAAGCTACTAGAGAAAAACAAAACAACAAAAGAATTTGTCTATTTTCTCAACAACAGTGATAAAAGCTAGAAGACAAATTATAAAGTGTCAAAATAAAAAAACTGTCAACCTAGGATTTTAAAGCTAGGAAAAAAGCCTTTAGAATGAATAGGAAAAAAGGCATTTACAGATACATGAAACTTGAGATAATTTACCATAATAGATCTGAAATAAAGGAAACACCAAATATTGCTCTTTAAACAGTAAAGGTATAGAAGCTGGAAGATACAGGAAGAAATAAGGGTAAATATATTGGTGAATAGTGGTTACCAGGACATGGGGGGGTGATAAGAGTGTTAGTGTTTAAGGTTACAAATTTGTAATGAATAGCAAATAAGCTGTAGAGATGTAATGCACAGTAAAATGGATATAGACAACGTATTGTACTATGATTATGTAATGTGATAAATATCACCACAAAAGCAAACATTACAGTATATAAATGTATCAAAGTAACACGTTATACACTTTAAACTTACACAATGTTACATGTCAAATATATTCAATAAAAAAAATAGAGCAATCACACACACAAATATTGGTGAAGAAATAAATATTGCCTCTCTCAAAACAGTAATTATAATGAGTTATAAAGTATAAATACACAGAATTAAAATGCATGGGAAGAGTATATGGAAATTAGAAAGGGGGAACAGAGTTAAAGTGTCCGAATGTTCTCGCTTTGTCTGGGAAGAAGTACAGTTGTGGTTAGCATTAGACCAAATAAACCAAGACTTATGTTTAACCAGTAAAACAATGGTAAATGTGTTTATGAGTTCTGTGCTGTTTATTCTGCTTGTCATATTCTAGATAGATCAGTTCTCTATATTTCTTTGTCTTGTTCTCTATCCCAGGAGGCTGACATTACATGAACATTCTTGCCCTTTGATCTCTTTATTAGCTTTGGCTAATAGAAAGCACTGGTGTGAAATCTAAAGTTAGGAGAATAAAAATTGGATATATTCCCCTGATCCAATCTTTCTGGCTGCTATTATATCCCACTAAGGCTGCATGTTGAAGAGCCCTTATTCAGTGGCTTGAGGCTGTACTAACTCCATTTCCTCTCTTGCCCTTTAGCCATAGGTATAGTTTCTATAATACATTCCTATAATTGTTCCTTCCTGGTTCCCTTAAACTAGTACAAAATAAAATAAATTCTTTCACTAAAATATTATCAAAATTTAAAACCTTGTTTTTTGCTAAGACAAAATTTGATAAAATTTCTAAATGAATAAAGGAAAAAAATGAATTATAAAAATATCCGATCAAACTAAAATTACGTTAAAAAAAAAGAGAAAGATAACATAAAGCTCGTTGGCCAAAGAGCAAATGGTTGGTAGATATAAATATAAATATAGAAGTAATTAAATTAAATGTTAAGGAACTAAATATTCCAATAAAACGACTAAGACTATCAGAAGGGGAAAAATCAATCCAGGGAGCATCTGTGAAGATTATAGTTTATCCACATTACTGAATTCAAGTTGCTAGAAAGACTTTCAATTATATACTTGAACATGTAAACAGCAATATAAATAACTGAGTTAATCTAGTTACAGTAGCTTATGAAAATGGCCACAAAACCTGCATTTTCACCCTTGTAATCTTGAACCCCTCATCAAGAAGTCAATCTGTTTTCTCACTCCTTGAATTTGACCATGAAACTTGTTTTGGGCAGTGGGACATTGACAAACATGATGTAAGCAGAGCCTTGAAAAGAACAATGCTTTGAGGTCTGCTCTCTTTCTGTCCTTGAGAATCCTGTGAGCAAGTATGAATGAGCAAGCCCAAGTTAACCTGCTGAGAGACAGGAGGCTGCACAGAGAACAGATGTGCCCTCAGGGGCAATCAACCTGTTCTCCACTAAACTAGAAAGTGACTGCAGGTACAAGAGTGAGCCAAGGTGAGAACTTCTGAGCCTGGACAGACCAACAGTACAATGATCTATTGAGCCCAGGACAAATTGATAACCCACAGAATGATTAGCTAATAAATAAACATTTGATGTTTAAAGCCACTAACTTTTAGAGTGGTTTATTATGAAACTAAAGCTAACTGGTAGAGTAATTAGTAGCATTTCCAGTAAATGTATTTAGAATCCTTATGATAACTGAGAAAATCTAATTGATTTGGGGAAGTCAGAAGTTATTTCCAAATTGAAAATATTTTCCTGTGTAAATTGTAGGTTAAAATTATTATATAAGATTAGAGTTCTTTGAATGATTAAAAATCTCTACATTTAATATTTTTTAACTTTAAAATAAGAGGTTGAAGTAGGATGATCATTATTGCAAACATTCCATGGAAGTTTTATGACAGCAGATTCACCATAGATGTTGATTTTATGGTGAATATCTAAGTCACAGTCCTTAGCCAGAATGCACTGAAAAAAGGAACAATGTTTCTGTGCCCCCAGCTCACTATCTAGAATATGACTGAAGTGTTGTACCAAAGTTTATGGTCATAATTCTGTATTACTTATAACTTTCTGCTAATAAAATACGACTCTAAAATTTTAAAATTTGTTCCAGGTTTTCAATTCCAAATTCTTAGAATTCTATAGCCTTATTAAGATATAGTAATAGCAAGGGCAAAGAAGATAGGAAAAGTGAAAGCAGGAAAATACCAAGGACTTCTCAGAGTTTACAGAAATCTTTGTTGTGCTAAGTTAGTCTCATGGACAAAGTATATTACATTGATAACCTGTATTAGAATCACCACAGTGTTTTTAAAAACGTAGATATCTAGAGTCTTCCTTTAATTTTCTGAATTGGCATCTCTGAGTTTTAGAATTAATCATAATGTTTCTGAAACTTTAGTGCACCTTTCAATCACCTGTATTCTGATTCTAAAGCCAAAATAAAGACAACTCGGTATAGTATGGGACTTTAGTTTTTTTTTTGTGGTCTGCGGGCCTCTCACTGTTGTGGCCTCTCCCGTTGTGAGGCACAGGCTCCGGACGCGCAGGCCCAGGAGCCATGGCTCACGGGCCCACCCGCTCCGCGGCATGTGCGTTCTTCCCGGACCGGGGCACGAACCTGTGTCTCCTGCGTCGGCAGGCAGACTCTCAACCACTGCGCCACCAGGGAAGCCCTAGTTTATATTTTTATAAAGAACTACCAGTGGTCAAAAAAAAACATACTATTGGAATATTTCTTCAAACAGCTTTTTATTAGCCTCATTATTTGATAGATCCTCAGTAATATAAGCTTAGTACAGTGCCTCATTATGAAAGTGCTTAATTGACAATTGTCATTGAATTGATGACATATTTAGATCTATTCACATTCAGAATGGGCAAGATGATATTTTTAATTCTTAACATGGGCTAATTTATAATAGATATTACATCAACTATTATATATATGTCATATACTTGTTAAAGAAAAATACTTTCCAATGACACCTGTTAAAGATGGCAAGGCAGATTTTATTCAGGACTTTTGCAATAGTGTAGGGACAACTGCAATGGGATTTTACAGTGGGGGAGAGAGATTGGGCTCAACTCCTAATACAGCATGAACAAGTGGGAACTTATAGCCAAGGAACAAGTTTGGGGGTGGAGGTCAGTGGATACAAAATTATTAAGAGGAAACCTCAGAGGTAGAAGGGGTTCTGGCTAAACTAACAGGATTCTTGCCTAGGACTGACCAGGGTGAGTAGACATTACCCTGGGGAATGGTGGAAGATGAGGAACATGATCAGATATTGAGGGTGATCAGATAGGGAGGGTGAGGAGTTCTGGTTAAACTGAATTAGCAGGGTTCTTGCTAAAACTAGATTTTAAAAGAAAGTGAACAGTTGTGCCTAGGAGAAGATTCACGAGCCTGACTAAAGTTTGGGCAAGCAAAGAATCTTTGGCATACTTCATATATATGAAGTATATAGGAACATTAAATCTTATTTCATTTGGTTGTCATGTCAAGTGAATTAAATGATGCAGGTAAAGTGAACTAAAAGGTTATATAGCAGTCTTACTGAATGATTAAGATCACTAAAACTTTAAGAAGTTCTAAGAGATTCAAATTAACTGATTTAGGAGGACAATTAAATTGTATCTATAGCAATAGAGGGAATATTTATCTCTCTTTCTACAGTATAGTGTAACATCTCTACTTATTATATACTCAGCAGGTTATGTATTCCTTGCTGACAAGTACAAATAGGGATAGCTACATCAGCTATTTTCCTGGGAAATTTTTAAATGTTACATAAATTTGTAAATTGATATAATTATTTATAAATTGTTACACTTCCAACCTCATAATTTTAAAAAAAAATGTGGCACAGCCTCTCTTTTGTTAAAAATTTGTGATATTCTTATTTTCCTAGGAAAAATTCCTTTAATAATGCTTTCTTCTTAGCCTTAGATTTTTAAGCTGCTTAAGATAAAATCACAAGGATCAACTGCTTATTTACAAAAATGTGTAATAGGTCATTTCTTGAATAAATAGCACAAAGACGTTGGTGTAATCTCAGCTAAAAAACTGCAAATCATGTTTAATGAGTAATTAAAAAATCTAAATATTGAAAAAAGGAGGCTGTTCTGGAAGTTAATAATAAATTATATCACTGTGCTCATCACCATACCTTAAAAAAATTGGCATACGCAAATCTATCAATGTGATACACCATATTAACAAATTGAAGGAGAAAAACCGTATGATCATCTCAATAGATGCAGAGAAAGCTTTCGACAAAATTCAACACCCATTTATGATAAAAAACCCTGCAGAAAGTAGGCATAGAGGGAACTTTCCTCAACATAATAAAGGCCATATATGACAAGCCCACAGCCAGCATCATCCTCAATGGTGAAAAACTGAAAGCATTTCCACTAAGATCAGGAACAAGACAAGGTTGCCCACTCCCACCACTGTTATTCAACATAGTTTTGGAAGTTTTAGCCACAGCAATCAGAGAAGAAAAGGAAATAAAAGGAATCCAAATCGGAAAAGAAGTAAAGCTGTCACTGTTTGCAGATGACGTGATACTATACATAGAGAATCCTAAAGATGCTACCAGAAAACTACTAGAGCTAATCAATGAATTTGGTAAAGTAGCAGGATACAAAATTAATGCACAGAAATCTCTTGCATTCCTATACACTAATGATGAAAAATCTGAAAGAGAAATTAAGGAAACATTCCCATTTACCACTGCAATGAAAAGAATAAAATATCTAAAAACAAATCTACCTAAGGAGACAAAAACCTGTATACAGAAAACTATAAGACACTGATGAAACAAATCAAAGATGGTACAAGCAGATGGAGAGATATGCCATGTTCTTGGATTGGAAGAATCAACATTGTGAAAATGACTCTACTACCCAAAGCAATCTATAGGTTCAATGCAATCCCTATCAAACTACCACTGGCATTTTTCACAGAACTAGAACAAAAAATTTCACAATTTGTATGGAAACACAAAAGACCCGGAATAGCCAAAGCAATCTTGAGAACGAAAAACAGAGCTGGAGGAATCAGGCTCCCTGACTTCAGACTATACTACAAAGCTACAGTAATCAAGACAGTATGGTAGTGGCACAAAAACAGAAAGATCAATGGAACAGGATAGAAAGCTCAGAGGTAAACCCACGCACATATGGACACCTTATCTTTGATAAAGGTGGCAGGAATGTACAGCAGAGAAAGGACAGCCTCTTCAATAAGTGGTGCTGGGAAAACTGGACAGATATGTATAAAAGTATGAGATTAGATCACTCCCTAACACCATACACAAAAATAAGCTCAAAATGGATTAAAGACCTAAATGTAAGGCCAGAAACTATCAAACTCTTAGAGGAAAACATAGGCAGAACACTCTATGACATAAATCACAGGAAGATCCTTTCTGACCCACCTCCTAGAGTAATGGAAATAAAAACAAAAATAAATGGGACCTAATGAAACTTCAAAGCTTTTGCACAGCAAAGGAAGCCATAAACAAGACCAAAAGACAACCCTCAGAATGGGAAAACATATTTGCAAATGAAGCAACTGACAAAGGATTAATTTCCAAAATTTACAAGCAGCTCATGCAGCTGAATAACAAAAAAACAAACAACCCAATCCCAAAATGGGCAGAAGACCTAAATAGACATTTCTCCAAAGAAGATATACAGACTGCCAACAAACACATGAAAGAATGCTCAACATCATTAATCATTAGAGAAATGCAAATCAAAACTACAATGAGATATCATCTCACACCAGTCAGAATGGCCATCATCAAAAAATCTAGAAACAAATGCTGGAGAGGTGTGGAGAAAAGGGAACACTCTTGCACTGCTGGTGGGAATGTGAATTGGTTCAGCCACTATGGAGAACAGTATGGAGGTTCCTTAAAAAACTACAAATAGAACTACCATATGACCCAGCAATCCCACTACTGGGCCTATACCCTGAGAAAACCAAAATTCAAAAAGAGTCACGTACCAAAATGTTCATTGCAGCTCTATTTACAATAGCCCGTAGATGGAAACAACCTAAGTGCCCATCATCGGATGAATGGATAAAGAATATGTGGCACATATATACAATGGAATATTACTCAGCCATAAAAAGAAACGAAATTGAGCTCTTTGTAATGAGGTGGATAGACCTAGAGTCTGTCATACAGAGGGAAGTAAGTCAGAAAGAGAAAGACAAATACTGTATGCTAACACATATATATGGAATTTAAGAAGAAAAAAAATGTCATGAAGAACCTGGGGTAAGACAGGAATAAAGACACAGACATACTGGAGAACGGACTTGAGGATATGGGGAGGGGGAAGGGTGAGCTGTGACAGGGCGAGAGAGAGTCATGGACATATACACACTAACAAACGTAAGGTAGATAGCTAGTGGGAAGCAGCCGCATGGCACAGGGATATTGGCTCGGTGCTTTGTGACCCCCTGGAGGGGTGGGATAGGGAGGGTGGGAGGGAGGGAGACGCAAGAGGGAAGAGATATGGGAACATATGTATATGTATATGTATAACTGATTCACTTCGTTATAAAGCAGAAACTAACACACCATTGTAAAGCAATTATACCCCAATAAAGATGTTAAAAAAAAAAAAGGATTTGGTGTTTGAATATAGATTTCTCATTTATTACTATAATACTACTTTTTTCTCTAGGTATCATAGAATTGAGTAAATCTTATAATTTTCTTTATCACAGTGTTCTATTAGCCAAGTGCTGTTAAAGTATATATGAAAATGCTGACTATATTGAAAAACACATGATTAAATTTCTAATTCTAATAGTTATTTATATTATTTGGGGCATTCTTCTATAGGAAACTCCAAGCAGACTATCAGGGGGAGGTGATCAAAGATGTATCATTAACAATGGCCAAGATTGCCTCTCAATTTAATATGGCTATTTCAAGTTTTTACTATAGAAGAGTCAGGGTCAATGGTAAAAATGAATAAGGTACATAATTGAGAATTGGGTTTGAATTTATCATCTCAAGTTTCCTTGGTCTCTCAAACAGAAACTTAAGTCAAATTTACAAAATAGTATTGGGTTCTCAATAGCGTCTAAATGATAAATGTGTTATATAGTGTTCTATAATTTGTTTTATTTTTAAACATGTTAAACATTTATTTCATTGCATGTTATGCCCTAAGTATTTTATGTATTTCAAAACTAAGTTATTATTTCAGAAACTAAACCAAGAGATTCACTATATTTAAAAAAATCTTATTTGATGCTTTTCATGACAATTTCTTAGTGTCTGTGTTAGTGTGGAGCATGGTTTATCCCATACATAGATGAAGAAATTGTGGTTTAAATGTTATGTGTTTTCTTCAAGTACTGTTGTATACAAAATGCTGGATTTGAGTCTATTAGATATTGTTAGGACATGATACAAAGTAAACAAACTAAAATTTCTGGTGTCCTAGTTATTTCTTTCTGCCACTTTTGTCTGCTATGACTTTGGTTTGAGATGCAGTTTCACATTAGGTCTGCGCAATATGTATTCACAGTTTGCTACCTCAAAGGACAGAGTTTTCTGGGTCGTGTTCTCCTTCCTCATAGCACAGGGCACAGGAACAAAAGTACAGGTGACAACTTGCAGTTCCTTTAAAATGTCTGCTTGGATGTAGCAAACATCCCATTTACTCATATTCCATTGGCTAAAGCAAAATGATTGTGCAAAAGCAATGACTGAAGTTAATGGGGGCTGGAGAGTATTATCTGTTAACAAAGAAATAAGAGTGAATAACTGAGAACAATAACATGATCTACTGTACAGATTTTCAGAAACATGTTTTCAGAAACATAGTTTCTTCCTCTTTTTCATATACTCATCTGCGCTGTCCACTATGAGGTATATACGATAAAAAGATTTGTAAATCCTAGGGGAAGTTTTGATTTAGGTTTGTAAATAATTATCCATAAAGGAATTATCTAAGGAAAAAGGTGCGACCAAACAAATTTCAGAGTATGGTAACGTGTAAATTACATAGAAATTCAGAGGAAGAAAAATTAGTTTGTCTGCAGATGGAAGATGCTGCATCATGGAAGTGGAGATTGAAATAAATCTTAAGAAATGATATATTTTTATTGGCAGAGAAAAAATAAGAGGACATTTAGATGCCAAAAATAGGAGCATGGACACAGCTGAAATGAACTTGGTAGATATGGAGAGCATTATGGAGATTTAGTCAACTCAAATAAGATTTCTGTTGTATAATTAGGAAATGTGATTGGATAACTAAGGTAAAAATCAGTTACTGCAAAACCTTCAAATAAAGAAGAAAATTGTAAAAAAAAAAAAAAAAAAAAGAGAAACCTCAACTAAATAGAGTTGGGAGGCCAGAAGGGGGAGCTCTCACACCCTGCAAAGATTGCACAGCCCATCAGGGAGAATGACTCCTCTCTGGGAAAGAACTCAGCCAAAGAAAAGCTATGGAATCGTTGTTTATTATAACCCTCCCAACTACTTTTTCCTCTCTGTAAAAGCATTCTACCCACTTTGCTGTTTGGGTACTTGCATGTGGCTTGTCATGGTTGCAGACTCTGAACTGTAATTCTCTGCTGATCTCAAATAAACCCATTTTTGCTGGAGAACTATCTGGCAATCTATTTGTTTTAGGTCAACAAAAATGATATAACAATTCATAGGCAACCTTCCTTCCCAAAACTATAACTAAAATTATGAGATGATTTACAACAACACAACTATGTTAGTGTGTTTATATTTTAAAGATTGTTATTCTTCATAACAGCTGTGGGGAAACCTCTCTCTCTGTTCCACGTAAAATATTTTATTGAGAGTCTGTTTCCCCAAACGGAAGGTAAGGAATTCTAGAAGACAGAATTTACATTGCATACATTCAACAAATGTTCCCACATAAAAGTATGTATAGCACATATTTAAGTTATGAAGTGTAATAAATATGCATGTATCCACAGTCGAGAAAGTCTTGAATCTCCTAATGTAGCTGGCTCCTTCATGTCTGAATTTGCTTTACCTCTCCCTGCCATTGCCTCAAGGAGTTCTGTCTCAGATCTTTACTGTGATAGCTTGGTGGGATACTTGGAAGTAAAACCCATGAAGCTTGAGAGATTCCCTAAAACTGTGGTCCCCAGGACTTTCTCTCACTCTCATGCTAGTCCACACTCAGCCTCCAGTAATTCATCAAAATTTTCATTCAACTGCTCCCTCCTTTCACTTTATGGCTCTAGATGCTTCTGTTTCAGGCAGACTCATGTAATACTCTGTATTCACCTGTCTCGTCAGACTTAAGAGTAGTGATTTACACTTTCAAGTCTCATTCTTTGATGAGTCAGAGTAATGTTGATTTTCAGTTTCATCTTTTTCTTCTTGTAAGGATGGATGTGACAACTTCCAAGTTGTCTACATGTCAGTTGTGAAACCAAATTCCTATCATTTTCTTTTTTTAATTTAACATCTTTATTAGAGTATAATTGCTTTACAATGTTGTGTTAGTTTCTGCAGTATAACAAAGTGAATCAGCTATACGTATACATATATCCCTATATCCCCTCCCTCTTGCATCTCCCTCCACCCTCCCTATCCCAGCCCTCTAGGTGGTCACAAGCACCGGGCTGATCTCCCTGTGCTGTGAAGTTGCTTCCCACTAGCTATCTATTTTACATTTGGTAGTGTATCTATGTCACTTCGTCCGAGCTTACGCTTCCCCCATCCATATCCTCAAGTCCATTCTCTACGCCTGCATCTTTATTCTTGTCCTGCCCCTAGGTTCATCACAACCACTTTTTTTTTTTAGATTCACAAATTTTTTTTAGATACACAAAGCAATCTACAGATTCAGTGCTCTCCCTTTCAAACTACCACTGGCATTTTTCACAGAACTAGAACCAAAAATTTCACAATTTGTATGGAAACCCAAAAGACCCCGAATAGCCAAAGCAGTCTTGAGAAAGAAAAACGGAGATGGAGGAATCAGGCTCCCTGACTTCAGACTATATTACAAAGCTACAGTAATTAAGACAATATGGTACTGGCACAAAAACAGAAATATAGATCAATGGAATAAGTTAGAAAGCCCAGAGATAAACCCATGCACCTAATTCATGACAAAGGAGGCAAGAACATACAATGGAGAAAAGACAGTCTCTTCAATAAGTGGTGCTGGGAAAACTGGACAGCTACATGTAAAAGAATGAAATTAGAACAGTTCCTCACTCCATACATAAAAATAAACTCAAAATGGATTAAACACCTAAATTAAAGACCAGACACTATAAAACTCTTAGAGGAAAACAGAACGAACACTCTTTGACATAAATCACAGCAGGATCCTTTTTGACCCACCTCCTGGAGAAATGGAAATAAAAACAAAAATAAACAAATGGGATCTAATGAAACTTAAAAGCTTTTGCACAGCAAAGGAAACCATAAGCCACACAAAAAGACAGCCCTCAGAATGGGAGAAAATATTTGCAAATGAAGCAACTGACAATGGATTAATCTATCATTTTCTTATAGTCTGAAAAACTTTCTTTAAATTCTTGTAATCCAACATCTACCTTTGATAAATTCTTTAATTATTTGTTTTTCTGAAACCATCTTTATTTCCCTTTCAAATTTGAAAGGTATTTTTGTTGGATATAGCATTTTAAGTGTAAGGTGTACATCATAATTATTTGATTTACATACATCATAAATATATCACAATAAGTTTAGTGAATATCCATCATCTCATAGAGATACAAAATTAAAGAAATAGAAAAAAATGTCCTTGTGATGAGAACTCTTAGCATTTACTCTCTTAACTCTCATATATAACATAGAGCAGTGTTCATTATATTTATTATGTTGTACATTACAAGTTAGTACTTATGTATCTTATAACTGCGAATTTGTACCCTTCGGCTGCCTGCATCCAACCACCCCTGCACCCCCACCCTCCACCTCTCATCATCACAAATCTAACCTCTTTACCTATGAGTGTTTTTTTGTTTCTGAGGTGTAATTGACCTACAACACTGTTAGTTCCTGTTTTACAACATAGTGATTCGATATTTCTATACATTTCAAAATGAGCACCTTGATAAGTCTAGTTACTATATGTCACCATACATAATTATTAACTATATTCTCCACGCTGCCTATTTCATACCCATGTCTCAATTATTTTGCAACTGGAAGTTTGTATCTCTTAATCTCCCTTACATTTTTCTTTCCTCCCTCCAACCTCTCCCCTCGAGCAACCACTTGTTTGCTCTCCTTGTCTATAACTCTGTTTCTGTTTTGTTGGATTTGTTCATTTGTTTTGATTTTTAGTTTCCACATATAAATGAAATCATATGGTATTTGCCTTTCTGACTTATCTCACTTAGCATAATAACCTCTAGGTCCATCCATGTAGTCACAAATGACAAGATTTTCTTCTTTTTTATGGCTGAGTATATTCCATTGTATTTATATATACCACATCTACTTTATCCATTCATCTACTGATGGGCACTTAGGTTGCTTCCATATCTTGGCTATGGTAAATAATGCTGCAATGAACATCAGCGTGCATATATCTTTTCTAATTAGTGTTTTTATTTTCTTGGGATAAAATACCCAGGAGATGAATTTCTGGATCATATGGTAGTTCCACTTTCAACTATTTGAAGAATCTCCATACTGTTTCCCATAGTGGCTGCACCAATTTACATTACCACCAATAGTGCACTAGAGTTCCCTTTCCTCCACATCCTCAAAAACACTTGTTATTTGTTGTCTTTTTGCTAATAGCCTTCTAACAGGTGTGAGGTGACATCTCATGGTGGTTTTGATTTGCATTTCCCTGATGATTAGTGATGTAGAACATCTTTTCATGTGCCTGTTGGCCATCTATATGTCTTCTTTGGGAAAATGTCTGTTAAGTTTCTCTGCTCATTTTTGAATGGGTTGGTTTGTTTTTGTGATGTTGAATTGTATGCATTCTTTGTATATGTTTGATATTAAACTCCTATCAGATGTATCAGAAGATGCAAATACCTTCTCCAAATCAGTAGGTGAGGTTTTTGTTTTGTTGACACTTTCCTTTCTTGTGCAAGAGCTTTTTAGTTTGATGTAGTCCCACTTGTTTATTTTTGCTTTTGTTTCAGTTGCCTGAGGAGACTTATCCAAAAAAAATATTACTAAGATTCAACTCAAAGAGATTACTGCCTAGGTTTTCTTCTAGAAGTTTTATGGTTTCAGTTCTTAAATTTAAGTTTTTACTTCATTTTGAATTTATTTTTGTACATGGTGTGAGAGAGTAGTCCAGTTTGATTCTTTTGCATGTAATTGTACAGTTTTCCCAACATTATTTATAGAAGAGGCTTTCTTTTCCCTATTGTATATTTTGCCTCCTTTGTTGTAGATTATTTGGCCATGAAAGTGTGGGTTCATTTCTGGGCTCTGTATTCTGTTCCATTAATCTGTATGTTGGTTTTTGTGCCAGTACCATACCGTTTTGATAGCTATAGGTTTGTAATGTATTTTGAAATCAGGGAGCATGATACCTCCAGTGCTGTTCTTCTTTCTCAAGATAGTTTTGCTATTTGGAGTTTTGTGTGCTTCCATACAAATTTTAGAATTATTCTAGTTCTGTGAAAAATGCCATTGGTATTTTTTTAAATAAATTTATTTATTTATGGCTGCATTGGGTCTTCATTGCTGTGTGTGGGCTTTCTCTAGTTTCAATGAACAGGGGCTACTCTTCGTTGCAGTGCATGGGCTTCTCATTACAGTGTCTTCTCTTGTTGCAGAGCACAGCTCTAGGTGCACGGGCTTCAGTAGTTGTAGCACGTGGGCTCAGTAGTTGTGGCTCGTGGGCTCAGTAGTTGTGGCTCATGGGCTCTAGAGCACAGGCTCAGTAGTTGTGGTGCATGGGCTTAGTTGCTCTGTGACACATGGGATCTTCCCAGACCAGGGCTCGAACCCATGTCCCCTGCATTGGCAGGTGGGTTCTTAACCACTGTGCCATCAGGGTAGTCTGCCATTGGTATTTTTGATAGGGATTATGTTGAATTAGTAGATTGCTTTGAGTAGTATGGTAATTTTAACAATACTGATTATCCCAGTCCTTGAACATGGTATATCTTTTTGTCTGTGTCATCTTCAATGTCTTTCATCAGTATCATATAGCTTTCCATTTAAAAGTCTTTTTCCTCCTCAGTTAGACTTATTCTTAGGTATTTTATTCTTTTTGGTACAATTGTAAATGGGATTATTTTCTTAATTTGCTTTCTGATAATTTACTGTTAGTGTATAGAAATGCAACAGACTTCTGTATATAAATTTTTTATCCTGTAACTTTACTGAATTCATTGGTGATCCCTAGTAGTTTTTGGTGGTGTCTTTAGAATTTTCTATGTATAGTATCATGTCATCTGCAAACAGTGACAGTTTTACTTCTTCCTTTCCAATTTGGATACCTTTTATTTATTTTTCTTGTCTGAGTATTGTGTCAAGGACTTTCAATACTGTGTTAAATACAAGTGGTGAGTGTGAGCATCTTTGTTTTGTGCTTGAATTTAGATGAAAAGCTTTCAATTTGTCATTGTTGAGTATGATGTTAGATATGGGTTTGTCATAAATGGCCTTAATTATGTTGAGTTATATTCCCTCTATACCCACTTTGTTGAGTTTTTATCATAAATAAATGTTGAATTTGGTTAAAGATTTTTGTGTGTCTATTGGTTGCAGAGACAAGTGTCCCAGATCTAGTGTCAGCCTGCTGGTGGGTGGGGCTGGTTCATGACATGGCTGGCTGTGGCATCTTTGGTGTTGTGAAGCTGGTGTCTGCATGCTGGTGGGTGGGGTCAGATGCTGAGGTGACTGGCTGAGGGTCCCTACGTGTCCCAGAGCTGGCATTGGCCTGCTAGTGGGTGGAACCAAGGCTCAGGGAGTCCTGAGGCTGGTGCAGGCCTGCTGAAGGGTGGTCTGGGTCCTCCTGACATGACAGGTTGTGGGGCTTCAGTAGTCCTAGGGTTAGTGTACCCCTGCCAGTATGTGGGACCAGGTCCTGGAGCTAGTAAAGGCCCACTGATGAGGGGAGCAAGGTCTGGGATCTCTGGCTGAGGGGCACAGGGATCGTGGAGCTGGTGTCAGTTTACAGGTGAGCAGGGCTGAAGCCTAGGGGGTTCTGGTGCTAGTGCTGGCTCACTGGTAAGTAGAGCCAGGTCCCAGGTTCTCTGACTCCAGGTCCCTGAGTGTTCAGGAGTTGATATGTTGTCCTGCTGGTAGGTGGGACTGGGGCCCAGGTTGTCCTGGGGATGGTGCCTGCTCACTGATGTGTGAAGTTGGTCCTAGGACTAGTGCTGGCCCCTGGTGAGCAGAGATGGGTCCCAGCGTTTCTGGCTGCAGGGCTCTGGGGGTCTTGGTGTTAATGCCAGTGCCCTGCTGTGTGGGGCTGGGCCCTAGCTCTTTGGTGGACAGGGACAGGTTCTGGGGTGGTGTGTGCTCAAGGGATCTAAAGGCAGCTGGCTTGCTGGTGAGTGAGATTGTCTCATCCCACCTAGGTGCTTGGCCTGAGGTGTCCCAGTACTGGTGCCAAGAAGCTGATGGGTGAGGCCAGGTATCAGTGCTAATAAGCTAGAGGGAAGATTCCAAAATAGCGCTTGCCAGCAACATTTTTTTGTAGTAGAACAATCTCCCAAAACTGACTGGGACCAGTGTCTATGTCTCCAGGGTGAATTCCAGTTGCCTTCTGACTCTCTGGGAAGCTCTCCATGATCAGCAAGTGTGTCTGACCCAGGCTCCTTTCAAATTACTGCTTCTGCCCTGGGTGTCAGAGAGTGTGAGATTTTGTGTGCACCCTTTAGGAGCGGAGTCTCTATTTCCTACAGCCCTCTGGCTCTCCTGAAAGTAAGCCCTTCTGGCCTTCAAAGCCAAACTATCTGGGGGCTCATCTTCCTGGTGTAGTATTCCCAGGATGGGGAGCCTGATGTGGGGTTCAGACCCCTTGCTTCTTAGAAAGGAGCTCTATTATTATAACTATCCTCCAATTTGTGGGTCGCCCACCCTGGGGTATGGGTCTTGACTATAACATGTCTCCAGCCCTCCTACCCATCTTGTTGTGGTTCCTTCCTTATATCTTTTAGTGTAGAAGATCTTTTCCATTAGTCTTCTGGTCTTTCTCATCAACAAATGCTCTGTAAATAGTTGTAATTTTGGTGTACCTGTGGGATGAGGTGAGCTCAGATTCTTCCTACTCTGCCATCTTAAGTTCCAGTTGTCTCTGCTATTGCAAGCTGAATTTCCATCTCTTTAACTCAGTGCAGTGTACACTGCTTAGTATCCACCACCCTTGTCTTCATTCTGGAAATGACTCCAGCCAGAAAGCAAGCAAAGTTATGTTTCTATCATTTGTTTCCCTTTTCTCTGGGGTCACAGTTGTCTGTTGTCCACTGTCAGAAAAATTTTATTTCATATATTTTTCTGTGTTTTCTAGTTGCTACTCAAGAGAGAAAGTCTGGTAGCAATTTTTCTAATTTGGCTGGCAGCAAAAGTCCTGGTCAGTTTTTCTCAACATTTTATTATTAAAATTTTTAAATATACAAAAAAGTAGAGAATTTTACAGTTAACATTCACATCCTTACCATCTAGATTCTGCCATTCATATTTTTTATCTCACATGTGTCCATATATTCACCTTGGTATCCATCCGTTGATATAATTTATTTTTATAGATTTTAAAATAAATTTCAGACATCCATACACTTCCTGCTACATACTTCAGCATGCATACCATTAATTAGAATTCTATATTTGTTTACACGTTTTTTAAATATATGCAGATTTCCGTATACAATGAAATGCGCAAATTTCAACTATATGTTCACTGAGCTTTGATGAATGCTGTATTTAATCCCCATCTTGATATTGAATATTACAATCAACTTAGAGAGCTCATTCATACCCTTTCCCATTTAATTTCCAGCCCTATCCTCCAAGAGGTCATCACCATTTTGATTTTTCCATCATAGATTTTTTTAACGTGTTCTAACAAGTAAATGGAATTATTTATAATGAATTCTTGTCTATAAGGATTCTTTTACTTATCATAGTGACTTTTTGAGATTTATCCATGTTATTGCATGTATTAGTATTTTATTCCTTTTTATTGTGTAGTATTTGTCCATTGTATAAATATACAATAGCTATTTTTCATTCTACTGTTGCTAGACATTTGGTTTGTTTCCAGTCATTGGCAGTTGTAAATAAAAGTGTTATGAGCAATTTTGTATGAGTCACCTATGGACATATATTTTTATTTCTATTTGGTAAATCTAGAATTGGAATTGCTGGGTGATTGGGGTAAGTATTTATTTAGTTTTCAAAGAAACTGCTTAAATTTTATCTAGGTAGTTGCACCATTTTATATTACCACCAAAAAATGGATTTTTTTATCACTCCACATCTTGCCTGTTTGATAAAATCAAACTTCAAATTTTAGCTGTCTATGAAGGGGTAAATATTTTAGTAACAGCTCATTATAGTTCTAGTTTGAATTCCACTGCTGAGTTGATGTTAAGCAATTTTTTTAACCTGTTTTTGACCATTGTTTTTATGTTTTATTTTGAAGTGTCTGCTCAAAATTTTGCTCACTTTTTTTGAGTTGTTTTTTTCATTGAGTTGCAAGAACTGGCAATATATTCTAGATGAGCAGAGGTTTTAAATTTGATGAGCAGAGGTTTTAAATTTGATGATATCCAGTTTATCAATTTTTCTTTAATGGTTACTGCTTTCTGTGATCTGTCTGAAAACATTTTTCATTTCTTTAGTCAAAAAGATACTCTCATGTTTAGTTTTTTAAGCTGATGGTTTTAGCTTTTATGCACACATATGGCTCATCTTAATTAATTTGATATAGGGTGTGAGAAAGATGTCAAGGTTAATGGTTTTTTCAAAAGAATATTCAATTGTTCTGGCCCATTTTTTGAAAAAACTTTCCTTTTTTCCATTGGATAATTACACACCTTTGTCAAAAATCAAATAATTATATAAGTCTGTGTGCAGTTCTGGGTTCTTTACCTGTTGATCCTTAATGTCGGTGACATACTGTCTTGATTATGGTAGCTTTGTATTATTTCTTGAAGACATGTAATACAAGACGTCCAAATTTGTTTTTTCAAGAATGATATTTATTTTCTATGTTCTTTGTATTTCATGTACATTTCAGATTAAGATTTGAAATTTTCAAAAAATAAGTCCTGCTGAGATTGTTTTTAAATTGCTCTAAATATAGAAATATTTGCAGAGAATTGACAGCTTAACAATATTGAAATTTCCAACTTATGAACATGTATATCTCTCCATTTTTTAGATCTTCTTTAATTTCCTTTAGTAATATTTTATAGTTTAGTGCACATCTTACACATCTTAAAAAAATTTTATTCCTAATTATTTGGCCTTTGATGCTATTGTACATGGATTTTTAAAATATTCATATTTTTTGTTGCTAGTACAGAGAACTACAATAAATTTATGTATCTTAACTTTGTATACTGCATTTTTTCTAAATTCACTTAGTACTGTGGTGTATATACATGAGAGTAATGCATACAAATGTCCACTAAAATCATGTGAAAAATGTTCATAGTGGCACCCTTTTGTAATAGCCAAAAATGAAACCATACAAATGTTCATCTACAGAAAACTGGATAAATTGTTATTTAATCAATGGGATATGATACAGAAATAAACATGAATGAACTATTACATACAAAAACATGGATAAACTTTCCAAAAAAATTTTTTTTTTTTTTTTTCGGTACACGGGCCTCTCACTGTTGTGGCCTCTCCCATTGCGGAGCACAGGCTCCGGACGCGCAGGCTCAGCGGCCGTGGCTCACGGGCCCAGCCGTTCCGCGGCATGTGGGATCTTCCCGGACTGGGGCACGAACCCGTGTCCCTTGCATCGGCAGGCGGACTCTCAACCACTGCGCCACCAGGGAAGCCCCCAAATTTTTTGAGTGAAGGTACCCAGACACAAGTAATTTTATCTATATTAGATTCAAAAGCAGATAAAACAAATATATGATGATAGAAGGCAGAAAATATGATTAAACTTTGAAGAGGAAGGAGGGAGGTAATTAGATGGGGGTAACTGAGAAGCTTCTGAGATAATAAGTAATGATCTATTTTCTGTCATGTTTGGGAGTTAACTGGGTATATTAATTTTGTCCTCATTCCTGTATATGTACAGTTGTTATTTGTGTACTTTTTTTTTTTTTTTTTTGCTTGGTACGCGGGCCTTTCACTGTTGTGGCCTCTCCCGTTGCGGAGCACAGTTTCCGGACGCGCAGGCCCAGCGGCCATGGCTCACGGGCCTAGCCGCTCCGCGGCTTGTGGGATCTTCCCAGACCGGGGCACGAACCCATGTGCCCTAGCATCGGCAGGCGGACTCTCAACCACTGCACCACCAGGGAAGCCCCTATTTGTGTACTTTTTATGTGTGCTGTATTTCAATGTCAGAATTTTACTTAAAACATTCCCCTACTTATTCTTGTATAGATTTTGTAAACCAAAGTATTATAATTCAGTATTGTTTTGAGGAAATTATATTCAGTCACTAACTGATGAAGAGTAAAACTGTAGTGAGAAAAGGATGAACGACTCTAATATAACAACGGATGAACTGAAAGATTTTACAATGCACTAAAAATAGGGTAGGGGAAATCACCTTACAATTGCTTAAGCAAGTTCCTTTTTTGTTTTGTTTTTTTTTGCGCATGTAAGTAAAAGTCATTTTGTTTACTATATCACTAATAAACTTCTGGGTAACATATTTTTTAAATAGTTCATATTTTCCTAATAAAAATTCAACAATGGGGAACATTTATAAAAAAATAATTGGGCTGGACACATGACCAATTGTGGAGTAAAGAAATATTGCCTCTAGGATTTTCCATTTCCTTTTACTTTTCTAAGCCATTTAATCCAGAGCCTGCTGATTGAGTAGGACAGGTAACTGCCTAAAGTGACCATATATAAAGGTTTCTGAAACATCAAGGGAATGGATTAAAATACAGTTTTTAGAAGTAATTCTTTATTTAACTAGCAAAAAGGAAAACTGAAAATGCTTCAGTTGCGATAAATACATACACATCTACAGACACAAAAAAGGGAATAATATGGTATTACAGAAAAGTGCGAAATGTTTTACTAATTTTTTCAAGACATTTCCTATGAATCAATTAGGAGTTAATTATTGAATTTATTTCTCAATGTAAATTTTATTTATAGATAATAAGGAGGTCTTATTGAATTGAATATATAATATTCAATATATATTGAATATATTCAATATTATATTGAAAAACAAAGAATATCTATTTCAAAATAAACCTTATTATTAGCCTGTCCATAGCACCTACTATAGGTTTCCATATCACACTTTTTATACTGTTTGCTATGTATCCTTCCAGGTACTTGGCCCTGGGGCATAGCATGCAGAGGGATAAAACTGAGTATTAACTAGCCTCAAAACCATGAATAATTCTGCAAGCTCATAATATTAACTGAGCCTTTGCTTAGAGAGCTATTGTCATTGCCTGAACAAGAAAGAAACTTCTCTTAAAAATATTGTTCATAATTAAGTTCCAGAGGCATTGGATGGTTTAGAGGAGGCACAGGCTCAATGGAACATTAGGAGACGATTGTTCTCCAGCAGAGGGTAATAAACAGATCACATGCTTCCACAGAGGCAACTCTGGCTTTCATGCTTTTCTTTTAATTAGTATTTAATTGCTTAAACTGGTAATTTTCTCTCTTAAAAGCATCAGTAGTTCTCAGTAATAGGCACCTGATTAAATAGTCTTTATAATTCTTATTTGCCCTATACCTCTCTAATGTTAGAGATAAGCCAGTCCATTTCCTTCCACTCCTCCAGTTCACTGTGTGTAAAAATCTTAGTAATTGCCTTCTACAGGATGTTAAGAAACATCAATACCCCAGTATGGAGAGACGGGATTCTTATTGTTTGCTAGCTGATGCATGACTGAACTCCAGAATCCTTAGAATCTGCTTCTTAGGGCCATTCCTGTACTAACTCTCTTAGATTCAGTTCCTGGAAACAGAGACTAAGACAAGAATTTGAGAACACACGATTTATCAAGGATTTTCTCTTAGGAGAAAAGATTTACATAAAGAAAGAGGGATGACACAGTGGAGACCCATGCAAGGACGTGGTCTCAGGTCTAAACTGCATACATTGCAACACAAAGTTGATCCCAACTTGAGGCAAAAGGAGTAGGAATTTGTGCCCCCTTTTAGTCAGTCCTTGGCTGTGGGCTTCCCCTGGATGGGCAAGACCTCTCAATGAGGCATCTTCTATTTTGCCAAGGGCAATTTTACAAGAAGAGGGAATCTTTGAGCCATTAGAAGTCAACTCTCACAACAGCTGGGAAATAAATGCACTGGCTCAGAAAAGTGGGCTGGTAACTCTGCTATAAGAAGTGAGTTATGGCAAGAGTGAACAGTTAAAATTTGAAATTGATATATAATTTCATAACTTGCACCCTATCTGGTAACTGATATTTTATCAAAAAGTGATAAAAATGTCTGCAATGAATATGTTTTATTATCTTTCAAGAACTGAAATAAAGATACTTCAAAATGGTATTTACATAATAATTTTTCCTTGTTTTTGTAATCTAAGATTATTTATTACCTGTGTTGTAATTAGCAATAAAATAGTATTTAATTAACTCTAGTAAGTAGCTAAATCATTGGTTATATCAACACTTGAAATCATCTATCTTGGGTAGAAAACCAAATATATAATAAAAAACATTTAACGTGGATGCAAGGGAAGAATACTCTTGATTATAATATCATATTTGTATAATTTTTGTTATATATCTTATTTGAAAGTGACATTCCCTTATGTCTGAGGTTTATGCTAAGATAAACCACCTATAAAACAATATATAAATGAGGCTACATATAAATTTTTTGGAAAACCATCTGGAATAACTAATAAAGAAGCAGTGTAGAGTCTGGACTTCTATAAACTCATCAATCTGGCTGAGCTGTCTATAGGCAGGAGTCCCTACTAACAGCTTCTGTCAGTGTCCTGATGGATCTCACTGGATTTTATTTGTAGTGAGAGACTGACAGGATGCTCTGTTGTGAATGAAGTTCCTCTTCACCACCAGATTTATCAAGCAGACACTCATTAACAAAATCACACCACTCATTTTTTCATTCGGGGACTGTTTGCTGATTTGTGTTCCCAGAAGAGGACGAGCAATTTCTAATTATAAAAGAAAGCCCATGAAATGGTGATAAATAATGTACATTTTTATAACACTGTGCAGTTTTTCAACCACTGTCACATTTTTCCTCTCATCTGATTGTTGCAACTGCACTATGAAGTTGGCAGGGCATAACATAGCTGGATTTTTGGTTTATTCGTTTTACATTTTTTCTTTTTTTTTTTTAATTTTTATTTATTTTTTTTGCGGTACGCGGGCCTCTCACTGTTGTGGCCCCCCGGGTTGCAGAGCATAGGCTCCGGACGCGCAGGCTCAGTGGCCATGGCTCAGGGGCCCAGCCACTCCGCGGCATGTGGGATCTTCCCAGACCAGGGCATGAACCCGCGTCCCCTGCATCGGCAGGCAGACTCTCAACCACTGCGCCACCAGGGAAGCCCTCTTTATTGTTTTTGGTGAAAAACAGACATTCAAACATATCTAAGGTAATATAGAAAGGAAGTGTTAGATCCAAGACCAGACTCTAGTCCATTTCCTGATCTCTCCAAAGCTTTTTAAAATTTATAATGGTACAGTGTTTTCTCTCAGTAGGTAATGAAACATTTTATAAATATATGTTTGTAAAAAATACATATCATTATTTTTACTTTATGAATGAAATACATCAGTCACATACTCCTAGAGGTTTAATAACACAAAGTTTAGTAGGCACCGTTTGATACTTCCCTGTATTTGGAGAATTACAGTTTTACTAATCACTACCTTTTCAATTGTTAGCAGCGGAACTTACACTTGGTGGAGGATTTTAGCAATGGAATGATACTTAGCAAAGTGGCCCAAATTCAGGTAGCAAGCTAAAAGAGTGTGGCAGTACAATTCAAAATACCTTCCCAACAGGAAGCAGTTTAACACATTTGCTCTGTTCAGTTTACTGCACAGTGCTGTTATGTCAGCTGCTTAACTCAAAGATCACTCAAGTGCAGCTCCCCTCCCTTCTAACGAGGAGACAGCAGGTGCAAAGATCACATTCCTTCCCTGGTGTGGAAACATGGCATTCAGCAGAGTAGGCAGGGACTCAAATCAAACAATAGGTGTCAAGAGCATGAACCCTACAGAATAACTGCCAACCTCCTGCACTCCTCAGATGGATGACTCCAGCTTACTCCATCTTCCTGTTCAATCTGATCTTTAGGAATGATTCCAACAGTGGAGAATAAACAGCAGGGGTTCAAGAAAATAAAGAAAATGAGACAGTCAGATAAATTTACGGCCCATTTAGAAATCTGTGTGCTCTTACAAGTCTTACATTCGGCAGTGTACCACAAGGCAAAAAGGGGAAATCTGAAGGGGTTAACACTAGCTTCATTATATGGCAGATGGTTTATATCTGAGGCTTTGTGCTCATGCCAGTCTCAGGCCCAGGTAATTTATAATAGCCTAAAGTTCCAATATAAAAAGCACATACCTGTAGGGAGACATGTCAGCTTCCCTATGTAGCCTGTCATTTCCTTGGAAACATAATAATTAAGATGTCTGGTATAACTGCTTCTGCCAGAAATATTTTTAGATTTCAGCCCATTTCAAGAAACTCTGAATTCAAGGAGAGAATTATTAAATACTGCATGACAAACTAAGGAAAGTGGTCTTACAGATTTAGTCTGTCAAAAGGAACAGATACTTCATCTAAATCTCTCGACAGTAAGTAGAGGAATACCTAGGCTTGAATTAAAAATAAAAGGATTGACAATAGTTTGATTAGAGCAAAATCAGATGAGATGGAAGAGAAACATGTACTCCTAACCAAATGCAGTTTTTCCATCTAGAAGACTGACGTGGTTTTAAAGGTAGAGTGGCATTGTCCCCTCTTCTCAATGCAATTCCCTCTTCTGATTACCCATATTATTCATAAACAAACTACTCATCGTAGCATAAGAGTGCTACTGAGGGTGCTATTCAGTATCAATTTGCTTGCAACTATCAGAGGAGGCAACCCATGACATTTGTATGGTAAATTAATTTCCTGGAGGTATGATAAAACTATGTCAATTGCACTAAAATAATTTACCTTGTAATATGTTTAACTTATAGAGGAATATGATTAGATATTTAAAGGAAGATTTAAATTCAATGGGGGTAAAATAATTAAAAAGAAGCTGAGAAGTTCCCTTTAATAGTGAAGGCTATTTTTCTGACCTCTTTCAGGTGTTTTTTTTTTTTTTGCAGTACGCGGGCCTCTCACGGTTGTGCTGTTGTGGCCTATCCGGTTGCGGAGCAAAGGCTCCGGACTCGCAAGCTCAGCGGCCATGACTCACGGGCCTAGCTGCTCCGCAGCATGTGGGATCTTCCCGGAAAGGGGCATGAATCCGTGTCCCCTGCATTGGCAGGCGGACTCTCAACCACTGCGCCACCAGGGAAGCTCCTCTTTCAGGTCTTCTTAATAAAATCTCTTATTATGAACTCAGGTGAGGCCATAAATTCAGTTCAATTACAGTAAAACAGTCAATAGCTGTATGAATGACAGCAAAAACTATATTACAATTTTATGATGAATATTAGGAGAAAGAGTAATTAAAAAGTCATTTAGTGCTTCCCTGGTGGCGCAGTGGTTGAGACTCCGCCTGCCGATGCAGGGGACACGGGTTCGTGACCCGGTCCGGGAAGATCCCACATGCCGTGGAGCGGCTGGGCCCGCGAGCCATGGCCGCTGGGCCTGCGCGTCCGGAGCTTGTGCTCCACAATAGGAGAGGCCACAACAGTGAAAGGCCCGCGTACCGCAAAAAAAAACAAAACAAAAAACAACCAAAACAGTCATTTAGCTTCAACTAGCATTAGTTTAAAACTTAGTATGTGCCACGTAATGTGCTAGGTTACCACCCTGACATATGTTGTTATCTCATTTAATCCTCATGGCTATCTACTTAAGGATACATTTTGTTTCCATTTTTAAGCAAGGGGACTGAATCTCAACATCATAGTTATCAAAAGGCAAATTTGTAATTTTTCTCTATTATGCTTAGTCAGTGACTCTTTTAAGTTTGAATTACATTTCTTTAAGATTTTTATTATCTATTTGTTTACATGGAAGACCACTAAAAATAGCATGCTAAATTATAATTCTACCATATATCTACCATAACTCATTACACAAAAAGGTCCTTGAGAATGAGAAGACTTCATTTTGAGGAGCTATTTAAGCTACAATAATACTAGGCTAAATAGACTCCTATTCAAAATATGACTTAGAGGCTTATATGGACTTTGCTAATACAAATCAAAGAAGTAGAACCTTAATGATGTGATGTTTATTCTCCTTTCTTGCTCTATTTATTGCACTGATAATCTCTTTATCTCTAACTCTACTTCTACCTCTATCTCTATTTCTGTATCTATTTCTTTGTATACCTCCATATATATGTATACATTCTCCTATTTAAAATCTATTTATATTTGCTGCCCCCCATCCCAATAAAAAGTGAGCAGCACCTTGAAGGCAGAGAATGTGTTGGTTCATTGACATTTTCCTTCATCTGATTCATAGCAAGTTCAATAAATATATATATATATATATTTTTGGCTGCGTTGGGTCTTCGTTGCTGCACACGGGCTTTCTCTAGTTGCGGCAAGCGGGGGCTACTCTTCGTTGTGGTTTGTGGGCTTCTCATTGGGTGGCTTCCCTTTGTGTGGAGCACAGGCTCGAGGCGTGCGGGCTTCAGTAGTTGTGGCTCACAGGCTGAGTAATTGTGACGCGCGGGCTTCAGTAGTTGTGGCTCTCAGGCTCTAGAGCGCAGGCTCAGTAGTTGTTGCAACAGGCTTAGGTGCTCTGCGGCATGTGAGATCTTCCCGGACCAGGGCTCGAACCCGTGTCCCCTGAATTGGCAGGTGGATTCTTAACTACTGTGCCACCAGGGAAGCCCTCAATAAATATTTGCTGGATGAAGAAATGATGTACTTATTGACTATCTTATAGAAATGTCTGATTTACAGGTGTATTGGGTTGAATTATGTCCTCCCCAAATTCATGTCCATCCAAAAACCTCAGAATGTGACCTTATTTGGAAATAGAGACTTTATAGGAGTAATTAGTTAAGGATCTGGAGATTAGATCCTCCTGGATTTAGAGTGGCTTAAATCCAATGACTGATGTCATTCTAAGAGGAAAGGGCACAGACACACAAAGAAAGCCACGTGAAGATGGAGGCAGTGATTGGAGTTATGCTGCCACAAACTAAGGAATGCCTGGGGCCACAAGAAGCTGGAAGAAGCAAGGAGGTATTTTTCCTTACAGCCTTCAGAGTGAGCATGGCCCTGCTGGTGCCTTGATTTCAGACTCCCAGCTTCCAGAAAGAGTAAAGTTCTGTGTTTTAAGCCAACCAGTTTGTAGTACTTTGTCAGGGGTAGTCCTAGAAAGGAAGTACAAAAAGGGAAGTCCTTTTTGTATTTGATCAACTTTGGCTACAAAAAGAATTTGCTAGAGTCCACTCTTCCCAAAGAATTGAGCAAGGCATATGGGATGCAGAGGTGAATAGGATTAAGTGGTACGTGAGGAATTTACAATTTTCTAGAGGAGACAGAAAAAGCACATAGACAATTGTAACTCACAAAAATAAGCAAGTTTGCTAAATGATAGAGACATAATAAAGTTGCGAGGTATAAGAAAATCAATATTTTAGTTGTAAGAATATGAGAAAAAAGTTAATACCACTTTTATATGTATTCTGGTTGCTCCTGTCTTAAAATAAGACAGTATGACAGTATGGCTACCATGAGTACACATGTGTGTGATGTGTGTGTGTGTGTATCTGTGTGTATACATATATATGCCACAAGATTATTGCACCTGTCAGTTGTCTATTATATTTGTATTTATGTGTGTGTATGTATACACACACAGCCATACATGTGTAATAAATATATGTATGCATAATAAATATATGTATGCATAGAAACAAATTGCTAGAATGCCTGGCCTAAAGTAGACGTTTAAAGAAGAGAGTTGTGTCTTTGTCCTGGATCACTTAATTGTCTTAATTTTTAATTACTCTGTTCTTGTATGAATTATTTATTAATACTTCCAGGTCTCCAGATGTTTTAATCACTTGCTGGCATGTGTACTGAAAAGTGTTTTATCCCTCTGTATCTAACGTGCAATGATTAGTCCAAAAATTATGGCCTAAGCACACAACGATCCTCTTCTTTCCTATTCACTATTTTTATTTTCTAAGTTTTACTGAATAAATCTGTGCAGGGAACTAAACACTTTTGTCCATGTACTATTCTGCAGTTTGGGCAGTTCCTCCAGGCTTGGTTGGAACTAAAGGGGGCTTTCTTGACTTTGGCCCCCAGCAGGAAGGTTATCACATTCTATCTTAAGTGCTGCTTTGGAGACTATTTTCTAAAACTCTTGTCCTCACTGGTGTGTTAGCTCTCCTTACCAACTGCAATAAATTTTCTGTGTTTGGACCTGAGTCTTATGGTCTTATGTGGCTCCCTTTGCCAAATATATACCATCTCTTTGCACAGAGTATCTGCTCCATATGGATAGGTAAAAGCAGATAGCCGTATTCCACAAGGCTGAATCTCTCAGGAATTACCCTCATGAAAATGTTTCATTCTTTCATCAAAGATTATTTCAAAAGTACACTTGACATGAGAGGCACTAATGAGAATAAAGAGATAGAATAATTAATTGGAATCAGAATGCTTGCCTTCCTAGTCTTGAGAATGTAATTCTGATGAGGATTCTTGGTTTTTCAGGCCCAATTTGTAATATTTTTCCATCTAGAGAAAGAGTAGGTGCCTCTTACACCATACATCAGATCACCAATATAGCAGTTGGGATGATGGTCTGTCGGTATTTCCAAACTGAAGTTACTTTTTAATCAATACTTCTAATGCTAGCATCCAATGTTTACACTTCTACCATCGCCACTACATCAAACTAAAACCTATCACAATGTTAATTATTCACATTTAAATTTGTTTTTGGAGTGGTGATGATAGGGAGAAAATATTTAAATTTTTCATTAGAATCTCCTAAGTCAATGAGGCCTTGAAATACAATATTTGATACATGTTTGTATATTTGTGTTTTGGGGGTATAATTTTAAATTATAACTACATTATATACTCTGGATTAATTATACTTTATTAAATTATTTATATGAAACAATCATATCTAGGTTTCAAAGATTCACTTATATATTCCTTGACAGCTACTGACCCAGTACAAAATCCATGATTTCTCTATTCACCCGCACTATTGTCAGGTGTACCTTACAATTCCCTTCTGGTCACATTTTACTTCCTTTCTACAAGTTCTAATCATGCCCACCATTTTAGAACTGATTTAACTGTCATTACTTTTTGATAGTATTTGGTTGTAAAATATAAACCTATTTTTATTTATTTTTATTTTTTATTTTTTTTTGTGGTATGCGGGCCCCTCACTGTTGTGGCCTCTCCCATTGCGGAGCACAGGCTCCGGACGCGCAGGCTCAGCGGCCATGGCTTACGGGCCCAGCCGCTCCGCGGCATGTGGGATCTTCGCAGACTGGGGCACGAACCCGTGTCCCCTGCATCGGCAGGCGGACTCTCAACCACTGCGCCACCAGGGAAGCCCCTATTTTTATATTTTTAAAACTGGAAATATTTGACAAAATTCAGATTCTTTACCATAATAATAAGTCATTGAATGAACTTGTATAATGACTTAACTCTCCCTAACTATTAAACATTTACTAAGCAGAACTAACAAAGTCTTCAATAAATAGTACTATTACATATATGCTGTGCCTATAAAGATATGGCATAATGGTAATATCTAGAATATTAGTGTGTATATTTGAGAGGACCATTGCTGAAAAGAGATATTTCAAATTTTCTTTGCATAGGATTTGAAATATGTAGCCTTTTGCAATCAAATTTGTCATTAGAGGCAAAAATATCACCAATCTTTTTTTTAATTTGGAAGCACTTAGGTCACTCTCTATACATTATTATATCTCTTTGTTCTCCCAACTCTGGTTACACTTTTTAGCTTAGACTGCACACTGTCCTGCAACTGTTAGTTTATATCGCTGCCATTCCCTAGTCTGTGAATAACATAAGGGCAAAATATGGTTCATTTATCTTTGGGTCCTGAGTTACTGGCACACCTGTAGAGTTCAACTAGACAACCTTTCAATTTATAAGAATGTTTAAATTTAAAGAGGTTAAGTGACTTGCCTCAGAAAATAAAATTGCATGTTGACAACAAGCTAGACCTTTGTTTGTTTGTTTTTATGTAAACATTGAAAACAAAGACATTGACAGAAAACTATGAATGATCTTTTACTCATTAAAGATGATCTTTGGCCTAAGCTGGCCAACAGCCCTCAACAGTATTTAATAAAAGATGTATCTGCCACTATAATATCCACACTGCAGATTATCTATAATAAATTACTCTCCTGACAACCACTATATTCTAATTGAGTTCATCTTCCAATCAATTGGTATGTTAGAAGAGGAACTGATTAATTTTAAGCATAGAATGTACTAGATATAATCATGAAGCAAATTTCCCTCAAATTTCAGGAATAAGTAGGAATGAATGTTGAAGGAAGCTGTACTCTAGTTCTGAATAAGTGTATAACCATTTGATAAGCGTTTTTGAAACGTCTGTGAGAGGTAATGGTATTTTGCTGCCTAACTGAGATGTTTAAATCTGATTAATCCATGGTTGTTTCATGCAAAAGTTACAGTTTAGACAATTCTACAGGCCCTGAATATTCCATCTTTTTCCAACTGGTGGCATCCAGTTCAGAAAGTATTCTTTATGTCACTTATCTATAAAAACTTCGAAGCTATGGATTAGTTTTATTGTTATACTTCCCTAGTCCCCACCAAGCAAGGAAATATAGAGATGGATAAATTTCATTTGCAAAGCATAGGTATGACTGTTTATCAAGATATTCTGCTCCAATTCTTATAAGGATTCCAGCACTGGAGAAGAAATTATCCAGGAAATAAGATATCTCAGAATTCAGTTTACTGTATAACCCACCTCTTGTCTACTTAGATCAGTAGTGATAGTATTGTATGCCATTAAGGAAAATATAATTTATTGCCAATGTTGATATTACCATTTTCACAGTCTCAATTTTTTAGTCCCTTATGACCTCTCTGGAACTGGAAACTGTTCTTCTGCTCTTCCCTTCTGACTTTCACAAGCTGAGTAGATATGCTAACTCCCTTCAAACTGATATCAAACATTGCTATTAAAATCCCATCAATGAAGTAATTTTCAAAATTGCATTTGTTTTCCATGATTTGCCCATGGGGCTTTTCAATAAAAAGTAGTGATTTCCATTTTATAGACTGTAAAATTGTCACCAGCTTCAATTCCCTGATGACTTTAATCTAAGTAAAGGTCATTGCTATCCTATTACAAGGTTTTTGCGAAGGACCAAGCGAAAACAAAATTGACAGTAGAATCTCTGGTCATAAATATATTCGTAAAACCTTATTACTTCAGTTGAAAACCCAGGATATTACTATTTCAGCTGTGCCGGTAACAATAGAAATCTGAATTGGTTTAGATCTATATTTATATTGTTAGCGCCTATTTGGCAAGACATGAGCTTTGTAGCTTTCCCAACAATGGCCAAATAGCAATAACAACAATAAAATAAATATATATTTCTGAAAAAACCTAGGCTATGATTATGTCTAGTAGGAAGTTACCAGGAAATTGCACTAGGACTAGACATCCCTTCTAATAATTCTATTCCTTAGAAAGAGCCATATTTTGACATTGCTTTACAGATGTTGCAAAGCAAAATATGATTTAATAATTAATACTCTCAAGGATAAGAAAATAACCTCTGAAATAAAATTAATTAATATAATTTTATTAGAAGAAAAAAATGCTAAGCTGCCCTTCCATATTTACCTTAGATGCATATGAAATTGTGGAGCTAGGTTTATAGAAGGTTAACCAGTTTTATCAATATGATTCTGGCTACAAATTTTAAAGATTCTTGGTATGGTTAAAACTGCATGCTGTGGGATTGGTTCTAACTCTTGGAACTCAAGCAGAGTGTGTTGGGAAATAGTCTTTTTTTTTTAACATCTTTATTGGAGTATAATTGCTTTACAATGGTGTGTTAGCTTCTGCTTCATAACAAAGTGAATCAGTTATACATATTCGTATGTTCCCATATCTCTTCCCTCTTGCGTCTCCCTCCCTTCCACCCTCGCTATCCGACCGCTCTAGGTGGTCACAAAGCATCGAGCTGATCTCCCTGTGCTCTGTGACTGCTTCCCACTAGCTATCTATTTTACGTTTGGTAGTGTATATATGTCAATGCCACAACTCTCACTTTGTCACAGCTTACCCTTCCCCCTCCCCATATCCTCAAGTCCATTCTCTAGTAGGTCTGTGTCTTTATTCCTGTCTTACCCCTAGGTTCTTCATGACCTTTTTTTTTTTTTTCCTTAGATTCCATATATGTGTGTTAGCATACGGTATTTGTTTTTCTCTTTCTGACTTACTTCACTCTGTATGACAGACTCTAGGTCCATCCATCTCACTACAAATAACTCAGTTTCGTTTCTTTTTATGGCTAATATTCCATTGTATGTATATGCCACATCTTCTTTATCCATTCATCCGATGATGGACACTTAGGTTGCTTCCACGTCCTGGCTATTGTAAATAGAGCTGCAATGAACATTTTGGTACATGACTCTTTTTGAATTATGGTTTTCTCAGGATATATGCCCAGTAGAGGGATTGCTGGGTCATATGGTAGTTCTATTTGTAGTTTTTTAAGGAACCTCCATACTGTTCTCCATAGTGGCTGTACCAATTCACATTCCCACCAGCAGTGCAAGAGTGTTCCCTTTTCTCCACACCCTCTCCAGGATTTATTGTTTCTACTTGTTTTGATGACGGCCATTCTGACCAGTGTGAGATGATATCTCATTGTAGTTTTGATTTGCATTTCTCTAATGATTAACGATGTTGAGCATTCTTTCATGTGTTTGTTGGCAATCTGTATATCTTCTTTGGAGAAATGTCTGTTTAGACCTTCTGCCCATTTTTGGATTGGGTTATTTGTTTTTTTGTTATTGAGCTGCATGAGCTGCTTGTAAATTTTGGAGGTTAATTCTTTGTCAGTTGCGTCATTTGCAAATATTTTCTCCCATTCTGAGGGTTGTCTTTTGGTCTTGTTTATGGTTATCTTTGCTGTGCAAAAGCTTTGAAGTTTCATTAGGTCCCATTTGTTTGTTTTTATTTCCATTTCTCTAGGAGGTGGGTCAAAAAGGATCTTGCTGTGATTTATGTCATAGAGTGTTCTGCCTATGTTTTCCTCTAAGAGTTTGATAGTTTCTGGCCTTACATTTAGGTCTTTAATCCATTTTGAGCTTATTTTTGTGTATGGTGTTAGGGAGTGTTCTAATCTCATACTTTTACATGTACCTGTCCAGTTTTCCCAGCACCACTTATTGAAGAGACTGTCTTTTTCCACTATATATTCTTGTCTCCTTTATCAAAGATAAGGTGACAAATGTGCCTGGGTTTATCTGTGGGCTTTCTATCCTGTTCCATTGATCTATCTTTCTGTTTTTGTGCCAGTACCGTACTGTCTTGATTACTGTAGCTTTGTAGTATAGTCTGAAGTCAGGGAGCCTGATTCCTCCAGCTCCATTTTTCATTCTCAAGATTGCTTTGGCTATTCGGGGTCTTTTGTGTTTCCATACAAATTGTGAAATTTTTTGTTCTAGTTCTGTGAAAAATGCCAGTGGTAGTTTGATAGAGATTGCATTGAATCTGTAGATTGCTTTGGATAGTAGAGTCATTTTCACAATGTTGATTCTTCCAATCCAAGAACATGGTATATCTCTCCATCTATTTGTCTCATCTTTAATTTCTTTCAACAGTGTCTTATAATTTTCTGCATACAGGTCTTTTGTCTCCTTAGGTAGGTTTAATCCTAGATATTTTATTCTTTTTGTTGCAGTGGCAAATGGGAGTGTTTTCTTAATTTCACTTTCTGATTTTTCATCATTAGTGTATAGGAATGCCAGAGATTTCTGTGCATTAATTTTGTATCCTGCTACTTTACCAAATGCATTGATTAGCTCTAGTAGTTTTCTGGTAGCATCTTTAGGATTCTCTATGTATAGTATCATGTCATCTGCAAACAGTGACAGCTTTACTTCTTCTTTTCCAATTTAGATTCCTTTTATTTCTTTTTCTTCTCTGATTGCTGTGGCTAAAACTTCCAAAACTATGTTGAATAATGGTGGTGAGAGTGGGCAACCTTGTCTTATTCCTGATCTTAATGGAAATGGTTTCAGTATTTCACCATTGAGGACGATGTTGGCTGTGGGTTTGTCATATATGGCCTTTATTATGTTGAGGAAAGTTCCGTCTATGCCTACTTTCTGCAGGATTTTTATTATAAATGGGTGTTGAATTTTTTTTTTTAACATCTTTATTGGGGTATAATTACTTTACAATGGTGTGTTAGTTTCTGCTTTATAACAAAGTGAATCAGTCATACATAAACATATGTTCCCATATGTCTTCCCTCTTGTGTCTCCCTCCCTCCCACCCTCCCCATGGGTGTTGAATTTTGTCGAAAGCTTTCTCTGGATCTATTGAGATGATCATATGCTTTTTCTCCTTAAGTTTGTTAATATGGTGTATCACGTTGATTGATTTGCATATATTGAAGAATCCTTGCGTTCCTGGGATAAACCCCTATTGATCATGGTGTATGATCCTTTTAATATGCTGTTGGATTCTGTTTGCTAGTATTTTGTAGAGGATTTTTTGCATCTATATTCATCAGTGATATTGGCCTGTAGTTTTCTTTTGTTGTGACATCTTTGATTTTGGTATCAGGGTGATGGTGGCCTCGTAGAATGAGTCTGGGAGTCTTCCTCTCTCTGCTATATTTTGGAAGAGTTTGGGAAGGATAGATGTTAGCTCTTCTCTAAATGTTTGATAGAATTCGCCTGTGAAGCCATCTGGTCCTGGGCTTTTGTTTCTTGGAAGATTTTTAATCACAGTTTCAATTTCAGTGCTTGTGATTGGTCTGTTCATATTTTCTATTTCTTCCTGGTTCAGCCTTGGCAGGTTGTGTATTTCTAAGAATTTGTCCATTTCCTCCTGACTCTATGCCAGTCCATTTTACTGGCATAGAGTTGCTTGTAGTAATCTCTCATGATCTTTTTATATCTGCAGTGTCACTTGTTACTTCTCCTTTTTTAATTCTATTGATTTGAGTCTTCTCCCTTTTTTTCTTGATGAGTCTGGCTAATGGTTTATCAATTTTGTTTATCTTCTCAAAGAACCAGCTTTTAGTTTTATTGATCTTTGGTATTGTTTCCTTCATTTCTTTTTCATTTATTTCTGATCTGATCTTTATGATTTCTTTCCTTCTGCTAACTTTGGGATTTTTTTGTTCTTCTTTCTCTAATTGCTTTAGATGCAAGGTTAGGTTGTTTATTTGAGATGTTTCCTTTTTCTTAAGGTAGGATTGTATTGCTCTAAACTTCCCTCTTAGAACTGCTTTTGCTGCATCCCATAGGTTTTGGGTTGTCGTGTCTCCATTGTTATTTGTTTGTAGGTATTTTTTGATTTCCTCTTTGATTTCTTCAGTGATCATTTCGTTATCAAGTAGTGTATTGTTTAGCTCCATGTGTTTGTATTTTTAACAGATCGTTTCCTGTAATTGATATCTAGTTTCATAGCGTTGTGTTTGGAAAAGATACTTGATACAATTTCAATTTTCTTAAATTTACCAAGGCTTGATTTGTGACCCAAGATATGATCTATCCTGGAGAATGTTCCATGAGCACTTGAGAAAAATGTGTGTTCTGTTGTTTTTGGATGGAATGTCCTATAAATATCAATTAAGTCCATCTTGTTTAATGTATCATTTAAAGCTTGTATTTCCTTATTTATTTTCATTTTGGATGATCTGTCCATTGGTGAAAGTGGGGTGTTAAAATCCCCTACTATGAATATGTTACTGTTGATTTCCCCTTTTATGGCTGTTAGTATTTGCCTTATGTATTGAGGTGCTCCTATGTTGGGTGCATAAATATTTACAATTGTTATATCTTCTTCTTGGATCGATCCCTTGATCATTATGTAGTGTCCTTCTTTGTCTCTTCTAATAGTCCTTATTTTATAGTCTATTTTGTCTGATATGAGAATTGCTACTCCAGCTTTCTTTTGGTTTCCATTTGCATGCAATATCTTTTTCCATCCCCTTACTTTCAGTCTGTATGTGTCTCTAGGTCTGAAGTGGGTCTCTTGTAGACAGCATTATATAAGTCTTGTTTTTGTATCCATTCAGCCAGTCTGTGTCTTTTGGTGGGAGCATTTAATCCATTTACATTTAAGGTAATTATCGATATGTATGTTCCTATTCCCATTTTCTTAATTGTTTTGGGTTTGTTATTGTAGGTCTATTCCTTCTCTTGTGCTTCTTGCCTAGAGAAAGTCCTTTAGCATTTGTTGTAAAGCTGGTTTGGTGGTGCTGAACTCTCTCAGCTTTTGCTTGTCTGTAAAGGTTTTAATTTCTCCATCAAATCTGAATGAGATCCTTGCTGGTAGAGTAACCTTGGTTGTAGGTTTTTCTCCTTCATCACTTTAAATATGTCCTGCCACTCCCTTCTGGCTTGCAGAGTTTCTGCTGAAAGATCAGCTGTTAACCTTATGGGGATTCCCTTGTGTGTTATTTGTTGTTTTTCTCTTGCTGCTTTTAATATGTTTTCTTTGTATTTAGTTTTTGACAGTTTGATTAATATGTGTCTTGGCGTGTTTCTCCTTGGATTTATCCTGTATGGGACTGTCTGTGCTTCCTGGACTTGATTATTTCCTTTCCCATATTAGAAAAGTTTTCAGCTATAATCTCTTCAAATATTTTCTCAGTCCCTTCTTTTTCTCTTCTTCTTCTGGGACCCCTATAATTCGAATGTTGGTGTGTTTAATGTTGTCCCAGAGGTCTCTGAGACTGTCCTCAATTCTTTTCATTCTTTTTTCTTTATTCTGCTCTGCAGTAGTTATTTCCACTATTTTATCTTCCAGGTCACTTATCTGTTTTTCTGCATCAGTTATTCTGCTTTGTTCCCTTGTAGAGTATTTTTAATTTCATTTATTGTGTTGTTCTTCGTTGCTTGTTTCCTCTTTAGTTTTTCTAGGTCCTTGTTAAATGTTTCTTGGATTTTCTCTATTCTATTTCCAAGATTTTGGATCATCTTTACTATCATTATTCTGAATTCTTTTTCAGGTAGGCTACCTATTTCCTCTTCATTTATTAGGTCCTGTGGGTTTTTACCTTGCTCCTTCAGCTGCTATGTGTTTTTCTGTCTTCTCATTTTGCTTATCTTACCGTGTTTGGGGTCTCTTTTTCGCAGGCTGCAGGTTTGTAGTTCCCGTTATTTTTGGTGTCTGTCCCCAGTGACTAAGATTGGTTCAGTGGGTTGTTTAGGCTTCCTGGTGGAGGGGTCTGGTGCCTGTGTTCTGGTGGATGAGGCTGGATCTTGTCTTTCTGGTGGGCAGGTCCACGTCTGGTCGTGTGTTTTAGCGTGTCTGTGGCCTTATTATGATTTTAGGCAGCCTCTCTGCTAATGGATGGGGTTGTGTTCCTGTCTTGCTTGTTTTTTTACATAGGGTGTCCATCACTGTAGCTTGCTGGTCGTTGAGTGAAGCTGGGTCTTGGTGTTGAGATGGAGATCTCTGGTGGATGTTCGCCATTTGATATTACGTGGAGCTGGGAGGTCTCTTGTGGACCAGTGTCCTGAATTTGGCTCTCCCACCTCAGTGGCACAGCCCTGATGCCTGGCTGGAGCACGAAGAGCCTTTCATCCACAAGGCTCACAATAAAAGGGAGAATAAGTAGAAAGAAAAGAAAAGAAAAGAAAGAAAGCAAGCAAGCAAGAAAGAAAAAGAGGATAAAATAAAATAAAGTTAGATAAAATAAAATAAAGTTATTAATATAAACAATAATTATTAAGAAAAAAAATTTTTTAAAAAGAAAAAAAAAAAAAAAGGACGGACAGAACCCTAGGACAAATTGTGAAAGCAAAGCTATACAGACAAAATCTCACACAGAAGCATATACATACACACTCACAAAAAGAGAAAAAGGGGGAAATAATCATATATCTTGCTCTCAAAGTCCACCTCCTCAATTTGGGATGATTTGTTGTTTCTTAAGGTATTCCACCGATGCAGGGTACATCAAGTTGATGGTGGAGATTTAATCCGCTGCTCCTGAGGCTCCTGGGAGAAATTTCCCTTTCTCTTCTTTGTTCCCACAGCTCTCAGGGTTCAGCTTTGGATTTGGCCCCACCTCTGCATGTAGGTCGCCTGAGAGCGTCTGTTCTTCCCTCAGACAGGACGGGGTTAAAGGAGCCGCTGATTCGGGGGCTCTGGCTCACTCAGGCAGGGGGGAGGGAGGGGTATGGATGCGGGGTGAGCCTGTGGCTGCTTTCCTCATTAACAAAGAATGTGTTCTTCATTATGGTTCGTACACACTTGTGTTAATTAGGACTTTAAAATTCTGTTTCTATATTAACCATAATTAATTATTCATCTTTACAATATATTGCAGATCAAATTGCTATCTTGATGTGTATTCATTTATAAACAATAGAGTCAATGTTAATCATATTTTTATGCCTTTTTAGAAAAACAAACAAACTTGCTTTATTTTCAGTTACAAGTGTTGATTCGGAATCTGAGTTTTCACTTCCTGACATTTCTCACAAGGTGCCATCATCTGAGCTTTGTTGTGAATGATTCATTTTAGAGGAAAGCACATTTAAGAAAGCAAGTTTGATGGTGAACTGGGAAACATTCCATTCACTCCTTTTTTACCTCAGGTAATGGAGTAACTATCAAGTATCTGAAACATTTTCCTTTTAAGCACCAAATTTAACATTTATTGTAACATAGGCATTTTTCTAAAATTGCACTATTTTATGCTTTTGTGGAAAGAAGTTTCTAATG
Source organism: Tursiops truncatus (assembly GCF_011762595.2). Classification (NCBI taxonomy): domain Eukaryota; kingdom Metazoa; phylum Chordata; class Mammalia; order Artiodactyla; family Delphinidae; genus Tursiops; species Tursiops truncatus. Next base: position 99,644,353 of record NC_047037.1, read on the forward strand.
AAAAACTTTTCTTGATGCTCAAGCATATAATTATGAATGTTATTGTATTCTTTTAAATAAAAAATACTTAAAATTACTGAAGTATATAAAATTATCTACTCACACTTAAAGGCCCTAAACTTATATGATTTGTAAATTCTGTAGTTTTTCAGAATCTCTGGCATCTTGTTCAGTGAGACAATACCAAACTAACTTTCTTTTTGTAATTGAGAATTAGTATCTAGCAGTCATTAATACAACAGGTCATAAGCTTTGCTTCAGAAAAATCGTGTTTGAGTACAGGGTATATCATGAAACTTGGTTAAATTAATTAATGACGCCTCAGTTGATGACAATAAGAGGATCTAACCTAGAGTGTTGTGCTGAGATTTAATTAAAATCGAGCATGTAGAGCTACTAGAGTAGTAATAAGCAGTCAATAAATGTCATCAATTGCTAATACTATGACTTTAATGCATACTAGTTACACATTTGAGCTAAAATCTGAGAGATGAAAAGTCAACCATGCAAAGACTGGAGTAAAAAATATTCCAAGCAAAGTTGCAACTGAGACATCCTTGAAGTAACAAGAGTATTTTTGAGTCACAGATATGAAGTCAGTATGCTTTTAGTAAAAATCTGAAATAAAGTTGGAGCTGTAAGAACCCTTCATGAAGGGCCTATAGAACATGGCAGAAAGTCTGGATTTTCCCTTAAACTCATTGCATGAATTTAAGTAATGGAATGGTCATGATTTGATTTCTGTTTTAAAAATATTACTCTCATTGCTTTTTATGTAGGAAAGTCTATGTAGATAAGTGTAGGGAGACAAGAGGTGTAGTATAGGTAAAAAAAAGTAATGGTGAGGCAGATTAGGGTAGTTTTCATAGAGAGTGAAAGGAAAAGATGTTTCTCTCTTATGTTTTATTCTTGGATTCCATAAAATTTGATCTGTGATTCCCTAAGGGAATTATAGGCTTACTCATTTTTTCATGCTTTCACATGCCAGTGTTATCCTATACAAATATATATATTTGTGCATATATATATGTATATCCATTTATATATCACCACTTTATGATTACAACATCCCCTTGAGTTTGTTATATGTTGAATTGTGTGCCCCCTGACCAGATTCATTGGTTGAAGATTTAATCCTCAGTATTATAGAATGTGACCTTATTTTCAAGTAGGTTGTGGCCAATGTAATTAGACAAGTTTAGATGAGGTCATTCTGGAGTAGGATGAGCCCTTAATCTAATGATGAATGGTGTCCTTATTAAAACAAACAAACAAAAGATGTCATGCAGAGATACTTGGCACAGGGAGAACACCAGGTTCAGATTGTAGTTCGGTTACCACAAGTCAAGGAAGTACAAGAAGCTACCAGAGAGAGAGGCCTGGAGCAGTCATTTGCTAGAGAGTTTAGAGGGAACATTGCCCTGCTACACCCTGATTTCAGACTTCTAGCCTCCAGACTATGAGACGATAAATCTCTGTTGTTCTAAACCACCCAGTTTGTGGTACTTTGGTATAGTAGCCCTAGCAAACAATTACACAGTTATATGATAGTACTATCATCTGAAGAAACTAAGACAGAGAGGTTATAAATTCATCTAAGATAAGACAGCAGTAAATATTAGAGCTAAAGTTTAAGCCAAGTTTAAGCTAAAGTTTAAGTCACTCCAGAGACTGAACTCTGAATAATGATGCAAAGCTGCCTGATATGTGACATTGAGATATCCCTTCAGTGTGATGAGTTATGTGCTGTCTCTATATTTTTATCCAATGCATAGAAATTTAAGATTCTTTTTATAGCAGTGAAAATATTTCTCAGAAACTTATATTTGAATCAATTAATTTAGCTTTAAAAATAATAGTTAATTAGTTGGAATTTATAATACTCTGTACGCTTACGATAATTTTTACATTTTACATGAAAGCATATGATAAGTAAGTTTTGTTTAGAAAATATTTTAGGGGACTATCATTAATTAAATATTAGATACTCTTAATAGACTGAATATTTTGTCAATCTTTTTTTAAAAGGTTTTTGACAAACTATGAAATTTGAAAGCCATTGTTTAACTTTTTATCTCCTAATAGTTGTCCAACTATTATTTAATATGACATAGAGAGATGTGATGTACCAAGAAAATGTAGTTTGTAGCCTATTTTTATTCATACTCTTGTATTTTTATGATTATTAAAAGTTTAAGCATAAAGTACACATCTTTCCATCAGTGTTGCTTGTACGAGGGAGGAGCTAAACTGCATTTAAAAGTTTAAGGGAACATTGCAGTGGCCTTGTGCAAAACAGACTTGTTTGCAAGGCTCTCTTCTTAATATTTCCTCATACCGTAGTTCTGTGCTATAAACCCCAAACACCATATTATAATAATTTAAGTATTAAATTGTATTTATAATTACTCAACTTTTAAAGTACTTTTATCCAAAGAATTAAAAAATGACTTAAAATACTAGCTTAATCAGAGAAAAACATTCTTATTTTATTGACAAAAACATGCATACATAAAGAAAATAATTCAGAGGTCATTAAATTATCTACTCTTACCATGTCATGCTGTAGAGGAAGAATCTGACGCTCAAAAAGATGAAATTCTGGGCTAAATTCCCAGAAAGAATAGTGGCACAGCCTAGAGTAATGGCATACTGGTTTCTAAACTTTTAGATTTTTCACTTTCTACTACATTATTCTGCCTGTCATGACTTTACTATATTAGGAAATGATTTTCTTTTAAATCCTCTTTTTCCATATCCTGTCTACTTGTGCCGTGTACTCATTACTATTCGAAGATGTTCCAATGGTCAGCATTGCTATTTTAAAAGACTCTAAATTTCTTAAACATTTTTCTTGCATCTACACTGCAATTTTATAGTTTTGTTTATCTTGAGAACCTATTTTTCTCAAATAATAAATTTACCTTTAAATAGGAAAAGTCAGCTTCCTTCTATTACCATCTCTATATCCATTGCCCTGGAGATATGCTCCGTAATTAGTCAAATGGGCCACCTAATTAGCTGAACTCTAATTTTGATCTGTCTGTTCACTACCTTCTTCTTGACTGAGATAAGCCCTCGGGATCTGAAAGCTTGTCATCATAGTTTCTGACTGTGAAGGGTTATAGTTCACATAATTGCTGAATATTTTATTTGTAATTCAGCCTTTTCTTTGCCTCTTGCTAGGAAAGTACTACTTGCCACAAAAACATATTTGTCTGTCTTAACCTTTCTGACCCAAGCCAGCTCACAATCGCTCAAGCTAGATCACAGTCACAGGTGCAGTTTCTACGTTGAAGTCAAAAACAGATATTGTAATTTTAACCACTCCATACTAAGGAATAAAGGACAAAGGAGAGGTTTGAGGGCATCCCCTCTTCACACTTAATTTTCTTTTTAATGACTCCAGCCCTCTTGGAAAATACCATATGTTTGGCTGAGTGGGCATCTTAGCTTCTTTTTCAGAACATAGCTGGAATTATCTAAGGAGACAGAGACAATATATCTCAGTAAATGTCCCTTAAACAACATAATTCTTCTGTAGAATAATGCATTTTACTAAGCAACACATAAAATCATAGAGATTATTTTAGCTATTGACAAAAATTATATTCTTTAATACATACCAATATGCCACTTGGGGAAAATAATCATTGCAAGTCACAGTACCTTTAAAACAGAATGCTCATTAGGGAGATGTGGTTGTTTGACATCTTTTCATATTGTATTCTGCCAAACACTTAACAAGTATTTTCAGCGATCTTAGGGCATACCTCCTCTTGGGTTTCAGAAAAAGAATGGTTTCATGGTAAAGAAATGAACACTTAATAAGCATTCAGAAAACCTACTGGTTGATTAGCTGACCTATCTTTATGAGTGCGATTCTTCCATTCATTAATATATTTGATAACCACTTTCCTAGGAAATGAAGGAAAATTGTTTTCACCAATTAAGGCATTAACTAATCATATGATAGATTAAAATGAAGCCCTTTTCCTGAAAGCAGAGTCCAATAAGGTTTTCAGTGACTACATCAAGATTTATCCCAATAAATCTCCAAAACTTTTGCTGCCACATTCCCTCCTCAATAGGCTAAAATTTACAAGGTTGAGGAGATAAAACTTAAACTGATTGAATTTTTATTCTTCTGTTCACTGTACATACTTATTACCCAAGACTCAGTCATTCATCGTATTAAAAAATAAATCAGGAAATATAGATAAGACAAACAAAAGAAAAAAAAGAATAAACATCACCCTAAATCCAACCACACAAAATTAAGCACTCCTATCATCTTGTATAAAGTCTTTCAGGTTTTTCCCATGATATTATGTTGATACACTGTTGGCATCACAACACACTCTGTTCTATAATCTGTATTGGTTACTAAATATTTTTATTCATCTTTTTCTATCAAGAAACATATAACTACATTTTCATTTCACAGGGCTGTATGTAGTATAATAGCTTTAATATTCCATAGTTTTGATATGCAGACCCCTATTCTGGACCTTAAATTGTTTTCAGATTTACAGAAGTATTTACAAATAGCCATCTTATATATGGTTAACCATATATTCAAAATGATTTACATGAAATTTCATCTGTAGCATACACATGTTTTTTGTATTTGTATGTTGTCCTAGCTTTTCTTTAATTTTCATTAATTATTGACATTTTAGTATTATTGGTATATTTTACTATACTGTATCCCAAAACAGATCTGAATAACCCATTTATCTGTTAGTCATTTTAAGAATAATGGTGTTGCAGGAAGAAGAATTTATGTATTTTATGCATTCTTCCCATTTCATCACATGGAACATGAAAAAAGACGTGTATGTAAGTGTCTAAATTGAATACAATTAATTACATTTTTGTTTCATCAAGGGCATTTAAAAAGTGAAACTGGCATTTTTATTTTGCTTTGAGTAGATGGCTTTGTAGAATATAATGACTATGAGCATAGTTTGGTGCCACTGTCAGAACTGTTACCCACCATTTCTTTTGGACCATCAGTGCCAATGTTAGCATAGTGAAAAAAGGCAAAGCATGCCTTGGTATTATTATGAAATTAGTTTCCACTTTGGGTCTCCCCAAAAGAAACTTAGAGTCATCTCTCAGTTAAAAAACCACTTTTGTCTACCACTGACCTAATGAGACTGACTTAGTTATGTTGTCCATGTAGTCTTAGAAGCATTCTCTCAACAAGTATCTACTGAGCACATTTCTAGTCTGTGGAGACACATTAATGAACCAAATAGTGAGTCAAACTCACTGATGTCTTTTAAAGTACAGAATAGTCATCATATGTGAAAATATTGAAAAAATATTGAATAGAAGCTGATTATTGCAGAATATTGTAAGATCTTGGAAAATGCTATTCATGATAAATTGATTTTTTTTGTTTTTTTATTTTAAAGGGCTGATCTTTTTTTTTTAAATAGATCTTTATTGGAGTATAATTGCTTCACAATACTGTGTTAGTTTCTGTTGAACAACAAAGTGAATCAGCCATATGCATTCCTATATCCCCATATCCCCTCCCTCTTGAGCCTCCCTCCCATCCTCCCTATCCAACCCCTCTAGGTCATCACAAAGCACCAAGCTGATCTCCCTGTACTATGCTGCTGCTTCCCACTAGCTATCTATTTTACATTCGGTTGTGTATATATGTTGCTGCTCCTCTCACTTCACCCTAGCTTCCCTCTCCCACCCCCGCGTCCTCAAGTCCATTTTCTATGTCTGCGTCTTTATTCCTGCCTAGCCACTATGTTCATCAGTACGATTGTTTTTTCTAATTCCATATATATGTGTTATCATATGGTATTTGTTTTTCTCTTTCGGACTTACTTCACTCTGTATGACAGACTCTAAGTCCATCCACCTCACTACAAATAACTCAATTTCATTTCTTTTTATGGCTGAGTAATATTCCATTGTATATATGTGCCACATCTTTATCCATTCATCTGTCAGTGGACATTTAGGTTGCTTCCATGTCCTGCCTATTGTAAGTAGTGCTGCAATGAACATTATGGTACATGTCTCTTTTTGAATTATGGCTTTCTCAGGGTATATGCCCAAAAGTGGGATTGCTGGGTCATATGGTAGTTCTACTTTTAGTTTTTTAAGGACCCTCCATACTGTTCTCCATAATGGTTGTATCAGTTTACATTCCCATGAACAGTGCAGGAGGGTTCCCTTTTCACCACACCTTGTCTAGCATTTATTGTTTCTAGATTTTTTTTGATAATGGCCATTCTGACTGGTTTGAGGTGATACCTTACTGTAGTTTTGATTTGCATTTCTCTAATAATTACTGATATTGAGCATCTTTTCATGTGCCTCTTGGCCATCTATTTGTCTTCTTTGTTGAAATGTCTATTTAGGTCTTCTGCCCATTTTTTAATTGGATTGTTTGTTTTTTGATATTGAGCTCCATGAGCTGTTTGTATATTTTGGAGATTAATCGTTTGTCCATTGTTTCATTTGCAAAATATTTTCTCCCATTCTGAGGGTTGTCTATTCATCTCATTTATGGTTTCCTTTGCTGTGCAAAAGCTTTTAAGTTTCATTAGGTCCCATTTGTTTATTTTTGTTTTTATTTCCATTACTCTAGGGGGTGAGTCAGAAAAGATCTTTCTGTGGTTTATATCAAAGAATGTTTTTCCTATGTTTTCCTCTAAGAGTTTTATAGTGTCTGGTCTTACATTTAGGTCTTTAATCCATTTGGAGTTTATTTTTGTGTATGGTGTTAGGGAGTGTTCTAATTTCATTCTTTTACATGTAGCTGTCCAGTTTTCCCAGCACCACTTATTGAAGAGGCTGTCTTTTCTCCATTGTATGTTCTTGCCTCCTTTGTTGTAAATTAAGTGACCATATGTGTGTGGGTTTATCTCTGGGCTTTCTATCCTGTACTGTTGATCTATGTTTCTGTTTCTGTGCCAGTACCATACTGTCTTGATTACTGTAGCTTTGTAGTATAGTTTGAAGTCAGGGAGCCTGATTCCTCCAGCTCAGTTTTTCTTTCTCAAGATTGCTTTGGCTGTTCAGGGTCTTTCATGTTTTCATACGAATTGTAAAATTATTTGTTCTAATTCTGTGAAGAATGCTATTGGTAGTTTGATAGGGATTGCATTGAATCTGTAGATTGCTTTGAGTAATACAGTCATTTTCACAGTATTAATTCTTCCAATCCAAGAACATGGTATATTTTTCCATCAGTTTATGTCATCTTTTATTTCTTTCATCAGTGTTTTATAGTTTTCTGAGTACAAGCCTTTCTCCTCCTTAGGTAGGTTTATTCCTAGGTATTTTATTCTTTTTGTTGTGATGTTAAATGGGATTGTTTCCTTAATTTCTCATTCTGATTTTTCATTGTTGGTGTATAGGAATGCCAGAGATTTCTGTGCATTAATTTTGTATCCTGCAACCTTACCAAATTCATTGATTAGTTCTAGTAGTTTTCTGCTGGCATCTTTAGGATTTTCTATGTATAGTATCATGTCATCTGCAAACAGTGACAGTTTTACCTCTTCTTTTCCAATTTGGATTCCTTTTATTTCTTTTTCTTCTCTGACTGCCATGCCTAGGCCTTCCAAAATTATGTTGAATAATAGTGGTGAGAGTGGACATCCTTGTCTGTTCCTGATCTTAGAGGAAATGCTTTCAGTTTTTCACCACTGAGTATGGTGCTTGCTGTGGGTTTGTCATATATGGCCTTTATTATATTGAGGTAGGTTTTGGGTTGTCATGTTTTGATTGTCATTTTTTTCTATGTTTTATTAACATTTCTTCTTTGATTTTTATGCCCATTTCTGGAGAGTTTTTATCATAAATGGGTATTGAATTTTGCCAAAAGCTTTTTCTGTATCTATTGAGATGATCATATGGTTTTTATTCCTTAATTTTTTAACGTGGTGTGTCACATTGATTGATTTGCATATATTGAAGAATTCTTGCATTCCTGGGTTAAATCCCATTGATCATGTTGTATGATCCTTTTAATATGTTGTTGGATTCTGTTTTCTAGTATTTTGTTCAGGATATTTGCATCTATGTTCATCAGTGATACTGGTCTATAATTTTCTTTTTTGTGTGTGATGTCTTTTTCTGGTTTTGGTATCAGGGTGATGGTGGCTTTGTAGAATGAATTTGGGAGTGTTCCTTCCTCTGCAGTTTTTTGGAAGAGTTTAAGAAGGATTGGTGTTAGCTCTTCTATAAATGTTTGGTAGAATTCACCTGTGAAGCCATCTGGTCCTGGACTTTTGTTTTTTGGAAGATTTTTAATTACAGGTTTAATTTCATTACTTGTGATAGGTTTGTTTATATTTTCTAAATCTTCCTGGTTTAGTCTTGGAAAATTGTACCTTTCCAAGAATTTGTACATTTCTTCTTGGTTGTCATTTTATTGGCATATAGTTGTTTGTAGGAATCTCTTATAATCCTTTGTATTTCTGTGGGGTCTGTTGTGATTTCTCCTTTTACATTTCTAATATTATTGATTTGTATCCTCTCCCTTTTTTTCTTGATGAGTATGGCTAAGGGTTTATCAATTTTGTTTATCTTCTCAAAGAACCAGTTTTAGTTTTACTGATCTTTGCTATTGTTTTCTTTGTTTCTATTTCATTTATTTCTGCTCTGATCTTTATGATTTCTTTCCTTGTATTGATTTTGGCATTTTTTGTTCTTTCTCTGGTTGCTTTAGGTGTAGGGTTAGATTGTTTATTTGAGATTTTTCTTGTTTCTTGAGGTGAGATTGAATTGCTATAAACTTCCCTCTTAGAACTGCTTTTGCTGCATCCCATAGGTTTTGGTTTGTCATGTTTTGATTGTAATTTTTTTCTATGTATTTTTAAATTTCTTCTTTCATTTCTTCAGTGATCTCTTGGTTATTTAATAGCACACTGTTTAGCCTCCTTGTATTTGTGTTTTTTTTCAGTTTTTTTTCCTGTAATTGATTTCCAATCTCATAGCATTGTGGTCAGAAAGGATGCTTGAAACGATTTCAATTTTCTTAAATTTTTCGAGGCTTCATCTGTGACCCAAGTTGTGATCTGTCCTGGAGAATGTTCCATGTGCACTTGAGAAGAGGGTATATTCTGCCACTTGCAGGTGGAATGTTCTATAAATATCAATTAAATCTATCTGGTCTGTTGTGTCATTTACAGCTTGTTTTTCCTTATGTATTTTCTGTTTTGATGATCTGTCCATTGGTATAAGTGGGATGTTAAAGTCCCCTACTATTATTGTGTTACTGTTGATTTCCCCTTTCATTGTTGTTAGCATTTGCCTTATGTAATGAGGTGCTCCTATGTTGGGTGCATAAACATTTATAATTGGTATATCTTGTTCTTGGATTGATCCCTTGATCAGTATATAATGTCCTTCTTTGTCTCTTGTAATAGTCTTTATTTTAAAATCTACTTTTATCTGATATGAGTATTGCTACTACAGCTTTCTTTTGATTTCCATTTGCATGGAATATCTTTTTCTATCTGTTCACTTTCAGTCTATGTGTGTCCCTAGGTCTGAAATGGGTCTCTTCTGGATAGCATATATATAGGCCTTGTTTTTGTATCCCTTCAGCCAGTCTGTGTCTTTTGGTTGGGGCATTTAATCCATTTACATTCAAGGTTATCATTGATATGTTTGTTCCTATTACCATTTTCTCAATTGTTTTGGGTGTGTTTTTGTTTGTCTTTTTCTTCTCTTGTGTTTACCACTTTGAGAAGTTTCCTTAGCATTTGTTGTAAAGCTGGTTTGGTGGTGCTGAACTCTCTTAGCTTTTGCTTGTCTGAAAAGCTTTTGATTTCTCCATTGAATCTGAATGAGATCCTTGCTGGGTAGAGTAACTTGGTTGTAGGTTTTTCTGTTTCATCACTTTAAGTATATCCTGCGTCTCTCTTCTGGCCTGCAGAATTTCTGCTGAAAAATCAGCTGATAACCTTATGGGGATTCCTTTGTATGTTAATTTTTTCCCCCTTGCTGCCTTTAATATTTTTTTTTTGAATTTAATTTTTGTTAGTTTTATTAATATGTGTTGTCTGTGTTTCTCCTAGGGTTTATTCTGTATGGGACTCTCTGTGCTTCCTGGACTTGGGTGACTATTTCCTTTCACATGTTAGGGAAGTTTTCCACTATAATCTCTTCAAATAAGACCCTTTCCTTTTCCCTTCTTCTTTTGGGACCCCTGTAATTTGAATGTTGGTTCATTTATTGTTGTCCCAGAGGTATCTGAGATTGTTTTCAATTCTTTTCATTCTTTTTTCTTTATTCTGCTCCTCAGCAGTTATTTCCACCATTTTGTCTTCCAGCTCACTTATTCATTCTTCTGCCTCAGTTATTCTGTTATTGATTCCTTCTAGTGTATTTTTCATTTCAGTTATTGTGTTGTTCATCTCTGTTTGTTCTTTAGTTCTTCTAGATCTTTGTTAAACATTTTTTGTATTTTCTCCATCCATGCCTCCGTTCTATTTCTGAGTTTCTGTATCATCTTTACTATCATTACTCTGAATTCTTTTTCAGGTAGATTGCCTATTTCCTCTTCATTTATTTGGTCTTATAGGATTTTACCCTGTTCCTTCATCTGTGACATATTTTTTGCCATCTCATTTTTTTTTTCTTTTGATGAGTGGGATTGTGTTCCTGTCTTACTGGTTGTTTGGTCTGAGGCTTTCAACACTGGAGTTTGTAGGATGTTGGGTAGAGCTGGGTCTTGGTGCGAAGAAGAGGATCTCTGGGAGACCTCACTCCTGGTGACTCTTCCCTGGAGTCTGAGGTTCTCTGTTAATCCAATGGTTCAGACTAGGAGCTCCCACTGCAGGACCTTTGGCCTGACCCCCAGCTTGTAAACCAAGATTCTGAAAGTGGTGCTGGGTGGCAAAAACATAAAAGAAGAGAACAATAACAAAGTAAAAAATAAAGTAGACTAGGAAACTAACAGATATGTTAGAAAGAATATAAAAATAAAAATATAGATGAAACAATAACCAGAAGGTAAAACAGAACCATAATAGTAAAAAAGAGGAGGAGAATAAAAGAAAAAGGTGGAAAAGGCCTTGGCTGTGGAGAGGGAGGCCTAAGCAGGGGCTGGGTTTGGGCATTGGGCAGGGCCTATACTTAGGACCCATGGGCCTGGAAAAGGCCCTGGGAGGTGTGAGGGGTGGGCCTTAGGCTCAACGGAACAGAAGGGGTCCAGACTTGTCTCCTGTCTCTTGTCTCAGAGGGTGGGGGACCCCTTCTTGGAGTCCAGAAGGCTTCCCAGGGGCTCGAGTGGGTGGGGCTATCTCCCTCCACTTCTCTCCTGCTCCTCCCATCCTGGAGGGCCCCTCCCACCTGCCTCTCCTGTTCTTCCCCGCCTTCCTCCTATACCCCCAGGACCAACGCAGCCCAGGGCGAACCTCTGAGGGTGTAGGACCTGGCCTGAGAGCAGACTTTCCTGGCTGATTGGGCAGGGGAAATGCTGGGTGTGCTCCCCCCTGATCTGAGCCCCCAAGGGTCCCTCTAGGTGTGTGAACCCCTCTCCTCTCTCAGCCACCCCTCCAGGGTGCTGGTCCTGTCCGGCCTCCACCTCTCCTCCCCCTTCAGTCCCCCCGTGTCCTACCAGTTCACTTGGGGATTCCTCCTGTCTCCTTGGGCATTGAGGTCTCTCACCAGCATCTGGCAGCCCCCCTAGTTGTGGGGAGATGTGAACTCTATGTCTTCTCACACCACCATCTTGACTCTATCCCCCCATAAATTGATTTCTATGGGTACTTCAATTTTAAATGAGCTTAAAGGAAAAAACTTGGTAGTTGTCTCATTACTGATGCATTTTTTTAAATAGATGAGTAAATATCTCTAGCACAAAGTGTGTTTAAATAGACCTTTCACCTTTTGATCTTACCTTGAAAATTATTTACTGAATTAACTATTTAGAAATATATAGTAATATATATTATCATGCTGCCTATTTTTTGGAGAGCTAAGATCAATGAAAATTTGTCAGCAAATATAAATCAAAGAAAATGGCTTAATCAAATACCACAAAGATCTGGTGTTAGTGAAATTTTCAGGAAATAAAGCTTAATCAGTGGATTACAAAGTATTTTTATGAATTCCTAGTGTGTTATTTCTCAATATCCCTGTAAAATACCTCTTTGGCAGGGAAAATAGACCCCAGCTGAAAATTATACAGTTAAATCAGTGAAAATTAAGACTTACATCCAACCTATTTCTAAAATCTGAAAAGATTTTTCAGTAGGTAAAAACAGTTGGAGGCATATCAAGGAAGATCTTTGTTGACTTGTAGATGTTACATGTGTCTATCAGGCAAGGCTTCCCTTCTGTCAGGGAAGGCTTTAGGCTTCCCAACAGATTACTGCTTGCAGGTTTACAGATGCCTTATTTTACCAACTATAAAACCTAGGAAACCGGAAATAAATTGTACTTTTCATCCTTATCCTTTATCCTTTCCAAAAACTTTCTGAGACTTCCTTAATCATATTCAATCTGTCAGAATGCTGAGTAGAGGCTGCTGGCCATGGTTTTCTTTTGGGAGTTATAGCTCAACCACATAAGATTTATAGGCAAAACCAAATCAGGAGGAGCCATAGGGCAATGTATTTTCAAATTAAGATATCTGAATGGCAGACCTTACTGAAGCAATAGCACCCAAGTCTAGGAGAGATGTCCTGTATAAAGGTACTAAAGATGTTAGGCTTTGTATTCATCTGTCTCAAGCTGTAGCCTGGAGAGCAGGATGCTCTAACCTCCCAGATGAATAGTGGTAATAGTGAAGGAATAGTCCCATATTTTCTTCCTTGGCAAATATTAGGTCTATTTCAACATATATTTTGTCAAAGATAAGCAGAAAAAAATATTAAAAAATCCAAAATATGGAATATATTTTGAAAAAGAAGAAAAAAGAAATAATATTATAGAATAGTAGGTGAAGCTGTCCACAATCAATGAAATAAAGGAAAAATATTTAGACAGATTAGATTTATGTTCTTTAAAAGGTACAAGAAAACATCACCTCAATGAAATGAAAGTGAGAGGTCATAAAGCACAATCAAGAAGAATGATAGCAGACCAAGGATTCATAAGATCCTAGTGAGGTATAAGCACTTAAATGAAGACAGAGAAATTAAAAGTTAATTGAAAATGTAATAGCAAAATTATAATTCATTTACTTAGGAAACTGGAAAAAATGCACTGAGGAAAATTGCAACAGTGATTCTCAGGACGTTTAGAGAAAGTCCCCTAGCATATCAAGTATAAGGCATATAAGCCAAACTTTCCAAGAATGAGATGGTTGGCATTGAGGAGAAAGGAAAAAAAAATGATACAAACTTATAATATTAACTTACTTGCATGAAGGAAAAAAGATAATCAAACTTATGATAGAAGAAAGGCAACTTCCTGATTTGATAAATTACCTGGCTAGCTGTCACCAAAGTGCTTACTGAATCCAGACAAAGTTAGTGAAAAGATAATTTATTACATTTTGAGTTATAATTATAAAGGAAATAACGTATATCCATACAAAAACTATGAAGTTACTTAAAAAACACAAAAAACAAAACAAAAATTATATCAGATTATATTCAGATATCATCTCTGAAAGACTAAATGTCAGGAAAATGTTGATCAATATTTAGAGGTTTAAAAGTAATATTATATTAATTTGTCACCAAGTAATTTTGATTCCAGATACAATAAGGATATAGAAAATGATCTCAACTTCCTACTCAATAGTCACAGAAGAAGGAAGACCAAATTTGTCAATACAAAATGTGTGACAAAAATATTGTGTCCTGGCCCAAGAACTTGACCTTTTTGGTTGCCATGCCAAATACATTTTGATTTTCCAGATGGATTCTTCAGAATTTGCAAACCTGATGATATTCAAATTTCAGATTATTTTACGATCTCCGTTTACTTGGATTCTATTCTTCCCAAACAAAATGTTGTTTGCATATTGGCTGCCAGTGTAAGATACCTACAAAGAGATAATTTTCTAACAAGAACACTTGTGTCCAGATTTCCTTTGAAGTTGTTATTTTGCAGTTCTTGAATATGGTAATTTGGCATATGGCTTATATGTCAATCCAGAATATTTTTGAAATAGAAATATCCTTAGTTTGTGAGAAAAGTTTGTGTCTCAAAGACTTAGGGCAAAATTTTGTACTATGAAATATTTACTAATGGGTATAAGGTCTCTGTGGACCCAAGTAACTTGTTTTACGTTTCTTATTAAAATTCTACTTTAGACATTAGGTTACAAATCTTTGTATCTTTGATTTTCATAGTAACTACAGTAGAAATTTCTATTTTTTCTTCATGTTTTATGTGAGATAATTGAGCATCCAAAAAGATAGGAACATTGACAGTATTCAGTTTTTTGTTTTGAAAGCCTCTTTAATTAGCATATTTTATAGACCTTTGTGCAATATGCAGACAGTAGAAATTCATTTTCATATAAATTCCACCACCACCTTTAAAATCCTGCTTCGGTATATTGAAATTCAATGTATTCATTCTAATTCCTGGCATTCGCCTACAAAGCACACAATATAAATATGTTGTAAATGTTTTTAAAATGTTGTATCTTGAAGCAGATAATATAGAGGTTCCTAAAATTTGATGTGCAATGAAATCTCATGAATCCTAGATTATTCCAGCAATACTTTTATTGCCTCAACTTCTCCGAGATATACTCAATGAATAAAATTGAAAATAGTAGCAGTTGTGGTATTTTTACTAGTATCATCAGTGAAACATTTATCACTTGTTTTAAAAGCATGATAAGCTCAGATTTCTTTTTTTTTAATTGAAGTATAGTTGATTTACAGTGATGTGTTAATTACTGCTGTATAGGAAAGTGATTCATCTGTATATATATACATTCTTTTTTTCTTTTTATATTCTTTTCCATTATGGTTTATCATAGATATTGAATATAGTTCCCTGTGCTATACAGTAGGACCTTGTTGTTTATCCATTCTATAGATAAAAGCTTACATCTGGGGCTTCCCTGGTGGCGCAGTGGTTGAGAGTCCGCCTGCCGATGCAGGGGACACGGGTTCGTGCCCCGGTCTGGGAAGATCCCACATGCCGCGGAGCGGCTGGGCTCGTGAGCCATGGCTGCTGAGCCTGCGCCTCTGGAGCCTGTGCTCCGCAACAGGAGAGGCCACAACAGTGAGAGGCCCGCGTACGGCCAAAAAATGCTTACATCTGCTAACCCCAACCCTCCACTCTATCCCTCTCCCAGTCCCCTCCCCCTTGGCAACCACCAGTCTGTTCTTTATGTCCATGATTCTGTTTCTGTTTCATAGATAACGTTCATTTGTGTCACATTTTAGATTCCACGTATAAGTGATATCATATGGTATTTATCTTACTCTTTCTGACTTACTTCACTTAAGTATGACAATCTCTTGTTGCAAGCTCAGGTTTCTTAATTAGGAGAGTATAGTTCACTTTAGGCATACTGCAACAATGAAATGATAAAATGGGAAAGCTTCTCTGATAGCCGCATTTTGAAAATGCCAGATCCTTGTTTAGGGCTCAACATCTGGGAATGATATGCTGTGGCTATTGTATCTGGACACTGAGTAATCCCTCCGTTTTTGAGAAATATAGCTCAAGTTTGCTGCTAAGTTGGTTTCTGTCTTTCTTTGATAGATATGTGATGAAACTGTGTATATTTAACTAGAGAAATTAATGGATGCTAGTTATAACTTTGCTAGAGGTGTATACTATTAAAATTCTTTGAGTCACATGTTGGAGGATGTAGTTACTAGAATTGCTATATTTTATTTGGATAGAAGAAAATAGAACTAAATTTGGATACCCATCAAAAACAAATGTTTTCTGAAATTGAAGCCTTGTATAAACCAAAGAGGTGCAACTGGCCATCACATCTCCTTATATATTTGAAATAAGGGGATTTTGTAATGGGACTGCTGAAGTCAGAATAAATTGTTCTGTCATATATAGTAGTTTTCTGGTATGAGTTATATTTCTTTTATGTGGGGAATAGAATGGAATTGTTACTGTGTGCATGCATGTGCAAGGACTCCTTGGTAAAAACCATAATGGAAAATAAAATTACCCTTTTTCATCTTGAGACAAAACTGCATGTACTAGTTATTTATAGCTGTATAACATTATCCCAAAGTGACTTAAGATAACTATAAGTATAATAAATGTTTCTGCTTATGTTAATAAATGTTTATGGTTATGTTCAGACCCTCATAATTTTGAGCATCTGAAGTGTCTTGATTGGGCAGTTCTCGAACTGGGTTGGGTCTGTTTCTAAGAGACATTAACCAGGGTTGTAGTCTTCTGAAGGCTTAACTGGGTCTGGAAGTTCTACTACAAAGTTTACTCGCACATCTGGCTGGCAAATCGGTGTTGATTGTTGGTGAGAGGTCCTAGTTCCTCTACAAGTGGGCCTCTGTACAGGGCTGCTTCAGTATCCATGTGACATATTGGATGGCTTCTCCAAGAGCAAGTGTGATACAATGAAGGCAGAAAGTTTAATGTGTTTTTTGACCTAACCTCAAAAGTCGCATAGTATCGTGTACAAAATATGTAACTGGCCGCAAATCAGCCTTGTTCACTGTGGGAGGGAACTACACACACATGGGTCCTCATAAGATATCCAGGAGAGTCAGAGTCAGAGGAGGGGAATGTGATGACATAACCAGAGGTCAAATTGATGTGACCATGAGCCAAGGACTGTGGATAGCTTTTGATGCTGAAAAAGGCAAGGAACAGATTCTCCCCTAAAGCCCCCAGAAGAAATGCTGCTCTGGTGACACCTTGATTTCAGCGGTCTGAGATGCATTTTGGACTTCTGACCACCAAATTGTAAGAAACTAAATTTGTATTGTTTATAGCCTCTATGTTTGTGGTAATTTGTTGCAGCAGAAATAGGAAACTAATACAACATTTTCCTGCATATGCCTTGGATTTGGTTTTGCCCAGAAGGCATTGCTTACTTTTAACATGTTTTGCCACCTGGAGAGGCTGGGCATTTTCAAACCCAGAAGGTTGTTGCTCTCTTATGTTCAACAATTTTATTTTAAATCATTCTCTTGCATTTTACTATACACATCAAGAGGAGATGAGATGGCACATTCAACTCTCTGCTTGCAAATACTCCTATCTAGATATGATAGTATATTAAGTATTTCATCTCCTTTCCAAATTATAATAGACATACTTTCTACCACTACACAGTCTTCTGCTTTCTCTTGTTTTTCTGCTATTTATTATGAATAGATCACTGAGACTTACGTAAATGCTATTCTGGATAAATTTTGTTAGAAACAGTAAGTTTCCAAAACAGTGGGACTAAGTATGTGCTGTAAATTTATATTTTGTAAAACTAGTGAAATAAAGAATTTGAACTAATTGGGCAATTCAATTTCAAAATTAAATTATTAGGATTTAAAATTAAGAATTCTATTGATAAATATGGGGCCAGTTCATATAACGATTATGTTGATTTTGCCATTATAGTTCATCAAATATTTATTTACATTTATTCTATTTTGGTATAGGTAATGAAAATTTTATTTAGCTATTAAATAATGTTTGCTTTCTTCAATACTATATTGAATTACATATACAATGCATTTTCAAATATATGATTAAATCATATTTTGATTTACACAATAATGGTATTTACAGTATTTTTTTTAGCACAAACATGCTATTCTGTAAAACATTGACATACAATTTTATTTTATTCATTCGACTATGTGCATGTCTCAGTGCTGGTTTATTATGTCATAATAGTTTAGAAAAAATAAACTTGGAATTACATGCTTGCTTGGAAAATACATGTCATTAAATAAACAGTTTCAGTGTAAAATATGATTTTTACTAAACGGATACATCTGAATTAGCACAAATGGAGGTTTTCTTAAAATGTCTGTACATATTGTAATTATTTCTCTAGGAAAATTTCTGCTAGTCCTTTCTCTTGCTACGTTTCTCATATAATTCATCTCACCACTGATAGACTATTCAAAAAGCAGAACTTACAGATTACACTTTTTCTTCAAATCATTCTTAATTGGACAGGCATACAATAAAGCATGATTATTTTATTGGTTGATATTATGTATATGTGTACTCATCAAACATCTTCCTAGTATAATTTCTACATTCCCCCAAATCCAACCTGCTACAGATAATCTCACCTGCTATATTAAGATTCTGTCCCCATTTCCTGCTCTAATCATCACTCTTTAAAAGCAGTTATTTTGTCTCTGGATACATGAAGTGAGATATTAATATGACATTTAGGTTGCTAACATATCCGGCCACTAGCAACAAGTATAATTTCCTAAATTAGTTGGTCATGAAGGAGTCAGGACCTGAATGAATATAATGCAGGCTAGGTAAATTTGCTGTATCAGTTATGAAGTGTTGACGCAAAATTGCTGACTTGTATGGACACCAGAGCAGGGAAAGCATAAACATCAAGAGGTCAAAGTGAGGACACTGAGTGCTTCAAGTTGGATCCAGGGATGCTGGAAGGGAAGTGAGAGGGCATTGAAAACAAACTTAGCCTATTTCAAAATTTTGCCTACAGCTATAATATACCTCTGTAAATATCTCCATCACTGATTTGTGCCTGTCACACCTGTCATTTTGTCACATCATCATTACAGCCTAAATCTTTTTGTGTGTGAAAACTGATTGCTGCCACCTACCAATTCTCATGCTTTTTACAAATATCCATGTATTTCCTTCATCATATCTGATTTTCTTCTGTCTTCTTCACTTTAAAGCATTAACATTTAACTTTATAATTTGATTTCTATTCCTTTTCCAACTAGCAGCCCTCATTTCTCCCTTGTGATTTACAATTAAATTTCTCTTGGCACCTATTCTTTCTCCCTATTTGAAAACAAGAAAAAATAATAATCTAAAGATAAATGTAAATTTCCTAGAGCAATACAAATACCAGTAATTAATGGAAAGAACCACATGATTACTGTATGCCAAGTATAAAATAATTGAATGTATGACTGAAAAACTTAAATTTACCTTATTTCTATCTAGACATGTTTGTTTTCTAGCTAACTCAAATGCTAATTCACATATGAAAATTCCATCATAATGAACCATCCATATGATGATAATCCAAATCTGAGTATCATCATATCAGATCATGTTGTTCTGGGTCTGATCATTTTAGAATACAGACAAATAAAATAAATAATTTTATCTGTTTCCCAAAACATATTTCCTCTGTTCTATTTTTATTTAAAGAAATACCAAGTAAAACTTTTTTTCTTTTTTATCAATAAGAGTTAAGTTTAAGTAGGACTCAGAATGCAAGGAGAGAATACCTTATAAGTGTCACTACACAACTGCTCACAACCAAATTCTGTGAGTCATCCTTGATTTTTTCCCCTCATCTCCACATTCAACCCACTAACAAGTCCTTTTGGTATTACTTCTGAAATATATTTTAAATCTATCCATTTATATCCATTTCTAGTACCACCATCATAGGTCAAACTCTCATTTCATTTTTGATGTACTGGAGTAGTCTTTTAGCTTTGTTTGTTTGTTTTTTTGCTTTTTCCATGCTTGCTGTTTCTCCAACCTCCTGATTCATTTGGGCAGTCTTAACATTTCTCCTGAAGTCTGGTAAAGCTTATGGGCCATTTCCCAGAATAATTGTTTCTAAACAATATTTTGAGTTAAGGGAAAATAATTTTGAATTACAGGGAAAATAATTACAGTTGACCTGAGAACAACAGTGGGGGTGAGGGGAACCACTCCACCATTCAGTGGAAAACCCATCTCTATCTGAGGTTCCACATCTGTGGACTAAACCAACCAAGGATTGTGTAGTACCATGGTATGTAGTTATTGAAAAAAACCCACATATAAGTGGTCTTCTGTACATTTAAATATCCCCTAAATATTTGTAAAGTGTAAATCAATTCATGTCATAATTCTATTTAATGGATTTTCATTTAATTAAAAAAAATTTTTCTGCTTATCATGACCAAAAAGATTCAACTGACCTACCTCTCCAATGTCTACCAATTGTCCCTTACTTACCAGTCTCTAGCTAAAAATATTTTATTTTCCGTCAATACCCAAACTCTTTCTGTCCTCATGGTGTTTGAATTTGATGTTCCCCGTGTCTGTCTTACATGTCACCTTAAATCCTCCTCCAGCCAGATCTCTTTTTTATTGTACACTTAGTTCCCACAAAATTATAGTGTATAAAGTGTTTATTCTTAACTTATTGATCAAATTGGTAACAGTAAATAAAAAATGGTCATTGCTTTCAAAAGCCAATAGTTGAAAGCTTCATTCCAAGGATGGTTAGATTTTTTTTAATGTCTGCACTATTTGAAAAATTTGACATTTTCCATCACCATGTGTCTTGCCTTGAATTTGGACATGATAAAAATGCAATATGTTTTTTTATTGACAGATTGAAATGACAGAGAATGGAGTTTTTTATTAATCTTTTGAAATTGCTTTGTCTATACTCCTGCAAAATATAAAAGAATAAACATACTTTGGGTCATTTTTTAAACTATATTTGGGAAAATCCCAAAACTTAAATATTAAAACAAATTACTTTGTGGTCTAATGAAGTATATAAAAAAATAAGGTTATGTTTTAACATATGCTGTTTTTGAAATTAGTGATTCATGAACATGTATCATATTGCTTAACTGGCTAAGCTCAGCAGTGTGTACTAATAATCAACGACAGAAAAAAAAAAGGGTTAAACCACTAATGGCCTGAAAATTACTGAAGGGTAGTTCCAAAAAATGGATTAAGCTGGGCAAGGATTATTTATGAAAAGAATCAGCTGAGACAAAATGATATAATGTTCATTAAACTAGTGAGGGAAGCAGAGAATGGACTTAAGGACACGGGGAGGGGGGAAGGGTAAGCTGGGACGAAGAGAGAGTGGCATGGACATAAAACACTATCAAATGTAAAATAGATAGCTAGTGGGAAGCAGCCACATAGCACAGGGAGATCAGCTCGGTGCTTTGTGACCACCTAGAGGGGTGGGATAGGGAGGGCGGGAGGGAAGGAGATGCAAGAGGGAAGAGATATGGGAACATATGTATATGTATAACTGATTCACTTTGTTATAAAGCAGAAACTAACACACCACTGTAAAGCAATTATACTCCAATAAAGATGTTAAAAAAAATCATACTTTAAGGGCATTTCCTTAGGGTCAGAATTCAAACTAATAATGCCATTTTGTTCTGAAGTGTTCATTGAAATTTAGTCTGGCATTTTAAAAATTGGGCATAATATGATTAGGAATAGAAATGGTTGTGAATTTCCTGTCAGATAATTAAAAACAAATTTGTTAAGACATTTTAATCTAAAATGATGACGTTTTGCCAATGTTGGCCAAGTTCCTTTGTAATTTTACTGCATTTGATCTTGGAGATTAAAGAGCAAAATTTCTCATTTTTACTTACAAATAGGGTTATGAGTAAGAGGTTTGGCAGTATACATGAAATAGTCTGCAACTTATAAACTGTATCCAGATGTACTTGCTAATTTTTCTCTACCCAAAGAGCATATTTACGCCAGTAAAACTAATACATGTGTTTTCATCACATGTATTTTATATGTACACCTGAATAAAGAAGAAAATTTCTGTTTCATGTAACTTTTTTTTTTTTTTTTTTTTGCGGTACACGGGCCTCTCACTGTCGCGGCCTCTCCCGGGGCCGAGCACAGGCTCTGGACCCGCAGGCTCAGCGGCTATGGCTCATGGGCCCAGCTGCTCTGTGGCATGTGGGATCTTCCCTGACCGGGGCACGAACCCGTGTCCCCTGCAAAGGCAAGTGGATTCTCAACCACTGTGCCACCAGGGAAGCCCCAGGGAAGCCCCCATGTAACTTTAAAACTCTATGAATCTATTTTAGAAGAAAAATGAATAAATGCTTTGATTTTCTCAGTTATTTTGTTATTTCACCAACATAATATAAATAAAATAAGTATGAATTAACACAAATAACAATGTGAGTAGCAGAGACCTTGGGAATGATGAAATATTAGATATGATCAATAATTTAGTTCAGGTAAAAAGTATATGAGTACGTACAGTTCAACATATTCTTGTCTTTATCAGTCCAGTATTAGTCATTTAGAAAGATGTTTAAGAAAATATCTATGATTGCTAAATGGACGTTGAGGCGGATATTTAACAAAAAGTAGACTGTGTATGTATGTGCTGATTGGGGTAAGTAAGGTGGAAGCCTGTTTTATTCTTAGAAGCTCATGGTCTTAGCATATGGTCTTTCCCCTGTTAACAAAATGAAGTTGATAATAATAATTCAAAGATTTTGAAAATGAATGAAACGTTTCAGATCTGTATCTGTGCACTACCAAACAGATTTTGAAATTCTTTAGCATGTGTGTTTAAAATGAGGTCATAATTGGAAATATCTCAACATATGCTCTGTTACTAACATTTTATTTTGTGATTATATCCCTGGGATTCTAAAAGTTGGCTGGTCTCACACAATTTGGTGTCATTCTCAACAAAAACAAAACTAAACAACACTCCCTGACTGGGTAAAAACACCAACTATGACAATATCATTATAATAGACTCATTTAAATATAATTTTATTTGGCTAAGGCCTCCCTGGTTAGCTTGACCACTTTATGATTCCTTTGTTATGCAGTTCTTTTCTGATATTTCAGTACATTTTCAGTAGCATGGACATGCTATTTGTTGGTCGCTCAAGAAGAAAACATGAACATGTTTTTCCTAAGTAAAGTTGTTAATTGTTGCACCTATTAACTGAACCAGGTAACAAATCCTGATAATGCCTCTCATGATAGTAGGGTCAGGGTCTCTCAGACTTTTCACCACCATACTTCCCTGTTATGACTGTAAAACCTTTGTTCCCAGGACATATCTGTTAGGCGATAATAATACAAATTGTTCCTAGAAGCTTGTGACTGTGACTCTTCTGTGCTTCACAATCAGGTTTTCTTACTTGCTGTATTACCTTTTATGTCTCCAGTTTGGGGCCATTGGGGCATAATAATTATTTTATTCTGTTAATGTTGATGTTAACAGTGGTGGCCGGGTGATGAAAACGTAAAGTAGGAATGCAGCTGTTTCCTCTTGATGTTGATGCTAGTGCCTGAGTTTGGACGATGTCTTTCACAGGGGGTAAATATGTCAATGCCAATAGGGCTGATGCATGGACACTCAATGTGCTAAATCTTTGTTTTCCATTTCATTTTATTTTATTTCTATTTCTATGGGGATTTTTTGTTGTTGTTGTTACCTTGTGACTGAACTATGTGCCCATGAGAACTTATGTATAGAACAATCTTTGGGATGGTAAACCCTTATTTAGAATCACCCTGCTCTTCAACTTTGACATAATGACCATGAATCTAATTTGTGAGACTCTACTTACTTTTTCCTTAGGGTGAATTTCTTCATAGGAGGCTACTCATATCTTCTTGCCCAGGCAAATTTGATTTCTAAGCTGTGCACAATGTGGTTTCAAACTTGAATCCTTGATGCTTGGAGCTAAACCAGCCAAATCCCTTGACGATGGCATGGAAGAAGACATAAAAAACACTTTGAAACCAGAAAGTGTGGTGTATATACTGTTGAGTGTTGCAATATTGGCAAAAAAATGTGTTACATCTCTCTTTTTTCCTTTTATAACCAGAATCAATATTCCCAGGTCACTCCACTTTAAAGTTACATGACTATTTATTTTTCAAGCATTAAATACAGGTTTCTTTTAGCATCGATACTTTTTGCTCTACTGAAAGAAAATAGGAAAGGGAAAAAATACCATAGAAGTTGCATTATTTGATAAATTAATCTATTGACATGTGTATGTGTATATATATGTCTGTGTTTAAAGCAACACCACTGTTCTTGAATCGAAAACCAGCAAAAAGAGTAGACAAACAGATAATATCATAGTAAGAAAATTTTCTATTTATTTTGCTATATCATTTAAACAATGTTAAATAAAAGTTACGTTCAGTGCTACTCTCTCATTGAATGTGTGCATTTTTTCTGCAAAATGAATGAACTGTAGCTGATAATATTATCATTGCAACAACAAATGTAAAATAGTAAAATGTTAATGTACTGTGATGTCATTTACACTTGAACATCTATTCTATGTTTTTTGGCCTAGATTTGCTCTGTTAATTACCAACTATGTTTAGTTCCTCTTAGACTAAGCATTTGTTTTGGGCTTCTTCTGTGTAATCTCAAGTTTTCTCCATTAATTTTGGTACCCAAGATAAATTACAAAGTCAAAATAAGCTAAGTTCACCCATTGTGTGTTTCTCATTTCTATAGGATGTGACATTTATGTCCAACTGATAGATTTTCATTTTTCTAATAACTATATAACAGTTGATTCTCCATCCAATTTTAATGGCATTAAAGTCTTTACTTTTTTGTTTGTTTACTAAATATCATAGTAATTTTTCATCATACCTCTTTTTATTTGCATTCAGATTCACATTATTTCTGACAAATAAGCAAACATCTAATTGTTTACAAAGTGAAAGAAAACTTACTGCTTATTTGCAATACTAGTTTTCATATTTAAAATGAAATTATAAAATATTTGCCCTGTATAATATGTCAGGTTAGTAGCTTTTAAAAATTGAGATTTTAAGAAGGCTAATTTCTGAGTGAGTTTATTATTCCTATGTGGATGCACTTCTTCCTTTTTGCTTATTTTAAAACATTTAATAAAATACAACTACTTGTTTTAGGGACAGATGCTGAAATAGGTGTTACAAATTTATGAAATAGGTATAATATTAAAAATTTTATGTGCTTCTGATATCTGATCATTGACATAGGACATTTCTCTTCTTCTTGTGGAAGAATTTAGGATTTTTCCATTATTTCTTTGTTCTACATTTCTCCCTGTTATGCCTAAAGTTGATATTTTGACATTCACTGTCCCAAACTACTCAGAGCTTTTTAAAATTTCATATATTTCCTTCCACACTGTAAACTTATGATTATGTATTTGAATAACTGTCTTCTTCCTTTTCCCTGTTCTCTCTTTCTGAAACATGTAGTAGTTTTTTTCTTTTAGCATTTGAGAGAAGTTTGCCACTTACTTATACAGCTCTGATAATACTTTCTCCTTGCTTCTGAAGAGCAATCTGTTACTTGAATTGCTACTTCTCTGTAGATAAGGTGTTATTTCCATCTTGCTGCTTTCAAGATTTTTTATTTTAGTTTTGGAAGACTGACTATGATGTGCCCTGGATTATGATAGATTTCTTTGGGTATATTGTGTTTGAGGTTTGCTCACTTCTTGAATCTGTAGGTTTATATTTCTTGGCAAATTTAGGAAGTTTTCAGTCATGGTTTATTCAGGACTTTTTTTTAGCCCTGTTCTCTTTCTGCTTGCCTTCTGGGATTCCAATGGCAGAAATGTTAGTTCTTTTGTTATAGTTCCACAGATCACCATGTCTCTATTCATTTTTTTCCCTGTATTTTTTTCTTTGTTATAGTTTCCAATTTATTTGATGTTTATTCTGTCCTCTCCATTCTGCTGTCTCCATTCTGAGCCTATCTTTTGAATTTTTAAATTTTATTTATTTAATTTTTCAGGCATTTTATTTTCATTTGATTCTTCTTTATATCTTCTAATTCCTTGCTGAGTTTTTCTATTTTCTCATTTGTTTCAAGCATGTTCATAATTATTCGTTGAAGCATTTATATGCTGGCTGATTGACTTACTGATTGATTGATTGAGGTACCAAATACTTTTTATTTGTGTTTTCATATGATCATTATAGTGCTTTGATAGTTCTTCTTCTTATTTAGCTTCCTTAAAGTCAAAACTGGAAGGTGGCAGAGCTAAGATGCTGGCTGCTTTAAAATCTTTGTCAAATAATTCTAATCTTGTCATCTTAATGTTCATATATAATTGATAATATTTTTTCATGTAGTTTGAGATCTTCCTGCTTCTTAGTATGATAAATTAGTTTTAGTTGAAATCTGGACATTTGTGTACTATGTTATGAGACTCTGGATCATATTTAAACTTTGTTTTATCTGGGCTTCCTCTGACATCTCTGGCAGAGCTACCGCTTCATTACTGCCAAGTGGGGGTTTATCCCCTTGTCCTCCATTGTTACCTTGGTGGGCACTCCTCATTATTGCTCAGTGGAATGGGAGTTCTGGCTCACCTCTGACAGTTTCCTGAACAAGAGGGGTAGGAGTGCCTCATTACAGCACCCCATATGGCTTCCACTGACACTACAGGTGGGAGTTCTGGGGATAAGTGGTCTCCTTACTGTTGGATAATGATGAGGAGGCCTTTTCTAGTCCCCTCTGACATGACCTCAGAGGAAGGGGGAAGTACCCCTCCTTACTGCCAGATGTGGATAGAAATCCAGGTTCCCTGCATGGTCTCTACTGTTATCTTGGGAGCTTGTTACAGCCCAATGGGGATGAAAGTCCCAGCTCTGTACTCTACCTTCACTGACACCACAGCTGGAGGTAGGGGAATTGGGGCTCCTTGTTACAGCCTGGCAACTGTGGAAATGTAGACTACCTCCTTGGTCTTTGCTGGCAAGGCTAGGAG
The DNA here is from genome assembly GCF_011762595.2 of Tursiops truncatus. Classification (NCBI taxonomy): domain Eukaryota; kingdom Metazoa; phylum Chordata; class Mammalia; order Artiodactyla; family Delphinidae; genus Tursiops; species Tursiops truncatus. Next base: position 99,670,980 of record NC_047037.1, read on the forward strand.
GAGACACAGTTTTCCCATCCTGTGGTGTTTAGTTAGCTAGCACAATTATTCCTGAAAGTTTCCTGTTTTTTCTATGCTGTGCTGCCCCTTCCTGAGTCTGTTGACTTTTGTTGGGGCTTTTTAAAAAATATTGTGCCTATTTTTGTATTTCCAGATTCTTTAGCATCAAATTTGTAGTATAGGAGGCAAAACGAAAACCCAGGCAAGTCACTACCATTTTGTTCTTTGGACATGAGATTCCTAGCTGGTTGCTGTCTTCTCTCTACCTGTATTCTTATGTATGTCTTATATGTAATATCCAGAGTTTCTATTTATACTTAGAAGGTGGAATAGGGAAAAGTATATCAACTCTTTCTTCTTGGAAATGGAAGCTCTTGTTCTATTAATTTTAAACTTTTGCTGCCTGTTCTTAATTTCTAATTTTTTTTCTGATTCTCTTTGTTGCTTTATTAGAACATCACAGTTCTTGTGAACCAGGTCAAAGTATTCTCTTATCCATAGAATGATATTATTACATATTTATTTATAATTTTATTTTCCTTTCTGCATTAACTCTCTTTACTTATGTTTCCATTGGTTCTACTTGTTGGTTTTGTTCTCTTTCTTGTATATTAGAGATATTCCATAAGAGATATCCACAGACAGTTTATTATCCTTGTCTGTCTACTTTTATTTATGTTTCATGAGAAGCTAATCAGAAGTTCTAGTAGAGTACCTAGGCTTGTAAACTGATTGGAGTAAAACAAGCGTGACTGGGCAGGGACTTTTTTGTTTCATTGGAGTCCTCTAAATACAATGATTTATAATTTTCTTGTTTGGACAGGTGGCACATAAGTACTTGTACTATTGCAGTAGGGAACTGGCAGTTAAGAAGGAAGGAGAGTAGGAAGGAAAGATGGGAGGAAAAAGATATGGAGAACAACTTTAGTATACTTATTCAGATTACAGAGGAAGAAACAAAATGATGAAAATGACAAGAGAGGAGGAAATGATAGTAATCACTCATGGAAGAGAGAGCCAGAATAAGAATTACTTTCTATTGGAGTAATGGCCCAAAGACAATACATAAAATATAATAGAATCATATGGGTAACAAAGTGTTAAACATATTCTAGGGAAAAATTATTAAAAGAGACCAAATCCAAACAAAAGAGACAAAATTCAAAACTAGGAATAAATGTCTTAGTATAGAAAAAAACAATCTGCCATCAGTCCATGAAAACACAATAACAGGTTGGTTCGTTATTGCTCTTAGACAAAATTGAAATGTGTGATTCGTGGATATTACTTTATTTTCATGGAGAGTAGTTATTTAGGATATCATATATCTCAAAATGCATTTACATTTTATTCACACATAGAAGTCCTCATTTGGTTAAGCAGAAATCATATATTGAATACCTTAGTGATTGTAACTTTCTTATCTAGAGTCCATGTGTTAAAAAAAAAAATCACACTAGAGAGTTAGGTGTGTGGAGATAGTAATTCACTTAGTTTGGATTTAATTTTTTAACATAGACTTCACTTGTCTTTCTGTGTCTGACTTACTTCACTCACTAACGGCAATCTCTAGGTCCATCCACATTGCTGCAAATGGCATTATTTTGTTCTTTTTTTATGGCTGAGTAGTATTCCATTGTATGTATGTGCCACATCTTCTTTATCCATTTCTCTGTTGATGGACATTTAGGTTGATTCCATGTCCTGGCTATTGTAAATAGTGCTGCACTGAACACTGGGGCACATGTAACTTTTTTTTAATATATAAATAAATAAATAAATAAATTTATTTTGGGGCTGTGTTGGGTTTTCGTTGCTGGGTGCGGGCTTTCTCTAGTTGCAGTGAGCGGGGGCTACTCTTCATTGCAGTGTGAGGGCTTCTCACTGCACTGGCTTCTCGTTGTGGAGCATGGGCTCTAGGTGCACAGGCTTCAGCAGTTGTGGCGCACAGGCTTAGTTGCTCCGCGGCATGTGGGATCTTCCCGGACCAGGGCTCGAACCCATATCTCTGCATTGGCAGGCGGATTCCTAACCACTGTGCCACCGGGGAAGTCCCACATGTAACTTTTTGAATTATGTTTTTTTCTGGGTATATGCCAAGAAGTGGGATTGCTGGGTCATATGGTAGTTCTATTTTTAGTTTTGTAAGGAACCTCCATAATGTTTCCATAGTGGCTCTACCAATTTACATTCCCACTAACAGTGTAGGAGGGTTCCCTTTTCTCCACCTCCTCTCCAGCATTTATTGTTTGTAGATTTTTTTGATGATGGCCATTCTGACTGGTGTGAGGTGATACCTCATTGTAGTTTTTATTTTTTATTTTTGGCTGTGTTGGGTCTTTGTTTCTGTGTGAGGGCTTTCTCTAGTCGCGGCAAGCGGGGGCCACTCTTCATCGTGGTGCATGGGCCACTCACTATCGCGGCCTCTCTTGTTGCGGAACATGGGCTCCAGACGCGCAGGCTCAGTAGTTGTGGCTCATGGGCCTAGTTGCTCCACGGCAAGTGGGATCTTCCCAGACCAGGGCTCGAACCTGTGTCCCCTGCATTGGCAGGCAGATTCTCAACCACTGCGCCACCAGGAGAGCCCCTCATTGTAGTTTTGATTTGCATTTCTCTAATAATTAATGATGTTGAGTATCTTTTCATGTGCTTTTTGACCATCTGTGTGTTTTCTTTGGAGAAATGTCTATTTAGATATTCTGTCCACTTTTTGATTGGGTTATTTGTTTTCTTGATATTGAGCTGCATGAGCTGCTTGTGTATTTTGGAGAGTAATCCCTTGTTGGTTGCTTCATTTGCAAATATTTTCTCCCATTCGGAGGGTTGTCTTTTCACTTATATGTGGAATCTAAAAACAAGGGTACAAATGAAGTTATTTACAAAACAGAAGTAGAGTCATGGATGTAGAAATCAAACTTATGGTTACCAGGGGATAAGAGGGGGGAGGGATAAATTGGGCGATTGGGACTGACATATACACACTGCTATATATAAAATAGATGACTAATAAGAACCTGCTGTATAGCAAAGGGAACTCTACTCAATCCTCTGTAATGGCCTATATGGGAAAAGAATCTAAAAAAAGAAAAAAGGAGTGGATGTATGTATATGTATAACTGATTCACTTTGCTCTGCATCTGAAACACACAACATAGTAAATCAACTATACTCCAATAAAAATTTTAAAAAATAAAATAAAATAGACTTTACTTTTAGAACAGTTTTAGGTTCACAGCAAAATTAAGCAGAAAGTACACAGAGTTGCCATATACCCCCTGACCCCACACATTCAGAGCCTCCCTCTATTAACATCCCACACTAGTGTGGTACATGTGTTACAATTGATTAACCTACATCAACACATCATTATCACACCAAGTTTATAGTTTACATTAAGATTCACTCTTTGTGTAGTACATTTTGACAAGTGTATAATGACATGTATTCACCTTTATATTATCACACAGAGTATTTTTACTGCCCTAAAAATCCTGAGCTCTGCCTATTTGTCCCTCCCTCTACCCTGACCCCTGGAAACCACTGTTCTTTTTACTGTCTTCATAGTTTTGCCTTTTCCAGAAAGCCATATAGTTGGAATCATACAGTATGTAGACTTTTCATATTACCTTCTTTCACTTATTAATATGCATTTAAAGTTCCTTCATATCTTTTCATGGATTGTAGCTCATTTCTTTTGAACACTGAATAATATTGCATTGTTTGGATATACTACAGTTTGTTTATCCATTCGCCTATTGAAGAACATCTTGGTTGCTTTCAAATTTTGGCAATCATGAATACAACTACTATAAACATCCCTGTGCAGGTTTTTGTGTGGACATGTTTCCAAACCACTTGAAAGAATACCAAGGGGCATGATTGCTGGATCATGTGGTAAGAATATATTTCATTTTGTAAGAAACTGCCAGTCTTCCAAAGTAGTTGTGACATTTTGCATTTCCACCAGCAATGAATGCGAGTTCCTTTTGTTTCATATCCTCACCAGCACTTGGTGTTGTGAATGCTTCAGTTTTTGTCCATTTTAATAGGTGTATGGTCATATCTCAGTGTTGTTTTAATTTGCCATTCCTTTATGACATATGATGTTGGGCATTTTTTTCATATGCTTACTTGCCATCTGTGTATCTTCTTTGGTCAGGTGTCTATTCAGATCTTTTCTCCAGTTTTTAATCAGCGTTTTTATATTCTCATTGTTGATTTTTAATAGTTTTAATTGATTGATTTTTAATTCTTTTTATATTTTGGATAGTACTCTTTTTTTTTTTTGCGGTACGTGGTCCTCTCACTGTCGCGGCCTCTCCCGTTGTGGAGCACAGGCTCCGGACGCGCAGGCTCAGCGGCCATGGCTCATGGGCCCAGCCGCTCCGCGGCATGTGGGATCTTCCCAGACCGGGGCACGAACCTGTGTCCCCTGCATCGGCAGGTGGACTCTCAACCACTGCGCCACCAGGGAAGCCCCGGATAGTACTCTTTTATCAGATATGTCTTTTGCAATTTTTTCCTAGTCTGTGGTTTGTTTTACTTTCTTGACATTATCTTTCAAAAGTAGAAGTTTTTAATTTTAATGAAGTCCAGGTTAATTATTTCTTTCATGGATTGTATCTTTGGTGTTGTATTTAAAAAATTGTCACCAAACCCAAGATCATCTCTATATTTTAAAACACATTTGAAAGGCAAATAGACAAAATGTATCAACAGTAAATTTTTAAATTGGCTTCCAGTAGCCCAAAGTTTGACTGATACTTGTGATATTTTATAGAAAGTGAATGGTTAGATAATCATTTTTAGACTAGATGCAAAAATAAAAGAATGCTTTGTTAAATGCCACTTAGTGATTTGGTTGCTGGGAGAAGGGTACTTGGGTATGTAACTGGTTGCCAGTTACCTTTTAACTCTATGTATTTGAACTACACCCCCCCCCAAGCGCACGCGCATGCGCACGCGCACACACACACACACACACACACACACACAATTTCTTCCTTATTTAGAAGTGAAATCTTTCCTTTAGCCCATCTGAATCTTGATTTTTGGGGTTGTGTGGGGAGAAGGAAATAATTGTTGTCTCCTTTTTTGAACTCTTTGGAACTTCTTTAGAGCATACAAGCTGCACACTATCTTTTAGTCACTTCTCTAGTATTTTTAAAATGCTTTTATATTATTTCATACACGCAGTTATTTTCCCATCTTCTAGATGCAGATTTCCTCAGCCCAGTACAAGAAGACTCTCTTACTAAGTTTCACATTTTATTGCATCCATAACTGAGTTAAGATATAAAATCTGAGCATGGTGTAGTCAGCAGGTGTCAGGTACCCTGCAGGAGAAGAAAGGATGGAAAGAAGCCTGGTTACTGTATGTGACACCAAGACCCTTTACTCTAAACTGGGTAGGGAGATAAAGAATAAGCAAAAGTTGAGCAGAAAACAGAGAATATAGAATGGAAATAATTATTTCCCAGGGTAGAGATCACTGAAAATTAGTACTTTTTGTATGGGAATTATAGAGCAATGTATACTTCCTGCGAAGACTTGATTTTAAGATGAACATGAATCCAGAGAGGTAGCCATGATGACAAGTATTCAGATAACCTCAGGGGATATGTTTGGGAAAATGGTCCTCAAATCAATAAGAAAGTGAAAGCTTAATTTAAAAATTCTTATTAGTCAAGAAATGAAAATATTTGATTAACATTAATATATTTAATTAATAATCAGATTTAGTAATAAATAATTTTGTTCACTTGTCGGAAAAATATGTGTTCCAATCACATTACTCTCTCATAAAATATTTAATTAAAAAAGTTGCTGGTAATTTCTAAGATGCTCTAAATTACCTAAAAATATTAAAAACTATTTTCAATAATCTTGTAATTGAACTAAGAGAAAATTATTTCTGTTCAAACAATATATTTGGTGTCATATTTAACTCTAAATTTCTGTCATAAGTCTTATATTTGAGGAGTGTTTAAGCCTTTTTATATAAGGAGAGGTTTTTATAGAATTACCACTGTTTTGCTGTCCATCTGGACTTAAATATCTTTAATGAACAATTTAATCTGGAAAACATTAAACCTAGAAGAAAACATTAAACCTATTGCAATTCCAAGTGAGTTCAGTTTGTGTGATAATTATGAATCACCAGGTTTAATATAGAATCTTATTTACAAAGAGCCTTCCTATCTGTGTTCTGGGTGGTTCTCTAATAATTGTCAGAAGGATTCTGGATATTCACTGTTTATACATAACATCTAGTTAAATATGTTTTCTGCATCTCATGCTACTCTGTTTTATTTACAAAATTTCCTTTCTGAACTTCAAGCCTGAGTGACTTCTTCCTGATGCAGGTGAAATTCTAGTAAAGCTAAGGTTTTGATCAATGACAATTAGAAGCTTTCTAGCCAAGCCAAACTCTATCACATTTCTTTATTGTGTTTTCTAACTCATGTAGTTAACATGTAGCGGTTATTTGCTTGTAATTTTCTTTTGAGAAATCACATTATTAAAGGTAACTTTCTATTTTTACTATATCTGAATCAGTTTAAAACAGATAATTTAGATACTAGCTTTACCATGTTTCAATTTTATTTATAGATATTTATTTAAATAAAGCAATAATATCATAGAAAAACAGAAGATTTTACAAGTCTTTGTAAAATATATAAACTTACAATTTATTATATAAATGCATGCTGTTTTCCTCACCTTTCACTCATTAATTTTTGAAACAATTATCTTGATAAGACAACTTACAAATGAGGGAAAAGACTGTTTTGAATCAAGGGGAGAAACTATTCAAAAATTTTTCTTAAGTCTTAACCTGAGGTACATAAAGTGCTCCTTTAGAAGCAAAGGGAAAATGTGGGAAAGGGCAATGAGTGCATAAATGTGTACCCTGATTTACCAAAGAAAATCGTTGGGAAGAGGAGTAAATACCATGTTTATACACTTATTTACAAATCATGGGTTGTTTTTAAAAAGATGAATAAATTGTGGTAAATGTAGATATTGGAGGTAAGTAGAACCCAAGGAAGGGGAAATTACCCATTCAGAAACGAAACCTGGTACATCAGTCAAGAGCCATTCAGAAAAATGGAAAGTACTCTCTGTATGTAAAAAAGAAGAATTAAATCAGGTAATTTGTTTTTTCATGTGAAGGAATACCTGAAAATACAAACTATGTAGTGATGCCACCTAGAAATTAGCAACATCCGTGTGACGGTTAATTTTATGCGTCAACTTGACTGAGCCACGGTGCACCCAGATTTGCTCAAACATTATTCTAGGTGTTTCTGTTAGAAGGTTTTGGGATGAGATTAACATTTAAACGGGTCGAAGAGTAAAGCAGATTGCCCTGTCTAATGTAGGGCAATGTGTAAGGATGGGCCTTACACATCATTTGAAGACCTGAGTAGAACAGAAACTTTGACCCTCCTCTGAGTAAGAGTGAATTCTTCTGCCTGACAGACTTTGACTAGAATATAAAAATTTCTTCTGCCTTTGGACTCAAACTGAAATATCGGTTCTTTCTGGGTTTAGAGACTGCCAGGCTTCGACTGGAACTACCCCATCAACTCTCCTGGTTCTCAGGCGTTCAGACTCAGACGAAAACTACACCGCTGATTCTACTGGGTATCTAGCTTGCCTGCAAATCTTTGAATGGCCTTTATAAGGAGACCATATAGATCGATATATCTATTTATCTATTGATAGATAGATATGGTCTCCTTATATATATAAATCCTTGTATATCTATACCCTTGTATATATTTACTATCACATGTGAACAAGGAATGTTGCCCACCATTCCAGTTCTGCAAAGATTAAGCCATTAGCCACTGCAGATGCCCACCCTGAGGGGAATTCAGAATGAAGAAAAGCAGGAAGCATTCTGTGCTTTGGATAGTGGCCCTAGATAGTTAAGATGCATATCAAAGGAATAATTTCAATTAACCCAGGTTCTTACATCTTCTCACACATAGAAAAGCACTAAAATCATTAACCCGAGATGTCTGTTTTTTGTGATTAGCAGTCATCTTTCGATGTTCGACTACATATTCTATTCCAGAAAGAAAAAAACCTCCTGTATATCCTGGCTTCTCCCCTACCTCTTCAGAGCAGTTCCTCAGAGCTACTCAGAGGCTGTCTTCCAGGCTACAGTCCTCAGTAAGATCCCTTAATAGAACTTAACTCACAGCTTTTATAGGTTGTGCATTTTTCTTCAATTGACACACAAACATACATACATACATATATATATATATACACACACACACACACACATTATAGAGTGTATGTATATATGCATCATATGTATATCTTTATACATACATATCACATGATATGTACATGTGCATCCTATTGGTTTTGTTTCTTTAGAGAACCCTGACTTATACAATCAGTAAGGAAGCTATCTTCATCCCTATGACTAGAGCATTTAGTGTGGACAGAGACCAGGAGCTGTGGCCAAACAACTGAATTTGGCGACTTAGCTGAGAGTAGCTGGAGCTATGATGGAGGTGCTGAGTATCAGAAGCTAGAGTGATGGAGAAGACTCAGTCTCTTCCAAACATGCTACCCAATGCAGTGAGTGAGAATACCTTAGCTTCTTTCTTTCTCTTGTCCTCCATACATCCACTAAGACCTCCCATTGGCTGAATAGAACTGGAAGTTAGCTTGCAAAGGAGTCAGGAGAATTATTTACCAGCACCATAAAACATAGAAAGTGAGGGTGGAGAGTTAATCTGAAAGCAAATACAGATGAACTGCTTATCTATTAAGATGAAAGAAAAAGTACTGCTATAGAAGATTTACATTTGCATTGAAATTCATGAACTTAAATAAAGAAGAGACACTGAAAGCATTTGGAGCTCTTTTCAAAGTACTATACAGTTCAAGAGTTACACTTATAAATATCCTGGATAATAAAGACCGTGTAGGTTTAACTTATTTTATAACACAGACCTTGTACTACCATATTGCATTATAAAGAGTCAGGGGAAAGCATTACAGAGTAAAAGAATTTACAAAGACTTATAATGAGTTTGGCTAAATGGGAAGCCATGTATCGGTTGTGTAGTGATTAAGTAAGCAGGAGCATTAGATGAAGTATGAGATTTTATACAGGAGTCAGATTATGCAAGGCCACATTGAAGATTATGACATTTACACTAAATGCAATGGAAAGCTGTTAAAATTTTTTAAGATAGATAATATGATCATATTTTTCTTTAATGAGACCAATTGTGGTCACTAAGTGGGAAATGCACTGGAAGAGTGCATGGTGGTAACCAGTCAGGAAGTCATTCCAGGAAAGGGTAATGTTATCTTGGGCCTGGAAAGTATAAGTAGAAAAGTAGAGTAGAGATTCAAATAATGATTTGGAAGGACAATGTGTTAGGACAAATAATGACCCCCCAAGATAGTCACATCCTAATTCCTGGAACCTGTGAATATGGTACTTTCCATAGTGACAGAAACTTTGAGGATGTGATTAAATTAAGCATCTTGAATATGGAGAAATGATCTAGGGTTATCTGGGTGGCCCAATGTAATCACAAGGGTACTTATAAGAAAATAAGGGAGGAAGGAGACTCAGAGTCAGAGAAAGGAATGTGATGATGAAAGCAGAGGTGAGAAAGAGAGGCAGGGGAGGAGAGAAGGAGAGAGGGAGAGAGGAAATGTTACATTGCTGGCCTTAAAGATACAGGAAGGGGCCACATGCCTAGGAATGTAAGCAGCTTCTAGAAGCTAGAAAAGGCAAGGAAATGAATTCTATGAATTCTTCAGAGGGAACACAGCCCTGCAAAGTCCCTGATTTTAGACTTCTGGCATTCAGAACTATAACAGAATAAATTTGTTTTGTTTTAAACCATTAACTTTGTGGTAATTTGTTATTGCAGCAATAGGAAGTTAATATAGAAACTCAGAGGAAATTGTTGCTGGTTTAAATGTAGGAGATGAAGGAGAGGAATGGTGTCAAGAAAATGTCTCACTGGCTAGTAAATGGAGCATCTATTTGAGGGGTGGGAGACTGGAGGAGAAGTACTTTTATTATGTGGACATTTTAAGTTTGATATATTCATGAGATGACTAAATGGTGACATCAAATATGCAGTTGTCTTTGTAGGTGTGGAGCAGAAGCAAAGATAATTCTGACTATGTTAATGTTTTAATTACCCTACAGATGGAATTTAAAATCACAGCAATAACTGAGATTCCTGATGGAAGTGATATATGAGATGTCCCAATATTGAACTCCAAGAACTTCAACTTTTAGAAATTGGATAGAGAAAACAGGACTAATGCATAATATTAAGAATTAATCAGGAAGGAATAAGGGAAAATATATTTTGTTTTAATGGAAACTAACATAAGAAATTTTAAGGGAAAACAAGGATAAATTTTGAAAAGAATATTAAGATGTGGAGAAAACAAAATGAATAACTCTTTCAGAAGTTTGACTATGAATGGAGACACATTACTTTATCTCCCCAATTTATCTTACATGTGGGAGATAAGACAAATGGAAGTCAAAGTGTGACCCAAAAGAAAATAAGATGAGTGTGATGGTTAATTTTATGTGTCAGTCTGGCTGGGTCATATTGCCCAGATATTTTCAAACATTTTTCTGGATGTTTCTGAAAGGTGGCTTTTGATGAGATTAACAATTAAACTAGTAGATTTTGAGTAAATAAGATTACCTTCCATAATGTGGGTAGACCTTGTCCAGACAGTTGAAACCCTTAACAGGACAAAAACTTACCTCTCCCAAAAAGGAAGGAACTCTGGCAGCACATGGTCTTCTGAATTGAATTACAGCATTTCCTGGTCTCAACCTGAGGCCTATCCTGAACATTTTGGGCTTTCCAGCCTCTACAATTGCATGAGCCACCTTAAATCTCTCATTCTCTCTCTCTCTCTCTCTCTCTCCATATATATATATAGATAGATAGATAGATAGATAGATAGATATAGATATATACACATGCACACACACATTCTGTCGGTTCTGTTTTTCTGAAGAACCCTGACTAATACAATGAGTAACAGTAGGGATAGAAAACAGGCACATCTGAATGTGGCAGGAGGTGAAAGCTTTTGTGTATATAATTTGAGACAGTTGTCCTCTGCAGGATTCATATTCCTCTCCATGATGTCACTGTCCTTCTGCTTGTTTTTAATTTCTGATATAAAAACAAATCAATTTTTTATCTTAATGGAAAGTGAGAAGGAGTGACAGTTTGATATCACCAGAAGTTTTCAAATATAGAGAAAGAATGTTACAGAAGGAAATGCCTAGGACATTGCAAGTCTGTAATTCTCAGTAGAGTCTATCTACTGGAACTTAAGTCAAATGTTTCAAAGTTATTTTCTTTTAATAAATTTATTTATTTATTTTTAAATTTTTGGCTGTGTTGGGTCTTCATCATTGGGGTCTTGCTGCACGCGGGCTTTCTTTAGTTGCGGTGAGCAAGGGCTACTCTATTGTGATGCGCGGGCTTCTCACTGTGGTGGCTTCTCTTGTTGTGGAGCACAGGCTGTAGGCGCTCAGGCTTCAGTAATTGTGGCTCTTGGGCTCCAGACTGCAGGCTCAGTAGTTACAGTGCATGGCCTTAGTTGCTCCGCGGCATGTGGAATCTTCCCTGACCAGGGATCGAACCCGTGTCCCCTGCATCGGCAGGCGGATTCTTAACCACTGTGCCACCAGGGAAGCCCCTCAAAGTTATTTTTTGTTACAACATATCTAGTTCCCTTTTTGATTTTTATACTCCTTTCCATTTTTTCTTTTTCAGCTGCATCTTTCTTCAAACCCCATAGCCTCCTATCTCTGTATTTACAGTGCAGTCCTTAGATCTAGACAGATACAGACATACACACATACACCCCAGATCAGATCTCTGGAATGGGCAAAACACAGTCCTCTGTTGTTCTTCAGTGGCTGATTTTTTCTATTTAATAGTTTATTTACCTTAAAACAACTTTCTAATTATTCTTTTCTAAAGAGAAAAATGAACAATGTATAGCTCAGATTCAAAATCCAGCTTGGTTCTATTTTCCTTTTCTTAATTTTGATTTCCAGTTAAACTGTATTCCTCAGTGTCATAGTATGCTAACATTTATAAATGCATTTATTTTACTGTCTAAGTGAAACCCAGGTCTTCCATAGCACATATTCGCTGAACCTTTACCAGACATGTTCAAGGCTTTGGCTTCTTGATCTTTTTAAAATCAAAATGTACCATTCATTTCCATAGATATTGGAACTTTTCCACATATTTGAATTACATTTAAGGAATCTCCATTTCTCATATTTATTGTTGAAATGACTTGTTAGTCAGCTTTATTATTCAGTGGAAGAACAGTTAATCCTGGTTTTTCATATTGTCATTTAAAAAGAATAAATAAGTCACTATTTAACATGAAAACTGCTGTGGTAACAATAAAACATGTCTTGGAATAATTTCCAGTGTAGAAATGACTAAACCTTAAGTGTTTTTGGTCCCACTGGGTTTCTTGAGTTTTCATTTCCACATCTGTTTATTCTTAAATAAATGTTTTTCTCTAACAGATTCAGCTTAATAAATAGAATTATAGTTGATTCTATATTTCGTTTTGTTTTCTTTTTATGGCTGTTATTTTGAATTTCTATTAGTTTGACAAGTTTATTCAAGATTGTATATTTAAGTAGTTTTTCTGTAAGTTATTTCTTAATCAACATTTAATATATTAGAACAAATCTATTAGGGAAAATTAATATACTCTTTAGGTAATGCATGTGTTTCTTATCTTTGTCATTCATGACAACCACTGATTAATCTAAATAATACTCAGTATCCCTAAAGAAAATATACTTACTCAGTGACCTTGATTTTTTTCCAGTAATATTTGTAGGCTGCCTGACTGTGACTTTTTTGTGTGTATCTGTTTAATTTTGTTTTTCTCTTTTACTCACTTCTGTCACATCTCTCAGGAGCTATTCAGATTCTGAGTTTAAGAGAAGCTGACATTTGAATGGCTCCTTCTGAGTGTCAATATAATGAATTCTTGCAATTGGAAATGTACTCAAATTGATGACTCGCATAAGCGGATGTACTATACTTGTCCCATTTTAATGCTTAGAAAGATATATTATTATGTATTTTCTCTAATATGTCGGTTTTGATAAGCTCATTTCCACCGTAAAGTGGACAATAATTTATAAACAAAATCAAAGCTGTTCAATATAAAATTTCAATATATGAGACAGATGAACTCTAGCAAATATATATGATACAGGAAACTGAAGAAACAGGGTTCTATGGATGAATTATACTTTTAAAATCAAACAATAGAATTTAGATAGTTAATGAAGAAGTGATGATAATTAAACATAATATGATGTACAAAGGGGCTGAAAACAATAAGTAGGAGGTTATTTCTTTATAAATATGTCATACCCATGAAAGTGGAATTAAAATTTGAATTATATATGCTTTTATAATTACCAACTTCAAGAGAAATCCAGTAAACTATAGCTTCTAATTAGGATGTAGAAACTTGCAAAAGAAGATTGCTCCCACCCTACACATAAGAGCAAACTGGACAAGTAAAAACAGTATATTTTTTCAAGCCTATCAGGTGGTTGAGCATGAAAGAAAATTAATTAATTGAACTAAATTTCAGAATGTAAGTTGTCATTTCTAGTAGAGAAGTGATCCACCTTGGCTTTCATCCTTGATAAAGTAGTGGGACAAAGAGGAATACACTACAGATGGGATTAAGGAGAAACTAGCCATGTTTTAATCATATTTAACTAGCTGCAACTGGCCTGGCATAAGAGATTAAAAACTGCAGGAACCACAGCCACAGAATGCATCTGTAGCTACTGACCAACACTTCTCCATGGACTTTTAGCAAGTGTATAGTGATAGTAGTCCAAAGACTGGAATCAGGGTAGGAAAACTGAGAGAGGTATCCTCAAAGTCTGCACACATCCTCTATAAGTGAAAGGCAATGGCTTGCTACAAGCTGCAGTCAGGAGAAGAGAGCCACAGGCAACCTGGTAAGAAATGTCAGGTCCTCATTGTGTAAGGCAGGTTTATAGAGTGGGAAGTGCCCCTCTATAATGAGAGATAGAAAACTGCTGGTGGGATGATAGAACAAGGAGAACTAGAGTAACCCCCAAATCAGGTGTCCACATTTCAAAGCAGAGGGCTCTTCCATAGTTAGGAACATTGGTGCCTTGGATGCAGATCAGGTAGTGAACACCAGAATCTCCACTGTGTTCAGATCCAGTGCTCTACTGAGGGATAAGTCCTCATGCTGCCTTCAGAATATGTGAAGCTAGTGGTGAGCTGAATCAAACTAAGGCAATACTAAAGTCAGATTCAGCTCACATACAGATTTTATTAACTTGGCATGACTTTTCCTGTGAACAAATAATAATACATACTGCAGTCTCTAATTTTGTAAAGCAAGATATTAGCATTTAATCAAAAACCAAGAAGCAAGGGAAGGTAATTTGACCCATTGTTAAGAAAGAAAAGTAACAGAGGCATACTGAGTGATGACCTAGATTAGATATATGAATTATCAGTGACAGAAATAGACAAAAAATTTTAAAACCTCCACTATTTCCCTGAATCATATAAAAATTACCTCATTATGGATCATATGAATCTTCATGTCAGTATTACTTCTATAAGGAATCATTCATTGTTCATATCAATGTTTAACTGTATAAATGTGTCTGTTCACTTTGGATACATGCAAGATGCTCACTCTATCACCAGTTTTTAGTAGTTTTACTGTGTCGTGCCCAGTATGAAATCTTGTATATTGGAGATGCCAGTTATTCAAATATGGCCAGAAGCAAATTCACTTTTTATATATCTTAGCTCTGGAACTTACTTCAAATGAGTTGACCTATGTATATATAAATATAAACCTGATAGTTAAGGTATATGTATGTGTATGTAGATGCATAAAATATCAGTTGATCTTTTGTATCAACATTTTTATATATTTGCATTTATTTCATAATAAATATTGGACAAAAAAGGAATATGAAAAACTATTTTCTTCAAGGAACTATGACTTGTTGAACTATTAATTTCAGGTGAATAAGAACAGTGGCAAAATAGTGCAATATAGACTAGTAGAAATTACATTTAATCTAGTACTTCATGAAATACCAATATATAAATGGTCAAAAGATGTAATTTACTGACTTCTCTCCATGGTGTATTAAATATACATGTTACCAACTTAGAATTCATAGAAAATTAACTTACTCTAGTTAACTTCATTCTAGTTTTTTAGTGAAATAAATACTTCAGAACATACTTAAGTTATGTATATTATTTATGTTATTTATAAAACACATTTTGTATTTTTCCAAATGATAAAATCCATGTGAAAATATAATTTATGTTATAAACTGTGTCAAGAGCTATGTTTAGAGGCTAGAGGGCTGTGATAAACCTGCAAACTGATTTCAAAGAGATTCTGTATTCCTAGTTGAAAATTTTCAAAATACACATGGAAAAAGAAAACAAAACATTTGTATTACAATAAATGATTATTAAATAGAATGAGTATCATGGATAATAAATGAAAGAGTGGCAAAAAAAGACATGGTGTAATTATACTACAGTACATCATGATAGAAGCCTTCAGTTAAGGTTTTCATAAAATTCAAAACACCACAAAAATGAAACAGAGCGCTTTAAAATTTGTTTAAGTAAAGGAATGTCCCTTAATCCAAATTCTATTTTACATTCCCATTTTCCTCTCATAGTGAGAGCAAGGAGGAGCATACAGTGTTTTGAAAAGAAAACAAGTCTTTAGAGATCACCAAACAACCAATTTCACACTACAAGCAGTCACAAATAGAGCTACATTCCCTTTACACTATTTATCTTTGTGCTTCATTGAGTTCAAAGAAGAGCATTTTTCAGAGTTTAAGCAATTAACTTCTCATTTTTTTTTTTCTATTCTAGAAAGGGCGTTGTCAGAAAAGCATGGGATTAGGAAGCTATAGAGCTATCAGAGTTATTCTTAGTGTATGAAATTTCAATTTAGCAAAACATGTAAAACCCTAAAGGCAGTTAAAACCCAATACAGGGCTTCCCTGGTGGCGCAGTGGTTGAGAGTCCGCCTGCCGATGCAGGGGACACGGATTCGTGCCCCAGTCCGGGAAGATCCCACATGCCGCGGAGTGGGTGGGCCCGTGAGCCGTGGCCGCTGAGCCTGCGTGTCCGGAGCCTGTGCTCTGAAATGGGAGAGGCCACAACAGTGAGAGGCTCGCGTACCGCAAAAAAAAAACAAAAACAAAAACACAACAATACAAGGAAGCCACTTTGTTTTCACAGTATATTTATTTTGCATCATCACTGACCCAACTGATTTTCTGCTGAATTGAAGTGCGTAGGTGTTAGTTTCAGAAATTATTCTGTGCTGTATATTTGTTACCAAATCAATGTTATGGTTTACCTAGAAAATTCCCTGAAAAATCCCATCAAACTACTTGTATAATATAAAGCTCACAATGTAGGCATTTTATGTATCTGATATCTAGATTTTACTTTCAAAAGAAGCTGAAATGTAGTAAGTTTGCTAAATATGTACTTCACATCCTTAAGGCAGATTAGAAATTGTTACTGAGTGACTACTCATTAAAATAATTATAATTTTCTATGCTTATTGAAATTTCTCTATATTTTAATATCCATAGATTATAAGATAATTTATAAAATAATTCATAGATGTCTAAAGGTCAGTTATATAAAATGGGGGTAAAAGAGTTACAAGAAGAGAGCTTTTGGAGAAGATGGTGGTGGCATGATCATAGTTATTGTTTTTTATCTCCTCAAATTCTTCCATATAAACAGGCAAAGCCACTAGGATAGTAAAACTAAAGACATTTAGAAATGTCTGTTGCAAAACTTGGTGGCAGAATATCTCTAAAGATTCATAAATACAAGTGAGTGGGGACAAACCACTGGCAACTACAAGACTTACATTGTGTCTGTATGGGAAGAAGCACAGGAACCAAACTTGGCTTCTGCTGAAATTTTGAGTTACCGGAGGAGTGTTGGGCCGTTCTGAAAGAACAGTGGGAACCAGGGAGAGTTACTCAAGACTAATTTCATGAGTAAAGCAGGAATTAAAGTGCCAGAGCAGTTTGAACCCTATAAATACTCTAAATTAACACAACTCAACCCCCTGCCAACAGAAAGCTCCACACTATGGAGACAATTCAGGGGGCAGAATCCAAATTTAGCAGGATAGGGCCAATGAGGAAAGGAAAGATAAGTTCCTTGTAAAAAGCAGGACGAGAAGCCGAGGTGACAGATTTCATGAAGTATAAGTACATATAAGTATATAATTATATATACATAAGTATATATAATTTTATATATATATATATATATATATATATATAAAATTTCATTGTGAAACCATAAAAGAAAGAGCTAGTATGTGAGTGGAATTATAACTTATGAAAATTTGTTAGGATGCAGCTAAAACAGGACTTAGAGGAAAAGTTATAGTTAAAATAATAAGAGAAAACAATGTTCTAAAATCAATGACCTGAGTTTCCATTTTAAGATACAATAAAAGAAAAAGTAATACAAAAATAGATGGAAGAAAATGATGAAGGTAGAACACCGATGAAATAGATAAAAGACTAAAATCAGAAAAAATTCACAGAGCCAAAACCTAGTTCTTTGAAAATATAAACAATATTGACAATCTTTCCCCATACCCCTGCAAAAAACAGAGAACCCAAATCAGCAAAAGCAGAAATAAAATAAATGGATTGTCAGCAAAGAACCTACAGACATTAAAATGATAATCAGAGAATACTATAAACACTTCATGCCAACACATTTTGAGAACTTAAAGTGTTTAAATTTGTTGAAAATATAATTTACAAAAGGTTATGTAAGAAAATAAACTCTGAATACATCTATATGTTGAAAATTTAATTCATTATTTAAACTTTTCCCAAAGAAAACTTTAGGCTTAGAGGCTTTCGCTGATAAATTCTATCAACCATTCAAGTAAGAAATGGCGTTAATCTTACTTTTTTTTCTGCAAGTAGAAAAGGAAGGAATATTTTCCAACTCAATTTATAAAACTGGCATAACCTTAATAGAAAAATCTGGCAAGGCTATTAAAAAATAAAATTACAGATCAATAATTCTCATGATTATTGGCGTAATAGTCTTTACTATTACAAATCAAACAAGCTAGAAAAAAGCTAGCTATGACCCAGTAGGATTGCTTCTTCATTCCCCTGCTGCCCCTCAAATGCTTGGAAGCAGCTGCACTACACCTTAGCTCTGTATTGCACTGACAAAACTGACTCTTCCTGGCATTAAAAAATTTCCCTAGAAATTCAAGCTTTGTATAATAATAAAAAACTAATAAAAGTTACTGAACAAATTTTATGTTTTCAGGCAATATTTTAAGTGCTTTACATGTATTAAATAGACCAGTAAGTATTGAGAAAATCAAGGCATAATTAGTAAGTGGCAGAAGTGTAATAAAAATGGAGAGAAGCTAGCTTCCGAATCCATACTCTTAGTCATTATAGCATGTTGTGGCCAAATGGGTATTGGACAAAATATATCAGATTTTACCTAAAATTCTGCCTTAGTTGTTTAGTGTTCAGTTTTATACAACCATTGTAGGTTTACGGCTCACACTGTTTATATATCCATGTGATACATAGAGTATTTGATTTGTTTTTTTTACATCTCCAATCATTAAGGCGATATATACAATAATCAACCTAGTAAGGGGAAATTTTTTGAAAGGCAAATAGTATATCGTTTATATAAAAGAATAAAATTCAGGCTGAATAGCTATCTTTCTGCACTTCTTTAATTTCAGAGGAAGATATCATTTCCCTAGAAATTCATACTTAGCTGAGACATTATTTAGGAGAAACCACAAGTATAATTCCAAATATTCAGCGAAACAATATATTGATGCTGCATCTTTCCTGGAAAATTTTGTATGGTTTTTATCTTAATGCTAAGAGAAACATAAAAAATAAGAATATAAGGGTAGGGAAGTGAGAATAAAATAGAAATCAAAACTCTAGTCACAAAAATATACTCTACTTCTATTTTCTCATTTCACAATTTTTGCTTAAGATAGTACATTTGTTTTATACATGTGCTGTCTTGCATCACTTTATAATGGTTTTCTTGGTGCTGTGTCAAGAATTCTGAGACTGTATCTAAGCTATTCAGGAACGATTACCTTGACGAATTTAGGATGTTTCAATTTCTGTCACTACTGCTAAATGTGGCCTAAAAGCTGAATATGCCCAGTTTTCTTAAATTTCACATGTACAAAACAAAGCTGAATAATATCACTGCTATTTAGTTTCTTTTAGTTAAAACAAAAGACAATGGTCCTGTTTTAAAAACTCCTACTAAAATGTTGAATTATAAATAGTGAATTTATTTTTATATTTTAATGTTTCTCTGTTCGAGATATATCTTAAATAGAATATTTTATGTAACCTGAAATAGTAATAATTGTAATAGTGTGTTTGTATCCTATGGCTGCAATAACAAATTACTGCAAAATTGGTGTCATAAAACATCAGAAACTTAGTCTCTCATATTCTTGAGGCCAGAAGTCTGAAATCAGTGTCACTTCGCCAAAATCAAAGTGTCCATAGGGCTGTGCTACCTCTGGAAGCTCTAGAGGAAAATTTGTTCCTTGCCTCTTGCAGCATTAGGTGGCTGCCATTGTTGCTTAATTTGCGACTGCATCACTCTGATCTCTGCCTCCACTGTCACATTTCCTACTCCTCTTCTGGCTCCGTCTGTGTGAACCTCCCCCTGCCTCTCTCTCAGGAGGAGGTGCGCAACTGCATTTTGGGCCTACCCAAATAATCCAGGATTATCCCCTCTCAAGGTCTTTAATAACGTCATTTGCCATATAAGGCATGGCAAAAGAGTCTCACAGATTCTGGAAATTAGTGCCTGTTATTTTGGGGAAACATTTTTTCAGCCTAGTGCAAATGGAAATAGTAAAAACAAAAGTAATAATAATATCTAAAATTTACTGAGTGCTTATTGTGTGCTGTGCTTTGTGCTAAGTGCTTTAAATATATTATTTCATTTAGCTTCTCATAGTCCCAATGATATTGCATTTTTTATGAATCACTATATTAGGGCAACAATTTGAAAATTTAACAAACTTAGAAATGAGAGTAAATGCAATAGTGGTGAAACTCATTGATGATAGAATAGATCCTTTGAGCAAAATTAGAAAATATGTTAAAAATGGTGGAATTTAATTAAATGTACCAAGCAAATGCAGCAGAAGCACATCAGAAAAGAAGAGATATCTTTAGAAATTAAGATGAGAATATTTGAATTTAAAAATAGATATCTAGCCAAAATGTCATTTTTGAGCAAAAATTTCAATACAATCCAGCATATTAATTGGCTTAGAATAATGTATCATTGAAGTATGTTTGATTTAATTCTGTTCACAATTTTACAAAAAAATTTTGCACCTGAAGGATGTACCAAGTATAGGAAATTCAGAATTAAAAATAATGTGTCATATCTTAAATTATAAAATGAATAGTGATGACATACATTGTATTTTTCAAACAAGAGAACCATTTAAATATAAAATTTAATAATGGTTGGAAAACTAATGGATTTCAATAAAAAAATAATGAGATTTGAAGCAAAACCTAAAAAAAGGAGGGTTCAGAAGAATATAACATTTCCTATATTTTTATCATTAATAAGGTATAAATATTGTATTTGTCAAATATGTGGCTATTACTATAATGTATAATGCAATAAAAATCATCTTCTTCACATAGGTTCCTTAAAAACTGGCTTGAGGCAAAGCTTACATGCTGCTTCTTTATTGGTTACAATCCAGTGAAGCGAGAGTGATTGAAAAAAGGAAGTACCATAACTTTAGAGAGAGCAAATAAAAAGTGTTGCAAAGCTAAATTTATCCCTGCCTCATAAGAAACTTAGTTGTTTTCTTAGTCACATTTGTCATCCCTGGTGAGATGTCAGAACATCCATCTGGGCCAGAAGAATGAGCAAATAATCTGCTGGCTCCTTCTTATCACCTGTCTCTCAATGTTAAATGTTTACCACATGGCACTTTACCTTTACTATATCTGGTTTATGTTATCCAGCCCCTCTTGGCAGCCAGAGTCCCTCTGATTTAGGATTATGTTATCCAGTACTTCTGTAAAAACATAGTCTCTGTGAGTTGCATTAGGTCAGACCTGGGTGCTGGAGTTTATATAACTTCCCACTCAGGTATAATAGTGAGAGTTATACTGAAGTCTTACTCTTGTCATACAAAGCATATGAGGGAGGCAGTGGTTTTAGATGAAGAGCAATGACAATGGTGAGAAGGATGGAATTGACCATCAGCCAAGGAACACAGCAAGTGGCCAAGGCCAATAAGAAAGTAGAGCTGACCGAATGTAGAGAAAGGCATAAACTACCTCTGCACTATTCAAATCTACTAGTGCCTTTTTGTTATACCTGAAACTTCTCTTGGGAATAGGCTGCCATCATTTTCTTCTCAAGAATGTAGGTGCTTCCATATCTTGGCTATTGTAAATAATGCTGCTGTAAATATTGGAGTGCATATATTTTTATGAATTAGGAACACACCTCCATGCTGTGTTCCATACTTGCCGCACCAATTTACAATCCCACCAACAGTGCATGAGGGTTCCCTTTTCTCCACATCCTCCCCAACATTGGTTATTTGTTGTCTTTTTGATGATAGTCATTCTGATGTGAATGAGGTGGTATCTCATTGTGGTTTTGATTTATATTTTCCTGATGATAGTGATGTTGAGCATCTTTTCACGTTGTCCATCTGTATGTTTTCTTTGGAAAAATGTCTATTCATGTCACAAAGGTGACACAATAAAACAGAATGTATGAGGTAATATGTCAGAATTTCAAACATATAAGCAAAGAGAATATCTGTAATTAATGTCATTAATAACCGTACTAAATAACCCTGTCAGCTTGGGTTAAAAATTTATCTGTGTGCTCTTTACAAGGGAACAAATCATAAAAATAAAGGTCAAATTTAATTATATTGACAAAGATTTATTAGGCAAATGCACAAACATAAAGAAATAATGTTATAGCAATACCAGAATACATGGCAGTATTTATTATTTGTAGACTTTTTTGATGATGGCCATTCTGACCAGTGTGAGGTGATACTTCATTGTAGTTTTTTGACTTGCATTTCTCTAATAATTAGCAATGTTGAGCATCTTCTCATGTGTCTGTTGGCCATCTGTATGTCTTCTTTGGAGAAATGTCTATTTAGATCTTCTGCCCCTTTTTTGATTGTTTTTTTTTATTTTTGATATTGAGCTGTATGAGCTGTTTGTATATTTTGGAAATTAAACCCTTGTCAGTCACACCATTTGCAAATATTTTCTCCCATTCTGTGAGTTGTCTTTTCATTTTGTTTATAGTTTCCTTTGTTGTGCAAAAGCTTTTAAGTTTAATTAGGTCTCGTTTGTTTATTTTTATTTCCATTACTCTAGGAGATGGATCCAAAAAAACTATTGCTGCAATTTATGTCAAAGAGTGTTTTGCCTTTGTTTCCTCTAGGAGTTTTATAGTATCTGGTCTTCATTTAGGTCTTTAATCCATTTTGAGTTTATTTTCGTATATGGTGTTAGGGAGTGTTCCAGTTTTATTCGTTTACATGTAGCTGTCCAGTTTTCCAGCATCACTTGTTGAAGAGACTGTCTTTTCTCCATTGTATATTCTTGCCTCCTTTGTCAAAGATTAATTGATTATAGGTGTGTGGGTTTATTTCTGGGCTTTCTACCCTGTTCCATTGATCTAGATATCTATTTTTGTGATAAATTTTATTCAAAAGATGCTAACTCTATACATTCAAGACTATAGAATATGGTTGAGAGACTTCCGAAAATCTAAATTAATGGATAAAGATATGTTAATGATGTTAAAGAACTCAAAATTGTTAAAATGTTAATTTTTTTGAAATCAATATAAAACTTCTAGATGAAAGGAGGAGAGGCTGAAAGTGAAACTTAGGTAGAGGTTGTTTAAAATAAAAAACCTCATGAAAAATAGAAGAAAATATTGACACCTTGGACATAATTAAAATTTTTTAAAAATCTTACCCTTCAAAAGACATTGTTATGACATCGAAAATGCAAGTCAATCACTGGGAAAAATATTTGCTAAACATTTATTTAATAAAGGCCTTTTGTCAGAATTAAACAATGATATATGATTGTACAACTTCTAGAATGACTAAAACAAACAAGAAAACAAAACCCCCTGACAGTAGCAAGTATTTTTGTGTATGTAAAGCAAATAGAACTCATATTTTTCTGGTGAAATGAAAATGATAAAGTCACCTTGAAAAATATTCATAAATTAAACATAATATAAAACAGTGATTCTACCCCTGGCTTTTATTCAAGATAAGTGAAAGTACATGTTAACACAAATACTTGTACTTCAAATTTCATAGAAGTTTTGTTAATACTTATTAAACAAAAACAATTGGGAGAAGCCAGCAAATATCTTTGAAATATGGAGGAATAAACAACTGGTATATTCATACAATGGAAAACTACTCAGAAATAAAAAATAATTAGCTACAGATACAGAGAACAATATGGACAAATCTAAAAAACATTATGCTAAATGAAATGTTAGACAAAAAATACTATATACTCTGATTCCATTTATATGAAAATTCTAGAAAAGGTAAGAGTAGAGTGACAAAAAGAAAGCACTCCGGGGATGAGACAGCAACCTGACTACAAAAGTGCAGGATAGAACTTCAATGAATGATGAAAATGTTCTGTAACCTTGCTTTTTTTTTAAGATACAAGAGTGCACAGATTTCTCAAAATTCATCAAATTGCATATTTGCAATTTTTGAAAATTATTGTATATAAGTTACTCCTCAATAGAACTGATTAAGAAAAATGAAAGAATGTATCTTTGTTGCTTAGTAAGATCTCTATGATATAGACCATGATCAAAGTAAACAGAGAGATGCTAGATTAGATGAAGGTATTTATATCATGAAAAATGAATACAAGAATAATATTAAGAATATATAGGAAATCCGGTAAATCCAACAAGAAAAATAGAAGAACTCCAAAGAATAATATGTAAAAGAAGTTAATAAGCAATTTACAGGTAAGGTGACCCAAAAGCCTAACAGTAATATATGTGGATATGTTAACTTATTGATATAAAATATATATGATTAAAATATAATAAAATATCACTTTGTATTATACTGGCAAAATTTAGAAATCTAGTTATTGCCATGTATTTGTTGGCAAGTGATTTATGAAGCCATTTTGGGGATCAATCTCAAAGTATTCAGTCAAATTAAATACATGCACATCCAATATTCCAGTGTGCTTGAATATTGCAGAATTATTCCTGTCCTTGTGAGATTACTAACAGCACCCCCTTTTACTCTCCAGCATGTCACAATCTAATGATGAATTATTTGGTCACCTTATCTATGACTAAGAAAACTTACTTCAGCTATACATCCTAAAGACATCCTACACAAGTCCATAAGAGAACATATATTATTATGTTCTTTGCAAGCTTTTGATGTCAGCGATTTGAGAATACATTAAGCATCCACAAACTGGATACTCAGCAGTGGGAGCGTGGGCAGGCAAAATAGATACACATCATGGTGTGGTCTACAGGAACTAAGATTAATGGGCTCTTCTCAAACTTAAGAGCTTGTGTGGATCTTAAAATATGTAGCTTATTTCTTTTTAAAGTAAGAAACAGAATGCGATACATCATGTAATATTATATGCAATTTAAAATATGCATTAAAATTTAAAAGGATACATTCAAACTAAAGGATATTCATAAAACATATGAAAATGTTTTCTTGGAGTAAGGGAGGTAAAAGGAAGAGGGTACAAATAATAATATTGTTTTGTGAAATTTGGAGAATTTTTGGACCTTCTTTTTACAGAAGATCCAAAAAACAAAATTAACTGTCTATCTCTATATCTATCTGTGTGCATGCATTTCCATTTCTGTTTGTTTTTATTATGTCAGCATAATATAATGCCAATCAATACCCTATAGGGATTATGTTACATATTATAGTGAAAAAATTTATAAAATATAGGATTTTTAGACTAAATAATAATATTATTATTTTTTTATTTTTATTTTTTTGCGGTACGCGGGCCTCTCACTGTCGTGGCCTCTCCCGTTGCGGAGCACAGGCTCCGGACACGCAGGCTCAGCGGCCATGGCTCACGGGCCTAGCTGCTCCGCGGCATGTGGGATCTTCCCGAACCGGGGCACGAACCCGTGTCCCCTGCGTTGGCAGGCGGACTCTCAACCACTGCGCCACCAGGGAAGCCCCCAAATAATATTATTAATAAAATTTGAAATGTTAGAAGGCTAACAATTCTCCATACAAATTATAAGATGTATGAGAAAATGTTCAACATTTCACTTCGAGTCACATTATATACTCACGTTGATTTTACAGAAGTGAATGCTAACAGTTTATACCTTTGTAAAAGTATTCAGAATAATAAAAGTAAAAAGTACAGCTTCAGATAAAATACTACCACAGAAGAGTATTTCATACAATGTCCTTTTCTCCATGTTTGGGTAGATGAAACATACCAACCCAGACTCTGAAAAGTGTCAATCATCTTTATAAAATATTTCAGACCCATTTTCTCATTATCTACATATTTTCATTAAGATCCAAATGAAGTTAATAATTGTTTTATTAAAAAAATACTGCATATTTTATAACTGAAATCTCTGTAGTGATTGAGTCAAAAGAGAATAAATTTCCTAGCTAACTTTGGTCAGTGCAATCAAATTCACCTGGAATGCTGCCAGTCGTTCTAGAATTAGTTCCTGGCATATACCAGCGTGAGCAGAGATGTACACCAAGGGCAAGTAGACCTCAAGATAACTTTTGTTCCCTTTGGGGAGCTTTGCTAGGCTTATTGACATTAAGCCAACAATCCACAGAATGCTTTTCCCAAACTGGGTTTTTATACCAAAAAGCAATTTGATTACAAAGAGTGGCCAATCATCTATAAGTTGGGCATAGTTACCAAGGACCTCTAATCATTTAAAAATAGAAAACAACTTGACGCTTTATATATTTATTTTTATTCACTCTCATGTCATATTTTCTTCCATAGCTACTGTTCTCTTTTATTTTTGAACCGTAGTATGCCTTCCCATATATGGTGGCAATTGATAATTGAAGATCTCTGTAGTTGCAGACAGTAGAGACATGCTTTTAAAATGTACTGATACCACTACAAATTTTATTTGAATAGTGAATATTTCTACTAATAAATTTCTTGAGCTATATCTTCATTGTATAATTTAATCAAAACATAAAATGTGATTTCTATTATAATCTTGCATTCAAGTGATGAATTGGTAAACATGATGTTTTACCTGCTATCACCAACAAAGAGTTACTTTAACCAAAAACCAAAATTCCTGTGTTTGAATCTGGATTATCTAATTACTAGCTGTAATTAGATATATAGGCAAGCTACACCTGTAAAATGGAGAAAGTATTATATTCCTCACACAAATGTGCCTAGCTTTATAATCACTATTTATCATCGTCATACTATTATTTGCTTTTTTCCTGTAAATCACACTGGAATATTTTTTACACATAAAAAACATATACTCTTTTTCTGTTTCCAGCTAAGATGTCAATGCAAAAACATTTGCCTAAAACTCCCTCTGAGAATCCCATAGGAATGACATCAGAATATATATTTGGGAGATATAAAATTGGAAAGAACATATTCAGTTTAAATTCAAAATTTCTACTGTAACCGTAGAACCAGCCCAAACCGGCCCTATCCTTTGTCTAACAAGATACTGAGTTGTTTTCCAGAGACAACGGAACAAAACCACTAGTCATGCAGCTGTAGCATGTGCAGAGGAGAAAATTTTGACCTAAATAACTCCCAGAATCAAGTCCCAACCCCACCACACAGAACCAAAGGACTGGGACATGACATAAACCTGAACTCTCAAACCCTTTCAGAAACAAAGGGTCCATTGTCCAGGAAGATCTGGTGCTGAAGGTCTCTTTACCATATTTACCATAACTGGCTAAGTTCCAAAGCCCTCCCATCAAAACCTGCCCTGCCAGTGCTTTCTCGTAGCAACCCATCCTCCCTAACTCATAAAAGTTTGTACAACTCCCGGGTAGGGGAGACAGATTTGTGGTCTCCCTCTTGTCTCCTTGCTGGTCAACCTCGCAATAAAGCTTTGTTTTCTCAAAAGCCAGTGCCATATTTTGGCTTTTATTGGTATGTACATCAGGCAATGAGCCCTTACTTGGTAACACTACCCTAATATCTGACACATGATAAGCAGTTAATTTATGTTAAATATTCTTATCCTCATTATTTTGTTGTCATTATTGTCACTGCGTATAAGAAACAAGACATTTCTCTTTAAATTATTGTGAAGCAAGGATACTATAAAAGAATATTCAAGCAGTATATTGTAATTGCCCTTGTCTTGTAACAAAGCAATGGGTTCTGGCTATAAAAGAGGAAAAAATGACAGACCCTCTAATACTTATTAATACAAGAGTGGAAGTCAGAATACTGCCAACATCTTTTGTTTTACAAATGTTGATGCCAGGATGTTTTTGATTCTGGACTCTACAATATTTCTGATTGCTCATTTTAATGATAGTTAACTTTTCTTCATCAGATGTTCCTGTTAGTTTTACTAACTGAACATTTTTCAGTTTGACTGAAAATAAGATATAGAGTCTTTACAAATTATCTTCTATTTTCAGAAGAAGTTTTTTTTTCACTGGGGCTTAGTGATGCTGCTTTTTAGATTGATTCTCATGTATGAACATGTATGTGGCCAAAAAGGGCTTCATCTAAGAGAGTGTGCATTAATGATAAAACTTAATGTTTATATATAAGATTAAAGGGTAATGGAAAATTGACTAAAGGACGTAAATAAGTAGGTAGGTAGTTATTTTTTCTCTTATGCAGATTAGATATCAAAGAGCCAATAGTTAAAAAAAGTTTAACTGTTGGGAAGGGGAGATAAAGAGATAACTGCAAGGCCAGCAATTTGAGGAGAAATCTCTATATCTCTGTGTTGAGGTGGCCTCAGCAGCAGTACCATTATATGTAGTTACCTGAAAAGTGAAGCTTTCTACAGATATTTTAGTGAATATCCCTGTTTCTGGTTACTTATATGTGAATTATAGTGTAGATCTTTAGAATTTTAAGAGGAAAACTTCACCATCCTTTGCTGAGAAGTATTCTCCTGACATAATTTTTGGTTTGCACTGTCTCATGTTTGCCTGATAATGGACCCCCACATTAACATGTAATCTGAGGTGTCCATAAGGAATTATATTTTGTCTCACACACCAAACCATAATGTTGAGTATGCCTATAGCACTGCATCATCAGATGGATGTTGATTATATGAGTTGGAGTTCAAGCAAGAGTTGAAGGCATAAGATGCTTGAGCTTGTTTCCCAGAAGCCCATGGTTCATATTCCTGCTACTTAGACTATTCCCTTTCAACTATTCTATAGATTCATGAGGAGTAATGGTTCTATGTGATTTATTGGTAATGTATGAAAGTGGACAGCTAAAACACTACAGACGTATACTGAGGTGGCCCTGATGGACTGTGGTGAAGCAAAATCCTCCCAGTGGGTAGACCATCGAATAGTATGTTATTGTTTATTTTCCAAAAGGTGAGATAGTCAGAGGCATAGATTTATACCGACTCAAATACTGTAGCTAGTGGTTTGGCTGAATGGTCAGGTATGTGAAAGGAACATAATTCCTTCTGATTTTTTGTCATGATTAGACTGGGTTTTTGATTTTTGTAATGAATGGAGTACCCTTGTTATTACATCATACCAGGGGAACATTATATCCATATGACATCACTGGTAATGTTAACCATAATCATTTGGTGTTAGTGTTTGCTAGATTTCCCCACTGTAAAGTTACTGTTTCTCCATTTCCATATTCCAGCTTATATCCAAGCCATCCTAAAGGGGGTGGGAACATTGACGTTCACCTCCTGGAGGAGAGCGTATCTACATGTATTATTTGGAATTCTTCTGTAGGGAAGAGTTGTCTCTTCTCTCCCATTTATTTATTCATTCAATCATTTATTTATAGTAGTATGAACTCATGTGTATTTATGTTATAATTTCATTATAAACCAGTACTGCATTTTTTTCTTTCTTTGTTCAAATTACTACAGTTCTGGCCATTGGGAGCGCTTTCATGTTAGCTTCTGGGTCCTTTGACATGCCCTCATCCTTTAATACTTGAACACTTTTTTCTCATACTAAAAGATGCTCCAAGCTCATCTTATATTGTTACTGACCCAGTCCTAGAATCAGGCATGAAATGACCTTTTAAAAGCTTACTTACAGTACCAGCTCTGTGACAACCCCTTCAGAGACTGGATTAATGCACATCACCAATGATGTATATAGGCATGCCTCAGAAATACTGTGGGTTTGGGTCCAGACCACCACAATAAACCTAGTCAAACAATTTTTTGGTTTCCCAGTGCATATAAAAGCTATGTTTATACTATACTGTAGTCTAATTAATAAGCAATAGCATTATGTCTAAAAAAAACAATGTACATACA
Organism: Tursiops truncatus; assembly: GCF_011762595.2. Lineage (NCBI taxonomy): Eukaryota > Metazoa > Chordata > Mammalia > Artiodactyla > Delphinidae > Tursiops > Tursiops truncatus. The sequence continues at coordinate 99,700,733 of NC_047037.1, forward strand.
TTAATTAAAATGTATACTTTATTGCCAAAAAATGCTAATCATCATTTGAACCTTCAGGGAGTCCTAATCTTTTTGCTAGTGGAGAGTCTTGCCTTGATGTTGATGGCTGCTGACTGATCAGGGTGGTGGTTGAAGGTCGAAGGTTGGGGTGACTGAGGCAATTTCTTAAGATAAGACAACAGTACTGTTTGCCACATCAGTTGACTCTTCCTTTCATGAATCATCTGTTTGCAGCATACAATGATGTTTGACAGCATTTTACCTATAGTGGAACTTCTTTCAGAATTGGAGTCAAACTCTGCCTCTGCTTTTAAACTAAATTTATGTAATATTTCAAATCCTTTGTTGTCCTTTCAACAATCTTCACAGCATCCTCACCAGGAGTAGATTCCATCTCAAGAAACCATTTTATTTTCTCAATCATAAGAAGCAACTGCTCATCCTTTAAAGTTTTATCATGAGATTCTAGCAATTCAGTCATATCTTCAAGCTCCACTTCTAATTCTGGTTATCTTGCTATTTCTAATACATCTGCAGTTACTTCTCCACAGAAGTCTTGAACTGAACCTCTCAAAGTCATCCATGAGGGTTGGAATCAATGTCTGTCAAACTCCTATGATTATTGATATTTTGACCTCTTACCATGAATCATAAATGTTCTTAATGACACTTAGAATGGTGAATTCTTTCCAGAAGGTTTTTATTTTACTTTTCCCAGATCCATCAGAGGAATCACTATGTATGGCACCTGATGAAATGAATTTTTTAAAAATTATTTATTTATTTATTTATTTATTTATGGCTGCATTGGGTCTTAGTTGCTTTGCGTGGGCTTTCTCTATTTGCGGTGAGCAGAGGCTACTCTTTGTTGCGGTGTACAGGCTTCTCATTAAGGTGGCTTCTCTTGTTGTGGAGCATGGGTTCTAGGTGCACGGGCTTCAGTAGTTGTGGCATGTGGGCTCAGTAGTTGTGGCTTGTGGGCTCTAGAGCACAGGCTCAGTAGTTGTGGCACACGGGCTTAGTTACTCCGTGGCATGTGGGATCTTCCTGGACTAGGGCTCAAACCCGTGTCCCCTGCCTTGGCAGGTGGATTCTTAACCACGGCGCCACCAGGGAAGTCCCTGAAATGTATTTGTTAAATAATAATAAGTCAAAATTCCTCTGTGATCCATGGGCTACAGACATGAAAACAACATTAATCTCATTGTACATCTCCATCAGAGCTCTTGGGTGACCAGCTACATTGTTAATGAGCAGTGATATTTTGAAAAGAATCATTTTTTCTCACAGTAGTTCTCAGCAGCAGGCTTAAAATCTTCAGTAAATCATGTTGTAAACAGATGTACTGTCATCCAGGCTTTGTGGTTCCAATTATAGAGCATGGGCAGAGTAGATTTAGCATAAACCTTAAGGGTCATAGGATTTCCACAATGGTAAATGAGCATGGGCTTCAACTTAAAGTCATCAGCTACATTAGCCCCTAGCAGGAGAGTCAGCCTGTTCTTTAAAGCTTTGAAGCCAGGAATTGACGTCTCTGGAGCTATGAAAATGCTAGATGGCCTCTTCCAGTATAAGGCTGTTTCATGTACATTGAAAATCTATTGTTTAGTGTAGCCATCTTCATTAATTATCTCAGCTAGATCTTCTGGATAACTTGCTGCAGCTTCTACATCAGCACTTGCTGCTTCACCTTGCACTTTTATGTTATGGAGACAGCTTCTTTCCTTAAATCTCGTGAACTAAACTCTGCTAGCTTCAAACTTCTCTTCTGCAGCTTCCTCACCAATCTTGGTCTTCATAAAATTGAGGACAGCTAGGGCCTTGCTCTGGATTAGGCTTCGGTTTAAGGTTGTGTTGTGGCTGTCTTTCTCTTTAATCCGGACCAGTAAAACTTTCTCTGTGTCAGCAACAAGACTGTTTCACTTTCTTATCATTTGTGTGTTCACTTGAGTAGCACTTTTAATTTCATTTAAGAACTTTTTATCTGAAATCACAACTTGGCTGTTTGGCACAGGTGGCCTAGCTTTTGGCCTGTCTCAGCTATTGACATGCCTTCCTCACTAAACTTAATCATTTCTAGCTTTTGATTTAAAATGAGAGACTTGCAACTCTTCCTTTCACTTGAACACTTAGAGCCCACTGTAGGGTTATTAATTGGCCTAGTTTCTATATTGCTGTGTCTTAGGGAATAGGCAGGCCCAAGGACAGGGAGAACAAAAGAGAACTGCCAGTCTGTGGAGCAGTCAGAACACACATAACATTTATCCATTGAGTTCAATGATTTACATGGGTGCATTTCATGGCACCCCAAAACAGTTACAGTAGTAACATCAAAGATCACTGATCACAGATCACCATAACAAATATTAAAATAATTAAAATTTTGAAATATTGCAAAAATTACCAAAATATGCCACAAATGTAATGTGAGCAAATGCAGTTGGAAAGAAATGGCACCAATAGCCTTGCTCAACATAGGGTTGCTGCAAACCTTCAATTTGTAAAAAAATGCAGTGTTTGTGAAGCACAGTAAAATAAAACACAATAAAATGAGTTATGTCTATAAAAAGATTTTGAATGTTCTTTTGGGAGGAGAGTTACCCTGTTTTGGATTGTGTAACAGATAGCTACATCAATATTATCTGGAATTGAGATTTCATTGTTGTCTTTATTTGGAAGTTCAGAATGTTTTTAAAAATAAATATGTAGGGGGCGTGTTGAAATAATGTGGGCTGTGGTAGATTTGAAATGTTTCAACTTAGTTAAACTAGAACTGCGTTTTCTAGGCATAACCTTTGCTGCATAGTTCCAGGGTGGAATGGGTCACAGAAGACATTCTGAGCATCATTTGAAGTGTAAAGGACAACCATACTCTTTTTATGCTTGGAAGTTTGGTGTAGGGTACTGTGTTCTCCTACAGCTCATGCACACTGTCACTGATCTGCAGGTTTACTTGACTGCTGTGGGGCAGCAGCTCATCTTAGAGCTCTTCCAGTTCTCACTGAGTATACTCCTTTAGTTTTTCCAAGTCTTAGGGCAGGGCATGCAACCTGGGCAGTAGTAGCCAGGCTCTCTGTTTCTCCTTGTCCTGCTGGAACTCTTCCTTCATTTTCCTTGGTTCCTGGTTCAGGTGCTTATCTCTGTGATGATACCTTCTCCTGCACGTCACCTGCAACATGAGGATGGAGGCTGGGAGGCAATGAGAGACTGACACAGATTCCAGATCCTCCTCGCATGTTCCATTTGTCCTTGCTTGACCCTACTTTACAATCACCTTGCCTTCAAAGCCATTTGCTCTGCTGACCTCAGGCCCAGCACCTGATGAAGAAGCAATGACTGCATGTGATCTGTGTAATCAGCTCCCACATTTTTGTAAGGTCAAACCTCTGTAGTAAACCCTCTATTTTATGTCATTTCTCATGATTATAGTTCTATGATCAAATGCTCACTGATAAGCTATAAATATGGAATATGATGTTATCTAGTCATGTATGTATTTCCAGCAGTGATATGAGCCTTCCTGTACCCTCCCACCCACTGCTTCGTAGAAGCACTGAACCAGAATGGTAAGTAGGTAAAAAAAAGATTGAAACATATGCTACAAAGTTTGTATCCTTAATCATTGCGTTAGAATCAACAAATATTCTTTTGGTAAATAAGGTAACATCTATCAACCAAATGGAGAAAAAGTTATAATTTATCTACTTAGTTATTGTAATCAGTTTGTATTCCTAATAGAAAAAATTACACTTAAAACATCAGCCTATAATCTTAATACTAAACAAACACAAGCTACATTTTTAATAATTTTGTGAAGCAAAACTTGAATGGATAGAGAGAAATCTTAAGTTTGGGGATAATTGTTGGAAGACATAAAACTAATCCATAGATATCTAATTGCTATACATTAACAATGTGAAACAGTAACTTCATGTGAGCATGATCAATTAAAATCCATTTATAAAAATATTTATTCTCTTCAATATGGTTTAAACTGTAGTATTTCTGAGGTACCCATGAATGTCTGCACAAGTGTGTGTGTGTGTGTGTGTGTGTGTGTGTGTGTGTGTGTGTGAAGTTATCCTGCTGAAAAACCAAAGAATAAAGAAATGTAGCTGCAAATCAGCTTGGTGGAAAGAGTCAAAGGAAACAAATTCAGAATTTCCTTACCATATGCCCACTATGGACCGTGGGGTCCAGTTGAAACTCTTCTGCAAAATATGCAGTACCATTTATTTTCCCACACCCTCCTAACAGTTTTTAGAGTTATCGGTTCTGAAGACCACAAACTTTTTTTCCCTCTGGAATCTTTGGATCAATTCTTTAAGGAATAATTACTCTCTATCTTCCCAGGTGATGGATTCAAGATCAAGACCAACTCTGATGGAGACTGAAAGTCACAATGAAGTTAAAGAAAAACATGCTTCTGAAGATAGTTGCAGACCTAGCCCCAGGATACAAGGTTAGAAGCCACAGAGTGGCCCAATACAACCTTTTTAAGGTTTTTATTGTTTGAGGGTGTTTCCCTTAAATTGTGAGGGTGGGATAGACATCTCATGTTTTTTCCAATGACACTTCATATTTTATACATATTGTTAATTCTTTTTCTCCTTTGTGAAATCTGTACATCTGAATAAGGTTCTGTGCTCATGGAAGTAAGAAATGTAGTCATAAAAGGAGGCATAGTCTGCTGTAAGTCTTTTCTTGTCCAAGAAAAGGTGGCTCTTCATTGAACTTTTTAGTTCCTGTGTCTATGCCATGATGAACATCAGAATAACCAATGACCTGTTGTAGAGGACAGAAGAATTGGAAAACACTTGTCTAGTAGATGGTGCCATTTGGGACCTACTCCCTTTCCGGATATATTAAGTGAAGGTGGCCTGTGCTAGGCATTTAGCTTGCATATAAGACATAGAAAAATAATAAACAAAACCAAATTCAGCTAGAACTGTCTGTAAGAAAATTTGTAATCATAGAATATAACAATTATTCATTGTGAATATAAGTATTTGAAAAAAGAAATGTAGTGAAAGTTACCATCTAAAATATATAGTTGATTCACATATAGGTTTTTTTAGAATGATGAAAGCAGAAAAGACAAAGTTGTCATTTACAAAACAGAGATAAGAATGATTATTTCCTATCAACTGTGTACAAATGTGTGGATCAATTAGAGATTGATTTCACTTAGGGGAAAAAAGCCTGAAAAGTCATTAGCTCCTTTGAGAGATGTTCAGGATGTCCTTCAAGTCACTTTCATAACTTCTGATCCCATTGTTATTGTTTTATCCTGGAATTGGCTACATTTTATAAAAGCTTTGCTTAGAAGAACCACCTGCTTTTGAAAGAATAAAGTTTTAGATTGACTAATGGAGACATAAAAATGCTTTCTTCCTAAAAACTGTATACTATATTGACACATGTTTCTCCTTAAAGATAATAAACTCAGTAGGAAAAAAATGTTTAAAGTATCAATCATATTTTATAAAAATGAGTTAGAGAAGTGAAATTATATAAAGCCTGAGGGATGTTTGCATAAGGTTTATGCCAAAATCTTTCAGCTTTCTAATTGACACTTGTGATATGTAATTTTTGATAAAACTGCACAAATAGTAAAACAGACTATCCTGCATTTAACTAATGTTCACAGATTTTGCTTTACAGGTTTTTTAAATAGCAGTTAAGAAATAAAAGCATATTAATTTAGAATGCATGAGTACATGAAAAATGTTAATTCTAGAATCTCTTTAAAATTTGAATGAAAACAGGAAATATAAGATTCCCCTAAAAATTAATTTTGCATTTACTAATGGTCATTTTTTTGTCAAATTATGTTTAAGGATATATAAATTTAAAGAAAGTTATTGCCTTTGGGAATTTTCTATTTTTCAAGTAAGAATTTAAGAGGAAATTAATATGTAATACTAATGATTCACTTTTAAAAGACAGGAAATTGTATTTCTAGTTCCTTGCACACTAAAATAGTGACTTTGATATCCTATACAAATTGTTGCTGTGCAAAATATCATCTGTTAATTAATGAGCTAAATTAATCTAATTCTGATTTGAAAAGAATAGGGTGTGACATTTAGAGAGACCTTTCCACATTTGTTTTATATCAACTTCTGACATTCGACGTTCAGTAAGTAATCTGTTTCTGAAATTCAAATTTGACATAAACAAGTAGATTTCATTTCAGCCTGTTGTAATAGCATATTATGATCTGTACATCATCTTTAAAGCAAAGGAAAATAATGTTTAAAAACAAAGCAGTTTCTTTCCTTGTACTCACTTTCAAGGCTTCAAATTTTAATTATAGTTTAATGGTTGTAAGATCTTTTCTGTTTGTTCATTTGTTTTCCACTTACTCCCAAGATAATTTGAGGTTGTCTACAGTTAAGCTTCAGCATATGATTGACTTAGTAATATGGATAAATTAAAAGTTAGATTAATAAAGGAGAACATTGAAAAATGATTTGCTTATTATTTAAAATAGAAAAGAATGCTTATAGTATTATTGTGATTAATTAACTAAAATCCATTAAGAAATATAAATATAATACTATATATGTTTCTTATAAATCTTTCAAACATAAAAAGACACCCATGTGTGTATTAAGCATCTATACGGTGGGGAACATCTACAACTCAGCTTGAAGTAGTCTTTAGCAGCTTATCCTTATGTTTATTTCAAACTTCCTACTAGGAAATGAAAAAATGAAAATGGTAGGTTATATAATTTCAGTTGTATGCAAAAACAAACAAACAAATAAAAACGACAACTACCACAGCAAAAACCCCAAGCCACTTGAGGCAACACATTAAGATAGACAAATCTTTTATCCATGTCAGCTCTGAAAATAATTAATAATGGTGGACTTTTTATATAAGATGCATTGAAAAGATAATGCAAAGTATATAACTGATAAATGATTTTAAAAACAAAACCCCAAAGCATCTGCATTTATGTCTGTTTCCTATATACATTATTTCTGAACACTCTGCCAGTATGTCAAAGAAGAACATGAGAACATGGGTGTTAATGTTACCTAGATTTGAATTAGTCCTGGCATTGCCCTGTACTAAGTGACAGTGATCAAATTAATTAATTCTCTAATCCTCTGCTTTTATTTTGATTTTTTTGCTTTCTTTTGTTTCAACTACAAAACAGGGAAAATTGAACTTGTTCTCGCATTCCATTCTTTCAATAAAATTTTATCATAATGCCATATTTTATCATTAATATTCTCATTTATCACAATAGCATACCTTTCTAATGATATAGTGACAAATAATATTATTAGTATTTATATATAAATATATGTACATTATATATTAATATATCACATAAATTTGAAATAATATGGTAAGGTAATAAATAATATGATCAACACATATATCTCCTATATTATATACTGATATATTATGTATATATAATATCCATTGATATATATTAACATTGCATAATATTTAAATTTTACTACATTATTAATCATGTATCAGCTTATTTTTAGAGAAAACTTCTCAAATTCTCAAAATAATTTCTCAAACTTCTCAAACTAATTTCTTGTGTATCATTGATGTTAAAGTGTTAATATATTACTTTTTAAATAGACAAACATTACACATGAATAAACTTTTTTTGGAAATACATCTATTAATGAAATGGATAAAGTAAAATTTTGTGCTTCATGATTAATTAATGCATCCATGACTATCACTTAATGCTGGAATAAGATAGATTTACAGTAATTTCTATTGCTATGTTCCATTTTTATAATTAAGCACTAGGAAATGTAGTTTAAATAAATAAGTAGATAGAAATGAAAGGGATTTCGTTATAGCAATGTCATGTGATTATTTAAATTCCTTCCATGATTTTTACCAAAATCACACATTAGTTGGTCACTAGATGTTATTTTTTGTACTTTTATTTTTATTTATTTTAATAAATTTATTCATTTATTTTTGGCTGCATTGGGTTTTCGATGCTGTGCACAGGCTTTCTCTAGTTGTGGTGAGTGGAGGCTACTCTTTGTTGTGGTGGGCAGGCTTCTCATTGCCGTGGCTTCTCTTGTTGCGGAGCATGGGCTCTAGGGGCGTGGGCTTCAGTAGTTGTGGCACACGGGCTCAGTACTTGTGGCTGGCGGGCTCTAGAGCACAGACGCAGTAGCTGTGGTGCATGGGCTTAGTTGCTCCACGGCATGTGGGATCTTCCTGGACTAGTGATCAAACCTGTGTCCCTTGCATTGGCAGGTGAATTCTAAACCACTGCACCACCAGGGAAGCCCCTGTACTTTTTTTTTTTTTTTTGCGGTACGCGGGCCTCTCACTGTTGTGGCCTCTCTGGTTGCGGAGCACAGGCCCCGGACGCACAGGCTCAGCGGCCATGGCTCACGGGCCTAGCCGCTCCGCGGCATGTGGGATCTTCCCGGACCGGGGCACGAACCCGTGTCCCCTGCATCAGCAGGCGGACTCTCAACCACTGCACCACCAGGGGAGCCCACCTCTGTACTTTTAATTAAGGTATAATTTACAGATCGTAAAGTTTCACTTTAGTATACAATTCTGTGAATTTTGTAAAACACTGTCATATAGCCACCACTACGAGATAGAGGACAACTCCATCAGCCTCCCTCAAATTCCAAATTTCCCTGTGCACTTTGACAGGTAAAATGTCCTCTCAGTCACAGCCTCCAGGAAGCACACTGACCTGTTTCTTTATGTAAAGTTTTGCCTTTTCCTAATGTTGTATAAATGGATTATAACATATACAGACATTTTAGTTTGATTTCTGTCATTTAGGATAATATACTTGAGATTCAAATATGTTGCATATCTATCAATAGTTTGTTGTTACTCTTACTGAGTAACCCAATTTATGGATATACCTTAATGGTTTATCCATTAAACAGTTGAAGGGTGTTTGGGGTGTTTTCAGTTTTTTGCAATTATTACTAAATGGGCTATAAACTTCTCATATACATTTTTGCATAATAATAAAGTTTCATTTCACTTAGTTAATATTTAGAACAGGAATTGTCAGGTCATATTTTAGGTGGGTATTTAATTTTATAATTAACATTCATATGTTTTCCAAAGTTACTATATTATTTTGCATTCTCACTCGCAATGTGTGAGAGTTTCCGTTACTCTGTATCCTTGCCAGAATTTCACTAAATTGTGGAAAATCAATTGACCACATATATGAATTTTTTTCTGGATTCTTTTTTCTGTTCTGTTGGTCTGTGTATCTATCTTTTTGCCTGTACAGTCTTGTCTACTATAGCTTTAGATTGCATCTTGATGTCTTGTTGTTCTTTTTCAGTATATTTTGGCTGTTCTAGTTACTTTTGAAGGGATTATTGATTTCTATCTAGCCTGGATTTTTATTGGTGTTGCAATAGTTCAGGTTGCTGATATTGATATTTTCACACCATGGAGACTTCCAATCCATGAACGTAGTGCACATCTCCATTTATTTAGATCTCCTTTGATTTCTTTCACTGGTGTTTTGTAGTTTTCAGCATACAGATCTTCGCACATATCTTTGTTTTGTTTTCTTTTTTCTTTTTTTTTTTTTTTTGCGGTACGCGGGCCTCTCACTGTTGTGGCCTCTCCCGTTGCGGAGCACAGGCTCCGGACGCGTAGGCTCAGCGGCCATGGCTCACGGGCCCAGCTGCTCTGCGGCATGTGGGATCTTCCCGGACCGGGGCACGAACCTGTGTCCCCTGCATCGGCAGGCAGACTCTCAACCACTGCACCACCAGGGAAGCCCCTTTGCACATATCTTAATAGACTTATAGCTAAGTATTTCATGGTGCTTGTATTACAGTAAATGGTACAATAAAATCATTAGTTTTCAATTAGTCATTGTCAGTGTTTAAAATATAATCAATATTTTCATATGGACCTTGCATGCTGTGACATTATTAAATTTTCTTACTATTCAAATAACTTTTTTGGGATAGATTCTGTGGCATGTTCTACATAAACAAGTTATCTGTGAGTAGAGAATTTTAATTTTTTTCCTTTCCAGTATGTACATCTTGTATTTATGTTTTTTGCTTGATTGTACCAGCTAGGACCTCCATTATGATATTTAATAAAGGTGTTTATTTAATGGTACGAGTAGATATCCTCACCTTGTTTCAAACTTCGGGGAAAACTGATTAGTCTTTTATCATTATATGCAGTATTAGCTGTAGCCTTTGTGTGTATGTTACTGTTTTTGATGCTGTTTATCAGGTTGAGGATATTCTCTTGTATTTCTATGCTGCCTAGACTTTTTTTTATTATCATGAGTAAATGTTGAGTTTTGTTAGAGAACTTTGCTACATCTATTAGGATATGGGTTTTCATCTTTTCTCTGCTAATATGGTGAATTATTTGATATTCAGGTGTTGAGTCAGCCTTACATTCCTGGGATAAACCAAAAATTGGTTTATGATATACTGTATTTTACATATTGCTGGATTTTATGTTTTATATATGCTGTATTTTATTGAATAACTTTGAAAGTGTGTTCATAAGGGACATCTGTCTGTAATTATTTTTCCTCATTTTTTTAAAATAAAGGTAATGATAGTCTTCTGAAATAATTTGGAAAAAGTTACCTCCCCTTTGATTTTCTGGAAGAATTTATATAGAATTTGTACGTTTTCATCTTTAAATGTTTGGTAGAACTTACTGGGAAGGTCATCAGGGCCTAGGGTTTTCTTAGTTTGAATATTTTAAAACTACAGGCTCAATGTCTTTAATGGATATAGAACTATTCAGATTATTATTTCTCCTTCGATAGTGATTGCTAGTTTGAATCTTTCAAGGAATTATACAATCTCATTTAAAATTTCAAATTTATGGACATAAATTTTTTTGTAATACAGATTGTCCCTGACATAATGGTTCAACTTATAATTTTTTGACTTTATGATGATACAAAAGAGATATGCATTCAGTAGAAGCCGTACTTTGAATTTTAAATTTTAATCTTTTCCCAGGCTAGCGATATGCAGTTCGATACTCACTCATGATGCTGGGCTAGCTGCAGTTCCCAGTCAGCCTCTCACTCGATCACAAGGGAAAACAACCGATACACTTACAACTATTCTGTACCCGTACAATCGTTCTGTTTTTCACTTTCAGTGCGATATTCAATAAATTACATGAGATATTCAACAATTCGTTATAAAATAGGCTTTGCCTTAGATGTTATTCACCCAATTTTAGGCTAATGTAAGCTTATTAATGCTTTTTCAACTTATGAGATGTTCTATTTATAGTGTGCTTATTGGGGCATAACTCTATCATAAGTGGAGGAATATCTCTATTCTCTTATTACTCTTTTGATATCGGTAAGGTATGATGTGATTTCTCTTCTTTCCTTCCTAATATTTGTAATTTGTGTGTGTGTGTGTTTCTGTTCATCGTAATGAGAATTTTATCAATACTGGTGATATTTTCAAAGAACCAGTTTTTGGTTTCATTGATTGTTTTCTTTAGTTTTTTAGTTTTTGTTTTACATTTTACTGATTGACTGTTCTTTAATATTTCTTTATGCTTGTTTTAGATTTAATTTGCTCTTCCTTTCTGCTAGATTCGTAAATGAGGCATAGGTCATTGATATGAGCTCTCTCTTCTAAGGAACTAGTTAGTGCAATCATTTAACTTCACACAAGTTTTAAAATACTGTGCTTTAATTTTTATTTAATTCAAATATAATATTCCTTTTATTCGATTTCACTAATGAGTTACTTAGAAGCAGGTATTGTTTAATTTACAAATATTGGGGCTTTTAAATATCTTTCAATTATTAATTTCTAGTTTAAGTATGTTATGGTGAGTGATTTAATGAAACTGAGATCCAATCCTTCTTGGGTTCTCAACTCTTCCCCTACGAATTAATGACAGACTACCTATGCATCTAGAAATATCACCTCTGACTCTAGACTCCACACTATCACAGTAGACAGGGCTAATGATTGCAGACGACTAATGCAATATACCCTGTCTTCTTTTCAACATATACCAGGAGTCTTTCCTCAACCTTCTTGTAAACAGTCTTGAGTGACCTAAAACCCAGACCTCGTGCTTTGAAAGAAACATCAGGGAATGAAAGTATTAATATCCGAAAAGAAATAACCCTAACAGGTATTGATAACAATAGGACAGTGATGAGACCTACGGGGATTTGTTCTTGAATTTATCTCTATCAATTAAATACTCATAGTACTAGAAAATTGTCCCTACTTGTAGAACCCAGCTTGAGCGTTTTTACTCCTATCCTTTGAAAGCAGATGGTCTTTAATAAGAGACAGACTCTGCTCAAAATCCTTGGGACAAAGTCACAAATTGTGCTTTAATCTGCATTCTTGTTGTTTATTTTCTTATTTCCTTTCCTTCTTTAAAAAATAGGGTTTAATGAAATTTTAAATCTTTTTATTTATAAGCTTCTATTCTGATATCACGTTTAACTCCTTAGTCACTTTGTTTGAGTCCACTACCTGCCCATAATCATTTGTGTACTTGCTAATCATATAGCCAAGTCATCTATTAGATTTGATGCATTTTTCTTTAAGAACCACACAGCTTCTCTAGCTTCCAGTTCCTCATAATGGATCATTTGGTTTCCTGGGAATATATACTCGACCATTAAGTTACATTTTAGATGGAGACTACCACAAGAGAAGATTTTCTGGGTATGGATTTGGTTGTTTTTAGAATTATTCTCAGTGTACCACCAGCTTCAAATCCTCTGGCTTTACCTTAGACTTTTATGGGGCTGATTGCTTGAGAGTTTTACTTAATGTTCCCATTTTACCCCTTGCTTTAGGCTTTCCCTGTGTGCCTGCTCTTTAGAAAGATTCTATCTTCATTCTCTTGTATTGACATTAGTGGTAGACTGCTGTTGAATGTTTCCTGGTCCTTGCTAGGCATTTTGGTGTGTAGGGTGAGGAGAGCAGAGTTTTCGGTTGTTTCATTCAGCCTAAATTGTATTCAGAGTCTGTGTCTCTGAGTCTTGACAATGAGACTTTCTAATTTATCCTGCACATATACAATGGTTGGATATCTTGGATACCTCTAAGTATCTTGTTCAGAGAGGGTTTTCTGCCCCTTTCCAAGCAGTAGAAGTGTTTGATTTTATTTCCCCCACCCCAATCACAATGGATCACCCTCCTCTGCCTTTAGGATGACAGTTTACCACATAGTGGCTTAAGGCTCTGTAGGGGAGAAAAGGGTGAAGGATAAGCGGTGGAGTTTGTTTTTTTTCCCCTAGTTGCTGATGCTCTCCTCTCCCAGGTCTGCACCTAGGGACCTCTCCTGCCAACAGTGTTTCTTGTGAGCAAGTGGTAAGTTTGTGGAAAAGAGCCCGTGAGTGGGTGTGAATTTCTTTTCTGGTCTGCGTTTCCTAGGATTTCTATACTCTAATGCTAGTCTGCATTTAGCCTATAGCAATTTGTTAACAATGTTAACTGTATTATTTTTACCAGCATTTTTGGTTCCTGGCAACTTTTCCTCCAATATCCAAAGACAGAATATGTTTTCATTCGAATTTCAGGATAGATTACTTCCTATGACCTTAACTCTCTAATGGGTTAAAGAAAAGCCATGATTTTGTTGCGTATCTATGTTTTTCTGTGTGTGGTAGGATAAATGATCTTTGCAGTACTCTATTATTTTTAACAACCTATTAGCTGACAATTTTTTAGGTCCTCCTTCAAAACTTTTTGATGATAATAAATGCACATGATCTGATTTAAAAAAAATTAGTCGTTATTCATATTTTCAGTTCTTAATATAAACACCAATATTTTGAAATATTGTGTTTGTGATCCATTATAGGATTAATGGTCACTGACAAATTCTGCCTTTTTTCCTAATATGGGAGAAGACTATTGTGAAAGAGGAAAGAAGATAGTGGAATGAGCATAAACATAGATGTTTAAAGAAATAGTGGTTTTAGGGACTATTGCATTTGAAAGTTGTGTACCTGGAATTGAATCCTTTAAAATTATACAAGACACAGTTTTTTTAGAAATATTTCCATACCTCTAGAGATGAAACAGCCCATTTTGGAGAGTCATGAGTTAATTAATGCAAAGGTTGAGCAGAACACCTTTGCATTAATTGTATTAACACTTGGTACATAATCATTTTTCCATAAATATTTACATTTTATCGTTAATAAGACCAATCCAATGGTGGATTAGAATGTGGAGGCTGGAAAGGGTGGAAAGAGTGAAATGGATATGCAGCATACAGATGATATGGATTGATTCAATTACAAAGTTTAACACAAATGGAGAAATAACTTGAATTATAATTACCATTTTTTATATCCTTCCTATGTATCTAGAATAGAAGCATGGCAGATAAATCATACTTGATGTTATCAGATGGTATCAAAACCAAAGATATTCAGTGTTGGTCATTGAAATAATGTTTATATTCTCTGTAACAGGTATGTAGAAAAATAATTTTTTTATGAAAATCAACGATCCTGAATTATATACTTGTTTTACTAAAAATCTATTCCATTCATTCGTAAATATAGGTCACGTGGGTGCCTTCAACATACCAAAATATTTTAAAGTTATTCTCTATTCATGCATGTGTTCAAGCAACTATGTAACTGAATCCCTGAAATAATAACTGTAACTGTAATGAAAAAGTTGACCTTGAGGTAGATGATGTAGTGAACAATTATGAAAATGTTTTCCACCTTTATATGACTTTTATAATTGGATCAATTTTGAGGAAGTCTACATCTCAGAGAATGTTCATGAGTAACTTAACTGCACAATGTGCATTTGAATTAAATAATAATATATAATTGATAGAATTGTGAAGTACTATCTAACTAAAAGTTCACATAAGTCTTTCAAAGACGATGATTTTTAGTATGGACATAATGCATTCATGATCCAGTTCACGTGTTTAATGATATAATTTCTGGAATATGTGATTAGGGATGCATCACTGGCATTTAAAAGGCTGCCTGTCTTTCCCAAACAATTATAGTGACCTAATGGCCTTCCCATAAATACCTTAAGAACCTCAACTGTATGATGTTCTAAATTGTCAACTACTTGCACCTCCTCCTTCTCATATATGTAATCTAAGTTTATGACAGCCTAGTTCATCTAGCCACCCCAGTTACACTCTTCTTTGACAGCTGCCTTCCTTCATTATTGCAACATACATAGCCAATAAAGCATTAACTTCTATTAATTTTTACCACCTGGGTTTTTTTCCAAATGTATTAATTATTAATTATTATTATTATTTATTAATTATTAATTGACCCACCATTGAATTAAATTATACCTGTAACCATCTTATTTAACATATTAAGACAAATATGTTTGATCTGTGATCCCCTTGCACCAGAATTTATTATTATTCAGTGAAACTAACAAGCATGATTACCTCATTGTGCCTCTGAATTATTGTGTGATAGAAAGAGAATGGACAATTCTACTAGGGGTGTAATTAGTCTTGTAGGCATTTCTGCTCTGCACAGATAAATTTAAGTCCTAAATTTCCTGTTTTTGTCCTATTTGGGATGCATTTCTATTTCAACATTTTTTGTTTAGATTACATTTAGACAATGAGATCTTGAGAAATAAGTTTTTCTTTTTTCATTCTCAATGCAGAACAAAGTAGTTGAAACAAAGTAAGCATTCCATAATTTTTAGTTGAATTAATAAATTATTTAATGAAATCGTAGAATTTTACACCACATCCAACACGAATGTGTCACATTACTTGATTTCAGTCTTACTATACACTTAAATATTCAAGAACACATGATACTGGTGTAGTGACAGACAAATAAATCAAGGACAAAGAATTGGAAACAAGAAATAAACCCACACAACTGAGTGTTGATAAAGTTCTAAGGAAAAAGGATCTTTTCAGTAGATGTTGCATGAACGAAATATATTCATATGGAAGAAAATAAATTGTGACCCTAACCTCACAATAACACAAAATTTACCTTAGAATGAATGGCACATAGATCTAAACATAAAAGCTAAAATTAAAAACGAAAACAAATAAAAACTTCCAGAAGATACCATAACATTTCCAAAAGAAGCATGGGAGACCTTAACCTTGACCTTGTGGAACGGGGTGGGAACTAAATAAAGAAAGGAGAATAGGAAAACTTCTGGGGGTGATGGAAATGTCTGATATCTCGACAGTAGTGGTTTCATGGGATCATACATTTATCAAAACTCGTTCAACTGTACACTGAAAATGGGTTCATTTGATTATATAAAGTGCCTCAATAAAGTTGATTTCTCAAAAGTATAATATACTTTGCACACATGCAGATTTTTCCATACATTATATGCCAATAAATTTGTAAAAGAAAAAGTTTTAATGAGATAACCATACACACACCCTTCAATAGCAGAACTGAAAAAGACTGGCAATATCAAATGTATGGGAGTATTGAGAGCAGGTAGAAATCTCATACTCTGATGAGTGAAGTATAAATTGAAAAACAGTCTGACAGTTTATTAAAAATTAAACCTATATTTACCATATGACCTAGCAATTGAGTCCCACTTCTAGGTATCTATCCAATAAAGAGAGACATACACACACACACACACACACACACACACACAGGATCCTCATTATTTGTAGATTCCCTATTTGCAAATTTACCTACTCACTAAAATTTGTTTGTAACTTCAAAATCAATACTTGCAGCTCTTTCAGGGGCATTAGTGGACATGTGCAGAGCAGCAAAACAATTGAGTGCTCAACCTGTATTTATTGGTCATCTCAGGCTGCCATAACAAAATACTTTAAACTGGGCAGTTTAAACAATAGGAACTTGGTGCCAGCGAGGTCAGTGTCTTGTGAGCACACTCTCTTTGGGTTGTGGACAGTTGCTTTCTTGCTGTGTGTACTCATATGACCTTTCCCCCTGTGCATGTGGTGAAGAGAAAGTGAGAGGAAGCGAGCTCTCTGATATCTCTTCTTATAATGGAACTAATCCCAGCAGGACGGCCAGCACTTTCCCAGCTGAGGTTGGACAAGGAGATGTTTCGCCTTCTTGTTTCAGCTCTCATAACTTTAAATAAGTATCCTTTTCACAATTGATTTAGTGGCACATTTTTGTGCTCTTTGTCGGTGATTTCACTTTTTAAAATGGCTTGCAAGTGCAGTGCTGAAGTGTTGTCTAGTGTTCCTAAGTCCACAAAAAAATTGAGTTCAGGTAGTTATAGCAACTTTATTCACAATAGCCTGAAAATGGAAACAACCTACTTTGCTATCAAGATGTGAGTGAAAAACAAATTGTGTCATACTCATGCAATGCAGTACTGCCCTGCAATAAACATGCTATCTATGCACACAATAACAGGAATAAGTCTCTAAAACATTATGATGAGTGAAAAAACCTGGACATGAAAAACTATGTTTTTTATAAATTATTTTTATGATATTATAGAACAAACTAAACCATGGTGATAGAAAGCAAACTGATAACTGCCTGAGTTGACAGTTGGGAGAGGGAATTGATGGCAGAAGGTCACTGAGATAACTTTTTGGGATGGTGAAAATGGTCTATATCATGCTTGTTGTGGTAATTTCAAGGGTGTATACTTTTATCAAAATTCATCCACTCCATATTCCAAATGGGTACATGTCATTGTATATAAATTATAACTCAGTAAAGTGATTTTAAAATTTATAAAATGATATTAAAAATGGGAAGATTGAAATATGTTGACCAGAGAGGAGATATCTTTAATAATATAGTTGAAAGAAAATGTGAAATTAAATAATATCAGCAAATATTGATATAAAGATATAAAGGGTATCAGTTGTGAAAAATCCTCTTTATTCTCCAAGATTTTGTACAACTCATACGAGTTTTTTTTTTTTTGGTGAAAGAAGAATCCACAATGATACTTTAAGATTTTTCGTCAGTATATCAAATTGTAGGTTTTTAGGAACATACATACATGTATACACATACACATTCACACACACACACATACACACACACACTCCTTTATATACACTAGTGTCTAATAAAGTGCTTAATGTGTAGTCAGCACTGTTTGCTGAAATGAATTTTCTTGAACAAATTCCAGCTAGTACTAGCAAGATTTTGTAAAAAAAATTATTTCAAAATAATCTAAAAAACTTGTTTCTAGGTGAACATGTTAAAAGATTTTCTGCACAGGTTTGGAGTCCACTTCTTTTGCTGTAGGCTTGGGACTCTTGGTGATTTGCCATAAGGATTAAGTCATTGGCATTACAGGCCAGATTCAGGTTCCCTTGGAAATATTTTAGCTCTGAGATCTACTAGCATCTGGTTATTTCCACATGAAAGTGACCACAAACAAAGGTCTCTGTAAGATAGAATTCTTAAATCAGAAATCTGTCATTTATTTACTAACCCCAATACCCAGCTTAGTACTTTCTCCCCCAATCTAATTGTGGTTACCTTCAAATTCTCTGATACTATAAACATGGTTTCAATAGAAGCACCTTAAATCTGATCTTTCCTGCTTTGTCTGCCCAAAATGCCTTATTGGCAGATGTTTGAGAAAAGCTTGAAGCCTTATCTCCTGCAAAGGCTGTTCTTCAAAACACTTAAAATTGTTCCACCTTTATCTCTCCTTGTAAGGCTTTGCTAAAACTTGCATTCAGTTTCCAACCAAACCAATATTTACACTTTCCCCAGTCAGTTCGACTTTTGTTACAGTGGATGTTGACATAAAGTCTCGTTTTAATTTATCCAGGTTATAGTTTTGAAAATGTGCTGTGGTGGCATAACAAAGGTTAACAAAGGTCAGCAAAGGTCAGAGTTCAGTACTGGAGACAGAAACCATTCTTGATATTAATGGCAGGAAGTGATTTAATAAAAGATTAGGTATTTACAACATTGGTGGATGTTTTGTAAGTCACTCAATAGGAAGGGCAAAGTGGAGAGTGAGTATATATAGACAGTATCCCATTTTGTATGTTCATAGCTATGTCTACTTATCCTTTTAAATTTCCCACCCTTTGCATATATGGCCAAAAAACTCAGCCAGTTTTAAAAAGTTATATTCTGAGGTAATTTTATATTATATTGAGTTAGACCTCCTATTAACATATACCTATAGATCACTTTCATTTTTAAGGAGACACATACTGTATATGTAAAAAAAAAAATCTAACTCACTGAAGAATGTTATTTTAGTACTTTGAGAAAACTTGTAAGATTTAAGGAGAAAAACTATCAAATCTAAAAAGTGTGAGAGCCTCATAAAAAAGTGTGAGAAATAAAATTTTATATCAACTTTATAATTTCTTCTGTTCTTTTTATTTTCTGAAAAATGAAATAGAAATATTGTTATTAGAGTGATTTCCAATGAATGTCAAAAACATTAATGTTTTATAACTGTCCTTTTCAGATTAATAGGCTTCAATGTGAATATACATAGTTATTAATAAGAATAAGTTTATTATGCGTGCTTACTTTAGTCTATTATTAATGCAGAATATTTAGATTTGACACCTTAAACCTTGCCATAATTTGCATATGTTCCTACTTTAAGATGGGGATTGACAAACTAGAGCCCACAAGCCAAATCCAGCTCACCTCTTCATTTGTAAATAAGGTTTTAATGGAACACAACCATCCTGCTTTTATGCTACAATGGCAAAGTTGAGTAGGTGGAACAGAGAGCTCTGACCCAGAAAGCATAAAAATATTTCCTAGCTGGCTTTTTATAGAAAAAACCTGCTGACCCTTGCTTTCAAATCTTACTCTGGGATCTAAGACAAAAAACTAACTGGGTGATTCCTAGAGGAAATGGAGAGAGTTTGTTAATTCCTCATTTGCAGTGTTGGATAATTATAAAAGATGCTCTTTTTTAATGGTAACTTAAAAGTCACTTTCAATTAGATTTAAGGGAAAACATATTTAACACAAGTTTGGTTCTGTTTGTTTTAGAAGAATTTAAGCGTAGTCCAGCATTGTCCTTGAATGCACTCAAGTGATCTCAGAAAAAAACCAAAACAATACATCTTACATGTCATCACCTAATAATGTAGTGAGCAAATCAATTCCTACAGAATGACAGCATATAAACACACACACACATGCTCACAAGCACACACGTGCATACACATTTGCACACACAGTCACATATACTCAGGCCCGTTTAAAGCAGATGAGCCCTGTATTCTTGCCTTTTATTCAGTTATTCACGACATCCCACAAAAACACAGGGTCCCAAAAGAAATGAGAAAATTTAATCAAACTTGAAACAAAACCAATGATCTCATCTATGGAGCATTTAATTTTCAAGACAGAAAAAAAATGTTTATTATTTCTTCTTGAGATTCAGACCCCCCCACATGAATTCAACTTCAGTCTTTCAAGTTTAGTGTAAATGTGAGTATCCAAAATGCTATGAGTTTAAGTGGTTTTGAGTTCTGTAATGAAAAGTTTGAGCATTGTTCTCAGAGGAAACACTTCCTGGCAGAGCTTCAATGAAAGAATGTGTGATTGCAGGGAGATTAGAAATTCTGATTGCATTAGGTTTTCATCATTCTATGGGATAGGGCTGTTGTCAGTACTGTGTCAAAAAGAGTGACAGATCTGTATCCACAGCTTTTGTGAAAGCCTAAGATGGACGAGGTTGTATACTTTTAACATAGTAATATGTTATTTTCTTAGGCATCAGATATAATAGTAATATCGAAACCATTTTTTACTCATTTTGTATTCTATCGTGGTTAAAACACATGGCACTTTTATTTATTATCATTTGAATAAACATTAGCTACTTTCAATTTTATTAGAGAAGTTGCTGAGTATAAATAGAACACCAAGCTATTTTCCTTATCTTAGAAAAAACGTATATGTTCGCTACTGGTTTTTTAAAAAAGAAAACACTCTCATTTGATCAATTACCAAACAGGGCACTATAGATCATGCCATGATATTCTGTGCCTGTTTTCCTGTCTTTAATCTGAGGGAGTCTAAATTGAAAGCATATATTCCATATGTTTTCACAATGGATAAGAATATGTATGTATATAAACAAGTATGGTTTCCTTATCATATAGCTTTATTAAACAGTAATTTTATCCATTTTATGTAGAGAAATACTTTTGATGGTTTAAAAGGCTATTATTGTTAAGTAGATAATATTTAACATCTCTAATATGCTGAAACTTAGTTTTCTTCATCTTTCTATATGATTAATTTTATAGGTTCCAAATTTATGAGAGCAATATCCCCAAGGCAAAGAGACCACTTTTATGAATACATGTGCTTATTAAACTTAAATAAAGTTTACTAATAAAGAGCACACAAAGATACTATGAACATTTTATATCAATACTGAGAAATAAAGAGTCTTTAAGAATGTCACAGACCTGAGGAGCGTCTAAAGAGAGAAAGATAGGAAAAGTGTACTGCTGGGTGTTTGCACCAGGTTTCTGGAACCTTCCAGAAGAGTGATGCTTGAGCCATTTGTGTCAGGGAGGAAAGGTGGGGGCCCAGCCGCTAGTGAATCAAGGGCTTACGTTCTTTTGGTTCTTTGGCTCAGATCCAGCTGAAGTAATATAATGGGTTAGCTTCCGGTAAAAGTATGGTATATGTAACCAACTTGCCCTTTTCTCCATCAAACAATTACTTACACAGACTATTTTTTCAAGTATGGCTCTGCCATTTAAAGAAAGTGACCTTGCTCATTCAAGATGTCTTTGGAGGACTTAACATTAATAAACTGGTACATTATATTATGTGATTTTTGCATAGTTTGTATAAACTTTATTGGGTCACAGTATATTTTTGTTATGTATAAAGTTGTGATCAATTTGCTAATATTAAAAATATATATTTTTGTAAGCTCATGATGGAGAGTAGTCCATTTAGGGACTTAATCTAAGGGAGTGAGGTGGCAGGAACCCCATACTATCATCAAGTGTCTTGTGTCTTTTCTTACTCACCAGAGTAATCTCCCTCAAGACGTTTTTTCACTATGTTGGAAAAGCTGACACTTCTTTGAAGATTCATATCTTGCTCAGTGCCTCTTCTGTTCTTGTGTAAATTATCTCTCCCAAGTCCAATCCCCTTGATCTAATCTATGTACACACATTCCTACTGCTTTTTTTCTGGCTTCCCAAATCCTAGTCCTAAAACAGTAATTTCCCTAGGTGGAGGTAGTGGTGTTTCTATCATATTTCCCTAATCAATTAAGATTTTAGGGAGACTTTTTATCCAGCTTCTTTTACCTATTGAGTTTTGGTACCAGAAACTCACTCAGACAGAGGGACAAGCTATGAACTAATGTACCTGAAAACTCAGCTTTTTAAATCTAGTTGTCTGGTTGTTTCTAAAATTTATTTAAAGACCTAATTGATTTGTTTCTTCTCTGTATTGAGGACCATCATTTGAGGAGAGGGGTGAGGAAGGACACATAGGACAACAGGGAAAAATTAAAACTTGTTACTTATCACGAGGGGAAGCCTGGGTATAAGAAATAAGTACTTAATCAAAATTATTCTGAAATCTCACATAAAATTTGGATAATATTTCAATAGATGTTTTCAGTACTGTATTGGTGCCTTATTTTCTCCCTCTTTTTAATTTTAATGGAAAGTTAGTATTGACTGAATTGAGGGTTCCTAAGCAGTTTCATAAAAGGAAACAGTACAGAAAGTTAATGAACATTTTGATAATGCTTATATTACATATCCCTTCTAAAAGTAGCAAACATCTTTATTTCATATTTAACTTTGCAAAGACCTCTGCTTACATTAGTCCTATCATCTAATTATTTTAATTCTTCTTTAAAAAGATTTGAAAAAACTCTATTATATTCATTGATGTTAACATTTATGGTAAAATAGTTTATACAGTTATTATGTGATGACTGATTGAAAAAGGAATTATGATGTAATCCCTGAGATTCTAATAAATGTTAGTGTTTTGACTAACATGAAATGACAGATTGATTTTGAAATTTAATATGAATAATATATTCAGATACTTGGATAAATTTGGGCATACTCAAATTTCATTTGCAAGTAATATTGTAAAAATAAATTATCTTATATATCATGCATTTGTAAATAAACTATTATTGCCATAAGATATTAGCTTATAAGGAATTATTATATTTCCTTTTTAAAAAATATTTTGAAGTTAATTCTGGATTTATTTTTATAATGGATCCTTTTATTGATTATGCATATAAAATAAGATTTATACACATTTGAGTAGTACCTAGGGTGGTACTGTGAACTCATCTGAACATTAAGGAATTTAAATCCTTTCCTCCTTGGACTAGATGAGTATAAAGTAAATATTTATCTCATAATCTTCTAAGTTTTATGAGTATTTTGGGATTATTCATTTTGCTCCTCTTGCTGTAGAAGACAAATAGGATAAGAGGATTTTTGCCTTTGGCATTTATAAAGAGCATAGAATGCCTTGGTAAATACAGAGAAATTGTTGGTGAATTTTCATAATACTCAAACACCTTCTTCAACTTCAATATTTTATGACTAGTTGGAAAAATATTGACCACTATTTTTGGTTGTAACATGACATGTCATATATAAATGAGTGTGTTATCACTCATTTGTGAATCTGTGCAGAAAGCTTAATTCATCACTTTTAACTCCAATTTACAATTGTTATTTACAACATCTATTTTTTAATAAAGTAATACTCAAAAACCAAACTGAAGGTATGTTTTTTAAACTGTTTCTTTTTCCTTAGCCTTAATAAATAATTTGTATTCCTTCCAAAAATTTCTTCTCATATCTAACTTTTTCTTGCTATTTACACTACGATCCTTTGGTCTAGGGTTTCTCAGTTCCACATTGATAGCTTCTTAACAGGGTCTTAATCACTACATAATTATAACTGCCCTCCCTGTTCAGTTCTCTTATAGGTCTGTAGGTCAGAAGTCTAAAGTGGGCCAGCAGGATTGCATTCTTCTAGAGGCTTTAGGAGAGAATACCTTGCCTAGCCTTTTCTATCTTCTACAGGCTGCCTGCATTTCTTGGTTTGTGGCCCCACTCTCCATCTTCAGTGCAACTAGCAGACCATCTTCTGAACTCTCTTTCTGTCTGCTTCTGTTGTCATGTCGACTTTTCTCTAATTCTGACCCTCCTGTCTTCTCTTATAATGACCCTTGTGATCACATTGAGCCCACCGCCAATAATCTCACATAATTTTCCAATCTCAATAACCTTAGTTTAATCACATCTGCAAACTCCTTTTATTTTTTATTTTTTTGCCATGTAAGGCAACGTACTAACAGGTTCTAAGGATCTTTGGGGGCATCTTTCAAGGGTAATAAGCGCATTATACAACCTATAGAAAAGAGCCGTTACTTACCTAGAGAACAAAGACAATATCTTTATCACACTGCACTGCATCAAATTATATCTTGATTCATTGTGTGGTTCTCTGTCTCTTTTCTTATTCTCTCACTTTTATGAGAGATATTTTCTTTTTTTCAAGAAAATAAGGACTCAAAGAACATACCAATTTTAGTGCCAGAATAATAAATTTTCTAGTGAGATCACTTTCCCATCTTGGGAGTTGAAATAAGATATTCCCTGGGAAACAGGGTAAGAGAAACCAAAATGGCCATTAGGAGCAACAGGGAGAGGGAGGATAAGGGCAAGGACATCAGTTTCAGAAGGGCTGAGGAGATGAATGGGAGGAACTAAGAGAATGACTTGTTTCTGAGTTCTGTCTCCACTTTTCTGCACCAACTCATCATTTTTCAAACACCAGTTGGTCCATAATCTTGGATAATTGTTAAGTACTGCTGAAACAGGGTTAGGGTTTTTGGATAACGTGTGTATATGGATGCATGAAGAGTTACACTGATTGCAGACCATGGTGGGATTAGACTAATCCTTGAGGAATTCCCCTGTGAATTGGAATAATGATGGACACTGTATCATAGATATAGCATCAATCAAGGTTCTTAAAGCACTTTCTTTTTGCTCCAATATTTTCCTACCCAAATACTCTATTCCAGCGTAGAATTACTCATGTTCTTTTGAGTATACACATTTCCTCTTTCTGAATTGTTCTTTCCTCTTTTGTCCTCCTATCTCTGATACATCCATGCTCCCACTGAATGATTGTAAGTACAATCTTTTCCTTAAAGATATTCCTAACATTTTACTTTGAATTTATTTTTTTTTCTAAAATGACTTGTCAACCCATCCCAATCTCTCAATATTCTAAAAATGTATAATTTGTTCAAAACTGTCTATCTGAAACATAAAAGTAGACATGAAGAAGTACCATAAATGCTAAATTTAAGAATAATGCTTTATATATGGTTTCAGTTAAAACAATAAGAAGGAATTTTAGAATTAGAATCTCTCCCTTTTGTAACACCTAATGAAAAAATGGATGTAGGCAATGATCATCACTGGCTACTAGCATCACTCTTAAAAAAATAGAAGTCACGTAGTTTCTAATGAAAAAAAAAAAGAGCACTACCCTAAATAGTATCAAATGTCTACATCACTGTTGTTCTTGTTCAATAGATATATAATCCCAGACACATTCTAATTTAACACAGTCACTGCCCACACTTAAAAAGTAAAAAGGAACCAATGAATTTAATTTTAATAGCTAAAAACTACCTTCAGTAATTCAAAAACTACCTTCAGCAAGTCCCTCCAAATGTATGAAATAATGAACAAGTTATCTGATAGATCATTGGCTTACAAGTACCTATGATTAATTGATTGGTTGATTTGATTTAATTTCAGCTTTATTGAGGCATATAAAATTGTAAGATAATTAAAGGGTACATTACAGTGATTTGATATACATATGTAGGACATTATGAAAAAAATTCTTTCATTTAGTTAGAAGTGTCTAGGATTTGAAGTGACAAGTATTGAAAAGATATCCTTTCTGGAGATCGAACTCCAAAAGCAAGGAAATTTCCTTTGGTGATAAAATAAGCAAAATAGGAAAACTTATGGTAATGCTAAAAAAACAAACAAAAAAGAATAAAAACACTGGAAGACACACAGCTTCTCCCCCCACTACCAAAACAAACAAACAAGTCCCCTAAAGAAACAGAAATTTGCTGTACTGACAGAAGAAAATACTGTTAACTAGGAACTTTGCAAACCTCTCTTATTCCACAATATAGACAGAAGAATATAAAATACATTTATAAAAATCTTATCTCAAAAAATAAGAAAACTGCAATCAACATACTTTAAGTGATGAGAATTCACCCAGAAACACAACCACATGTTGTATATGAGAGATCTAAAGCAGAGTAACTTTAAAAGGTTAAAAACAAAAACATGTACAAAGATGCATCAGGCAAATGGACAAAATAAGAAAGCAACAGTAGCAATCCTGGAATTAAGAAAAATTGATATCAGAAAGTATTAAACTTGAAAAAGAAGGGAACTTTTTAACGCTAAAGTAACAGTTCATAATTAAGATACAACAATTATGAATATTTATACATCAAATTGCATAGGAACTACTTTAACAAAGCAATATTTAAAGGAAATGCAAAGAGCTAAGTTAGAAGTACACTAAAAAGGCATGACTTAAACTATGCTCAGTAGAAGTTTGATCAAGTTGATACAAAGTATGTCAGAATATGGAAAACCTAAACAACACATAAATAATGTTGAGGCCAAGCTAACACCATGTCTATTTTCTCTAATTTTCCAAGATACTCACATAGGTCTCTTTCTTCGATCTGTCAAAGCAAGGCTGCATGCAAAATAAGTAAAATCTTGAGAATCAATATTCCAGCAGTCTAGCCACCAGTTTATCAGCTATGACTTGTTCATAGTTCTCAGTATGGACTTAGTAGGATACCTATTATATTTGCAAGAGAAAACTTTATTTTCCAAAAGAATTTTTATTTATCAAGATGATATTGAGTTGTATTAAAACTGTATTGTCCAAAGTCTCCTATGGAACAATTAATGTAATGAATTTCTCTGAGATACTAATACAAGAAATAAACAAATATTTTGCCTTGAAAAATTAGAATGCCCTTTTATTAGACAATGAACATTTTATAATATAGTTCCCTCTTACCTTATCTTGTAGAAATGTTAGAAAAAATCTTTGTGCTAAATTTCTGCTAGGTTTTCTTGTACAATATCCTCCCAACACATCCATCTCTTCGATTTATTTCAGAATATGTTTTAGTTTAATAAACCTATAGTGCCTATTTTTTGTAGGCTAACTCAGCTTCTATTTGGAAGCATTTGTAGCTTTGATATTGTGATTTATAATAAAAATATGTATTTAGTTATTCAGATGACCAAATATACTTCTTATACATATTTGGTCTTTGTCCATGGTTCCTGATTCACAGCTCCCCAAACTCCTGAATTTCCCAGGTGTTGAGAGGGACAAAAGTGTCTCTTGCTATGTTAAGGGGGTAACTTTTGGACCCCACCTAAGTATGGGAGCTTATTACCAGGAGAACCAACTGTGTGGTTAGAGGGTTGGAACATTCAGTCCTACCCTTCGGCCTTCAGGAAGGGGAGAGGGCTTGGAGGTTGAATCAATTACCAACTGTCAGTTACTTAATCAGTCATGACTATGGAATGAAGAATCTGCAAAAACCCAAGAGGACAGGGTTCCAAACACATGGAGATTTGGGGAACTGGTATGCCTGAAGAAGGCATGGAGTCTCCACCACACCCTTTCTGCGTACCTTGCCCTATCCATCTCTTATCTTGCGTTTCCTGAGTTATATCCTTTTATAATACACCAGTAATCTAGTAAGTAATATGTTTCTCTGAGTTCAGCGAGTTGTTTATTAATCAAACCCAAGGAGGGGTATCTTTGGAAATTCCAGTTTGTAGCTGATGAGCAGCACAAGTAACCTGGGCTTTTTATTGGCATCTGAAGTGGAGGATGGTCTTGTGGGGCTGAGTCTTTTACCTGTGGAATCTGATTCTATTTCTGGGTAGACAGTGTCAAAATTGAGTCAAATATTTGGACACTTAACATGATAAATCTCCAAGAACACCTAGAGTTGAAGATTGAGCTTTTGCATAGAATGTTTAAGTTACATTCCCAAATTCACACAAGTGTTACCTAACCAAACTTGGGTCTGCTAGCCTGTGCACAGTAAAGCCAATCTACTGACACCGGGTTGTGGTGAAGGAAAGTGCAGCATTTATTGTAAGGCACCAGACAAGGAGGCTGGGACAGCTAGTGCTCAAAAGCCCATACTCCCAGATGGGTTTCAGGAAAGTATTTTTAAAGGCAAGGTGAGGGAGGGGAGTTCCAGGGTATGTGATCAGCTCGTGAACTAGTTTCTAATTGGTTGATGGTGAGGTAACAGGGTGGCATCACAGGGGTTAACATTATCAATCCTGAGGCTCCAATAGGTCTGGGGGCTATGTGCTCCTGGTTATCAAGTAGTTAACATCTTCCATTTGATGGGGGTTTTAGCATCTGTGAAACAACTCAGGAAATATGCATCAAATACTATTGATATTATCTAGTTACTTCAGAGAGGAGCTAAAGCAGAGGACAGGGGGGTGCGGGGTCTGTCCTGGGAAGGCCCCATAGGGTTCTGCTCACTTAAACAAGGTGATGATAAAATCTGATTTTGATTCCTGGCATCTGGCTTGAAATGGTGTGCCCTTAACCACTAATGCAGCTTTATAGGTACTGTTAGGCAATGCAAATTGTATTGAGACTATAGAACAAAACTGCTTCATAAAAAAAGCATAATATGTAATTTTCTGTACTTCCTAAAGCACTTTGTTTCATCAAGTAAACAATTTTACCTATTACATTATATGATAAAGACCCTACATAGAGTCTCTTTTAGCTTTAAAAAAATTTATTGGTTGGTATTAAGATTTAAACATATGCCCTTGCTAAGACTGTGTCTGTAATGTTTTGGGACACATGGCTAATTCAGTAAAATAGCTCAAAGAAATTTAAGCTGCCCTAGTATACACACATACACACTACTGTTACACTAATTGAAGTTTTTCAGTTTTCAGGTAATTGCACTGTGTGGATATACTGTCTCATCACTCTGCCATTGGGTTTAATGATATTACCACAAAGAATTTAAAATCTGTAGAATTATCTTGCCAGTCCCCTATTTCTTAGCACCTTAATATTCATCAAGGTGTTCCAGTTTCTGTTCCTCCCTCATCCCATAGGATGAAAGTGAAACAACTGCTGCCAATTCATAGCATATGGACTTATCTTTTTCATTACAATATATTTCCATCTGAATACATTGGAAACTCTTACAGTGAAGTATTTTTCTTCATAATCCAAGTAACTGGAACATGAAAAGACCTACTAAAAGAGATGCATAATTTGTGAATAGCATTTCCTTAAAATGTTCTGGATTTTATAAATGCTTAAAATATTAGTAACTACTGTTACATTTTTCCTTGATGCTTTAGGGAAGAAACGTTAATTACATATTTAGCATGGCAAAGCCATATGTTTGATAGCTGACTTTTGGCATCAAAAAGAATCCCTTCCATATCAGTGATTGCTTTGTGGAGGTTTGGGAAAAACCTGCACCAAAAAGGCTAACAAAGGAAATCAGTGATAAGCTCTTCACACTAAAATAATTTTTCTTAAATTTTACTTCGTCAAAAACATCTTTAGCAATGGAATAGTAGAAAAGCTTTTCTTTTTGTTGTGATCCATGTATTTTTATAATTAATGTGCTTATTTCAGATCCTCTTTAAATGTGAAATCTAAATCTAATATACTCTTAAATTTTCATTCGCTTGAATTTAATAAATTACTAGTGAATTATATCTTAGTAATTTATAATCTACACACAAAAATTATTTGACATAAGTGAACAAATGATAACAAAATCTGCTATTTATACTGTTTCAAATTAAAGTACTAAATATTATTATTATTTAATAAACATTAAATAAATTAATAATGTTTGACACCAAAGAAGTGCTTCATGAGAGCAAGCATATTTATTTATTTACTGCTATAATCTAAGATCTAGAATAAACATGGCATACCTCAACAACATAAATACTTGTTGCATGATTTGGACAAGTTGCTGAAATACCATTAAGAAAAGTTAGATGTTGATTGGCAAATGATAGGCATTGTTTTCTTCAATACTGACAGCATTTTGCCATTCATTAAGTTAAAAAAGAGACCTCTTAATATATATTTTTATCAGATGTGAATTTAGAATTTTTTATTGCAAATTTTTTAAAACATCAAGACATTTAAAAATGAGTATTTAGATTTTTCTAATTAATATGATGCATTTTGAATAATTGAATATTTTCAAAATATTTTGTGTGAGTAATCAATTATTTCAGCCAGGAAACTATCATTATTTTTGAGGTCGTTAAACTGAAAAAAAAAAGTAAGTAATTTGAGCCTTAGCAGTCAGAGGATGAGAAAAAAGTGAATGCAGAATATTTCCAGGTAAAAATAAGTTGTCAGTGGAAAACTATAATGTCTTTTTTATGAGCAAGCAAAGCTGTTGAAGAAGAAAATTAAACCAAAACCGCCATAACAAGAACAACAAAATAGCTTACCTTTTCCTTGTTTTTAAAAGTGAATCGTAATCAAGAGCTGACAAGACAAATGCTACCACTAAATAAATACTGAATTATTGGGAAAGGAAATCACAACAGTTCAAAATGTGAGCACGTGAGACAGCAACCACCAATGCAAGAGGCAGGAGATGTGTTTCTTGGAAAGCTAAGATGTTGTAGCCTGAGAGGAAAACAAGAATAACCCCTGAAGTCTTCTACATTAGCGAGAAAATGGAATGATGCAACAGTGAATGTAGCTGAGATAAATAGTGATCAGGAAGGAATTATAAATGTGTCATAAACTCTACATAGTCATTGCACAGTTTTATACTATTTTCTGTTATGTCTCTTTATTTTAATATAACATGTTGACAAGTACTTTTGCTATTGTAGTTATTCCAAGAAGAAATGATGTAAGATTATGTCATATTGGAACGATTTTTTGAAACTAACAACTTGGTTAGAGAAACATGTAAAAATGTAAATATACAGATATTACACTAAGTAATCGTTATGTATTTTTCAACTAAAGCAATACTTTAGTAATTATGGTAAGTAATGCAATTATACTAAATAATATTATCTAAGTAATTATATTATGCTAAGTGTTATAGATAGGTGTTACATATATAAACTAAGCATGTATATGTTTTTGTCTATAACAATAAATATTGTTCAAGTTTTCCAAGCTTGGAGAAACAGGCTGTGCAGATTGTAGATATAATCTATATTTTTAATTGAATTCAAGTTTATTCCTAAAAATAACTGTGTAAGAAAAAAAAAAAAAGCTCAAATAGAGGAATGTAACCTGGTACAAAGGTCAGAATTTGCCTCTCTGAATCCACTCAACAGACATGTGTATTGGATTTGCCCATTGTTTAAAAATACAGACTTCCCATTAAACCTGTCTTTATTTCTATCTCATACCCAAATCCTCCAAGCCACAAATTGAAAGAAAAGGAATAAAAATATACTAAAAGAGAGAAGAACTCTAGAGAGGCATCACTGAACAGAAGATATCAACATGATTTTGGAAGATGGAACAAATGAGGAGAAATGACTGATCTAGCAGCATGGGATAATTTGAAATTGACCTGATCTGCTAAACTAAGTGGAGACCTGACTTCTCAAATCACTCAAATTAAAGCAAAAATCCTTAACAGAACTCAGCCCTGCATGATCTGCTTCCCATTACATCTTTGACCATCTTGCCAATCTTCTCCCATGGCGTTGACTTTACTCCAGCCACTGAGGTTCCCTGTAGTTCCCAGACACACCAGGCGGGCTTCTGCCTCAAATGCTTGCATTTGCTAGTCTCTCTGACAGGAAGGATCTTCTCAGAGCATCACCATGGCTAGCCAACTCACTTTCATATGTCTTCTCTTTGCTCAAAAGTCAACTCTCAGTGAGGGTCTCTGTGGCCACCCTATCTAAACCCTCAACCCCACCTCCATCCCTATAGTTTGTTTTGTCTTCTTAGCAATTGACAAATTTGTCTTCTTATCATTGACAAATATACTATGCATTTTATTTATTTCTTGTACTTATTATTAGTTTTCCCTGTTACAATGAAGACTACATTAGAGAAAAGTGTGTGATTCCTACCACTGCTGTTATTACTTAGGCCTCTAAAACACTACCTAGAACATGGCATATTCTCAGTAAAGATGTGATGAGTAAAGGATCTTTTTATATGTAATTAGGTACTTACCTGACAATGAACATTGAGGGGTATTCTTTCTTTTTGTTTTTAAATATAGAACATTTTATTTTTCTTCCAGTTTTGAGATATAATTGACATACAGCACTATATAAGTTTATGGTGTACAGCATAATGATTTGACTTACATACATCATGAAATGATGGCCACATCGACAGTTTTTTAATATATTTTTCAAAAGTTTTCTAATTCACAATGTTGGAAATTTCCCAATGCAACTCTTCAAAACCGACTTTCAAAATGCCAACTTAGAATGTTCATTTTAATACTGCCCTCTACTCTCCACAGATAGACACGCTGAACTTATTTTAAGGATCTGCATTATCTGTACTGTTACGTCCACCTTCCACAGAACATTTTGTATTTAAAGGTTCCAGACCAGCTGAACACTAGTTAGGGGATATTGAATCAGCATTATACATTCCATTTTGTTGTTGTGGTATTTTGGTAAAAAATACATACTATGTAAAAATCAACCTTATTACTTGTCAGAAAATTTAAACAAATCGTCTTTTCATGTAAGCAGAAATTAAGTAGTATAAAAAACATACATTAACAGTTATCCTTAAGAAATACTGTATTAAAGCACTTTCCAAAGCAGATAATAAATAAGAAGGCACTAAGACAGCCTCCTAACAATATATTCAGATAGTCATTTCCATATGTAAACAATGTGTCTGCCTTAAAAATACAAAGGAATTTATAAAACTGCCAGCATAATTGAGTCCCCAAGCAGGAAAAGGATAAAGTGCTTAAGTATACAGAAAAAAATGAGAAACAAGGAAACCATTATTAAAAATGATTGAGAGAGAAGCCATAGTTTTATTGTAAAGGTCTTACTACACAAGCATGCTTCTTTTATCTAATTAGCATTCTAAATATATAGATAAAATGTTTCAAGTTGGTTATTATCAATGTTATTACCAGATTTTATCAATTCAGTATTTATTAGGCAGTATCCTTTGAAGTGTACCCGCTGGTACAGGGAATTTCAACATTTCTACGCATTGGTTTGCTATATTTTTGAATACACTTAAAGTGCTGTTTTCTTTTTTTTTTTCTTTTTTTTTTGTGGTACGCGGGCCTCTCACTGCTGTGGCCTCTCCTGTTGCGGAGCACAGGCTCCGGACGCGCAGGCTCCGCGGCATGTGGGATCTTCCTGGACCAGGGCACGAACCCTTGTCCCCTGCATCGGCAGGCGGACTCTCAACCACTGCGCCACCAGGGAAGCCCTAAAGTGCTGTTTTTAATGGAATTTTTTTTTTTTCATGGAAAATGATATATAATCTTGGAAGTGTTTTATCTTTGAGACATTGTTTTCTTTTTTGGGATTTCAAAACAGGGAGACAGGAGAGCTCCAGGCAAAAAGAAAAAAAAAAAAAGAGAGAAGGAATGAAAACAAAACCCCAAAACCCTGAACTATCAGCATTCACTATTGCTTGCATCTATAAATATAAAGAACATGACTCATGAGTTATTTTCTACATAATTCCTATAACTCCTATTTATTCTTATTTGTTGAGAGTTTAAAATAAAATTGGCTTAATATAGTCGCGTTATTTTATTAGGATTTAAAATTTTTGAGCTAATGAAATCTTTCCTCCTTTTTAATTCCACTCACTATCTTGTTTCTGAATATATTATCTATGTTCTATTCCTTTTACAATTATACACAAACTCTGAAACTTGCTTCTGTGTGAATGAATGCAAAATACCTCCCCTTATAATAACTTATTTTATTTTGTCTAACAGTTCACAATTTCAATGGAAAACATTTTGCTTAATACTTCAGAATTAAGATGAGGTGAGATAAATAATCCAGATTTGAAGTATTATAAAAGTGGTCAACTCTACTTTATTTACTAATGCAATATAGTTAAAGTGTGGACTCTTTTTTTTTTTTTGCGATATGCGGGCCTCTCACTGTTGTGGCCTCTCCCGTTGTGGGGCACAGGCTCCGGAAGCGCAGGCTCAGCGGCCACGGCGCACGGGCCCAGCCGCTCCGCGGCATGTGGGATCTTCCCGGACCGGGGCACGAACCCGCCCCTACATTGGCAGGCGGACTCTCAACTACTGAGCCACCAGGGAAGCCCGTGGACTCTTATTTTACATGTAATATCTTCTAATTTACTTCAAATATTTAATCATATTCTACTACAAAATTATTTGTGTCAATGATCCAGTAATTAAGTATATTCTACTACTCCTTGATGCTACAACTAGCAACATGGGCATTATTTTTCGGACAACACATTGAGAACTTCTAATATGCTTTAATTTTTATATTCAATATTTAGTTAAAATATTATTTTCTACTAAATACATTGTCCTTCAATAAAGTGTATAGTTTTACTTTTTAAAAATATTAAGTGATATGAATTAAAGTATCTATACTTCTAGTAATTTTGCAAGAATGGGGATTATATAATTTCTAAACGTGAGTTCACTGGGCTTTGAAGACAACAATTTGTGTTTTTCCATTAGTGCTAAACTAATCCAAATATAAAGTCTGGATATGTAAGTTAATTTTTTTCTATAAAAAAATTTGAGGCCAATAGCGGATAAACATTTACTAAGTAGTTTTAATAGGAGTCACATTGTTTAAAAAAAGAATACTGTCACAGTAGTTAGGAGGATTTGACAGATTTGATCCATGAATTTTCTTAATGTTAATGTAAAAAGTTTCCACATTTGAAAGGTATATAATGGGCAGTGTGTAGTTACTCTAACCAATATTTAAACAATTAATGTATAATTAAATATATAAATGATAATACAATTGGCTAATTATATTAGAAATGAAGAAAAAATGTCTTATTAGACTTATTTAGTCTTGTTTGAATTTAGTGAACCTGTTGAAATCACAATAATGTCTTATTTTACCTAGCTTTCTAAGTGCTATAAGAATAAGAGAAACTAACTGTGAAAAGATATTTCTCTATTTAAGAAAAAAAAGATAATTTGTTTTAGGTGGTTCTCCATTAGCAGAGCTTGGAGTGGGTAATTGGATGCTAGAGATCTGTTGTGAGCATGCTCTCAAGAAAATATGTAGAGGAGTGAGAGAAGCAGAGTAAGGAAGGCAAAGGAACTATGCTAGAATGTGTTTTCAGATGAAGTCTAGGTGATCCCATGGGGAGCTCTGGAATGTAATTTGTTCTGCTGTGTCTGCTCACACTTGAGACAGGCCAATGGATCATATATACCTCCATCCAAGTCAGTTATTGCCTATAGAGTTGTGCTACCAGTGTGGTGGGGTGCAGCATAAATCCCAGGACCACAGGCCTAGGCAGCTTCAATCATCAAAGGGCATCCTCCAAGAAAGTTTGCACATATGAACATTAGTCTCCTTATTTGCACTAGCAGCAACAAGGGGGTGGGGACACTGTGTTAGTTTCCTTTTGGTGCTGTAACAAATTACTAAAAGTCCAGTGTCTTAAAACAATACCAATATATTATGCTTCTAGAGGTCAGAATGGGCTTTACTGAGCTAAAGACAAGGTTTTGGTAGTACAAGTATCTCTTGCTTTTTTTTTTTTTAATTTATTTATTTTATTTATTTTATTTTTGGCTGCGCTGGGTCTTCGTTGCTGCTCGCCGGCTTTCTCTAATTGCAGCGAGTGGGGCCTACTCTTCCTTGCAGTGTGTGGGCTTCTCATTGCGGTGGCTTCTCTTGTTGTGGAGCACTGGCTCTAGCCGCACGGGCTTCAGTAGTTGTGGCACGTGGGCTCAGTAGTTGTGGCTTG
Organism: Tursiops truncatus; assembly: GCF_011762595.2. NCBI lineage: Eukaryota > Metazoa > Chordata > Mammalia > Artiodactyla > Delphinidae > Tursiops > Tursiops truncatus. The sequence goes on from NC_047037.1 coordinate 99,736,767, forward strand.
CGGGCTGTAGAGGGCAGGCTCAGTAGTTGTGGCGCACGGGCTTAGTTGCTCCGTGACATGTGGGATCTTCCCCAACCAGGGCTCGAACCCATGTCCCCTGTATTGGCAGGCAGATTCTTTTTTTTTTTTTAACATTTTTATTGGAGTATAATTGCTTTACAATGGTGTGTTAGTTTCTACTTTATAACAAAGTGAATCAGTTATACCTATACGTATGTTCCCATATCTCTTCCCTCTTGCGTCTCCCTCCCTCCCACCCTCCCTATCCTACCCTTCTAGCTGATCACAAAGCACCCAGCTGATCTCCCTGTGCTATGCGACTGCTTCCCACTAGCTATCTATTTTACATTTGGTAGTGTATATATGTCCATATATACACTACCACTCTTTCACTTTGTCCCAGCTTACCCTTCCCCCTCCCCATGCCCTCAAGTCCATTCTCTAGTAGGTCTGCATCTTTATTCCCGTCTTGCCCCCAGGTTCTTCATGACCATTTTTTTTTCTTAGATTCCATATATATGTGTTAGCATATGGTATTTGTTTTACTCTTTCTGACTTACTTCACTCTGTATGACAGTCTCTAGGTCCATCTACCTCACTACAAATAACTCAATATCGTTTCTTTTTACGGCTGAGTAATATTCCATTGTATATATGGGCCACATCTTCTTTATCCATTCATCTGTTGATGGACACTTAGGTTGATGGACACTTAGGTTGCTTCCATGTCCTGGCTCTTGTAAATAAATCTGCAATGAACATTGTGGTACATGACTCTTTTTGAATTATGATTTTCTCAGGGTATAGGCCCAATAGTGGGATTGCTGGGTCATATGGTAGTTCTACTTTTAGTTTTTTAAGGAACCTCCATACTGTTCTCCATAGTGGCTGTATCAATTTACATTCCCACCAACAGTGTATGAGGCTTCCCTTTTCTCCACACCCCTTCCAGCATTTATTGTTACTAGATTTTTTTGATGATGGCCATTCTGACCAGGGTGAGATGATATCGCATTGTAGTTTTGATTTGCATTCCTCTAATGATTAATGATGTTGAGCATTCTTTCATGTGTTTGTTGGCAATCTGTATTTCTTTGGAGAAATGTCTATTTAGGTCTTCTGCCCATTTTTGGATTGAGTTGTTCGTTTTTTTGATATTGAGCTGCATGAGCTGCTTATAAATTTTGGAGATTAATCTTTGTCAGTTGTTTCATTTGCAAATATTTTCTCCCATTCTGAGGGTTGTCTTTTCATCTTGTTTATGGTTTCCTTTGCTGTGCAAAAGCTTTTAAGTTTCATTAGGTCCTGTTTGTTTATTTTTGTTTTTATTTCCATTTCTCTAGGAGGTGGGTCAAAAAGGATCTTGTCATGATTTATGTCATAGAGTGTTACGCCTATGTTTTCCTCTAAGAGTTTGATAGTGTCTGGCCTTACATTTAGGTCTTTAATCCATTTTGAGTTTATTTTTGTGTATGGTGTTAGGCAGTGTTCTAATTTCATTCTTTTGCATGTAGCTGTACAGTTTTCCCAGCACCACTTATTGAAGAGGCTGTCTTTTCTCCATTGTATATTCTTGCCTCCTTTATCAAAGATAAGGTGACCATATGTGCGTGGGTTTATCTCTGGACTTTCTATCCTGTTCCATTGATCTATATTTCTGTTTTTGTGGGCAGGCGGATTCTTAACCACTGTGCCACCATGGAAGCCCTCCCTTGCTTTTTGAAAGTTCACTTTATGCCGCTTTGCTTTTACAAAAGACCTCTTTTTGCCAACAGAAAAAAATCCAAAAAGGATTTTTGCTTTTATGAAAAAAGGTAAAAAGTGGAAATAGTCTTCACAGTTTGTTTTGTGGGGAGCGCTTATAGAGGCAGTGCACATTCCCGGCAGTGAGAGTGGCCCCACCAAACTCCTTGCTGGAGAACTAGATTCAGCATCTCAGCATCAAGCTGCCATAGCTCTGAACTGTGTCTGTGAGCATCAGTGTTTTATCTTGATCTATTTTGTGCATTCGTTAGCAAGATGTGTCCCCAGGTAATTGCTTCTTCACTTCATACCATTTCGACTTACGAAAGGTTTCCTGGGAATGCTGTACTATCAGAGAGGGAAACCTGTGTTGCACTTCTTCTGGAGGCTGTATGGGAGGATCTGTTTCCTTGCCTTTTCCAGCTTCTGGAGGCTGCCTGTGTTTCTTGGCTCATGGCCATGTTCTTCATCTTCCAGTGTCTCTCTGAATCTGATTCTCCTTCCTCCTTCTTATGAGGACCTTTGTGATTACATTGGGTTCACATGGATAACACAGAATAACTCTCCATGTCAAAAAACTTAATCACATCCACAAAGTCCCTTTTGTTACATAAGGTAACATAAACAGATTCTGGGAATTAGGATGTAGACATCTTTGGGGGCTATTTTTCTGGGTACCAGAGGTACCAAGGGACTCAGCTGTTAACTTATCAATAAGTCATACAAAGATGTACTCTTTAAAAGTTGAAAAATTTTCAAAAATTAAGCAGTAGAGCAGTGTGTATAAACGTCGAGAAGGATGAAGTATCATATACGTGATTGTTTTTCAATAGCATGATCCTGCTGTGAAGCCAAGCAGCCTGCATTGTTCGGAACTGGGAGTATGGGTTCACGCATCTTGAATTTAGTAACGAGCAAATATTGGTATGCTTGTTTGTTTCTAAGCATAGGAGTCAGCAGATAATAAAAATATATTAAGCCATATTTGTTTTGTTTCCAGTTATGCCAGTCGACTACTAAAGAGAGACAAGTGGGGAGAAAAGGCAACATTTTAAATTATTTATGGTTTGGAAGTATAAATGTAGATATAACATTCTTTTTGTATTGCATTAAGTGTAGGTTAAATACACTGATCCTCAGAAAATAAAACCTGGGAACATTTGTTTGAAAACAGAGAAAGAGTAGTGAGACATCTATGTTTAAGTTCCAATTGAAACTGGTTTAAACAACAGCAGTGGCAACAATAACAATCTAAGGAATTCAGGGAATCTTATCCTGAAAAGTCCAGAGAATAGAGTTTACATTAGGCAGGACTGAGTGTAGGTACTAAAATGATGTTTCCAGGTTTCAGGCTTGGTCTCTCCTTTCCCTCGTTTAATAGATAGATTGTATTCCTTTTCTCTCTTCTGGCAGTGGCAGGTTAGATATAAGCAATAAAGCTTCATTCTATCTTTCAGTCATTCCAAGCACATACACAAAAATGACCCAACTATCCGAACATTTTAATGTAAAATCCTGGAAAATGGTCATTGTTATAGTCTGAATAATGGTGTCCCCAAATGTGCATGTTCTAATCTCTGGAATTTGTGAATGTTACTTTATATATTATTAAGGATTATGAAATATGAAGATTATCCTGGATAATGTAGATGGGTCCTAAATGAATTCATAAATATCCTTATAAGAGGGAGGTAGAGGGAAATATAAGTGGAAAAGGAGGCAATGAGACCACAGAGGCAGGGATTAGAGTGAGGCAGCCACAAGCCACAGAATGCTGGCAGTTTTCAGAAGCTGAATGAAGCGTGGAATGGATTCTCTTCTAGGGTCTTAAGAGAGTATTTTTTGTTGGATTAGTCATTGTGACTGAAAAATAGATTGCATTAATTGGTCTGGCCTGAGTTATGTGTGAACAAGTTGAGCAGAGGTATCTGGTAGATTGAAGTCTCATGGACTGAAACTCAGAGAGGGATGTTTTTCCAGAGTAAAAATGGTACTGGTTTCAGAAGTTGGGTGAGTGGAAGCTAAGCATTCATAAACAGCAGATGTATGTGACATCCAGCACTCAGTGACTATGGCTAGTTTATTCCAGGGCTCTACTTGGCTGCCTATGGGCTTCCAGGTTGGTGTGGAGACAAGATTCCTTCTTGGGAGCACAGTGCTCCACAGTAGGTGGGGAAAGGTAAAGATTTGTCTTCTCTCTCTTCTTCTCTCTCTCTAACAGATAGACTGCTTTTCACAGGGAAAACAAGATTAATCTGAAGCATAAAAGATAGATATAAAGTTGAAGTCAATTTATGCATTTAAAACCAACGTTTCATCTTGATTTTTAATTATTATTTTATGGAAATTACTTTTAACCCTGTTTTTAATCCTAATCAATTTCTAAACTATAAAAGTGCATCTCATAATTCTTACTACATTACTCCACTTGGAAATAAAAATATGTCTAAAACAACCATCTTCTTCATGTAACTGGGCTCATATTTTTCCTCTGATAAGCAATACAATCAATTTTTTTTTTTTTTTTTTTTTTTTTTGCTGTATGCGGGCCTCTCACTGTTGTGGCCTCTCCCATTGTGGAGCACAGGCTCCAGACGCGCAGGCTCCACTGTGCCACCAGGGAAGCCCTACAATCAATTTTTGAACTCTAAATCTCAAGGTATCTGTCTCCTTGTTTTTCTTTCTTGTTTTTTTAACATCTTTATCTAAAATCTTATCAATTTTGGTCACCACTACAACCACAGTGATGTATTTTGTTTCTCTTTACCCTTAACCAATGAAGAAGACCGGGAGTCCATTCCTTCATTTGTTATTGTCCTGGTTTCCTAACTTACCTTCCTAACTTCACTCTTATTCTTCCATACTCAGACAAAGAAGTACTAACAATTTAATTTTAAACTACATCTTTAATTTTAAACTACATCTTTAATTTTAAACTAAGTCTTTGCAATTCCCTTACGAAATAAGTAGCTCTCCGTCAGCTACAGAATTAAGTTCAAGTTCCTCAGACTGGCATTTAGGACACTCCAAATCTGACCAACCTAAGCTGTGAAACATCTATTAAAACCTTTCTCTACCCTTAAGTTACTATTACACTTAAAATGTTTAACATTATTTTATGCCTGCCTCCTGTGCATCATGCATTACATTGTTCTTTGTAAATTTTACTTATCTTCTAGAAACGGTGTTTCCCAAAGTGTGGACAGATGTTCAGCTGCTTCAGAATCTTCTGTAATGCTTTTAGAAAATTCAGTTTCTGCTCTATATCCCAGGCCTACTCATAGGAAGTACTGATTCTTGTCAAGCTTCCCTGTTGATTCTTTTATACACTAAAATTTAAGACTCTCTGTTTCAGAAGTTGACTCAAGATTCATTTCCTTCTTGAAGACTTATCCAGTCATCAAAGCTGACCATAAAATGTGTTTTTTAATATTTAAATTCCACAATTAGAATTGAGAAGATTTAGTTCCATGTGCTATATATTTTAATGCACACATAGTTTTTTTTTTCCAAAATTTTAAAGGACAGAGGCAATTTATTGCTTGTTTAAGATTCTACTATAACCAAAGAAATGTTCTAAATTTTCCAAATGATAGGAAAATGTCTTTAAACACCATATTATATATTCTAGGATATTTATTAAAATATTATCATTACTATTCAAATTTATTCACAGAAAATACTGAACATAGTTTGACTTCTTTTTGAATATAAGTATACTTTCTATTCACATCTGATATACGTCTTACAATTATCTCTAAAGTGGATACTACTATTATTATTCATTTTATTAGGTAAGAAACTGAGCTCCTAAAGGCCTTTTGTTACAAATTCCTTATACTTTTCCAATGTTAGTCACCAAGTTACTAAGTATTGCTCTGCCTGGGCTTATGCCTAGATGTCTAACTGTGAGCCTCATGTACTTTACCATTAGGAGACATTTCCTTATCTGAGTCATTCTATGTTAAATGAGCTTAAGGAATTGGCCAGAAAGGCAGATGCCCAGGGCATGGATTTGCAAACATACTGGTGTTTTGGTGCCAATCAACTGAGATTTGCTCATAGAAACCCCTATGTTAATGACTGAATGCACATTGATCAAATTCCTACAGATTCAGACAGTGTATCAAAAAGAAGAAAAAATTCAAAGGTGGTAAATATCTCTGATTTTTTTTTAACAGAATGACTGAATTTGTAGGTTGGGTTAATGAAAGTGAGAACAACTTCTAACAAATAGTCATCTGAAATCAGAATTCAGTTTAAGACCAATGAATACATATAATGATGCTAGTTAATGGTAATGATTTGTTTTGTTCCCTAAATTTTTTACAGGTTAAAAAATGTTTCCCACATAGGGGAAAAAAATCACATAACAAATACTATAATAAGTATTTACTTAAAATATAAGACAAAAGTATGTAATTTGAATTGAGTAAAACATATATTCCTTTTTGCCACCATTAAATAAATATTATACACATATTGAAGGAATGTAACTTGAATCCAGAGCCACACAATTGATCTCTCAAGTGTTCCACATATTTCAGTCCAGCACTGAATATGTGTTTACTCTTTAGAGTTATTATTAGGTTTAAATGTAACATCTGTTGATACACTAAATTGCCCTCAGAAATGCTATTGTTTTCAACCTACATTCTGTTTTAGTCTTCACTCCTTCCTCGTTGTCATTGTCAGGGTATCAGCTGTCACTTTCTGTGTCTTCACTGACTCCAGCAGCCACGTGAGATATATCATTTGTAATTTAGATACCATGTGCCCATTTCCATAGGTCCTTTCAAATGCTTGTTTATAATCTGATGTATAATCCTTGGAATACAGATAACGAGTTAGATAAAAAATTATATAAATGTTATAAACATCCTCAATGAAAGGAAGCACTGAGTAGTAGTCTATTTTAAAATTACATGAGTTTAAGTTTGTAGCTATTAGGCATCCATTTTGTGTCCTCTGATGATCTATTTCACTTATTTGTAATTTCTTTGCTGCTTTTTTCGTTGTTTTTTTTTTTTGCGGTACACGGGCCTTTCACTGTTGTTGCCTCTCCCGTTGCGGAGCACAGGCTCCGGACGCGCAGGCTCAGCGGCCATGGCTCACGGACCCAGCCGCTCCGCGGCATGTGGGATCTTCCCGGACCGGGGCACGAACCCGTGTTCCCTGCATCGGCAGGCGGACTCTCAGCCACTGCGCCACCAGGGAAGCCCTTCTTTGCTATTTTTTTGCATTGGGTGTGAACATGAGCTTTAACTTGCCATTGGACAAGTGTTTTATACGTGCGTATTACAGTGACTAGATGTATGGGATTCGGTATTAGTGCTTAATAAACTGCTGAATGGATAAATGAATAAATTATTCTATTATAAATTTCTATAGTTACTCAACATTGCCTATAAATGGGAACATATCAATATGCATATTTGATGGAGGGTCCAAAATACATGGAAGATGAATGGATTTTAAAGGTCACATAACAAATAACTGGCTTAGACTATGAAGTGCTTTGACTACCAGTTCTCAATCCACAAAGAGACTATAGATAGCTTTAGTGAATACAAAGAGAAAAAAAATACTTGTTCAGGAGGCAGTATATAGAAGATAATTAGAGAAAGTTTAAGCAACTTTATAAGACATTTAAATTTAAGAATACCTGTCAGAAAGAGTGCAACTTGCATAATTCATTTGTACTCTTACAATATGAAACTGTTTATAAGGTTCTAAAATGAAAGATAATAGGTCTAGCTTAATGCACAGGCATACATCTTTTCCAATTTAATAATGTTTTCTGCTTACAATTTATTTGCAAAGTGCTTTGGGAAAATATTATAATATTTTACTGTATATTCAATGCATTGGAAGAAAAAAAACCCTTCCTTGAAGTGTGTATATGTCAGCTTATAAATCACTCTTTTAGGAAAAAATTACAAAAATTTTGAGAAGTCACAGCACACACAAACATAACTTTGAATATAGATGTACAATAATAATAAATAATCCACATTTTAGCTACAAACCCTTTTTATTCAAAGTTATGCTTGATAATATTGTAATATTGTGGATCAACCTGTTCATACAAAACTGAAATGAAATAGCAGTATTCAAATATATCAAAATACTTCCCTCCCCATCATAATAGAATGTATTATTCTTTTTCCTCGCTAGGATTTAATATCACATTATAGAAAAATATCTATATTAGAGTATGATGATATTTTAAAAATTACCTCTTTTGAGTAGTTTGTGACATAGTCCTCTTCTTTCAATAGCAAGCCTCCCTGTCAATATATTATTTAAATAACATTTCTTTACCACCAGTTCTGAAAAGAGGACTATCTATAAAAAATAATAAAAATAATACAACTTCAAGAGATTAAAATAATAGATATAAGTTAGCATTATAAATCAGTATATTAACTCTCATTGGTATTTTGTAAGTTTTTAATGGCAGTTACATTTTATTCTCCAGTCACAAATATGATACACTATTCAAATAAAAGTACACAATTCATGTTCATGACATATGGAACATTTTAGAGAGTAATGTAATTTGTTTGAGTCTATATACATATTTTCAGTCAAATCTTTCTTGAAGACATGCCCATAATGGTTTTCTTTTATAAAAATTGATAAGAAAAATCTTTAAATATTAGCTTCAAGGAAATTAAAACTATTTTTTCTTCTTTGCAATGAATTATTATGTTTCCTTTACTTCAGACTATTTGGTTCCATTTCTGTCATGGCAATAAAACTTAAGTTTTTAGTTTGTTTTAATTTAATTTTTATTCCAATTCCATATTTCAAATAGTATATTTACAGTATTCAAATTTTACTATAATTTGAACCCCACTTTTAAAAAATATTTGAGGGATACATAATAAACAAATAAATAATCTTACATTAAAAATGTCAAAAGATGAAAATGATTTCACATAGAAACATATGAAAAACCGTTCAATTATAATGAATCACATTTGAGCAGCCAATGGACAATGTATGTCTGTACCACTAGGAAAGGTTCTCTGTATGTAAAAATTATAGGGTGACCATTTTAGGAACATTCCAAGGGCTATGGGTGAAATTGAGAAAAATTATTAGCACAGAGAAACAGTCCCTCATCCAAAGAGCTGATCCTGGAGACCTGAAGTTGGGTTAACAGTTGTGGCACTGGCTCAAAAATACAAGCATAACTGGGCTCATAATCTGCTTTAATTTGTTTCCATAACTAGGAAAAAAGACAATAAAATGCAATTTTGTCCTCAGCACATATGTATTTTAATGATACAACTTACAGGAATCTTTAGTTTAGAAATATTATTTTGTTAAGCAAGGCAAATATTATTTTTTAAATAATACAAAATGTACCATTTTAAATATAGCAGTGTGTACATGTCAATCCCAAGGACCTACTGTATAGCACAGGGAACTCTGCTCAATATTCTGTAACAACCTAATTGGGAAAAGAATTTGAAAAATAATGGATACATGTATATGTATAACTGAATCACTTTGTTGTACACCTGAAACTAACACAACATTGTTAATCAACTGTACTCCAATATAAAATAAAAGTTAAAAAAAAGAAAAAAAGAAATGCTTAAATATTAAAAAAAAAATTACCCTACAGGACTGTGAGTCAGAGAAACCAAGCTCTGTATCTGCAACATACCTAGTTCCCAGGACTGTTACAAAGAGTAAATGAAATAATTTCTATGACCTGAATATTACCTATTTTCAAGTAGATAATATTTAACACATTTTAGGTATGATCCTCATTATCTATTTCAAAATAGAAATTCAATTTTGTGTCTTCTAATCTAGTAAAAAAAATCTAGTCCTTTTGGAATAGACTTGTAATTGCTTATCCAATATCCATTCTATTTTTCTTCCTTATTAACAAAACTACATTTTGTGGCGTAGCATCCACTCAGTTACATAGTGACAACTCCATTCCAAATTAAAATATTCATGAAATATACAAGGAAAAGTTTTGAGATGGGGATTAAGGGAAAGTTCCTTAAGGAGAGTCAACTTAGTTTTTTCCTCCTTTTCCTGCCAATCTAGAATAGATTGTGATGGCTGGATTTAGCATTAATTTTGACACTATGAGAAAAAGAACATAAGGATTTTTAAGATCCCAAGCCTGGCATTTTTGAGCATCTAAAACCACTATCACCAACTGCCTACCTCAGCCTTCTTATTAAACAAGAAAATTAAACCATTTTGTGTTTATTCCAATGTAGTCATGTCTCTGTTACTTGCAATTGCCTAAGATGCCTCATTAATTAATTTTCCATTTGAGAGGCAAAAAGCTTAACATATTTATTATCCACTATTACCCAAAACACTGTTTAGTAAAACTCTTCTCCTTCTCACCCCCTTAACATAATATTATTCATTTTACCAGACATGGTGATTTCAGAAACAGTATGAAATCTGCCTTGCCATTTCAGGAAAAGTTGATAAGGACTCTATTTTTCATAAAATTAATATCTAAAGAATATTGTAAGATTAACTTTGGGAGAAAAAAATATAATGAACTATCATTCACAATGATGATTTAAGAGTCATAAAGTGTCTAGGAGCAGGGATCTAACCCTCTGCTATAAATAAGTAGCAAAAATTACAATTATTTTCAAAGGGAAGTAGGGAAGTAAAGATACTTCCATTGGGATCTCATACCCTGCAATGAGAACACAGAATTAATGGATGCATCTTTCTTCAGTTTTCCCTGCTGGCAAGAATAATAGCCAATGGTACATTGCCTTCCCATTAGAGTTAGTAACCTCCAGAGAGACTATAAAGGCAAAGAGCATTCCACAAAGTTGCTATTTGATAAGGGTCATTGGTGAGTGTATCGAGTTTCTTCTCTGTGATTTCAGAGGGAGAATTTACAAGATGTTACGGCTGCTTATTTGCTTATGAGAGGCTGATCTGGAGATTTCATTTATGGATATGTTAGAAGCTCATATTGCTGCATTGCAACTGACTTAATATATTTTAAAATTTAAGGAAAAAAAGGCTAAGATGCAAACCTAGCTCTGCCCAGGGGAGGACTACCTACTGTGTTGGTTCATTACCTGAGTGAATAATAGGAAGCTGTTCAGCTTCTGTGTTAAGGTTGATAAGCAAGCCTGTTTATTTTGAAAGTTCACATGCCGAAGATATGCTACAACTTCTAACACTACAAAAAGCCCTCTTGGAATGTTAAGCTCTGAAGTACATACTGTCTACACATGTGAGGCAGCATTTTAGATGCAGAGTTGAATTGTACACTCATATATACACACACACAGAACTCCATCCTTCAATCTCAACAGACATTTTGTGCTATCAGATGCTAGAATAGCAAAAACTATGGCCAACTTAAGACTGTTGACAGTACTTTGGAAGGGCATCAAAATAATCACCCTAGAATATATATATATATATATATATTAGCATCCATTTAATGCTGAGAATCTGACATCTATTTCATACTTTAAAGCTAGAAGAGATATCATAGATTGTTTCTGCTATTAATATACTTTTCATATAGATAGTTTGGAAGAACAATTTTTAGCAAGGAACTTGAGGTTTATTTATAATATTATTACTAATATGTGACAAACTGAACCAAGTTTTCCTAGTTTATTTTATAAACATGTCAGTTATTGGTTACTCCCTACTTCTTCCTTCAAACCAGAAAGTTTTCATTTTAAAATAATTTATCTGCTTTTATATAGCCATGCAAAAGAAATGAAGCATATATAAAACAAAGCATTTTTTTATTCTTTAAGAAATTTGATATTATCAAATAGCTTATTCCATTTCATCATTTGTTATTCACAAATAACAAGAAAGTAGGTTGAATTCCTACTTTCTTCAGGACACTGCTACAAGATTTAAGACTTTTTGTTGTAAACTGTTGTCAATATAATTAAAGGAAAGTGGAAATTGATCTCTTTTGAGCCATTTAAAATATTTGAGCAACCTTTCTTTCAATCAAGCTTAATTACTCAGACTAAAGAGAGTGATGAGAGTAAGACAGATTGGTTAAAACAAGGCTGGGAAGCCGCTAGAAAATCCATATTTGGTTTTGGATTTGACAAATCACTTGAACTAATTTATGAACCAGAGTTTATAAGTGCATCTCTCTATATATTTCTTTTTGGCAGAGAGAGAGTCCATAGCCTCTAATTGAATGCTCCTAATATACGCCACCTCTTGTCCACTTCTATTGTAAAATCACTGCTGTAAAGAAACCTATTTCAGAATCTTTCTCTAGTACATTACTTTTGTAATTGCCATTGAACCACTGGTAATGCTACTCTGTGGGAATGAGCAAGTGTTGAGAAGTAAAGACCCCTTTGAAAAATTTGTGGAGGATGGTATTGAAAGAATCACAATAAACAAAATTGCCTTGCTTTGGGGTCCCAAGCACTTCATGGACAGCTTCTAAAATACTCATACCTGCATGCAAAGTCCCAATTTCCCCAAACACTGAGACCCATGATTCTTATATCTAGATATTTAAATATTTAGAATTATATTTGAATAGATATGATTGGAAGGGCTATGGGAGAGGTATTTCAAGGGATGGGAGAAAGGAAGAGTATTAAATATATTGGAACAGTATGACTTTAGAACTCAAATAAACCATAACTATGTTTACAGACAAATTGAAGTTTTCACTGGGTTTAAGGAGAGTGATTCAGGGGACTATCAGAGACCTTGCTGCAGGAATTAGGAAAGAAGTCCTAATGAATTTGAGCATTAGTTTCTGGCCTCAAGCTTAAGTATATTTGAGTTATAGAAACTAGTTAGAAAGTTATTTTATTAAAAATTGTAAAATTATTTCAAGTATTAATGTAAATCATGGTTAACTGAGGTACATTAGATCTTAGTCTGAATACACCAAACTACAGTAAAATCTTTTCCAAGCACTGTTATTGTAAAGTTGTCTTTGTTAATAAACGTTACTAGCAAAAACTGAAAAGCATATATTAGGTAACACAGAAGTGAGAAAAAGGATGAATTTAGAAATTATACATCACCCCGAATTAAAACTTGAAGCCTATAACTTTATCTTTAAAATAGGATGTAGGTTTCATATTGCATTTTAAATTAATAAACAAACATTTATTTTTTCTAAAGCTAACGTATTGATATTATCATGCTCTTAGTTCATATAAAATGAGTTTAAACTGTTTCAAAGCATTTTATATTCTTGCTGCTGTGATCAGGGTAAAAGTATGTTATGCCTTGTAACATACATAGTATAGGAAAACACTATTGCTGTATTCCTGTCTACCACCAACCCCCCACCACCAAATTTTGGAAGTAGCATTAGATCTTTTTGGCTATCAAGGTATTATCTAGTCCACTGAAGCAGTACATATTAAATAGTAAAGTACTGCCTATTTAGAAGTTAACTACCTTTGGAAACTATATCAGCTGTTACAGGTCACCAGGATAGTATTAAGTTACTGCTTCAGTGCACTAAATAGTACTTGCTGGTCTGAAAGAGTAGTCTCAAAAAGCTCTGACTTATGACTAGGGATGAGAATGCATATAGGATGAATCAAGTTCATCTAGGGAACATTTACCTTAGAACTATAGCTTAATAGACTGGACTTCTGAGCCTTCATTTTATTAAGTGGATAATAAGATTTTTGGTTTATATGGAAACTTTAAAACATTACCACTTTGAGTCTCAAGCTGTTCTTTTTTTCTGGTTTTTCTCTTCTAACAGTTAAAAATACAAGATTTTTTTCACTACCTTTAGCGTTAATACCATTCACAACATGTTGCTGTGTGTGTTTTAATAATAGAAAAGAATTATTAAATTACTGATATAGTAGGTTTTGAATTAACTAAAATTAAGGACTGAAATAGAGCTTTCAGTGGTATTTTGTTTTTATGAATTTGTGTCTTTCCAACTAAGTTATATATAATTAGTTCTTCTCTATACATATATAATATTTCCAAATAGTGATCTTAAAAGCAGCATATATAATTAGAAGGAAAGGGTCCTTTGGTAACACTAATTCAAGGAACTTTAAAGGGTTTATAGAGAAAGACAAATACTGTATGATTTCGCTTATGTTTGAAATCTAAAAAACAACTCATAGAAAGGAGAGCAGGTTGGTGGTTCCCAGAGTTGGGGGTTGATAGGGTGGGTGAAACGGGTGAAGGTGGTCAAAAGGTACAAACTCCCTGGTATAAGAAAAATAAGTTCTAGGGTTATAATGTACAGCATGGTGACAAAAACAAGAAAATAAAAGAGTCTACTTATACCCAGTCTAAGATAAATAAGGATCTGATTCTTATGGAAAAACCTGCATGAACTTTTTGGCCAATTCAACAGACTGAAGAGCAAGAAGGATTCTATGGAAGATTAGTCAAAGATGGTCAAAGGAAATGGTTAGTGTCTTTAAAAATATGAAGTTCTATACCATTTTCTTCCAACAACATGGGAAGTTCGCCACATATTCATATTTTCAGAATAAAAATTGAGTCAATTCTTCCCCTTTCTATATTTGCTTATATTTTTTTAAATATAAGGGTAAATGTTTTTACTTATTGCTAATAAATTTTAATGTAAACATCTTCCAAGAATGGGTATAGAAACAGAATTCTGCTTCCATCCCATTTTTAAATATAATCACTGGCAAAAATCCAGGGTAAATGGAAATAATGACAATACACATCTCTCAAAGTTGTTTTGCAGATTATATATTACATGGGTTAATGTATGGGGCATTATTGAAAGGGAAATATCAATATTTACCTTCTTAACTACTCAAACAATAAATATTAAAATGCTCATATAAAATTTAGAGCTGGCTTATACCGTAACTTTTACCCTAGAAATGCATGAATCCAATGCAATATTTGCATTTGAAATATCTAGCACTAAAGATGAGATACGTAACAGAGATAAAATTTGGGGGATAAGCTATTACTCCCTGATGATGCCATACTACAACACAAAATGTCACAACAAAGATAAGGGATGCCTCTTAAGGGCATTTTTTTCTTTATATAAATTACACAGTTCATTAGAGGCTAACTGAGATTATTTCATTAAATTTTAGATTTAAAATTTATTACAAATTTAAAGTGGTGTAAGTTTAGTATAATAGACTTTGAAAAGAGCACTGGTAATATGTCTACGGAGCAGCATTTTGAAGGCCACACTTACTCCATTTCTAGTGGACTCATGGTCAGTGACAAAGAGATTCACCTGGAATCTTTGGGTTTGGAGACAAAAATATGCCTTTCCAGATGTTAAGGATAAATTCAAAAATATTTGTGATACTTTTTATTTTCTTTCCTTCTAACATAACCAGGATTTTGAATTAAAGTTTCTATTAGACATTATTTTCTCTTTTGCTTTCTGTGTACTGATTCTTAGTGATATATTTCCTCTTCTTGAATACATAAGCTTGGTATGTGAATTCCTTCATGTATATAATAATTTTATCTATTCTTTCCACCATTTATACTAAAAATTTTCCTTGATTAGAAGTACTATGACTATATACATATATATATGGATTCATTCAAATGATTTGTATTTTACTGACATTTGTATATGACCTGTCCATTTGGATGTTTCTCTCACTATTTATCCAGGTTGCTTTTTTTTTTTTTTTTTTTTGCGGTACGCGGGCCTCTCACCGTTGTGGCCTCTCCCGTTGCGGAGCACAGGTTCCGGACGTGCAGGCTCAGTGGCCATGGCTCACGGGCCTAGCCGCTCCGCGGCATGTGGGTTCTTCCCGGACCGGGGCACGAACGTGTGTCCCCTGCATCGGCAGGTGGATTCTCAACCACTGCGCCACCAGGGAAGTCCTATTTATCCAGGTTTTGATTTCTAGTCTCCCACCACTACATATGATTGTCTGAACCTAAATCATATTTGGATGCCTAGCTTCTTCAAAGGATTGTGGAAATACAGATTTTAGTTTTTCTACATGTGAGATCCAGGAAGGCACTTCAAAAGGAAATTTGAATAAATGTTGAGCAAGCCAATTTGAAAAGCTACGAATATTTTCTGTTAAGAAAAAAAAACGCCTAAAAAGTGCCATGTTTTATGCTCCAAACTGACAGCAAATATATTTAATAATTCAGTATTATAGCTTCAAAATTTTTATGTAGCACCACCAAATATATATATATATATATATATAATATATATATAAAATGCCCATTATGGTTTTTTTTTCAGTACTGTTTTCCTTGTGCACAATGCATTTCAACTTGCTCAATACCCCAGTCTCAAGTGTACCTAAAATTCAATACATATTTGACCCTACAAAAGGGTAGACGGAAGGAACTAAAAATAAATGGGGAAAATAAATAATCTCAAATAGAGATCCAGATAGTCAAAGGAACTCTTGGGATAGAACTAATACTTCAACCAGTATCAGTGTAAGAACATATGAACTATATAAAGTTATACACTGAGTATGTAAAGAAAATTAATAATCCAAATTAACTTCCATGCTGAGCAAAATAAAGAATTAGTGTTATAGAAGGCCTTGGCTTCAAAGAACACAATGGCATGAGGAATAATGGTCATTCTCAGGAAGGATCCAAACTCCATTTCATTAGAATGCAAATACATTTATCATTATGAAAAATGCTCTGGCTAATTTCAAGTTCTAAGTCATTACAAAGTGATATTAGCTGCAATAAATTTCTGAGCATAAAATGTTGCTTTCTAAAAAATGGTTTTAGCTTTATTTAATTTGATATTACAGTATTAATTAGTATCAGAGTTATAAAATTGCAGTTTTAGCCCTGGGCATTTTGCCATTCCAAGTGCTGTTTACTAAAATATATCTAGCTAGATATAATTATTTTTATAGTGAGGGAGCTATGATTCTTTATTATGAATTAGATTTGGGAGATGATATTTCAAGGGCTGTTTGTGCCACAATATTAATAAGTTATCTATTTACAGACAAAATTACAAGTACAGAAGTGAATAAATATTCCATATGTACCCAGAGAAGGTGGTTTTAGATGATCTCTTCTTTGAGAAATATCTTTAATCCCAGGAACTTTCACATACTGACACCCTCACTGCTATCACACTTGAACAATAACTGGTTCTCCTGCTCCTACAGAGCTTTCCAGTGTCTAAAGTAGAGACTAACCCTTCACATTGCCTCTTCCTCAACAGCTCATCCTGGCTCCTGAATTTCTCTTTTCTGCTCTTTAATTTTCTTTAATGGTTTTCTTTAATGCGTATGTATATCTTTATCTTCCTATGTCTTGTTTTAAAAAAATCTCATTTTGAGAGCTTATCCTAAACAATTGGATTTATTAATATATGTCATACATTATATGGAGAAAAGGGAAACCTCACCTTTAAGTACACTTAAAGTAATACACTGCTATAGCCACAAACCTCTAATGTAGTTTTAGTTGTGAATATCTTTGAGAGTTTACAGAAAGAAAAAAACAAAACTGAATCCTTCGCTACTTAAAAATGCTCTTGCACAAATGCCAGCAATCATACACAAAATGTCACACCAATATAGTCTATTCTCTGTTCTGTTTAATTACTACATTGCAGTGATAGTTCCATAATTTTAATAGTGAAATTTTGCCTACTTTTAAAGCCAAGAGAAAATATAAGAAAGAAAAAAAGAAAAAGAAAGAAAAGTTGTAATACTAGAACTTGTTCAACATTTAGAATATTGTCTGTACCATCTCCTTGAGTTTCAAAAAATTGGTATGAAAATGTAATCTAAATATAAAATTCTATATAAGTATTGCATTCATATATGATTTTCATAGACACACCCTAATTTGAAGATGGTCAACAAATTATCTATCTGACAGAACATACATAAAATACAGAGATAGACTGAGATCGTTTTCATATGTGAATTTGTGTCTATGGATTTTCTAAATGTAGTGATATATTTTTTACTAAGTTATAATTTTGTCCAATGCTTTAAGTGAACGCTATCATAGTAGCTATAAGTAGATAGAAAAAAGACAAAATTTCAAAATGCTCCTGACTGCATAAAACTTTAGGATATTCTCCACCTGATCTATAATGCAAATACTTACTATTAAAAGTATTGATCTATCATATAATTTTGTGGTAATTAGAGAAAAACCTAATAAAACAGATATCCTTTATCAAAGGCTATCAGGAACCAAGTTGCATTTGAACTGCATCAACTTTAATATTACACACTACTTGCCTGAAGCTTACTAATGCTTTGTTCTACTTATAATAGATACATTTCTTTAATCTAAAAATTTAGTCAGGGGGCATAGGAACCATGTAATCCTTTCATTTGATTTATTTCAATAATGGGGAACATTTGTTTCAATGTATATGATTAGTATTTTAATTTAACCAAACTGTGTATACCATCCAGAACATAGGGAAGATTCTTTGGGAAGGAATTGTCTGATTTAAGGCTCAATCAACTATCTTTGTTTTATGATATGACAAAAAATATTATCTTTCTCATAATACACAACTTGGATTTACAGCAGGTCACTTCTGCCCAATCCCCAACTGAGAATAACTCAAAATTTTACATTTCTATAAGTCAAATTTTGACAAATTA
Organism: Tursiops truncatus; assembly: GCF_011762595.2. Lineage (NCBI taxonomy): Eukaryota > Metazoa > Chordata > Mammalia > Artiodactyla > Delphinidae > Tursiops > Tursiops truncatus. The sequence goes on from NC_047037.1 coordinate 99,755,105, forward strand.
TTAACTATCCTAATGACAAAATAAAACTACAACTGGAAAACTTTGTAATTTTAAAATATCACATATTCCCCAAAATTCTCTTTGGTCTCTAGAAGACTTCTGATGTGGAAATTGTATAATAAAGAGAAACATAAAATGATGATTTGTTGTGGGTCTGTGTCCCTGCCAAATATACAGCTGATCCTTGAACAACACGTTTGAATTGCACAGGTCCACTTACACATGGATTTTTCTCAAGAAATACATACTACTCTACTACACGATCTGAGATTTGTTCAATCTGCGAGTGCAGAACTGCAGATATGGAGGGCCAACTGTAAAGTCGTACATGGTTTTTAATTGCAGGAAATATCAGCACTCCTAATCCCTGCATTGTTCAAGGGCCAACTGTAAACAATTTTTTTTTAGTAAGAGAAGAGAGGCTGGGAAGAGAGGGAGGTAGAGAGGGAGAGGGAGAAGTTAATTTTGGGTTTTTTTCCCCTAATTTCCAACATTTTGTCTGTAGTCAGAAACTTACTGGCAGAAACTTGGTTGTTGGAGTGCTCTGCTAATTAAAACATCTGTAAATGGTCAAAATATATCTTTATCAACACAAAATATAGACTTTTGTGGTCATCTATGCTAAAATTTGGTATTGTACCTCTACCCAAATACAGAGAGGCAACAATATCTTCAACTGAATTAGTATACATATATATATATATAAAATCCTTGACCATTCTGTAAAAGGGAAGAGAAGAACTCTAAACAGCCCATGCTGCTCACAAGGTATCCATGAATACAACCTTATTTGGAAATAAGGTCCTTGCTCATGCAGTCAAGTTAGGATGAGGTCATAATTGATTAGGATGGACCATAATCCAGTATGACTTTTGCCCATATAAGAAGTGGAGGAGAGACAAGGAGACACACAAGGAGAAGATCATGTGACAACAGAGGCAGAGACTGGAATGATGAGTTTATAAGCAAAGGAATGCCAAGACTTGTTGGTAAACACCAGAAGCTAAGAGAAAGACACTGGGAAATATTCTTGACATCTTGCAAAGTTGAAAAGTTTGCAATTGTGATAGCCCAAGTCACTGGATCATTTTTGAGGTGCTTTTACTTTGGATCGAGCATATTCAATCCTCTTAAGTCCTGTATTCCCTTTCATGTTGTTCTTTGAACCCTAATGTCCTAGACAGAGTCTAGACTCCCTTGAGAGAAAGAATTTCCTAGATGTTTACTCCTTCTTTGGAACTGCTTAGGCCTGAGAAATTGTTTCTCCAGGGCAAACTTAGCCCTAATATCCAAGGTCCCTCCCACTTTTCAATCAACCATAGCAGTTTGCTGAAATGAAGCTGTTGTTAATGTTTCTGAAGCCTGGGCCTCTGAGAACCGGCTAAAAACAATGCTTATGCGGTGTGATTCTGAGAATGCTGCCTGAACATTTAATTGGATAGCATTTTTTTAAATACCAAATTTTCTTCTGCAGTAGTGACGTATGCCTCAAGTATTTAATTTTCATCTACTATTTCCCTGTTCCTTTCAGGAAGATGTAAATGAGTTTCTAGTAGTTTATTCCACTCAAGTTGGTTCATTTTCTTCTCTAGGTAGGTTGACATATAATTTGTCTAAACCAGAGAAGTTTTTGAGAGTGACAGAGGCAGCAGGCATAAACCATGGCTATTCTTGGTTAACCAGACATTTAGTCACACAACACAGCAACTTTGCTGGAATTGAAATTCTTTCTTCATTTTAATATCTCTCTACTTTATAGCTCACTTTTACTGTTTTCTAAAGTATTTTTCTAAATTTTATATTTAAAATCTCACATATATATGGAATATATGTATACATACACACATTTATATAATGCATACATACATAAATGTATTCAGCACTTTAACATCTACTAAAATCACTTACTGTTAAAAAATATTGTCTATCTTCACCTCCCTCATTTTGCGTAATCTCAAGTAGAATATATTTTCCCAATGGACCTATATCTAACCCAAGTCTAGTTTGATTGCCACTTGTCTGTTCTCAGATTCCTTTCCCCTCCTCTGCACTCTGTAGTGGTGGGGTGATTTTCACATGTTACATTTATCAGAAGTCTTTGTGCACTGCCTTCTGAGTTCAGCCAATGGAAATCATTGGAGAGAATTTGGCAGGAAAGAGGAAGAGAGGCTAGAGGACTTTCCTCTCTCTCTCTGAAGTCCCAAATAATGCTTGTGTAGCACTTTTTGGTGGTCCAAGTTTCTATACTTTCTTGAGGACCCTCAGTTCTAGCTCCAGCCAGATGACTCTTTCTTCACAGTGCCAGCTCCTGCCTGATGCTTCTGCACAGCAAGACTTGGTTCTGAAACTATCTCATGTTACTGTGTTCTCATAGCACGGTCTCCCTCTGGCTCATCCAGCCCTAAAGTTTATTACAGCTTCCTGTTGTATTTACTTAACGTTTTTCTTTTTCATCTCTGCCAACAAACTTGAAGCTAGTTTCTTATTTAAAAATTTTCCATCTGTTCGTGGTGTTATTTTCTGAATATACCCTAATATACTTGGAAACAATCTATTAATAAACAGTCTCACATTTAATAATTCTCATTGCAGTGTGCAGAATTCTAAAGTGGCTCTCAAGGTTCCTGCTCGCAGATATATATGCCCTGTATAATCCCCTCTTTTTGAATAAGGATGGAACTTGTGGATATAATGGAATATCACATCCATTGTTTGTTTACTTTAAATGGCAAAAGGTATTTTGCAGATGTGATTAATTTCCCTTATCAGTTGACTATGAGTTAATCAAAAGCAAATAACTGTGGGTGGGCCTGCTGTAATCAAGTGAGCCCTTAAAAGGGGATTTAGGATTTTTTTTTATAATAAATACGTTTAATCACTGGGCATTCATATTTTTGAGTATTTTTCAGTTGCTTAGTAAAGGTAGGATAAAAGATCACACTTTTGATATTTCTAAATAATATTAATTCTGATTCTGACAGTTTTGATTTTGGTATTCTAATCTCAGTCATTTTATGTGGGCACTTAACCCAGGGATTTCAGAAGAAACTGAAGACCTTTGGAAAAAATTGAAGACAGAGCTCTGGTATATTTATAGTTTCCACTATATAAACTTGACTGGTCCAGTAAGGTGGGCAATACTCTTCTGTTAGAATCCAACTCCTACACACCACGCTTGGTCACCAGGACATTCATTCCATCTCTTGAATTAGGCCCTAATATTCAGTCATCAGGAGACTACATAGTCACTGCAGCTCTGGATGCTACATAAGAGTAAGTAGACCTGGATTTCTTTTTCTCACAGTCTTCCACCCCTCTGTTTTCATCTTGGAAATCAGATCTCCAACCAGCAGTCAGGCCATTCCAAAAGCCCCCACTATTTCGTCTTTTTTATCTCAGTTGGTCTCTGACACTCCGGATATCAAATAAGTACATGTACAGGTTGAGCTCTCATGATTAAAAAAATGCATTTCAAGTATTTATTTCTGTTCCAATTTGTATTTGTCTAGACTCTCTTCTGCTCCTTCCTAGATGATCTCCTCAATTCTTCTTCCTTGAGGAAAGTATATGGAAAATATGCCTATCCCATTCTCCAGGACTTTAGTTTTGTTTAACTCACTGACCATCCCAACCCCAACTGAAATCAAATCAGCATTTATTTTTTTCTTTATAATGAGAACCCTCAGACCTATCTTCTGAGTTGCAATTTAAATAAGCCCATCAGTCATTTTTTCTATGTGGTTAATCCATTCTACTAAACTTCACATTTATGGAATTATGATGTTAGTAATTTGTTATAATTTAACAGTACAGTGTAATTATTTGGTCATGGTGAGTAAGGAGTAAATTCTGTACTTCAGTAAATGTAAATAGTTAAAGACATACATGAACTCCAGTAACCATTGAGACTCTTCAAATCCAATGTGCTGGTGAATCATCAGAGGGTGACTTTCTCAGAAAATGAATGCTCAAATAAGTTTAAGGAAACTCTTTACATTTGTTAACATAGTACTGGAAAATTAAACTTCTAATGAAGAACCAAGACTACGATACAAATTTGGAAATATATAAATGTGCAGAGAACCAGGTAATATTTAGAACAACCATATTTACTATGATACAATAGTTATAGCAAATAACGTTGAGGCTATAAAATGTTTAAGAAAACAACTAAAACAAAAACAAAATCAAAGGTAGTTGAAACCTACACTGAGTGGCTCTGAGACATGCAAACTCTTGTCAGTTACATAATCTTCAAAATGGAAACAAAAGTACTTGTTATGGTATAGTAATTATAAAAGACTTTGATGATAAGAAAAGTAAAAATAATTCAAAATGTCTCATGTTTAGAATATTATATGATAATATAATAATGTGATAATATAAATACCATTCACTAATATAAGTACCATTTCACTAATAATATAACTACTAGTAACCTTGATAAACAATGAGCAATTTTATTTTAGCAAATCACTTTTTAAACTCATTTTTTAAAATTAATTAATTAATTAATTTTGGGCTGTGTTGGGTCTTCATTTCTACACGCTGGCTTTCTCTAGTTGCAGTGCACAGGGGCTACTCTTCGTTGTGGTGTGCGGGCTTCTCATTGCGGTGGCTTCGCTTGTTGTGGAGCATGGCTCTAGGCGCACAGGCTTCAGTAGTTGCAGCACGCGGGCTCCGTAGTTGTGGCTTACAGGCTCTAGAGTGCAGGCTCAGTAGTTGTGGCACATGGACTTAGTCGCTCTGCGGCATGTGGGATCTTCCCAGACCAGGGATGGAACCCGTGTCCCCTGCATTGGCAGGCAGATTCTTAACCACTGCACCACCAGGGAAGTCCCTTAAACTCATTTTTGAAGTCCTCATTCTGCTGCTTGCATTATACCACAATTAGGTAATATTTTAGATGAAGATGTTGTTGAATACTATCTACAGACTTCTGAAATTATATTTTTCAAAACTATGGAAATTTGGAGAAAAACCTGACAACCTGTGAAAACAGTTTGTCACAACCTGTCACTTTTCAGAGATGATTTATAAAATTACAAAGCCTTTTAAGGTACAAATATAAAAGCTAGAAATTGGCTAAAAGTATCTTTGAGTATGGTGTGACTTTTCCTCATCTTAAAATGCACTGATCTCACTGGGATAAAATTAAAGTAAATTTTTAATTAGTATAAGGTTACGCAGCATGCCAGAAAAACACTGTAATTTTCTATATAGTTATAAATGCTGCTATCTCAAGAGACTTTTATTATAAATCAGCATGATGTAAACAGATTATTCATATTGTGTAATACTGCACAGTTTCAATAAAAATCTAAAGTACTGGGGCTATTTATTATTTGAAATTTTTTTCTGTAGAATAAGCGCCTTAATAGAAATTTATGAAAGAGAATACCTATAATTCTCTAAACCATTCATGTACTTTGGAGCTATATTAATAAGGGGTATAATTAGTTAATTAGTAGAGGTTTACAGTCCTATATATTTCCATTTTGTTCACCAGAAAAATACTGGTACTATACTAAATAATAACTATTATGTACACTGTGCTGGGGAGTTTTAATGTTTGTGATTTATGTACCAATTTACAAAATAACAGTTTGAAGGCATTTGTTGTGAGTTTAATGATTTAGCCTGTAGCTTTAAGGAAGCCCCTGGTGCTATAAAGAAAGATCCAATTTTTTAATTAGATCATGATATCTTAGCATATACATTCTGAAATGAGGGACACAATTTATTTTCTTGTCTACTTAACTCTTTAAAATTACGTGGCAGACTTTGTAGTTACTTGGATTCATAGCAACAATTTGACCTCAGCCAAGTTAATTAGATCCTTTACACCTCAGTTTACTCTTCAACAAAAAGGGCATAATAATACCGGCAATCTCCTTCAGCTAGAGTGAGGGATAAATTGGGTTTATGCATATAAATAATCTGGTGAGCTGTTTGACATGTGATGTCCAATAAATGCTTACTCTTGTTCAGATTTGACTCTCAGGCATTTAAAGGCCTATCAACTGACATTCCTCTGCAGATATTCTAAAATTCATCCTCATAGAACTAGTTATTACTGACATTTATCATGTGTTTTTTCCCTTAATTTTCTGTACTACTGAACAGGTGCTTCCTTGGAATGAATGTGTCTTTCATTCCACCTGGTTCATGCTCTATACACGTTGATGTTCTTCTCATCCTTACATGTAGACTCTAGAGTGAAGACCATTTTTCCACTGGATGCTACTCTTGTCCCTTGAGTTTGTGTGTCTTACAAAAATTCATTTTCATTTCATGCTTGGCATCTTTATCTTATAAAATTCTGTTTCTTTATATCTATCCTCTATATCACCTGAAATTCAGGATTTTGAGGGTAATAACACAGGCTTTCAATTCATTTTCATATTCTTCTATTTTTTAAAAAAACTTTGTTAATAGATGTTCTATTAAAATGCAAAGAATTTTAATGCATACCATAAAATGCATACCATAAAAATCAGCATAAATAATATTTAATATTAATCTATCAAGAGTTATTTCTAGATAATATATAGTAGCAGATGGCAGACAGTATTGATCTCTATGACTCTGCACTCTCAGTTCCCATTGAACCATCATCTCTATCACCTGTGTTGAATCCCTAGTGAGGCAAACAGCCAAGTAATGTCCGAACATGTTAGAGTCAGGAGGCCTCAGGCTCTAGTCGGGTTACAGAGAGGAAGCTGGAACAGAATGCTGTCCCAAACTAAGTGAATCTAAAATATGTGACTAGTCCTTCCTCCTCCTAAGATTGTGAGTGCTAGTGGGGGTCTGGTGAGCAAAGAATTTTCTTTCCAGTGCTCTGAAGTGAGGACTGGACCTTTATCAGACGATTCTGTGCATCTCCTACCATTTAATGCATGACCACTACTCACATGGACAAGAACTCAATGAACAAAGGAAAAACAAAAGCAAAACCACAACAAAACAAAAATATAATAGGCAGCTCTTTAGGTTCCAACTGCTGGAAAAAACTAAAAATGGCTAGAATAATATATAGTAAAAACATACAAAGAAATTAAAATAAAGCCACATGAAAAACTTTCTGAAATGAACACAAAATAAACCTGTAAAAAAACACATATATTCATACCATAAAAATTAAGTAGATAATTTGAAGTATAGCAATATAATATAAACAGTAGCTTATAATATCAAGGAGAAGGAATGTAGCACAAGGATACAAAAGGGTTGAAAAAATGAGGTAACTTTAATAATCAATCTTGTGCATATTTTTAGATATTTTCTAAATATTCATTTACGTGTTTTTTCAAAGTTTCGTTGTTGTCTTGTCCTTTTTACCCTTATTATGTCTTTCCTTCTCCCCCCCTCTTTCATTCATCATTATTTTTACAATTGTATCACATTAGTAATAGAATATTTTCTTCAAATTATAAAAATATCTAGTATATATTTATATCTAATATAGTCTGAAAAGCAATAATTTAAAATTTAAATAACTTTTTAATAGCAAATACACATTTCAAAATAATATCCTTTTATATCCTTCGAATCATTGATTATCTGCCTTGTCTGACTTATAAAGCATTTTTACATTATTTTACTATTGTATATATGAACATCAACTTTAAAGGTGCTAAATAACTTCTAACATGTTGTGACAAGAATAAAAGCAAAGATTAGGACAAGTTTTTATCTTTCATAAGAACATATTATATTACAATAATTGAACCATGCTTTTTGATTGTGAATACTAATTTACTCTATTTTAAAAATATGAGCATATAATAAGAATTCTGCACTATGCTTCCTGTTTATTTGTAACTAGTTTTTTACTTTTGGTAGCTTTCCATGGGCCGGTTTTTAATATGGTTGAATAATAAATCATTTATGCACATTCATAGCAGATGAATATCAATATGATAGGTTTTTTGTTTTGTTTTGTTTTTGGTTTTTTGCGGTACGCGGGCCTCTCACTGTTGCGGCCTCTCCCGTTGCGGAGCACAGGCTCCGGATGCGCAGGCTCAGCGGCCATGGCTCACGGGCCCAGCCGCTCCACGGCATGTGGGATCTTCCCGGACCGGGGCATGAACCCGTGTCCCCTGCATCAGCAGGCGGATTCTCAACCACTGCGCCACCAGGGAAGCCCCAATATGATAGGTTTTTAAACAATGTATTATATATATGGATATTTAATATCCTGCTTAAATCATGTTACATATACTTTAAAATATTTATTTTCACTAATCTATAGACAGACATTATCACAAGGAGTTAAATTGTATTTAGATGTTATAATTTATGCTAAATTAACTCTTTTGGCAGAACTATAAGACCTAGAAGTTTTTTTTTTTTTTTTTTTTTTTTTTTTAGAAAAATGTTGCAATACGTATTGATTAAATACCAGCTGGGTAAGTTTTTGTGTTAAGGACTAGAATAAAACAAAATGAGAAACTCTACTCCATTAACTTGTACTCAGGTAACAGGAATGCTGGTTCTATAAAAGATTCGACATAGTATTCTCACCATTGTAGCCAAAAATAATGTATAGACTGTTGGAACTGTTAGAGGTTCAAAGCCTTTTGTGTTGGATCAATATCAGTTTTGAGGATCTTTAATGCAACTCTGAGATTTTATTATGCCCAGCACACAACAACCATTTTTCTTTATTATTCACAGCTGTTTACTGTCTCATTTCCTCAGCCTGTTGCTTTCAGACTATGTTCTGAATGTATCTTTGCATAATTAATAGATTCATTAAGACACTTTTACTAAAAAAATTGCTTTCATATGAATCCTGCTTTTCTATAGTATGTTAAAACAACTGAAAGCGTCTTTTAAGAGCCCCCTCCTTTTTCTCCTTTTTAGGTGGTTAATGAGTCCACATCATTAGATAAGTTTAAGTCATGGGTAAAATCATCCCTGAAAGTTCTAGAGTGGCCCAATATAGGAAAGTTAATATTTTAAGTATTATGATTCCAAAATGCAAAGGAGTAAAATTTTATTTTATAAAATAGGTATTCTTACTTCTCATGAGCTGCTATCCTACTATGTAGTATGTGTGTAAGGTATTTATGGGGAGGGAGTGTGACAATTGAAACTTGTTAATTAATTCTATTGAAATGTTTTAAAGAAATTTTTCACATTACTTAATAAATTTTAGCTCTATCTCATGACCATTCCTTCTATTGCCCTCTTCTTTGTAAGGTGGGATCCAGATATCTGGAAAAACTAATCGCGTGATTCTGGAGATGGTATTGGGTTTGACCTTACCTTTATTATAGAGTGACTGGTATTAGTAGCAGTATTTAAAACCAGACATAAAGTAAAAGGTACATTTGTTCAACACTATGCAAAGATGATCTTTTTGTAGTCAGAATTGAGAGACTTTACTACTATTAGATAATTTCTAATTTTTTTTAATGTCACAATATTATTTGGTAGGAACTTACAGAATAATGTGAATATCAAAATGCTGAAAGCTCTGTTTAATTTGACTTTAGTTAAGTAACAAAGCCACAATGTTTAAGTTTGAAGTGCTATTTAAAGTCGTGAAACCATTAAATTGTATTGGAGTATATTGAAAGATTTGACTTTTTTTTCGTCTATCTCCCAGTGACTCAAATGAAAATGATAATACATTTTACTTGTAATACTCAGTAGTGACCCAACCTTACCTTTTTATTCATCTAGATTAATTCTTGAAACCACAAAAATCAGTCCTTGTTATTTTACCTCTGCATGTGGCAGTTTTTAAAAAAATGGCACAAACATTTTTGATACCCCTCCCTTGAGAGATCAGATCTATATCCTCTCCACTTGAATCTGGACAAGACTGTGTAGTTTTAGGTAACAGAGTAAGGAAGAATAGATGATAACTTCTATCTAAGGCAAGGTCACAAAAGACCATGTATCTTCTCCCTAGTTCTTCTGGAATGATCACCCTCTTAGAAAGCTTTCTCATGGAACCTAGTTATCATGCTGAGAACACCAAGCCATTGGAGAGACCACACACTCTTCTCAGTCCAGAGGCGGATGCGCAAAATAAGAATCTATCTGGAAATAAAAGCCTTTGTACTCAGCTTTTCCAGCCCCTGGCTTTTTGTTTTCTTTTGTTTTAATTGGGGTATAGTTGTTTTACAATGTTGTGTTAGTTTCTACAGTACAGCAAAGTGGAGTTCCCTGTGCTATACAGCAGGTTTTTATTAGTTATCTATTTAATACATACTAGTGTATATATGTCAATCCCAATCTCCCAATTCATCCCACCCTCCATCCCCCAGCCCCTAGCCTTTTGAGGAATCCTCAGCTGTTTGAGTCAAACTCAGTTACTGAGGGTTCCCATCTGAGTCCACAAACATCATGCATGAGAGATGTCATCCATGCTGTATGATGTCCAAATTCTTGATCAACAGAGTTTTTGAAACTAATCAAACGGTTACTTTATGTGAATAATTTGGGGCAAATTATTATGCAGCGATAGCAATCAGAAAAATGCATCTTTGTAGTTTGAATTAATATTTGTATAATGTAACAGGATATGCAATTATTAAAGGAAGAGTTTTTCTCCTTATTAATGAAACATCTTTATCTTTTTAAGAATTTAGAAATTTTCCCATCTCCCATAATGCAAATCTTCAAATCACGATTTACTTTTTAGCACTGAATTCGTTTTCTGAATCATCTTGAACAGTATGGTAAGAATATTCTTATGTATTTGTATTCTACTGCTTTGTAGTTTTATATTTCATCCTAGTTTTACTTGATAGTAATCTTTCTTACAACAGCATAATAATTTCCCTGCTCCAACTTGTATCAAAACTATATTTATATGATGGATTTCTTATGTACCAAACACTTTATCATTTTATTAAAAAAATTTTTTTAAACACTTTATCATTTTAGCACATAGGAGTTTGACTTAAAATGCTGGTGACTAAATAGATAGCAGTAGTTTGTGTTCATTGCTCTCTTGATCCACACTTTCACAGGCAAATAAATATTCAGTACTTCTTTTATAGCAAAAGAACTCTTGCTTAATAAAACAGTTTATTTCAAGAAAAGAAAAATAACAACATAAATCAAATGCCCACTGCTAGACACATATTTTATTGTTTTACTCTTAGAAATTAGTATATGGAAGTTGACATCAACTCAACTATTTTTTGCAGAGGAATTATTATCAATCTCTTCATCTATCTACCTACACATATATGTGCTCTTGTATATGCATATAACATACACACATATATATCACCAAATGTATGTATAATGCATGTATATATATGAATTGTATGTTGTTACTGGTATGATTATTCTGCAATGGGACTTAAATATGGATTAATAGATAACTTGAGAAAGGTATATGGTCTTTGTGTATCACTGGTCTCAGATCAAGTATATGCAGCAAAGTCATTAATAGATGGGTACCCTAAACTTGAAAAAAATAATGTTCCATGCTATGGGAAGTTGAAGTGCTAGAAATTCCAGGGAAAACAATGATAGAAGGATTATAATGCTCAGGAAATTCAGTGTCCTAGAATGGATATACTATGTATGATTGGAAGACCCACCAGAAGAGTGTGTGCTAAGGCAGGGATCCCCAACCCCTGGGCCATGGACCAGTACTAGTCTGTGGCCTGTTAAGAAGGAGGCCGCACAACAGGAAGTGAGCGGCGGGCGAGCTAGCAAAGCTTCATCCGTATTTACAGCCACTCCCCTTCACTTGCATTACTGTCTGAGCTCCGCCTCCTGTCAGATCAGCAGAGGCATTAGATTCTCATAAGAGCGTGAACCCTACTGTGAACTGCACATGTGAGGGACCTAGGTTGTGTGCTCCTTATGAGAATCTAATGCCTGAAGATCTGAGGTGGCGCTGAGGCAGTGCTGCTGGGGAGCGGCTGCAAATACAGATTATCATTAGCAGAGAGGTTTAACTGCACAGAGACCATAATAAATCAATTGCTTGAAGGCTCATAACAAAACCCTATCAGTGGGTGGCAAGTGACAATTAAGCTGGATCCAGTGGCAAGCTTTAGAGTGGCAAGTGAGTTGATGTACTTCAATTGTACAGCTGCATCTGGTGGCAGGCATTAAGTTAGAATCCAACACTTATTTTAGTCTGCCTGTGGCCTGCCCATTATTTTATTTACCACTTCCATCCGTGCCTCTTTCCTGCACTGTGCACTGGTCTCAGTCACAGTTTTGTTAAGCCCACAAGCTAACCCTAGCCAAAATGAATAAAAAACAAACATTGCTAGACAGCTTATTTGAAAAAGGGGAAAGACCCAATGATGAGACAGCAGAAGACTCTAAGACTGCCAACAAAAAAGAAGGCTATATTTAAAAGAAAATACCAAGAGTTCTACTTAAATTACAGGTTCATTGCAACAGGTGATTCACCTTCTCCAAGCTCACTTTGTATAATATGTGGCTATCCAGTGAAGCCATGAAGCCTTCAAAACTGCTTCACCACATGGAGACCAAGCACCCTGTATTAAAAGACAAGCCTTTGGAGTTTTTCAAAAGAAAAAAATGTGAACACGAAGAACAGAAGCAATTATTGAAGGCCACCACTTCGTCAAATGTGTCTGCACTGAGAGCACCATTCTTAGTGGCTAATTGCATTGCTAAAGCTAAGAAGCCCTTTTGGTGAAGAGTTGATCCTGCCTGCTGCTAAGGACATTTGTTGTGAACTTTTAGGAGAGGCTGCAGTTCAAAAGGTGGCACGTGTTCCTCTTTCGGCTAGCACGATAGCTAGATGAACTGACAAAATAGCAGAGGATATTGAGGCACAATTGTTAGAGAGGATTAATGAGTCACTGTGGTGACTCATCCAGGTTGATGAGTCTACCTACGTTGACAAAAAGGCAACAATGCTTGTTTTTGTGCAATATATATTTCAGGAGGATGTGCATGAGGATGTGTTATGTGGACTTTCGTTGCCAACCAACACCACAGCTGCAGAACTATTCAAGTCTTTGAATGATTACGTATCAGGAGAACTGAATTGGTCATTTTGTGTCAGTATATGCACAGACGGAGAGGCTGCCATGACTGGACGGCTTTCTGGTTTCACTACTTGGGTCAAAGAGGTTACTTTTGAATGTGAGTCTACTTACTGTGTCATCCATAGAGAAATGCTGGCTAGCTGAAAAATGTCACCTGAACTTAACAACGTTTTGCAGGATGTGACTAAAATTATCAACCACATTAAAGTACATGCCCTTAACTCACGTCTTTTTGCGCAGCTCTATGAGGAGATGGACGCAGAGCACACGTCTTCTCTTATACACAGAAGTGAGATGGCTTTCTAAAGGTAGATCACTGGCCAGAGTTTTTGAGTTACGAGAGCTGCTCCAGAGATTTCTTTTAGAAAAACAGTCACCACTGGCAGCACATTTCAGTGACACAGAATGGGTCACAAAACTTTGCCTACTTGTGTAACATAATCAACCTGCTCAGTGAACTCAATCTATCACTTCAGGGGAGAAAGACAACTGTGTTAAAGTTGGCAGATAAAGTGGCTGCATTCAAAGCCAAACTGGAATTTTGGGGGTGATTAGTGAACATCGGGATTTTTGACATGTTTCAAACATTAGTAGAGATTTTGAAAGAGACTGAGCCAGGGCCTTTCTCCCAGCTGGTGCATGATTATCTATCTCAGCTTTCAAAAGAGTTTGAGCATTACTTCCCAACCACAAAACACCCCCGAACTGGAAAGGAATGAATCCATGACCAATTTGTGAATAAGGCAGGTGAATTGACTTTGTCTGTGCTAGAAGAGGATCAACTGTTGAGATCACAAATGGCAGTGGCTTTAAGAGTGTGTTTGAGACAACTTCAAATCTCCATGCATTCTGGATTAAAGTCAAGGCGGAATATCCTGAGATTGCCACAAAAGCACTGAAAAGCCTGCTTCCGTTTCCAACATCCTATCTTTGTAATGGCAGGGTTTTCTGCAGTGACAGCAACCAAAACGAGATTACGGAGTCCACTGGACATAAGCAACACACTTCAGGTGTCACTGTCTCCCATCACCCCCAGATGGGACCCTCCAGTTTCAGGAAAACAAGCTCAGGGCTCCCACTGATTCTGCATTATGGTGAGCTGTACAATTATTTCCTTATATATTACAATGTAATAATAATAGAAATAAAGTGTACAATAAATGTAATGAGCTTGAATCATCCCAAAACCATCCCCCCCGGTCCGCAGCAAAATTGTCTTTCCCGAAACTGATCCCCAGTGCCCAAAAGCTTGGGGACCACTGTTCTAAGGAAAAGAACAGACCACAAGCATGCCATTTAACAAGTTTATAAAGAATGTGCTGGTGAAAAGGGCACCAGCATCTCTAATTAATTCAGTGGTGGTTTTCTTCAGTAGTAAAGAACAGATTACAGCATTTAATTGCCACAAGCCAGAGGATTGTAATTATTATAATAACTACCAAGGTTCAGGTAGTGACTGGGGAAATCTGAGTCACAGATGGTTATGGAGATGGTTAATAGAACCATCTGCAACCTTGGAATAAATAAATGAATAGTTGTACCACAAGAAGAAAATCAAGAATAGGTAACTAAAATCCTGAGGTCAGTCACCCAAATAAAGACTCATGATTTCCATCCCAGTTTTTAAGACTGATCGTGTGATCAGACCCAAAATCCATGGACTGAAGAGGTGGCTGCATTTTCAGGAAGAAGGACTCTGCAATCCCAAGTCAGTTATATATGGAATGAATCCATCAGTACTTCCTCAAAGGACCCTGAGGCAATTTATATGGGTAACTGCATCTGGGAATGGAGAATACCTAAACCTTGTTAGAAATGCTGGGTAGGAGTACCCAATTATCACCGATACCGAGAGACCTGAAACATCATCATGGCCATTCTCTTAATGTAGTAGAACATAAAAAACAAATAATAAATTAAATCTTAGCTAGAGTCTGGCTTACACTGGTTGAACATACAGTCTCTGAACCCAACTATTGACATTTTCCTGATCCCTAAATATATAATGGGAATTGATATAGTTGGTAGTTTGCACAGCCCCTACATTCTTGATCTGTGGGATAGAAACTATCAAGTGGAAAAAGTAAACTGAAAACCTCTGAAACTGGCTCTCTCTCCAGCCAAGATAGTATGTAAAAGGTAATATCTCATGCAGGGTCATGAGGAGATTAGTGTCACCTTACAGACCTAGAGGATTCGGAGGTGGTAATCAGTCTCCTGTGTGTCCTCGTGTAATTCAGTAGTTAAACTCCTATAAAAATCAGATGGATCATGAAAGATAACTATAGACTACTGCAAAAACAGTCAAGTAATCAAATGTAGTATTGTTTTCTTTCGATACGCGGGCCTCTCACTGTTGTGGCCTCTCCCGTTGCGGAGCACAGGCTCCGGAAGCGCAGGCTCAGCGGCCATGGCTCACGGGCCTAGTTGCTCCGCGGCATGTGGGATCTTCCCGGACTGGGGCATGAACCCGTGTCCCCTGCATTGGCAGGCGGACTCTCAACCACTGCGCCACCAGGGAAGCCCTGTAGTATTTTTCCTAGAGAAGATTAATAGAGCCCAGGGGCATGACATTTGGCCATTGATTTAGTGAATATGTTATTTTCTATTTCAATCAAAAAAGGTCAGAAACAGTGTGCAATCACATGACATGAACAGCTATACTGATTTAGTTTTATAGTCATGTCAATCATTCTGCTTTCCATCACAATATAGTCAGAGGATATCTGGATACCTTGGACATACTGCAGAACATCACAGTGATTTATTACATTGATGATGTTATTTTGATTGAGTTTTATTAGCATGGCATGACTAGCATGCTGGAAGATTTGGTAAGACACCTACACTCCAGAGGGTGGGACATAAACCCTTTGAAGATTCAGGAACCTGACATATTCTAAAACTGTTTAGGAAATAAAGTAAATCAGTAGTGTTTTAGAAATCCTGTCCAAAGTAAATGTGAAGTTGTTGTAACATTTTCACTTACAAAACCCCACAACTCTCAAGGCAGTCAAGGGTTATACCAGTACCCCCCCTCAACCCACACCTGTTGCTGATGGGCAATTCCATATGACCTGAATAAGGAGAAAAACGTCTGAGCTTAATTTAGAGATGGGTCATTTCTTTGTATAGGTGTGCATAAAAAAATAGACAGCAGTTATATTATAGCCCACTCACGGGTGAACATGAAAGATAGTATCTAAGGAAATTATTTGGGCAGTGCATCTACTTTCCACTTTTGTGGAAAACAAAGAATCAAGGTTAGAATGTAAATAGTTTTGAGATTAGAGACAAATCTCCTGGACAGCTGGTCAGGAAATTGGAAGAAAAAAGATGGGAAAATGGGGGGAAAGTATTCTGACGTGAATGCATGTAGATGGACATATTGAAGTAAGCATGACATTTGCAGAGGTTTCTATCACATATTATTGCTTACCAGAGAGTTTTCACCATTGAAGCACTAAACTATTAAGTAAATAAAACTACCTGGCTAGTTGGTGTCAGCCAGACTCTTTCAATGGCCAAGCCAGTGTTGGCATGAAAAGATATGACAGAAGAGGTTGTGGTGGCAGAGACAGAAGCCTAACAGAATGAAGTCACACTGACCAAAGATCTAAACAGCCAGCAATAGACACCAACAATAAAACCCCAAATTACATCATTCTAGAGGAAACCTACTGAATACTTGGTGGCAAATTTATTATATTGTGCCCCTTGCATTCTGGTCAGGTCAGGAGTTCTCACACGCATAGACATGTATTCTGAGTATGGGTTTGCCTTTCTTGTCAACGGGGCATTGGACATGGGATCCCCCAGAATATTGTATCAAACCAGGGGGCACATGTAAATCAAAGATGCTGTGGGAGTGGCCTTCACAAGATCTAATATTTTGGTCACATATTGCACCACTCAGAAGCCACTGGCTTGCTGAAGACACATTGGACATAACAGCTCTAAGGAAATATTTTGTAAGAATAGCATGCATCATCCAGGATGCATAGCATGTATTGAAAAAATGTTTATTTTGCACTCTTTCTCCAGAGGAAGAATACATGGGTCTGAGAAGCAAGGCATGGAAACAAGAATATCCCCAGTTATTACCACTTCTAATGTTATACCAGGAAATTTTATGATTGAAATGTCTATACATCTGGGCACTGCAGGATTATAGGTCCTAGGCCCAAAGGGGGCATACTTTTGTCAGAGGAAATGCAAGAGTCCCATTGGACTATTATCTACACCTGTTGCCAGGACACTTTGGGCTTTTTTATCTAGGAAAGAGCAAGCAAGAAGAAAAGTCAATGTTTTTTGCAAGTGTGATTGACACTGGTAATAAGGGGTATATGCTACCCAGTAAATGCAGGGAAGATACAGATAATCAGTTTAAGGGATTTTTGATACTCCTTGCTCAACAGCGAATATAATTGGAAAAGTACAGTAACTCCAGCTTAAGAAGGTCATGGTGACCTGGGGCTCAAGTACCTTGGGGATGGAATTCTGGGTCACACCAATGGGTAAGACATCAAGGCAAAAAGAGGTAGAAACTGAGGACAAGGAGAATCTAGAATGAACAGTGGAGGGTGGTGACAATGAGTAACCATTGAAGTACCAAGACCAATTGCATTTGCAAAGGCTGAGGTCTATTACACTAACATCCCTCTGTTAGGTCTCCTATCAGAAAGAAATGTTCAATGGAATTTTGAGGGAAGTGCTCTACCAACATATATGGAGAAGTGGATCCAAGCAGCACAAGTGGTGGAAATAGGTAGACAGTGCAATGTGCCACCCAGATCCAACTTCACGACAGGGCTTGCTGCCTCGCCCTGAGGAGTGTGGTCAGCAGATAGTTGCCTCCAACTATCAAACTTCTTCAGAGTCTGCCTCAGCTGTGGAGACTGACCTTGCTTAAAGTCACACGTTCTCAGGGAAGCCTGCATCCAATGACTAAGCAAGGCAGGGATATAAACGCTTGGCCATTTTTGTCCATCAGGTAAAACTTTGATGGATGCCACTCTCTCAAGTGCCCCTTCCACAGGCTGGCTGAGGCTTTGTCCCACATGTTTCACAGTTTGACTTGTTCCTCTTCTGCATCCTTCTTCTTACGTTTTCTTTTCACAGAGGTTGATCCCTAATAAATATTTGGTACCTCAATCTTCATCTCAGGGTTTACTTACAGAGAGCCCACTGGACATTTGCTTTACATATATTTGTAAACAGAAAGGGAAAACTTAAAAGGTGGATCCTCTATGTTATTTCTGGTACTGTTGTCAGTTTCTGGGTGGAAGCAGTAGCTGCCATTTGAATAAATCGCCAACTTTCCTGTAAAATATTATCTTAAATGACCCTTTTAAAGTGACCCTCGCTATAATTCATTTGTTCTAATTAAATGATGTGAAGAGAACCTTGAATCTCTTATAATAAAACATGTTTATAATTAGATTTCCAGTTCTCTTTGTGCCTCTATAAAGATCTTTATATTTCTCTTTCCCATCTTAATTCTCTCTTATACCAGAGCTGTTATGTTTCTGTGTCTTTGACATATGTTTAATGATTATAGCTTCAACCATTTTGAGCTGAATAATGAAGCTTCATCAGGCAACTGCTACTAGTAACATATGCTTTATATCTATGAAGAATGCTGTTCACTGACTTTACATCCCAATATGATATAATTTTGTAAATTAAATAAGATGCAAAAAATGTACTTTAAAATGGAATATCTCATTTTAAAGGGAGAGTTGGTATTTATATCTGGGGTTTTAATTAAGCAATTTATTTATATCAGTATTTTAATATCTATTGTAGTTGCTTGGTTTTTGTTTGGTTGCCATTAAATCACTGTCTTTTTGATCAATTCAACATTTCTAATAGGTTCTGTTAGCACATAGATTCATAGAAATTAAGAGTTATTAATTAAATTGTTTACCTCACACCGTAAAGGAATTAAGGGATGTGTTCCTTCATTCCCAGTACTGTGCATTTTTCAATATACTAAACTTTCCTAACTTGTCGGTTTTCTTTCATATATTAATAGCTTGTTTTTTTGTTTTTTGTTTTTTTCGGTACGCGGGCCTCGCACTGCTGTGGCCTCTCCCGTTGTGGAGCACAGGCTCCGGACGTGCAGGCCCAGCCGCTCCGCGGCATGTGGGATCTTCCCGGACCGGGGCACGAACCCGCGTCCCCTGCATCGTCAGGCGGACTCTCAACCACTGCGCCACCAGGGAAGCCCATAGCTTGGTTTTTATTTGAATTATATATGTGTGTGTGTGTGTGTGTATGTATATATATATATATATATATATATATATATATATATATATATATATATATGTATGTATATATGAAAGTGTCCTCTTTTTCTCTGTTTTGGGGAGAGAGAAAACTATTTACCAAAAAACAGTAGCAAAACAAAATTGACAAAAATTGATCTGTCATTAGTAGGGCAGTGATACATATGGCCAGTTAGCTAAGCATCCAGATTTATCTATAAAATTTAATCTTAAAACAAGTCTTCATTGTGAGTTTTAACAGATCTGCCAAAATAAATACATACCATGAAGGACTGTGGTTACATATGCAGCTAAAATTTATGTACAGGTATTAAATAATTTTTATATGCACATACACAAACACACAAGTATGTATATATCCTGCTGGTCTGCAGAAGGCTTTCTCTATGGCTTCTTTACTATCCCCTCTACCACCTTACAGAAATTAATTGTACACAGTGTCCAGAATGTTCTTAGAAGAATAAATAAATCAGATAGATTGTGAAATTCCCTTGTTGAAAGACCTCAGTGATTGACTTTCACACTTAGAATAAAATAAAAACCCTTTAGCCAGTGTACTAATTTGCTAGGGCTTCTATAAAACAAAGTACTCTACTGGGCGGTTTAAACAACAGACGTTTATTTTCTCACAGTTCTGGAGGCTAGAAGTCTGAGAGCAAGATGTCAGCAGGGTTGGTTTTTGCTTAGGCTTCTCTC
The DNA here is from genome assembly GCF_011762595.2 of Tursiops truncatus. Lineage (NCBI taxonomy): Eukaryota > Metazoa > Chordata > Mammalia > Artiodactyla > Delphinidae > Tursiops > Tursiops truncatus. The sequence continues at coordinate 99,775,104 of NC_047037.1, forward strand.
CTTGGCTTGTAGGTGGTGGTCTTCATGTTCACATGGTGTTCCCCCTCTGTGTGTCTCTGTCCTAATTTCCTCTTCTTTTAAAGATACCAATTATTCTAGATTAGAGTCAGTCACATTCTGATGTATTGGGATTAAGATTTCAACATATGAATTTGGGGGAACACAGTACAGCCAATAATAGCCAGGGCACAAAAGTCTGCATCACCTAAGCAGGCTCTTCCTGGACACTTTTGTATATATCTTTCAAAAGAAAATTCAGAGAGCTTTCCTTGAAATGAACATTTTATTGAATGAGAAACAATGAACTGGGAGACCTCAAACATGAAACTGTTATGAAATTCAAAGACATGATGTTACAGGATGACTTAAAAAGTGAAAGTGGGGATACTCTTTAACCTTTACAGTTATTGGTTATTACAGTGAGGGTTTTCAGGTGGCATAAGATTGGTTAAAAGTGATTACTTTATATTATTTTAGGAAGGAAACTTTAGTTTCTTTTATGATTATCAGAGACATTTATAAAAAATAACCCAAGTTAAGTTTTGCTTACATTTATGAAGAGAGTAAACTAAGTTTTGCTTCTGTGGCTTAAATGGTTTTGTCTGCTTGAGGGATCTTCAACTTTAGTCTCCATTTCATTTTATTTTAATATCTCCTACCCATCTGGTCAAGACAAAGGTACCATAGACATTTTTTCAGTTTTTCAATTCAAGTCTGTTCCTACCTTGACACCATTTACTCTGCATTAAAACTCTTCACAGTGGTTTTGATTTTGCAATACTTTCTCTTTTCTTAAAATTTCAGTTTAATTGTCACCTCTTAAGACAGATTTTTCATAAAATAACAAAAGTAGAAATCATTGTCTAACATAAAGCTCCTTTAAGTTTTCCTCATAACCCTTTTCATTATCTGATGTTCTTGTTTTTAGTTATATGTTAAATTGAGTTCTCTCAATTGAATATACAAAGAGAGGGAAAAGAGAGAGAGAGAGAAAAAAGACGGAGATGAGGCTCTTTTCTCATGTTTATTGAAATCTCAGTGAATATAAAAATTCCTGGGACATAGAAGGTAGACAGTAAATACCTATTTACTTTATGATTGAATGAGTACATTAATGGATCAAAATTGTTTAAATGTTGAAAAATACTTATTTCTTATTTTAAGAAATTAATCATCATTTAAGATAGACATAACAATGTTTGATAGTTAAACTTTTATATAGTTAAAATGTTTTAAAATCATTCACTAATTAGAATTACAACTGTGTCTTCATGAATTAAGTTGATCAGGTGTTATTTCCTCCATTTAAAGACAGTCAAACATCAGATTCATAGATTTTAAATTAAATACCTATGGTCATATATCAAGTTAGAAGAATCAGGGCTAAAACTTCCACAACTGCTTCAAAATTGAGGGCGTATTGCACTGTCAATGTCCTTCTTTATACTTGTGAATATGCAGTTATGCTCTCAATAATATTGTGGCATCTTGACAGTGGATTTTGAACAAAATGATTCTGTTTTTATTGCTTATTTCAGAAGACTAGTACTAATGGTATAGAATATAGACAAGGTAGGAAGGAGTAGCTGTAAAATGATAGAAGTTGGTGTTAACTTCTTGGGAGGAAAAGAATGCTAACATTCCTGAATACTTACTCATTTGTTTAATGTATGTAGGATTTCTCTCTTGTGCTCCATGAATATAATTGAGACACATCTCCAACCCCCAAATTGCTCACACTGGAAGCACTATGATGAGCTAAGATGTAGATTTCTCTTTAAAAGAGGAAACTGGAAACACACTTATATGAGATTGTAAGAGGTAATTCTTAAAACGAGCAAATGCCAGGCAGACATTTTGGCAACTCTTGTTTCTTGGATACTTTCAATGTGTGTTCTGAGGTTCTAGCTTAGATAGGGTTGAAATGGTCATGGAGAAATCTTGTAAGACTTGAGATGACATATTGTTAGGATATTAATCTTGAGTACTTAAAAAATTGGTGGACTTCTCCGGGTATTAAGAAGATATAAATATCCACAGAATGTTAAAAGTTATCTTCTATACAGATACTGATAACTATACATTTCTGTCATTTTGTTTTTATCTTTCACTAAGAAAAAAATCTCCATTCTATAAAGCTAGAATCAGTTTGAATGTTGTCTTTAATTAACCCTTCTTCCTACTTAGTAATTTCTCCCTGAGTAGGAACATAGGCAAACTAATTCTTGGTTCTGTAGCTAAAGATATATTAATTTAAACTGTAATTCCAAAATGTGTGCCTGTGGTCTCCACAGTTCATTAAAACCTGGTAATGTAGGTTACTTCAACTAGTATTTTCATGTGATTTTGTTTAATCAGAAAGCTATTAATTTTCCATAAATGTATTTTTGATGAATATTCATTTTAAATTGGAAAGAAATGGAATCCTCAGCTTTTAAATTTGTTTTAGGATTCATACCCAAGCATAAACTTATATACCAGTGTTCAGCTTTTGCGCCAATTCTATTTATTAACATTTCTCCCATGATTTCACTAAATTCTCAAGCATAAAGTGGATTTCTAACTCAAAAAATGTTTTGTGTGTATCCATCATCTATTATTGTCACTATTTTTAGTAACAGTTTCCCTTCTACTATAGTTGACAATGCTTAACAACAATAACAACATCAACAACAACAATAGTAACAACAAAACATTGCCAACATAACAATGCTGTCTCCATTTGGGATTAGATACAGCTGTGATAAAAAGATTATACTGTGTGTGAACAGTTGAATGGTGAACAAACCTAGAAAGCCAGATAACAAATTACTGAAACGTACATTAAAGAGATCACCATCTCCAAAACATGTATAAGATTATGGCTACTCTGATTTAAATAAGTGACTTAAAATATTACCCAGTAAAGTAGAAATATTAGTTTAGAATATAGAAGAATTGGAAATGCAAAGCAATCCTTAATGTTAATTCTATTTTTCATTGTAAACATTTAACACACTGGAAAGTGATACCTGCTGATGTCAGAAGACTACAAAAAAGAAATATAAATACACACAGCAAGATAGCTGGATGTCACCAGGACAGGGATTCATCATATTATCTCAGTGGATGCCTTGTAGGCCATAGTCTGTGCTTGATCTTTACAAGTCCATAACTCAAAGAGAGGTGAGCTTAGAGTATATGAACGCAATAACAATAATAATATGGTAATAATAGGACCTGCTATAGAGCAACTCCATGATAAACAAACTCGCTCACAAAATGGTGCTTATAAAGATTTCTATCAAGATGTAGTAAAAAGGACTGGGCTTGTCCTCACATGTGAAACAATTAAAAAAATGAACAAAATATATAAAACAGTAAAAGATTATAACTATTTCAATTGTTAAAAAAATGAAAATTTGAATATATTATGTAGAAATATGTAAGATATTAAAACAGTCCATATCAAATTTCTAAAGATGAAAACAATAGCAATGAAATGGCATATGAAATACTGCATAGTAAAACATTAGTGATCTTAAAGCTCTATTGATAGAAATGACCCAAATGAAACACTGATAGAAAAAAACTCACTAAAAATTAATAAAGAAATAATCAGTGAGGTGTGTAAATTGAGTCTACAAGTAGAGGAGAGAAGTAGGAATGAATAAATACTTGAAGAATTAATTCCCAATTTTTTCTAACTATTGTGTAAACTCTAAAACACATATTCAAGAAGCTTAATGAAACCTAATTCCTAGAAACATGAAAGAAATTATGCCAAGACCTATGACAATTAAATTACTCAAAATCAGGTATAAAAAGAAAATCTTAAAAGCAACCAGAAAAAAAAAGGCATGTTACATCACAGGTTAAAAGATAATGATTTTAGCTTTTTGTGAGAAAAATGAAAACAGTTTCAGAGACAGTGGAGCAATATTTTTAAGTATGAAGATGGAAAACCAACTGTCAACTTAAAATTCCATAACAAGCCTTAAAAATTTCAAAACTTAATACAAAACTGAGCCTCTTTCAGACTTGCAAAAACTGAAAGACTTCATCGCCAACAGCCTACACCACAAGAAATGGTGTTTCTCACACAAAAAAAATTAAAAACCACAGTAAAGGAGATACACTGGGAAACTTAAAAATATTGAATCCAAAATAGGCAGAGAAAAAGACAGTGGGGAAAAAGCACAGGTAAGACAAATAGAAATCAAAAGCAGCATGGTTGATTTAAACAAAACAACATCAATAATCATATTAAATGTAAATTATATAAATGCAACAATTAAAAGATATATATTATCAAATTGGATTAACAAACACGAGTTAAAAATAAAAACCCTAGATCTAGATGATGACTACAAGAAACCAAGTTTAAGTATAAAAAACATTCATTGATTAAAAACAAAAGTATGGAAAAGATACGTAATGCAAAAGATGGAGTGCCTATATCAATAACAGGCAAAGCTGATTTCTGAGGAAAAAAATATTACCAAAGATACAGGAATTTACTTCTTAATGATATGGAGATCAAATCACTAAAAGGATAAACAATTGTAAACATTCGGCTTCCCTGGTGCCGCAGTGGTTGAGAGTGGTTGAGAGTCCACCTGCCAATGCAGGGGACACGGGTTTGTGCCCCGGTCCGGGAAGATCCCACATGCCGCAGAGCGGCTGGGCCGCTGAGCCTGCGTGTCCGGAACCTGTGTTCCACAACGGGAGAGGCCACAACAGTGAGGGGCCCACTTACCAAAAAAAAAAAAAAAAAAAAAAAACCCGAAAAGTGAACAATTGTAAATATTTATATACTTTATATGAGTTTAAATGTACGTGAAAAAATTGAGTGGGCTGTAAGCAGATACAGACAAATCCTCAGTTATTGCTTGAGGGTCCAATACTGCTCTCTCAAAAACACTGATATAAGAATTTGACAGAAAACCAATCAGTATATTGAAGAATGAACAACACTATTAGCCATCTTGGTCTAACTGATATTTACAAGTCAATATCCTTCACAATGGCAGAATAAACACTCTTTTCCTGGGCACACAAAACATTTGCCAAAATAGATCATATTCTGGGCTATAAAACAATTTCCAATAAATTTAAAATTATTCAATTCATAAAAAGTGTGTTCTCTGTCAATACAGAAATTCAATTTGAAATCAACAACAGAATGATACCTGGAAAATCTCCCAATATTAAAATCTAAACACACATTTCTAAATAACCTATGGGTTAAATAATACATAAAACTAGAAAATTATTTTAAATTGGACTAAACTAAATTCAGAATACAATAAAATTTGTGGGATTCTGCTTAATAGGATGTAGATATTTATAGCACTAAATGCATAGATTTTAAAAAGTGCACAAATCTCTCAATCAATGACCTTATTTTCCACCTTAAGAAGCTCAAAAGAAAAGAACAAATTAAACAGAAAATAAGAATAGAGGAAAAATCAATACCTGAGTAGAAATCAATAAATTAGAAAACACAAAATAAGTAGGGAAGATTAACGAAACCAGAATTGATCTTTAAGAAGCTAAAAAAAAGATATAATTCTTTCTAGACTAATCTGTAAAAAAAGAAAGAACAAACACAAATTACTAATATCAGAAATAAGATCCATGGCATCACTGTAGTCTACAGATAGTGAAAGGTTAGTAAATGATTATTATGACCAATTTTATTGGTCTAAATAAATTCACCAACATGGATGAAATGGATAACTTCTTGAAACCACAACTGCCACAACTCACTGAGAAGTAATAGATAACCTGAATATACTTGTTTTAAAAAACTGAATTTTAGTTAAAAACTTCTCCACAAAGAAAATTGATCAATTGGATTGACTATGAGTTCTATAAATGTTTAAGAAGAAATACTATCAATTCCGTAAGAACTCTTGAAGAAAATTGAAAAGGAGCCAATTTTCCACAATTCTCTCTATAAGACAAGCTTTGCCCTGATATTAAAACCAAAGACATTACAAGACGACATATAATTTTTGACCAAAAACCCTCATGGACATAGTTGAAACATTTCTTAACAAAATGTAGTAAGTATACCTAACTGTATATAAAAATGATAATACGTCAAGACCAAGATGGGTTTATGCTAGGAAAGTAATTTTGTTTAACATTTGGAAATCTCTAAGATCAGGAACAAGACAAGGATGCCCATTCTTGCCTGTTCTATTTAACATAGTATTGGAAATCCTAGTTAGAGCAATCAGAAAAGAAGTAAAATTGTCTTCGTTTGCAGATGACATGATGTTATGTATAGAAAGTCCCAAAGATTCCACCAAAAGCTGTTAGAACTAATAAAGTAATTTAGTAAAGTTGCAGTAAATAAAATCAACATACAAAAATAAGTAGAATTTCCAAACACTAACAGTGAACTATCTGAAAAATAAATTGAGTAAACAATCACATTTATAATAGCATAAAATACTTGGAAATAAATTTAAACAGGGAGGTGAAAGGTCTGTACACTGAAAACTGTAAAACATCAATAAAAGGAATTGAGGAAGACACAAATAAGTGGAAAGGTATACCATGTTCATGAAGTGTAAGAATTAACACTGTTAAGTTGTTCATACTGCCCAAAGTGACCTACAGATTCAGTGCAATCTTTATCAAAATTCCAATGGCATTTTTTTACAAAAATAGAAAAACAGTCCTAAAATTCATATGGAACCACAGAAGTCCTCAGTCAAAGTAATCTTGAGCAAAAAGAACAAAGTTGGAAGTATTACACTACCTGATTTCAAAATACACTACAAAGCTATAGTTATGAAAACAGTATGGCACTGGCATAAAAAAGACATATAGACCAATGGAACAGAATAGAGCCCAGAAATACATCCATACATTTATGATCAATTGATCTTAGACAAAGACAATCTCTTCAGTAAATGATGTTGGGGAAAGTAAATATTTGCATGCAGAAGAATGAAATTGGACTTCATCTCACACCATTTACAAAAATCAACTCAACATTGACTAAAGACTTAAACATAAGACCTGAAACTGTAGAAAGAAACAGAAAAAAACCTTTTTATCAATGGTCTGAGCAATGCTGTTTTGCATACAATATTGAGAGCATGGCCACAAGAGCAAAAATAGACAAATGGGATTGGCATCAAACTAAAAGGTTTCTGCACAGAAAAGGAAAAAAAATCAAAATATGAAAGTAACCTATGGATTAGGAGAAAATATTTGCAAATCATACATCTAATAAGGGGATAATGTACAATATATATACACAAATAGCTCAATAACAAGAAAACAAATAACCTGATTTTAAAATGGGCAAAGGGCCTGAATACCCATTTCTCAAAACAAAAAAGACATACAAGTATCCAACGGTATATGAAAAAATGATCAACATCACTAATCATCAGGGAAATGCAAATCAAAACCACAATGAGATGTCATTGCACACCTGTTAGAATTGGCTATTATCAAAAAGACAATCTATAAATGTTGGTAAGGATGTGGAGAAAAAGGAACTCTGTACAATGTTAGTGGGAATGTAAATTGGTATAGCCATTATGGAAAATAGTATGGAGGTTTCTTAATAAATTAAAAATAGAACTAGCATATGATCTAGCAATCCCAGTTCTGGGTATCCAAAGGAAATGAAATCATTCTCTCAAATAGATATCTGCCCTCCTATGTCCATTGAAGCATGACTCACAATAGTGAAGAAATGGACTCAGCCTAAGTGTCAATGAATGGGTGAATGGATAAAGAAAATATGATATAAATATATATATATATACACACATATATATATTTATTTCAACCTTTAAAAGGAATGAAATCTTATTATTTGTAACAACATGGATGTATCTAAAAGACATTATGCTAAGTAAAATAAGCCAGTCACAGAAAGACAAATACTGCATGATCTTACTTATATGTGTAATCTAAAAAAGTTGAACTCATAGAAGCAGAGAGTAGAATGGTGGTTTCTAGGGGCTGGGGAATGGAGGCAATGGAGAGAAGTTTGTCAAAGGTACAAAGTTTCAGTTATGAATGATGAATAATTCTGGAGAGCTAATGTATAGTATTGTGACTATAGTTAATACTACTGTACTGTATACTTGAAAGCTGCTAAGAGAGATGATCTTAAATCTTCTCACTGTACACAAAAATAATAACTATATGTTAACTACCTTGACTGTAGTAATCATTTATACATGGTAAGTGTATAAAATTTTTATTTGTCAGTTAGTCTTCATTAATCTGGAAAAAAATGTTTACCTTGAAATTATTATTGTCACGCATATCTAATTTAGATAATCTAGAAGATAAAATGTGGATCTTTTGAGTTGTTGAAATTTAGATGAGCTTTGGGACTTTGAGTTGATGTTGTAATGGATTGAGACTTTTGCAGATGTTGAGTTAGGATAAATGTATTTTGCATGTGGGATGGATGTGATTGGGGGGCAGTCAATAGGTATACTGTGGTAGGCAGAATAATGGCCTCCAGGATATGTTCATGTCCTAATCCCAAGAATCTGTGAATTTGTTACCTTATATAGAAAAAGAGACTGTGGAGATGTGATTAAGACCCAATACAGGGAGATCATACTGAACTATTTGGGTGAGCCCAGTGTAATCAAGGGTCCTGATAAGAGGGAGGCAGGAGTGTCAGAATCAGAGAAGGAAACAATGGAGACAGAAGTCAGAGAGGAGGGGGATTTGAAGATACTATGCTTCTCGAGTTAAAGATGGGAGGTGGGGCCACAAGCCAAGAATTCTAGGCAGCCTCTAGAGGATAGAAAAATCAAGGAACTCATTTCTCCCCCTAGAACCTCCAGAGGGACTGTAGCTGTTTTAACAACTTTGATTTTATCCAGTAAGAACATTTTAAACTTTTGAGCTTCAGAACTCAAGAACTGTAAAAGAACATTTTTTGTTTGTTTGTTTGAAGCCATTAAGTTTCCCAAGTGTGTATAGGGAAAACTTGCTCTGTAATAATTAGAAGTCTTCAAAGAAACTTTTATCTCTCTTTCTCTTTCTCACTTTTTTTTTTTTTTTCCTTCGGTACGCGGGCCTCTCACTGTTGTGGCCTCTCTCGTTGCGGGGCACAGGCTCCAGACGCGCAGGCTTAGCGGCCATGGCTCACGGGCCCAGCCGCTCCGCGGCATGTGGGATCTTCCCGGACCAGGGCACGAACCCGTGTCCCCTGCATCGGCAGGCTGACTCTCAACCACTGCGCCACCAGGGAAGCCCTCTTTCTCACTTTTGATCAATTAGGTTTGAAAAAAGACTAAGCAGGTGATTTACTACAGGACTTGCCCTCACCTTTAATATCTACTGTGTTTTAGGAATCTCTCAGTCAGAATTATGACACACATCTTGTTTAAAGTTATTTGACTAGGAAACACTTTTATTTTTTCTCTTCCTCATGTGTTTTGCAACTATGTAAGAAATACACATTGTAATATCTTCTTAAATTTCAGTGGTGGTATGACTATTTTTCCAGAACATTTCATGATTGAAATCTAAATATTATTGGATAAAATGGATTCTGCCATTTCATCTTATATATATTTTTACCAGTTATTTGGAATAATGCATATTGCAATAGCTTGTGGTATCTAATATCAAAAATTTAGAAAAAATTTTAATTTTTTTCATTCCATTGTTCAACTGAACTTGTTACTCAAGCACAAGCAAAAGGAGGATTTCATTCTTATTATAAATTCCCAATGTATAATCAATTGACTTTAAGACTATGTTTCATGCATTATTTAAAATGAATTGCTTACTGTACTGTTATTCTGAACTTGATCTTTTTTTATTATTTGTATGCTAGTACAAGATAATCTTATATTTTTTCAAGCTTCAGATTAAAATGAAATGTGACATACCTAAAAATGCTCAATTAGTATAATTTAATTTAGAATTAAGTAAATCAATTTTACATTTTCAACCTTATATATATTTATACATAACAGAGAAGCAATTGTAGAACAAAAAGACTATTTTGGAAAAAAATGCCTGTTTTAATTAATTGATATAATCAAGTAGGTAGTCATCTAATTGTGCTATTTTGGTTTTCAAGTCAATTACATATTGAGTAGAATGAATTATTCATATGCTTTTCCACACTACTCTAGGAGGCAAAGGTTTTTCATTCATTACATTTTTCACTGTTTGCAAAGGAAAAAAAACTGTTGAAAAGAACATACCATTTGGGTCTTCCTTATTGTAAATAAGTATTAACAGCAAAACCCATGGAAATGTGAGAACAGTACCTGTTTTTGTTGTGCTGGTAAATTTTGCTTCAACTTCCAGGGTATCAGAAGGGTAGATTGCTTTAATGATCAGTAGCAGATATAAAAGTTATTATTCTGCTGACACAAAAATTAAATTATCATTTTTCTAATGCCTACTCTACACATTATATGTAATGTGTTTACTCATTCATGTGTTTCCAGTGCTGCCTACATGCAAGGTATTCTCTCTGATGCTTTAAGGAAAGTAATTGAGTTGATAATTATATTACAAATCCATAAAGCAGATTTTTTTTCCTGTCCAAGCTGATGTATCAATAATCTGGCCTATCCTGAATAGTCAACAATTCTCTTAGAATTTTTTGTACATAATTGTTATTTGACCTTTCCTAACTCACTTACCCTATCCCAACTAGCACTGAGTTTAACATTTCCAGCTTGTATTGAAATTTAGTTTTTACATATTTATTTTGTCTAACCAACTAGATATTAAGCTAGATATTAAATTACTTTAGCATAAAGCTTAGCCATTCTGTGTTTGTGTTCCTGCAATTACTTTAGCTAAATAACATGTATACTTTGGTGCAAATTAAGTATTCATTGATTTAACTTTCTAAGCCCAGTGATCACCATGCATTTTTATTTTAGCTTTATTTTCCTTTTTTGCTGAGTAGTCATATTTCCAAAACTGGAGATTGAGAACCCCCATTCTCCAGAACCACCATGTTAATTGTTAGTTTAACATTCTGAGCCACAAAATAAATATGGTCCAGAATTATTAGTTTTATATGAAAGTTTGAGGAAAATCCCATAATAGTAAAATATTTTTTATATTTAGACACATATGCACATAATTTGGGATAGAATACAACTCAAGAAATGCTGCACTTGTATTATCATCTTCAGACTTCTTCCATAGCCACTCAACATTCTTACCAACATACTTCTCTATAAGAGCACTATACATTGTGAAACTTTCTCCTCCCTTATTGTTTAACATAACTTACCACTGGTTCTGTTGTTTCTCACATTCTTATTTGGGGGGTTAATTTTCATTCTCAGTCTTATTTTCCTTCCCTATTTCGTATGGACTGCTTCTAAGCTTCTCATCCTTAATACCTAATGATAATTTGATCTACTCAAATAAAGTCAGCTTTCAGAGAGTACTCTTAAAGTTGATATAACCTTGGTTGTATGTACGAAGACCTAACATCGAGATCAAATATAAAGTGAGTCTGATTGAATGTTGAAAAAAATCCTGAACACTACATATGGTAGGTGACTTTCTACTTTTGTTTTCCTCCCTCAAATGTACCATAGCTTAGGGATGCTACTGCATAGAGTAGACTTTTTTTTTCCACATTATTTTTTGAAAGACAAAATAAAAGTCTTGCTTTTTTACCTATCTACCTATTTATTTTCCTTTCTGTCTCTCTAAGTTAAGTCTCATCAGTGATTGCGAAACCCTCTTTGAGAGAAGTGAGTCTCAGTATTGTATTTTAAATTACAGGCAACTTTGCTTTTGTAACACAGCATTCCACGCTGTGTGTCATCTTGGGTCAGGATCTCTATGAGGAAAGGCTATTTTTCTTTTTTATAAATTTATTTTATTTATTTATTTTTGGCTGTGTTGGGTCTTCGTTGCTGTGTGTGGGCTTCCTCTCGTGGCAAGCGGGGGCTACTCTTCGTTACGATGCACCGACTTCTCATTGCAGTGGCTTCTCTTGTTGCGGAGCACGGGCTCTAGGTGTGCGGGCTTCAGTAGTTGTGGCGTGTTGGTTCAGTATTTGTGGCTCATGGGCTCTAGAGCGCAGGCTCAGTAGTTGTGACGCATAGATTTGTAGTTACTCTGCGGCGTGTGGGATCTTCCTGGACCAGGGCTCGAACCCGTGTCCCCTGCATTGGCAGGCGGATTCTTAACCACTGTGTCACCAGGGAAACCCAAAGGCTATTTTCTAAGAGGAAAGAAATAACAATTTTTCTTTTTGATATCAATTCAACTTTTCACAATATGAGATGTGTGATGTAAAGTTTCAAGAGTGCTGTTTCACACTTTAAAATCAGACATGAAAATAAAAGTAAGAAAATGTAATTTCAATACTCCTACAAAATTGATTGAGAATGGAAAACATTGTAATGAAAAATATGTGTCAAAATATTTTAAGCCGACAGGTAAATAGTTTTTAATTCTTCCAAAGACAGAACTTATAGTATTGAAAAGGCTTAGAGTTCCACAAAATAATTCTCAGTCATTAAATATGTTCCTTTTATATAAGCCCCAATTATGCAGACAGAATGTTTTGTAATTAAGATGTAGAAAACCTTACTGAATGATATCCAAAATGTTCTTTTTTCGGTGTATAAAATAATGGATTTTATTAAATACAAATTAAGGAATTTGTTTGCAACGGAAATTGTAGCAAAGTGGCATACTGGAAGAAAATTATTGCAATATCTAGAAGAAACAAGGGGATGATAGAGTATTCCAAGAAGTCCTTTGAAATAAGAAAAAGTTACAAAACCCAGGAGAAATATAGTCAATGTATGAGTCAACACACAATTCACTGAAGGGGACTTCTGAAGTGCAACAGTTATAAAGAAACGCTCAAACTCACTAGCAGTCAGAGGTGCTCAAATTAAAACAAAAACAAAAAAATTCTAATTTATAGAAATCAGTATGATAAAAATTAGACAATGAAAGTTTTGATTAGGAGATGGGAAATAGAAATTCATTCTAGTGAAGTACACAGGTACAGCTATTTTGGAAAGAAATCTGGCACTATTTATTAAGATTATACTTATCCTGTGATCTCATTACTAGGCTATATACAAGTGAAGTTTACACATACATATTTTACACAGCATTACTTTGCAGTAATATTTTAGTAATGAGAAGACAGGGCAAAGTTTAAGAGAACATTGAGAACAGATAAGTAAAATATAATAGTTGTTACCGTAGGATACTATGGTATTTGGCTAGAAGCAGTAACATATGCAGTTTATGGACATATGTCAAAAACGTATCATTGAATACAAAGTATGTTGGGGTTATAGAAGGACTGTTTCTCTCATGTAGTGATGGTGGAAATGTAAAATAGCATAGTCACTCTGGAAAATAGTTTGGCAGTTTCTTATAAAGTTAAAGCTATATTTACCATACTACACAAAAGTTACACTCAGGTTTTTTTCCTAAAGAAATCAAAACCTATATTTAACACAAATCTGTGCACAAATGTTCATAGCCATTTAATTTCTAATAGTCAAAAATAAACAGAAAAAAAGAACATACATTTTCCTCAACAGGTATATAGACATACTGTGGTATATACATATAATGGAATAGAACTCAGCAGTAAAAAGGAACAAAATATTGATTCAGACAATTTTGTGAATCTCAAGGGCATTATCCTGAGCAAAAATACCAATTTGGTTCCTTTTATATAACTTCTTCAATGTGACACAGTAGTAGTCATAGAGAACAGATTAGTGTTTGACAGAGCTTAAATTTAGGGAAGGTTGTGACAAAGGGTAGCAAAAAGGAGTTTATTTGTGATTATTAAATAGTTTTGTAATCTGACTCTACAGGAATCTATACATGTAATGAAATTTCATATAACTACACAGGAAAAAGACTGCAAGTAAACCTGGTAAAATCTGTATAATGTTCCTAGCTTTGTTAATAGTTTTAAAAATGTCAAGTTCCTGATCTTGACAATGTAATTTTTTAAGATGATACTATTGGGGGAAGATAGGTAAAATGTACAAATAAATTCTCTATACTATTTTTGCCATTTCTTTTGAATTTAAAGTTATTTTAAAATAAGAATTTAAAAATAGAGTAAAAATGCAATTGGAAACTAGTAGTACTGAATTAAATTTACAAATTAATTTTAGCAGAGCTGACATATATATGTTATAGTTGACCCTTGAACAAAGCTGGTTTGAACTGTACGGGTCCACTTATATACAGACATTTTCTATTAGTAAATTTTTACACTACTCCGCGGTCCGTTGTCATTGGTTGAATCCAAAGATGTGAAGGAACCAAGGATTCAAAGGGCAGACTACAATCCCTGAGTTGTTCAAGGGTCAACTGTACATTAATTCTTTCCAAACAGGAACATAGTATCCTATTTCTTTCCATTTACCATTTACTCAAGTCCTCTTTTTGTCTTTGCAGGTAAGTTGTAAATTTCTCTTTCTATATAGAATTACATACATGCCTAGAACTATATTTATAAAGAACTTTTTCCAATTCTGCTTTAATTTATGTTTAATTCTACGGAGTTTATATTTTAAAATTCTGGTTATTAATTTGAAAGATATATTTCACCTTGCAATATCAGATTGGTTATAGTCTGGTCACATACAATTTTCTGTTTCTTCTTATCTTTGAAGTTGACCATATAATATAATTCATTCATGTTTTATTAGTTTTTATTTAATTCTGTCAGTTTCTCCTTATATAAATCATAGCTACTTCTAAGAATATAAACAGTCCTAAGTGAAGATTATCTTTTCTGATATTTTATAAATAATATTAAGTGAATGAAAGACAAGCCATAGGCTGGGAGAAAATATTTGTATAAGACACATCTGATAAAAGAGTGTTATTTAAACTAGATAAAGAACTGTTATGACTCAACAATATATAACGAACAAACCAATAAAAAAAAATGGGCCAAAGACCTTGACAGACAGCTCACCAAAGATATAAAGATGCAAAAAGCATATGATGATATGCTCCACATTTTATATCATCAGGAAAATGAAAATTAAGACTATAATTAGATATCATTGCACACCTCTTAGAATGTCTCAAATCCAGAACACTGGATGTGTCAATGTAGGTTCATCCTTGGTAAAAAAAAAATAATGTACCATTATGGTTAATAATGTTGGTAATAGGGCCACTATGCCTGTGTGAGGGTAAGGAGTATATGGGAAATCTCTGTACTTTCTTCTTAATTTTGTTGTAAATCTAAAACTGCTCCAAAAAATTGACATTTAAAAAAAAAAACATAAGAATGAAGTTATCTCACTTAACTTATAGTAGGGAGCTACTTGCTATGGGAGGTATCTCATTATATCCCAATATGTGTGGAAATGCTGGGTCAAAAAAGAAAACTACTTTTTAAATCA
This sequence comes from Tursiops truncatus, assembly GCF_011762595.2. Taxonomy (NCBI): domain Eukaryota; kingdom Metazoa; phylum Chordata; class Mammalia; order Artiodactyla; family Delphinidae; genus Tursiops; species Tursiops truncatus. The sequence goes on from NC_047037.1 coordinate 99,790,490, forward strand.
TATGATTTTTATAGTAATGAAATTACTTTATAAATTGACAGAATGCTTAGTAATAACCTCCCTGTCAAAATTTGGCTACAGTGTTATAATAGTAAGAAGAAATAAGGAATTCACACAAGACATGAGAGCAGATTCAAAGAAACCCTCAAGGAGGAAAAATTTGCTGTGAATCAAGCTAGGGATAAGCTTGTTAAGAAGAAAAATAACTGGTATATAACTTTAAGAGTAATTTCCTGATAGAATAGCTGCTACTATCAGGACAAGGAGATCCACTCCAAAATTATTTAATATATCATGCATAATTCAAAACAACACTAAATTCAGCAACATATGAATTTTAAAAGATGGGTGGTGGACTATTGTCAGCTAGCTATGACTCTACTCCAGCAGAGCAATGAGGTTGACAATGCACTTTTTTTTTTTTGTTTGTTTGTTTTGTTTTTTGCGGTTTGCGGGCCTCTCACTGTTGTGGCCTCTCCCACTGCGGAGCACAGGCTCCGGACGCACAGGCTCAGCGGCCATGGCTCACGGGCCCAGCCGCTCTGCGGCATGTGGGATCTTCCCAGACCGGGGCACGAACCCGTGTCCCCTGCATCAGCAGGCTGACTCTCAACCACTGCGCCACCAGGGAAGCCCAACAATACACTTTTAAAGTTAATAAGGCAAACATAACCAGGTTTACTTAGAGTCCTTTACAATAAGTAAAATAAACACAACTCACTGAATAGTGGAATTAAAAAAGGGAGAAAAGTTCATGAATTTGTATCTGCCTTGTTTTTCCAAATGGAATAGACAGTGTATAATAGCTGGATAGAAACTTTTACTGAACTTAATTCAAGTTTCCTACTAAGTATGAATCAACGGGATGATTTTGATTTTAGTGAAAGGATAGAAGAGTTTCACAAAGGCGAAAACTCAGTGGGACAAAACATATCACATAAATGACATACTTTTAAAAATTGCAGGTAACTGCAATTTTTTAAAAATTCAAAACACAATATTCTACTTGTTAATAGGTCAATAGTTTCCTATATAGAGATTTTCCCTGCTGATTTTTTTTGTTTTTGCGGTACGCGGGCCTCTCACCATTGTGGCCTCTCCCGTTGTGGAGCACAGGCTTCGGACGCGCAGGCTCAGTGGCCATGGCTCACGGGCCCAGCCGCTCCGCAGCATGTGGGATCTTCCCGGACCGGGGCACGAACCCGTGTCCCCTGCATCGGCAGGTGGACTCTCAACCACCGCGCCACCAGGGAAGCCCTCCCTGCTGATCTTAAATGGGGTAATTTAGCATTAAAGGATAAAGTTAATGAGCAAATGGAATTTATACGATAGACTGTGTCTAACTGAATGTACCACCATGTACAGTTCATTTAGAATGTGATTTAGAATGTAATCATATTTATAGTTCATTTAGAATGTAATCATAGTTACACTGTTGCTTTCATTATGCAACAGTTACACTGTTGCTTTCATTATGTTTATAGTATGTATAAACATAATGTATATGAATGTATGATTCATAATGTATATGAATGTTTATAGTATGTATAAACATATGTATATGAATGTATGATGAGATTTTTCTGTTCATAAAACTTTATATTATGCACTAATATGGTTTATCTAATATTATACCTTTGTTTTTATATATTACATATTTTAAATATAAATTACAATATGAATTATTATAAATTGGTATCTAAAAATTTACCTAGATAGGAATGAGTTAATCAGTGAAAACTATTGAAGAGCATGTCATATTTTTTCTGTTAATATGTTAGTTTACAATCTATAGAGTACTGATGTAGTTAGGTATTTCCAATTAGGAAATTTTATTACATAGTTTTTATCACATAACTATACAACTATGTATTACTACATAATTAGGTTGAGGTCATTTTTAATTATTTTGTTTCTACTATTAAGTTTTCATTTCAAGGAATTTAATCAAAAGCACTTCCTAAAGATATGTTCAAAATTGATCTTCAAAATCGTTATTTATCACGTTTCTTATGAGATGTAGTGATGTATTTTTAAAAAGCAGTTGTTCAAAAAATAGTAAAATAATACCGTATGTGAATGGAAAAAAAGTAGTGACTATTATATCTTTATTGTGACATGCCATTTCCCAATATGATGTCAATCCAATCCACTAATTTTTTTTTGTCTGAAATTTTTACCACAATCCCTGCTTTTGTTTGTTGGAATTTTCTCTTACATATATGCGCACCCTATATGATATAAATCTCTCAAACTTAACCTGAAACTTTACAGAACTCTTCATTAACCTCAGTGAGTGAGCCATTGATTGGATTTTATGGTTAATTCCATTGGGCTTAATTTTGTGACTTATTATTGCTGGTTTCTGTGAATTGTTTCAGCATTATTATCCTACTGTTCTATACAATGGTCCTATGACCCTGGATGTATTTATTACTTTCTTCCTAATAAACATTCACAGGTTTTTAAAATAGAAGCTTACCTCTACTTCCGCCAACATTTCTCTATTTTTTCCTTGTAATAATTCTCAGGGAATATTTAAGGTAGCAGTCTCTGAACATTTCTGGAATTCAAACATTTTAAATCTTAGTCAATATTAGAGTTTTGAAAAATTGGAAAATTCAAGTTACTATTTTAATAACCACTCGTTTACTATATAGCACTGTTCTAGAGTTTCCTATATTAAATGTCACTGACCAATGCCATAATGCAGCAGGTTTGCAATGAATTTCAAAAGAATACATGGATATTTTCAATATTGACAATTTCAAAATCTGATAATCACCTAATATATTAATAAGGACTTCCTAGAATTCAATTGTTGATTCAGTTCCAGTGGTCAGCCTAGTGAAAATATTGGCTTTAAGTATTTCCAATGTGTGTGTGTGTGTGTGTGTGTGTGTGTGTGTGTGCACGTGCTTTTGAGCACATCCACACATCCACAGCTAGTAATCAAGTTGTGGATATATATTTGGCATATACATGTGCTAATTGTAATAGCTTAATCATTTGGAAAGACATCTTCTTTTATATTATCCATGAAAGGAGAGATTTAAAATCTTTTATATTTGATTATTAATAAATATTTGTTGAATTAATGCTTTGCTAAACTCTTTAAAATTGTAACTACCCTATATTTATAGCTTTAGGTATGTGTACCTTTTGACTGCCTCAAATATAAAGTTAACAGGTGAAAATAAAACTCACTATTTATATACAGTTTTAAACTCTGGAGTTCAGTAGGTGTTCAAAATCACAGATATGTTAATCTCTAACCTAGCTTTCATTTTTCTATAATAACTGAGAGATTCCTATATAGAATAGAGAAAGAAAAAGTGACTATATCAATTTACTGAGTACAAACTTTACCTCTGATTTTCCTTAAAACTCTAGGGACCCCCAGGGTTTTTACTTTCAATAGTTATTTTTTTAACTTTACATATAGTGAACTGCACACATTATAAATGTGTACTTTGATGAGTTTGATAAGGATGAGCTTGGTATATAGTCAAGATATAGGATTTTCTATCACCCTAGAAAATTTCTTCATGCCTTCTCAGTAAATACTCTCCACACAGAGGCAATTTTTTTCTGATTTTTCCTGATAAATTAGTCTTTCCCAGTATGGAATTTCATTTAACTGGAATAATACAGTAGGTACACTTCTGTGTGTGGTTTCTTTGCTTAAAGATAAATTGATATGGTATCATGCACATATCAGTAAATCATTTCTTTGTATTGCTAAGTATTATTTTGTTTAATTAATATATGCCAATTTCTTTACTCATTCTTCTCTTCATGAGCATTTTAGTTGTTTCCTGTTTTGGACTGTTATAAATAAAGCTGCTGTAATCATTATGATACAAGCTTTTTATGGGCACACGTTTTAAGTTACTAGGGTAAATATTTAGGCATACAATTATTTGATCATAGAATAGGTCTATGCTTATCTATAAGATATTTCTAAGTATTTTTCCAAAGTGGTTGTAACATTTTACAGTATCACCAACAATATAAGAAATTTCTTGATGTTCCATATCCTTGCTAACACGAGATTTGAATAGTCTTTCTAATTTTAGCCATTCTGATAGACTTATAGCAGAATCTCACTGGGATTTTAATGATAGTTAATGATACTAAATGCTTGTTCTCAAAGACTATATGTAACATAGGTATTATTCCTTTTTCATATGTTGATTAAATTCCTGTGTAAAATTATCTGGCTTGTTTTTTTTAGTTGTATGTATGTACGTGTGTGTGTGAAACTTTTCTTAAAATACTGTCTGCATCAGAGTTAAGCGTTGTTTGGGTTTTCTGTGTCATATTATGCCGCGTTTGGTAAGTTAAGCTTTTCAAAGAATTTGTCAATTTCTTCTACGTTTTAGTCTATTCGTAACTAGTTGTTCATTATATTTCCTTATTAATGTTTAACATCTACAGGGTCCACATTTTCTCTTCTTTCTTTTCTTATATTGCTATTGTTTGTAAGCTTTCATCCTTTATAAGTTCAATTTGATTTTATTAGTTTGAATTATATTTTCAAAGAAACACATTTTAGACTTATTTTCTTTTTAAAATCATTTTATTGAGATATATTTGACAAAGAGAAGTTGCATACATTTAAAGTGTACAACTTGATGTTTTTGTGTATATGTATACATTGTGAAAGAATCACCATAATCAACCTAAATAAGTTATCCATCACCTCTACATAGTTACCCTTTTGTGTGTGTTTCTCTGTGTTCAGAAGTTTTAATTTGAGATTTGTTCTCTTAGGAAATTTCAAGTATTCACCACTATGAAAGTTACCAGACTGTACACAAGGTCTCCAGAAAACATTTATCCCATATAACTGAAATTTTGTACCCTTTGCCCAACATCTTTCAGTTTCTTCCACACCCCAGACCCTGGAAACCACCATACTACAATCTGATTTTATGAGTTTGACTTTTTTAGAATCCATATATAAGTGAGCTCATGCAGTATTTGTTCTTCTGCGTCTGACATTTCACTTAGCATAATGTTTTCTATTTTATTTTCTATTTCACTGATTCTTTTATTGTCTGTGTTATTTCTTTTCTAAAACCAGCTTTTGTTTTTTGTTCTTCATTATTTTTGTTCCTAAAAAAGGAATGCATATCAGTGATTTCTCTTAAAATTTATCTGTAAATTTATCTCCAAGCACTGTTTTAACTTCTTTACACAAATTTTGATTGGTTGAATTTTCAAAATCACTCAGTTCCAAATATTTCCTAATTTCTCTTGTATTTCTTTGCCCCATTTTTTTTTTTTTACTAAGTGTGGTGTAAAATTTTCACATTTTTTCACATACTTTGAATTTTAAAAATTATTTCATAATTATTGTTTACTTATTGTTTAGTTATTTTGTGATCAGAGAGCAACCTCTGTAATATTTCAATCTTTTCTAATTTATTAACATGTGTTTTATGACCCAGAATAAATTGTATACATAATAGTCCCTGTACAGTTGTAAAGAATTTTACAGTTGTTGGTTGTAGTATAAATATCAATTAGATCAATGTAGTCAGTGAGATGTACACTGGGTATAAGTTTTTACTGGATTTTTTTCGGCTTATTTTCTATCCATTATTGAGGAAGTTGCATGAAAATCTCCAACTGTGATTGAGTTTGTCTAGTCCTCCACTAATTTCCATCTATTTTGCCTTCAAGAGTTTGTACACAAATCAAATGTATTGCTATATAAGTTATACATAATAAAATGTTCCCCTTTGCTGTCCATCACACTCACACCTACTGAATCCAGGCCACAAAGTGTTGTTTTCTTTAATTATGCATTTGTTTTGCTTTTTCTGTAATTTTATAAAAATGGAATGATAGAGTATGTGTATACTTTTTTTTCACTATATACATATATATATGTATATATATATATTTAATTAGTTCATGATGTTGTCTATCAGTATGACTTTCTTCATACCACAATTTGTTTTTCCATTATCTGCTCTTGGACATTTGGAATTCCCCAGTTTGGGCTGCTACAAGTTCAGCTACTATAAACACTCATATGCAAGTCTTCTTCTAGGAATATGTTTTTGTTTCTCTTTGGTAAAGACCTAAGTGTATAATTAGATACCAATATAACAATTTAAGTGTGTAATTAACTCTATAAAACTTATCAAACTCTTCTCCAGAAAGGTTGTTCCATTTTGAATCTTACCAGCAATTTGTTAGAGTTTCAGTTGCTTCACATACTGGCCAACATTTGGCATTTTCAGTCCTTTAAAATTTTAACTATTCTGATAGGTATATGTTAATACTTCATGTAGAATTAAATTTTTATTTCTGTTGTGCCTAGAGTTGAGAATTTTTATGTATATTTTGTACATTTGAATTTCTTCTTCTGTAAATCTTTTAAATGCATCATCCATTTAATTGGTTTGTTGTCTTATCGTTGAGGGATAAGAGTTATTCATACATCATTTATATTATATACTATGAGTATATTTTAATATAACTATATTATATTATATATATTCACAATATTATGGATATAATAATGTTTTACATTAATATATTCTTGTTTAGTGCTTATGTTTATGTTCATATTCATTTATTATATAAGCCCTGATTTTCTTTCATGTTCTCTTATCAAATTTTAAAGTTTATGATATAATATTGTCTACAAGTCAATTTTTGTGTAAAGTGAGATTAGAATTCAAATTCACTTTCTTTCCAAATATCTGTTTGCATCCTGTATTTTAAAGCTCTAGTATTAACAGAAAACATCTTTTTTTAAAATAATTTTTGAATTTTATTTTATTATTTTTTATACACCATGTTCTTATTAGTCATCAATTTTATACACATCAGTGTATACATGTCAATCCCAATAGCCCAATTCATCACAACCCCCCCCCCCCCCCCACGGCTTTCGCCCCTTGGTGTCCATACGTTTGTTCTCTACATCTGTGTCTCAATTTCTGCCCTGTAAACTGGTTCATCTGTACCATTTTTCTAGGTTCTACATATATGCGTTAATATATGATATTTGTTTTTTTCTTTCTGACTTACTTCACTCTGTATGACAGTCTCTAGATCCAGCCACATCTCAACAAATGACCCAATTTTGTTCCTTTTTATGGCTGAGTAATATTCCATTGTATATGTGTACCACAACTTCTTTATCCATTCGTCTGTCGATGGGCATTTAGGTTGCTTCCATGACCTGGCTATTGTAAATAGTGCTGCAGTGAACATTGGGGTGCATGTGTCTTTTTGAATTGTGGTTTTCTCTGGGTGTATGCCCAGTAGTGGGATTGCTGGATCATATGGTAATTCTATTTTTAGTTTTTTAAGGAACCTCCATACTGTTCTCCATGGTGACTGTATCAGTTTACATTCCCACCAACAGTGCAAGACGGTTGCCTTTTCTGCACACCCTCTCCAGCATTTGTTGTTTGTAGATTTTCTGATGAAGCCCATTCTAACTGGTGTGAGGTGATACCTCATTGTAGTTTTGATTTGCATTTCTCTAATAATTAGTGATGTCGAGCAGCTTTTCATGTGCTCCTTGACCATGTGTATGTCTTCTTTGGAGAAATGTCTATTTAGGTCTTCTGCCCATTTTTGGATTGGGTTGTTTTTTTTTAATATAGAGCTGCATGAGCTGTTTATATAGTTTGGAGATTAATCCTTTGTCCGTTGATTCATTTGCAAATATTTTCTCCCATTCTGAGGGTTGTCTTTTGGTCTGGTTTATGGTTTCCTTTGCTGTGAAAAAGCTTTTAAGTTTCATTAGGTCCCATTTGTTTATTTTTGTTTTTTATTTCCATTATTCTAGGAGGTCGATCAAAAAAGATCTTGCTGTAGTTTATGTCAAAGAGTGTTCTTCCTATGTTTTCCTCTAAGAGTTTTATAGTGTCCGGTCTTACATTTAGGTCTCTAATCCATTTTGAGTTTATATTTGTGTATGGTGTTAGGAAGTGTTGTAATTTCTTTTACATGTAGCTGTCCAGTTCTCGAAGCACCACTTATTGAAGAGACTGTCTTTTCTCCATTGTATATCCTTGCCTCCTTTGTCATAGATTAGGTGACCATAGGTGCATGGGTTTACCTCTGGGCTTTCTATCTTGTTCCAATGATCTATGTTTCTGTTTTTGTGCCAGTACCATATTGTCTTGATTACTGTAGCTTTGTAGTATAGTCTGAAGTCAGGGAGTCTGATTCCTCCAGCTCTTTTTTTCCCTCAAGACTGCTTTGGCTATTCTGGGTCTTTTGTGTCTCCATACAAATTTTAAGATTTTTTGTTCTAGTTCCGTTAAAAATGCTATTGGTAATTTGATAGGGATTGCACTGAATCTGTAGATTGCTTTGGGCAGTATAGTCATTTTCACAATATTGATTCTTCCAATCCAAGAACATGGTATATCTCTCCATCTGTTGGTATCATCTTTAATTTCTTTCATCAGTGTCTTATAGTTTTCTGCATACAGGTCTTTTGTCTCCCTAGTAGGTTTATTCCTAGGTATTTTATTCTTTTTGTTGCAGTGGTAAAAGAGAGTGTTTCCTTACTTTCTCTTTCAGATTTTTCATCATTAGTGTTTAGGAATGCAAGAGATTTCTGTGCATTAATTTTGTATCCTGCAACTTTACCAAATTCATTGATTAGCTCTAGTAGTTTTCTGGTGGCATCTTTAGGATTCTCTATGTATAGTATCATGTCATCTGCAAACAGTGACAGTTTTACCTCTTCTTTTCCAATTTGGATTCCTTTTATTTCTTTTTCTTCTCTCATTGCCGTGGCTAGAACTTCCAAAACTATGATGAATAATAGTGGTGAGAGCGGATATCCTTGTCTTGTTCCTGGTCTTAGAGGAAATACTTTCAGTTTTTCACCATTGAGAATGATGTTTGCTGTGGGTTTGTCGTATATGGCCTTTATTATGTTGATGTAGTTTCCCTCTATGCCCACTTTCTGGACAGTTTTTATCATATATCGGTGTTGTATTTTGTCAAAAGCTTTTTCTCGATCTATTGAGATGATCATCTGGTTTTCATTCTTCAATTTGTTAATATGGTGTATCACATTGATTGATTTAGGTAGATTGAAGAATCCTTGCATCCTTGGGATAAATCCAACTTCGTCATGGTGTATGATTTTTTAATGTGTTGTTGGGTTCTGTTTGCTAGTATTTTGTTGAGGATTTCTGCATCTATATTCATCAGTGATATTGGTCTGTAATTTTCTTTTTTTGTAATATCTTTGTCTGGTTTTGGTGTCAGGGTGATGGTGGTCTCATAGAATGAGTTTGGGAGTGTTCCTTCCTCCACAATTTTTTGGAAGAGTTTGAGAAGGATGGGTGTTAGCTCTTCTCTAAATGTTTGATAAAATTCACCTGTGAAGCCATCTAGTCCTGGACTTTTGTTTGTTGGAAGATTTTTAATCACAGTTTTAATTTCATTACTTGTGACTGATCTGTTCATATTTTCTATTTCTTCTTGGTTCAGTCTTGGAAGGTTATACCTTTCTTAGAATTTGTCCATTTCTTCCAGGTTGTCCATTTTATTGGCATAGCGTTGCTTGTAGTAGTCTCTTAGGCTGCTTTGTATTTCTGCAGTGTCTGTTGTAACTTCTCCATTTTCATTGCTGATTTTATTGATTTGAGTCCTCTCCCTCCTTTTATTGATGAGTCTGGCTAAAGGTTTATCAATTTGGTTTATCTTCTCAAAGAACCAGCTTTTAGTTTTATTGATCTTTGCTATTGTTTTCTTTGTTTCTATTTCATTTATTTCTGCTCTGATCTTTATGATTTCTTTCCTTCTGCTAACTTTGGGTTTTGTTTTTTCTTCTTTCTCTAGTTCCTTTAGGTGTAAGGTGAGATTTTTTTATTTGAGATTTTTCTGTTTCTTGAAGTAGGCTTATATAGCTATAAACTTCCTTCTTAGAACTGATTTTGCTGCATCCCATAGTTTTGCGATTGTCATGTTTCCATTTCATTTGTCTCTAGGTATTTTTTGATTTCCTCTTTGATTTCTTCAGTGATCTCTTGGCTATTTAGTAACATAGTGTTTAGCCTCCATGTGTTTGTGTTTTCTACATTTATTCCCATGTAATTCATTTCTAATCTCATAGTGTTGTGGTCAGAAAAGATGCTTGATATGATTTCAATTTTCTAAAATGTACTGAGTCTTGATTTGTGACCCAAGATATGATCTATCCTGGAGAATGTTCCATGCACACTTGAGAAGAAAGTGTAATCTGCCATTTTTGAATGGAATGTCCTATAAATATGAATTAAATCTATCTGGTCTATTGTATCATTTAAAGCTTCTGTTTCCTTATTTATTTTCATTTTGGATGATCTGTCCATTTGTGTAAGTGAGGTGTTAACGTCCCCCACTATTATTGTGTTACTGTCGACTTCCTCTTTTACAGCTTTTAGCAGTTGCCTTATGTATTGAGGTGCTCCTATGTTGGGTGCATATATACTTGTAATTGTTGGATCTTCTTCTTGGATTGATCCATTGATCAAGTGTCCTTCCTTGTCTATTGTAACATTCTTTATTTTAAAGTCTGTTTTATCTGATATGAGTATTGCTACTCCAGCTTTCTTTTGATTTCCATTTGCATGGTATATCTTTTTCCGTCCCCTCACTTTCAGTCTGTATGTGTCCCTAGGTCTGAAGTGGGTCTCTTGTAGACAGCATATATATGGGTCTTGTGTTTGTATCCATTCAGCGAGCCTGTGTCTTTTATTTGGAGCATTTAATGCATTCACGTTTAAGGTAATTATCGATATGTATGTTCCTGTTACCATTTTCTTAATTGTTTCAGGTTTGTTTTTGTAGGTCCTTTTCTTGTCTTGTGTTTCCCACTTAGAGAAGTTCGTTTAGCATTTGTTGTAGAGCTGGTTTGGTGGTGCTGAATTCTCTTAGCTTTTGCTTGTCTGTAAACCTTTTGATTTCTCAATCTTGGTTGTAGGGTCTTCCCTTTCATCCCTTTAAATATATCATGCCATTCCCTTCTGGCTTGTAGAGCTTCTGCTGAGAAATCAGCTGTTAATCTTATGGGAGTTCCCTTGTATGTTATTTGTCGTTTTTGCCTTGCTGCTTTCAATAATTTTTCTTTGTCTTTAATTTTTGCCAATTTGATTACTGTGTGTCTCGGTGTGTTTCTCCTTTGGTTTATCCTGTATGGGACTCGCTGCACTTCCTGCACTTGGGTGGCTATTTCCTTTCCCATGTTAGGGAAGTTTTCGACTATAATCTCTTCACATATTTTCTCAGGTCCTTTCTCTCTCTTTTCTCCTTCTGGGACCCTATAATGCAAATGTTGTTGCGTTTAATGTTGTCCCAGAGGTCTCTTAGGCTGTCTTCATTTCTTTTCATTCTTTTTTCTTTGTTCTGCATCACTGAATTCCACCATTCTGTCTTCCAGGTCACTTATCCGTTCTTCTGCCTCAGTTATTCTGCTATTGATTCCTTCTAGTGTAGTTTTCATTTCAGTTATTGTATTGTTCATCTCTGTTTGTTCTTTAATTCTTCTAGGTCTTTGTCAAACATTTCTTGCATCTTCTCGATCTTTGCCTCCATTCTTTTTCTGAGGTCCTGGATCATCTTCACTATCATTATTCTGAATTCTTTTTCTGGAAGGTTGCCTATCTCCACTTCATTTAGTTGTTTTTCTGTGTTTTATCTTGTTCCTTCATTTGGTACATAGCCCTCTGCCTTTTTATCTTGTCTATCTTTCTGTGAATGTGGTTTTTGTTCCACAGTGCATTTTTACATGATGACTGTTAGAGTTAGAGGCTCTCATGCAGAGGCTGGGGGCGGCTGTGGCTCACTGCGGGTACAAGGACACTGGCAGCAGAAGTTTTGGGAAGTAATCCTTCAGAAAACATTTATTTCTCTAAAATCATTTTGTGGAACACTCTTATGATAATTAAATATTTTCTGTTACCTCCAGTAATGCTACTTGTCTTGAACTTACCTAGCCTGATTTTAACTTTCAAAATTTCTGTGTTCTTGTACCATAAATGTATCTTTTGTAGACATTCCATAGCAAGGTCTTGATTTTAAGTTCTTTCTGACAATCTCTGCATTTGATTCAATTTATAGTTAATATAATTATTGATAAGATTAGATTTCTCTATTTTTCTACTATTTTTCTTCTTATTCTGACATTAGCTTTTTGTCTTTCTCCTTAGTTTCATGTATTTACTTTTTCAATCACAACATTTTTCAGTATTTTGTTGTAATTATATTGCCTTAATTATATTTTAGCTGTTTATTGTTTTAATGTGATAGTGTTTGCACTAGAATTGACTATGTCCCCTTAAATTATTCTAGTGTATTTAGTGTTAATATTATTCTACTTCATATAAAATATGAAAAATTTGCAATAGTATAGTTTCATTCATCTACTTCTGACCTTTGTGGTGTCATTATCATATAATACATCTTTATGCATTATAAATCTTGAAATAGTGTTACAATTTTTGTTTTAAAAAGATTTATATGTTCTTTAAAAATATGAGAAGAAAAATGAGCAGTCATATTTACTCTCAAATTTCTCATTTTTGTTGTTCATTACTTCCTGAAGACTTGAATTTCCATCTTTTTGTCATTTTTCTTCAGGCTAAGAACATGATGTAGTATGTTTTTGCAGTGTAGATCTACTGGCAATAAATTCTTTCAGTTTTATTTAACTGAAATTTTCTTTAGTTTGCCTTCATTTTTGAAGAATACATCTAGTGTATATAAAATTATGAGGTAACAGATTTCTCATGTTACAGCTTTGAAATGAATTCATCATAAGACAGAAAAAGAAGAAACTTTCCAATAGTTCTTTCTAGTAAGATTTACTAGAATGAATGCATGTAATATATATGAAAATACTAGTAATTTTTCCAATCCTTATCTACTCCTCTACTTGTATCCTCTTTTGATTCCAGTCAAATCAGGATTTAATCCCTATCAATTCATTTAGAAAGTTCTCTTGTTAGTCACTAATTATGTCCATATCACAAAACTGCTTATTTTTCTTGACCTCTCAGTAGAATTTGAAACAGTTGTTCCTTTTCTTTTTTTTTTTTAACAAAACATAACTTCATCTATAGATTCTGAAACTGTTATAGTTGTTTTCTCAGGACAATACTAACTCCTACTTTTAACCCACTATTCGTGGATCTTCCTCTTCCTCCTAGTTTTAATTATCTGTTCCTAGTTCTTCTACTTAAAGTTGGAGTGACCCAGGATCTAATGTGTTTGGTCCTCTTCTCTTTTCTCTCTGGAGCAGTCTGTACTCACCCCTTAGATAATCTCAATTATTTTCCTTATTACTTTTGTTTTCATAAACTCTAGAATACAGTGCAAGAAGCAGAGTACTTTCTTGTATTAGTTTTCTACTTTTGTGTAACAAATTATCAAAATACTGGTTTAGACAACACCCATTTATCATCTCACTTTTTGTGCAGATCAGAACTCTAGGCATGGCTTAACTGAATTCTTTGATCGAAGTCAATGTATAAAGAGTGATGCATTTTCATCTGGAGATTCAACTAGGGAAATTTTGACTTCCAGTCACATTCAGGTTGTTGGTAGAATTCATTTTCTCATGGTTGTAGAACTCATGGTGGCTGGGTCCTTCAAGTCCACCTGAACCCTGTCTCTCTTTTAAAGTGTTCACTTGCTTAAAGTCATGCCCAGTCAGGATTCTCACTTTTCACTAACTCAGGCTCAGTGGACTTGAGACCTAAATTACATCTGCAAAATTCCTTTTCTTTTGCCATATTCTACTGGCCAGAACAGCCACATGCTCCACCCGCACTCAAGGTGGCATGAGTTATACAGGGCATAACACCAGTGAATTCTGCCTACTGTGTTGTTCAATAAATGTTGAAAAGTGAATGAATAAAGATGAGGAAAAAAGCAGTTTATTCATTTTCTTTTCTTAGTTTCTAAAGTTGTAAGCTAAGGTAATTGATTTGAGGCTTTTCAGTACATGCCAATTAAGTCAAATTTGTTGATAGTGCTATAATCAACAAATATTTTTTGATAGTTTATATATTCCCCAGATTTATTTTTATCATTTTTCTTTAGAAGTCAATTTTAAAGGTAAATACAATAATAAAAATGGACTTTATATTTACCAAAATTGTTACCATTCTTGATACTATTAATTCCTTTGTATATATCCACATTTACATCTGGTATCTTTTTCCTTTCTCTTGAAGACTTTTATTTAACATTTCTTGCTGCAGGACTGCCTTATTGACTTCTTCCAGTATTTATGTCTGCAAATATTTAGGTCTCCTTATTATTGAGCTATAAATGACAAACAATAAATCACACTTATATTTAGTGTATAATTTGATATATTTGATATATGTATACAGCTGTGAAAATATCAACACAATCAAGATAATGAACATATATATAACCCTCATTTGTAATTTATGTGATTATTTATATAGATTTAAGTATATGAACTTGCTTTTTGTTTTTTATTGGTCTCACCGCTTTTTAAAAAATTTTAACTCTTTCACTACAGAATTTTGGATTAACTGAATAATTTTGTAATTTCATTTTATTGCCTTTGTGGGTTTATCAGCTGTATTTCTTGTTTTGTTACTTTGGTGGTTACTTTAGGGTTTATGGTATATAGTATACCTCTTTCACTTACCAGAGTTTAAGCAAATTAATATTTATCAAAATGAATATAGATTAAGAATTAAAAAGTATAATTGCATTTCCCTTCCAGGCCTTATGCCATTTTGCCATATATCTTATTTATACATATACTGTGAACTCCAAAAAACATTATTATTCTATTTGTTTTAGCAGTCAATTATATTTTAAAATACTTAAATAATAAAAAAGCTATATAATATGTATATTGCATATTATATTATTATATTAATATGTATGTTATATATTACCAAAGTACTTGCCATTTTGTATCCTTCATTCTTTTGTACAAACCTGTATTTCTATCTGGTGTACTTTTTCTATGTTTGAAGAACTTCCTTTAGCATATCTTATAGTGCAGACATCTTATAGTTCATTCTTTTCCTTTTTGTATGTTCAAATCATTTTTATTCAGTGCACATTTTTGGAAGATATTTTCTCTGGTAATGGAATTCTAGATTGACAGTTTATTTTAAGTTTTCTAGCAGTATGTTAAAGATCCTCTTCCTCTTGTATTTCTGAAGAGAAATGTGTCATAATTATTTTGATTCTCTGTATCTAATGGCTTTCTACTTTGACTCTAAAGATTTTCTCTTTATAGCTGGTTTTGTACTATTTGAGTATGTGTGTATTGGTTTATTTACATTTATCTTGTGCTTGGGACTACTGAGGTTTTGGATCTATGTGACTATATTTTCCACCTAATTTGGAAAATATTCAGCCATTATTATTCAAATATTTTTCTGATACCCTTTTGTCTTCTTTCTTTCAGGGATAACAATTATATGCATATGAAGCTTCTTGATGTTGTCCGAAAGCTCAGTGATCCTTTTACATTTTTTTAATTCTTTTTTTTCTCTCTCTGTGCTTCATTTTGGATTTTTTTTGCTGCTATGTGTTCATGTTCCCTAATATATTCTTCTACAATGTCTAATCTGTTTTTAAACCCACCAGTGTATTTTTCATTTCACATGTTGTAGTTTTCATCACTTAAATTTCAATTTGAGTCTTTGTTTATATTTTCTATGAATCTGTTTAAATTTGTGAGCATAGGGAATACAATTATAATAACTGTGTTATAATTCTTGTCAGCTTATTCTATCATTTTTGCCAGCTATGAGTCAGTTTCAATTAACTGACCTTTTTCCTCATTAAGAATCATATTTTTCTGCATCTTTGAATGTTTGATAGTCTTGGATTGGATTCTAGACATTGTTAATTTTACGTTACTGGGTGTTGGACATGCTTGTTTTCCTATAAATAATCTTGAGCCTGGTTTTTGGTTGTAGTTAATTGGGAACACTTTGATCATTTAAGTTCTTTTAAAATTTGTTAGGTGAGAACACAGTGGTGTTTATCTAAGGCTTACTGTTCCCCACTACTGAGACAAGGCCTTCCTCATTAATTTTACCCAATTCCCTGATAGTTATAAGGTTTTCTAATATGACTAGTGGGGACAAGCACTATTTCTTCCTCTGTGTGAGTGCCATGTACAATTTACTCTAGATATTTGTGGATATTTCTTTGCCCTCTCATAGGTAGTTTCTTCATACACACTGATGCTATTCTTCTGTATACTCAACAGGGATTCTCCGTATATGTACATTGTTCCCTGTCTATCTATATATCTATCTATCATCTATCTATCATCTATCTATCCCTTTTCCTCTCTTTTTAAAAAAATATTTTAAGTGTAGTTGATATACAATATTATATGTTACAAGTTAACAATATAGTGATTCACAAATTTTAAAGGTTATATTTATAGTTATTATACAATATTTGCTATATTCCCCATGTTGTCCAATATATCCTTGTAGCTTGTATTATACCTAATAGTTTGTACCTCTTAATCCACTACCCCTGTATTGTCCCTCCCCACTTCCCTCTCCCCACTGGCCACCACTAGTTTGTTCTCTGTATGTGTGGATCTGCTTCTTTTTTGTTATATTCACTAGTTTGTTATATATTTCAGATTCCACGTATAAGTGCTGTCATACAGTATTTGTCTTTCTCTCTGTGACATATTTCACTTAGCATAATACCCTCCAAGTCCATCCATGTTGCTGTAGTATTCCACTATATATATATTTTTTTAAATTTATTTATATATCACATATTCTTTATCCATTCATCTGTTGATGGACACTTAGGTTGCTTCTATATCTTGGCAATTGTAAATAATGCTGCTATGAACACTAGGGTGCATATATCTTTTTGAATTAGTGTTTTTGTTTTTTTCAGATATATACCCAAAAGTGGAATTGCTGGGTCACATGGTAGTTGTATTATTAAATTTTTGAGAAACTTCCAAGCTGTTTTTCACAGTGGCTGTACCAATTTACATTCCCATCAGCAGTCTACAAGTGTTCACTTTTCTCCACTATCCTCACGAATATTTGTTATTTGTGTTCTTCTTCTTTTTTTTTTTGGAGTACAGTTGCTTTACAGTGTTGTGTTTCTGCTGTACAGCAAAGTGAATCAGCCACATGTATACATATATCCCCCCTTCCTTGGATTTCCTTCCCATTTAGGTCACCACGGAGCATTGAGTAGAGTTCCCTGTGCTATACAGTCTGTTCTCATTAGTTATCTATTTTATACATAGTAGTGTATATATGTCAGTCCCAATCTCTCAATCCAACCCCCCATCCTCTTTCCCCCTTGGTATCCATATGTTTGTTTTCTATGTCTGTGTTTCTATTTCAGCTTTGCAAATAAGCTCATCTATGCCATTTTTCTGGATTCCACATGTATGCATTAATATACGATATTTGTTTTTCTCTTTCTAACTTACTTCACTCTGTATGACAGTCTCTAGATCCATCCACATCTCTACAAATGACCCAGTTTTATGGCTGAGTAATAGTCCATTGTATATTTGTACCACATCTTCTTTATCCATTCCTCTGTTGCTTCCATGTCCTGGGTATTGTAAATAGTGCTGCAATGACCATTGCGGTGCATGTATCTTTTTGAATTGTGGTTTTCTGTGGGTATATGCCCAGAAGTGGGATTGTTGGGTCATATGGTATTTCTATTTTTAGTTTTTTAAGGAACCTCATACTGTTCTCCATAGTTGCTGTATCAGTTTACATTCCCACCAACAGTGTAAGAGGGTTCCCTTTTCTCCACACCCTCTCCAGCATTTATTGTTTGTAGATTTTCTGATGAAGCCCATTCTAACTGGTGTGAGGTGATACCTCATTGTAGTTTTGATTTGCATTTCTCTAATAATTAGTAATGTTGAGCATCTTTTCATGTGTTTGTTGGCCATCTGTGTGTTTTCTTTGGAGAAATGTCTATTTAGGTCTTCTGCCCATTTTTTTATTGGTTTGTTTGTTTTTTTGTTATTGAGCTGCATAAGCTATTTGTATATTTTGGAGATTAATCCCTTGTCAGTTGCTTCGTTTGCAAATATTTTCTCCCATTCTGAGTATTCTCTTTTCATCTTGTTTGTGGTTTCCTTTGCTGTGCAAAATCTTTTAAATTTCACTAGGTCCCATTTGTTTATTTTATCTTTTTATTTTTATTACTCTAGGAGGTTGCTCAAAAAAGATCTTGCTGCGATTTTTCTCAGAGTGTTCTGCCTGTATTTTCCTCTAAGAGCTTTATAGTATCCAGCCTTACATTTAGATCTTTAATCTATT
Organism: Tursiops truncatus; assembly: GCF_011762595.2. Taxonomy (NCBI): domain Eukaryota; kingdom Metazoa; phylum Chordata; class Mammalia; order Artiodactyla; family Delphinidae; genus Tursiops; species Tursiops truncatus. The sequence continues at coordinate 99,808,810 of NC_047037.1, forward strand.
TTGAGTTTATTCTTGTGATGGTGTTAGGGAGTGTTCTAATTTCATTCTTTTACATGTACCTGTCCAGTTTTCTCAGCACCACTTATTGAAGAGACTGTGTTCTTTTGATGACATCCTTTTTCCCTCTTTAGTACTCTGTATTTGAGTTGCCTTGTTCTCCTTATATTTCCAGCTCTACCTTTACAGTTCAGGAAGACAACTGAGCTCTGCCTGGTTTGCCCTTCCAGCAAATGACAAGGAACCTCTCTTGAGGGAGTAATCTTGGGTGATAATACTGCTCATTTATTTATTTATTTTTGTTCCTTATGCATCACTGGTTTTTGTTGCCTGATGTACCATACCATGAGAACCAGGTTTTTATATATTTTTTTAGCGTTTTGTTTGTTTTTTTCATGCAGGAGGGTAAATCTGATCACTCTCATCTCTTTTTATCCATAAATGGAAATTCCCTTATGGTATCCTTAACCAATTACCTTTATTCAATTTTCACATGCTATTTATGTTCTCTTTCTGTGATACATTATGCATGAGAATTCCAAAACTAATTGTCTGTATTTGAATTTTAATTTTTGCCACTACCTGTCTGTCACCTTCACATGATGTCTATTATTAGGCACTGTGCTACCCACTAAATTCTTCAACTTAGATATGTCAACTATACTAATATTTGACTGGTATATTCCCCCCCAAAACCTTAATCTTTGCATGACAATAAAGGTAGATTCCAATAAGTGTTATTCATCACACTCTTTAGTACATTCTATATCTTCTTTTTGGTCTCCTGATAACAACTACTACTTTAAATGTTCAGTGAAATCATTAGGTATCAATAGGTTCCAGCTAGCAATGGAATAGATTAGAATAGCAGCAGTTTAGTAAACTAGCTTACCAGACACTGAAAGCATATTAAGGTGTCATCATACATTTGAGGATAAAGGGAGATATTCACTTTCTATGGCTTTCAAACTAGCCATCTTTCTGCTCTAGGATGCAGAATCATGATGATCTTGTTGATGCTTTCAGTAAGCTAACAGTAGAGAACTTCAAACCTAGGGCAGGAGAGGAACTGATAGGAGGTGGGAGGAGGTGGCCATGCCTGGTATCAGAGACTCTGTTGGTTATTAATAGTATTTTTAAGTGCATATATCTATCCAGTCTGCCTCATTGCTAATAAATGCAAAAAAAAAAAGGAATCAAATTAGAATGTTTGGAAAATCACACTTACGTGCAAATATAACTCCAGGAGTAACAATTAGAAATGCCTAGATAAAGTAAGGTAAATGTTAAGGATAATACACTATCAGGAGCCATCAAGAGCCTGGTCATGAATGATTTCATTGCCAATACTGGCTAATTCTTGCTAATACTCATATCATTACAAGGTGGTGGTTTGGGTTTTTCTTCATTCTAATGCTCTACTTTGATAATATGTGAATCTATTTCATCAGTTCAGGACCTCAGAAACAAGTTAAATATTTTAGAAGATATAACATAAATTTGTGATTAAATAATGTGAATCATTTGAAACATATTTTAAAACATGTTTGTGACTTCTAACAGATAATGATTTATTTTAAACCACCACCAACTCCCTAATAAGGAATGTAGCATATATTCTACCTATTAATTATTAGAAACAACATGCTATTCCTGCTTCTGGTCACCCTAATCTGTTTGGTCACTTTGCTTGGACTAATGCATAGTATCACCTAAAGTATTACAAAAATGATACACGTTATTTGATAACAGAAATCACTAGAAGAAAGGTACATGCAAGAAACCTACTGCACTACTCAAATGTAGTTTAAATTACTGTGTTATTGTGTTTCTACTGCTATTATCCTATTGATGTTAATTTATAAAATATTATTTACTTCTAGAATTTTGTATTTCCATAGCAAGTAAAGATTTGTTATCTGCTTCATCCTCTAGTTGTTGCAGTACTCCCTGACCTTTTGGTTCACTAATCGGAGCTCACAATTATTATATTTCTTTATATATTTTTTCAAGATTTTATGTTTTCTTTGATCATCTTGTTGCAGATCCTATCTTCTTCAACCTCTTCCCACTCTACCCTAATCCATTAAGGAGGTCATTATTTCTCAGCCACATAACATGAGTCCCATTATTTTCATGGTCTTATTTCTTGGATGTCCTAGTCTTGACTACACATATGGGGAGATATACTACACACTATGGTCTCCTAACAAATCGGCCTTTTATCTCTCTATCTTCTTGGACTCATTACTTAATGTACTATGTGTTCTCTTTTGCTCTCAGTCCCCAATAATCTCTCTGGCTTCCACCATGAAAGTATGATTACATTTGCATTGTGGATTTCTATGGAAAACTAATGGTTTTTAGGACCATGGTTTTAATCAGGATGTAACAGAGATCAAACACATACATATTACTGACAAAATAGCAGAGTTTGAAAACATGGTCTAATATTTTGGAGAAATTAACCATTTGAAGCCTCAGTTCATTCATCTAGAAAATGAATAATCTGGAGTACTTTAATACTTGTGGTTGAATTACATCACTTAAAAAGATATGTTGAAGTCATAACCCCCAATACCTCAGAAAGTGACCTCATTTGTAAATAGGGTCATTACAGATGCAGTTAGTTATGATGAGGTCATACTGGAGTAGTGTGAATCCCTAATCCCACATGACTGGTGTCCTAAGAAAAAGAGGAAAATGTTGTGTGAAGACAGGCACGCAGGGAAAGTGCCATGTCTCTTTGAAAGCAGAGATAGAAATGCTGCAGCTGTAAGCCAGGTAGCATCAAGAATTGCTGGCAAACTACCAGAAGCTAGGAAGATGCAAGGAGGACTCCCCCTTACATTTTCAGGTGAAATGACCATACTGACACCATGATTTTGCACTTCTTGCTTCCAGAACTGTGAGACAATAATTTTCTATTTTTTCAAGCCACACAGTTTGTGCTAACTTGTTACAGCATTTCTAGAAAACTAAGATGTTATCTTGTGGTGCTGTCGTCATGTTTACATTAAATAATATATGATAGGCATCTAGCACAGAGTCTGTCTTATAGAAGTGCTCTATAAATATTACATGTTATCACTATTATTCCTAATATTTGCCATTGCAAATATCAAACTCCTTTTTTTCCATGTCTCTTTTTTATTTCAGCTATGAAAACTAATGTTTCTTTCATAAGTGTGCTGCAAGAGACAAGATAGTCATATTCAGTATACAAAAGTTTGAGTCACATTTTAACTGCTTCTATTCCATCATAAGTTTTTGATATACTTAAATGTTTCCCACCAAAATAAGAGTGGAATGCAGCTATATTTCATATTAATTTATATTAAGAATTTCTAATTTATCTTACAAAACTCATTTTGGATTTTATCTACGGGCATGTTGTAGGGAAATGCTGGAGTAAGGTGGAAGGCATAGACCTTTTTCTAATAAAATATCTTGGCACTACTATGGGATTTGCTGGTCTGTTTGTTTCCCTAATAGCTGCTGTACTCCACTGTTTTTATCTTTGCTAGCCATTCCCTCAGATGATCCTTTGCTGAGCAGCCAACACTGGTGACCAGCAGATGGACAAAAAAGCAAACTGCCAGGTGAGAGCTTGTGTAGAAATCCAGAGCATCAAAGAGATGCAGCTAGGAAACTCTGGATCTGACAATGGAAACTTAACAGAACTCTTACAATAAGTGTAAAAATTTCAAGTCATTACTAGAAAGAAGAACAGGTATTTTCTCACTCCTAAGGATATATTTGCAATAGCAGTCTTGGAAATGGTTAAGATAAAAGAAATAATTTGAAAGTGTGACTTAATTCATGTTAGGATATAATGAAACAATTCTCCTAGGGTCAAAATTACTCCATGGGAGTGAGTTAAACTCACTGGGATGCTGCATTAACTCCACTGTGCTAATGTGCCATCCCAGATCTGCAGAGTCCCTCTCTCTCCAGTAGGAAATCATACCCTAGGAGGGTTTGACTGATTATATGTGGACATATAATATTTAAAGAAAAATGATCCTAAAAGCTTAATTTCTCATGATATGTACACGTAGAATTTGTCACATGTACAAATGTCAATTTTATCTTTCATAATATTCTTATTGTTTATGACTTTAGATTGACAAAATAATTTATCAGAAATCAAGTCAATTTGGCAAAGAAATACATTCTTTGAAACTTTTATTAAGTCATTCATACAAAAATAATTTGAAGGAATAATAAGCTCATGATTGCGAGCAAATGTGGTCTGTTGAATTTATCCCACATTACTGTTAATAGTTGTATGTACTCACTAGAGAGAAAACCAACACAACAAAAACAACAACAATACAACTAAAAATATTTGGTACACGATAAACTTGAAAATATCCTGTACTCTACTGGGAGCAAGTAACCATTCTAACCACCAAATCATCCACAGATGGAGTTTTAAAATAAAAGACAGCCTTGTAAACAAGCTAAGGTTTTGTCCCTTTATCAGTAAAATGCACATGTCTGAAGCACTGTTAAGTGCTTATTTCAGTACATTGTACCCAGTTCATTAGAAATTTTAAAATTTTGGATAAATATATTTTGTAACTTATTATTAGTAACTAGAAATAAAACACAATAAAAAAATGCAGCAGATCCAGGACTAGCGCTATATGAAGAACTTTCTATATTTCAATGAAAATGTTGATATAACTTTTATAGCACAGATATGATAGGAAAGCTGATTCCAGAGTATTTAGAACCACTCTGTCAATTTGTTTGCCACAACATGAATCAGGACCTTCTTTACAGACAGACTTATTAGACCGTAGATAAGGAAAACTTTGTACTTCTCACTCAGATATTACCTATATTCATTTAAGAGCTCACTCATTCATCTGTTTAGGTAATTGATTATCAAATAACCCTGGAATGTTAAATTTTAAATACAAACAGGTCTGGAATGTTATTGTATCTGTTGTGTATTTTTAATGGCAAATGAGCCTTTTTTATAAAATACATGCTATATGCATGATTATCCCTCAATTCATACATGTACCTCTAATGGCATTGAATAATTATTCATAACATTTAATAGAGACATTATAATCATTATACAAAGTAGAGATACTCTCTTTAACCACAAGTTTAGCTAGAAATAAATTTATCATGTTATGATCTTCAGTTTTTTCAGCTGGAAAACATATTTGTATTAGCATTAAAAAGGAAAATGTGTTTTTCTTTGAGTTGCAGTTTGACGTGTATGTGTAAAGAACACGTGTCATCATCATCATCATCTTACTACCATTATTAATCTAATCTCCATTTTGTTACATTAGACTTCATAATTTTGTTTATAAATTCTAAAAACACAAAGTGCTGTGTTGGAGAAAACTCAAAGCAGTTCATAAGAGCTGGATTAAATTTTCAGAATTTTGTGAGTTGTTGGAATCCACACCAGTAGCTTGAAATCTGCCATATTAGGATTATTTACATCACAGAAACAGACAAACAGTGCAAATCAGAGATTTTTTTTCCTCCTATTAGGAGAGCTAGTTTTTCAATATTTACCGAAATATCACTACAAACACACATGTAAAATAAATCTTTATACTTTTTTACTATGGCCTCCCCAAAATGTACTATTGCCCTCATTCTTGAAACCTGTGAATATTTTACATTACATAACAGAGGGGCTTTATGGTTGTAATTAATGTTACGCACCTTAAAAATAGTGACTTTATCTTGGATTATCCACATAGACACAATCTAATACCCTGAGCCCTTTAAATCAGAGAACTTTCTCAGGCTAGGGGCCTGGGAAATTATACAAAGGGAGGTTTCAGAGAGGCTTAGAGTGTGAGAAGGACTTGACCCACCATTGCTGGTTTTGAGATGAATAGCGCCATAGGCCAGGTAATATGGGAGGCCTGCAGAAGGTGACCATGATCCCTGGCCTCAGTCCTACCACTGCATGGAACTGAATTCTGTCAAAAACTTGAATGGACCTAGAAGTGCATTCTCTCCCAGACCCTTCTGTAAAGAGCCATGGCAACTGGTACGTTGATTTCAGCCTTGAGACCCAGTGCAGAGAAACCAGCTAAGTTCCATGAACTTGTACCCTACATTATTGTGAGATAATAAATTTGTCATTTTAAAACTGTTCAGTTTGTGGCAATTTGCCATGGCAGGAATAGAAGACTAATACTTACATATACGCTTTGTGATCTAATCAAATTCAAATATTTATTTTAAAAATATAAAAATTTGAATAATCTGTATATCATCTTTGCTCATGGCCCGTGACTATTCTTCATAGTTTTTCCAAGGTAGTATTCATGGCCCTAAGCAAGTATCCGATATAGTCTTGACAACCTTATAAAATGTGCTTTGTTATTTGAAAAAACATTATTTAGGTAAAAATAATTTTCTTCAGAGACAAAAATGTTTCAATTAATGAAGGTACTACAAATATGATTACTTGTGTTTCTAAACTTTGTGTTTCTTAATCATTATTTAAATGACTAAATTCTGTTTTAAAGCTCTGTTAACAGTGTTTCCAGAATTATCTCCAAGCATAATTATTACCTACTGAGTATCAGTTAAAGCAGGTCTTTAGAATGTTTTCATATGGAGGATCTCTGTGTCTATACAGAGATAACCTAATGTTAAGATATTAAAAATTATTATGAAAATGTGTTCATAAAGTGCATGCTAGATTAATATAAACAGGTATGGCGCAAGGTTTTTATAGCTAAGACTTGGAAACAATTCATAACAAATTACAGAACAGAGACTTTAGAATGATGATGTATTTTAATTAAATGATGATATAAAAATCTAAATTAATTTAGATTTCTAAATTCTTACAAGATAATGCAAAAGAGGTTATTTTTAGAACCCTTTGAAATTAGAACATAATTGCAATAATTACATGTGTTACAAATATAAAAATATTTAAATGCATTTAGTACCTTAGTACCCTGTCTTACATGAGTGATGTATGCAACTGGCCTGTTTACTCTGCTAAGGGGAAATATTCATAAAACTAGAGGAATTTGTTAAATAAATAATTTGGAATGATGTAAACAAATCATTTAAACAATGGAATTTTTTTTAAAAAATTCACAGATACTCCCAGCTTTGGTAAGTTTTTACTTTATAAATAAAAAATGCATAAAATATAGATTGAATTAAATGTTCAGAAAATAAGAGGACTTATTACATCTGCTAAGTTTAGTGAGAATCTTCTCCTATTAACTAAAGAAATTAAAATTTATTTGTGGGTGAGTGGGGCAGAAATAAATTGGACAATAAAACCATTTTGCATATTAATGCTTCATATACTTGTATTTTCTACATTAAAAATAAATTTATGTATATATAATAGACCTTTATATATTATACAGAATTCATATATATACATATTTATATGATTTATATTTATATGTGTATACACTCATACACACAAAAAATAGGGTTTAATGGTTTCTTATGGGTGATAAAAATACCATTCATTTTGTATTGATTCTAGACATTTTATTTCAAATACTTGTGATTTCAATGAACAGGTTTGTTCTTTTTAAGTTAAGGATTATTTTGAATACTAATCCTTAAATTGCAAGAACAAATCACTGCAACCCACAAAACTTGATGAAATAAAAATGTATCTTTTTTAGAATTGTGTAACATTTAATAACTATCCATCCATTAAATGAAATTATATCAATGCCTAATTTGTATCATTTCTAAATCTTGAGTTTCTATGTACTTCTAATACACCATTAGGTTTCAGATTTGAGCAACACATTATTATTAGAAAGGAAGGTATTTGAACTTATTTGAATGATCTTTAAAATCTTACTTTGGAACACTTCATAGATTGTTAAAGGCATGCTTTAAACATGTTCATAAGCAATAGTCCCCCTAGCCTTCTTCTTCCGTGACAAGACCAAAGAACCTGGATGATGCTAATCTAGAAGGACATTCACAGCTCATGAAAGAATCATCACTGCTAATCAAATCAGAGAGAAAAACCCACCACTCTGCACCACTGGAGACATTTCATGTACTGAATATTTCATAAGAAGGGGGCTCTAGCTGAAGTGGAAATTCTCAACAGCTTCAGGTTGCGTGCAAATATTAAACATTATAGCACAGTCCAATTGGTGTGCAGCAACAACACCAGTGAGCCTGGAGTGGTCCTTATAAATTATGATAATTACATGTGACATGATACTTGCTAGGTCACAGCAGCTTGCCTTGGTCTCTCTTGCTTTGCCAGCAATTCCCCTACTTGCATGATAAAGTAGTCAGGGTGCCGTAGGAAATCGGATGCAAACACAATGACAAATGTCTGTTTTGACTGCTTAAAATTGAACTCAGTTGTTGATTTGCAAAAACATCAAAACACAATCAAGGACTGACACCAAGCCCCTTAGTCAGGAGAATTGGTGTGGGTATAGAACTTGAAAAGCCTTGGAGAAGAATATGTTAGTCTGTCAAAATTTGCAATACCAATTCTTTGTTACAATAACACACAGTGCCCTGGTACGTTTTTCTCTACATATTTAAAGAAGAGCTTTGCCTCTATCTGCATATAGAACAAATGATGTTCAAAGCCTAAAAGAAAACAAAACAATCATCCTTATTGTTTTCAAATATTATTTTTGCAATGTCCTGATGACTGCTTTGAATGTTGAATTTAATCAAAGATGAAAATATGAAGAATTAACTAGGAATGAATCATGGTAACCTTAAAACAGTTGTAAGTTTTGAAAAGAAGAAATTCATTTGTATGAATATTGAGGAACCAGTCCAAGTTTAACCAGTTTATTGTTAAACTTTGACAGTGTATATTACTTCTCAAGACCTTTTCAAATTTTATTTCTTTTGGAATTAATCACTGTGCCTTCCCTCTATCCTCAGAGTTTTAAAATAAAGTTATCTTTCCGGTCTTCTGTTTACACAAGTCAAGTGGGGTTTCCTTTTGACATTGGAATATATCCAAGTGCCTTGTAATTTAAGTGTTCTTATTTGGAGTCCAGCCTAGAGTGGGGCTTTCACGTATTAGTAAGAAGGACTGATAAGTTAATGGTGCAGAGAGAGGAAAATAATGTATCAAATGGTTTACTGCCTTAAATATCAGGAGTATAATAAATAGAACAAGATAAAGTGTTTGATATGTGAGTAAAAGTAAAATGAAAATTCTCTGTAAATTCGATACATTAAAAAACCCACAAATATATAAGGGGATATGTTAATTGGTAGTCCTCAATGATGGTATATATCCAATTTATTAGAATGGTAATGGAAACTAAAAAAATGAAAACATTGGAAATCAATTACATGAGAAATAAAAATCAAGTTTTCAAATTTAAGGGGTATGTAATTAACAAGAGAAGAATAGACTTCTATATTAAAACAACTTTTTAGGTACAGATGAGAAATCTAGTGTCACACTGACTTGCTTCTGCTCTTGAATATCACATATGACTGAAATGGTGTGAAATGTGAAGGCATAAATTAAAATTAAACAAAATATTCCCTTATGTCTATGGTAAGTGTTTTGTAGCAGACTAAGGCTCCCAATAAGAGCACTAGGCACCATGTATAAATGTATATAAATGTCATCTATCAAAATGTCTCAGAGAGCTTCCAAGGCAGCTGGACATAAAGACTAAAGATCCAGTAGAAAAAGAAAGCTCAAGATCGTATCATGGCCATTGAATTCAGGAAGCTGAGTTTGATGTTAGACGTTTACCTGATCACTGGAGAAAAGCCACAGTAGAACTCATCTTGGATGCTGCCACTCCTCTCCTTTGTGGATTTCCCTTGAGGATGGAGGGCTTTATGGATACTTTGTAGGGAAATGGTTAGGCTGTAAGCAGATCTTATGTGATAAATTTACTCCAGAATTCCATTTGTCTGAGCTACTGTGTTCATCTCTCTAAAAACATAACAGGAAAGTTCTGTTATTTCACTGTGTTTATCATAGGCCAACTACACGTTTCTATTTTTCTACTCTAATCACCAACCCTTAGGATCCATTCTTACATATATTCCCTCTGTTTCTCTAAATATAATTTGGTGAAAGTTTTGCAATTCTTTTGGCATGCACTGCACCTTCTCACAAGTCACATTTTGTAATTCACCTTATGATGACAGTTGGGACTTGAGTCTGGTTACAGATCTAGAAGCACTGAGATATGATAGGGTAATATTCCTACTAGATTCAACAGTTCCTTGCAAGGCAGCCACTACAGATTCTACAGCAAGGGGAAACTAACCTCTTCAAACAGGAAAGGAAGGGATGCTTTTAGTAGCAAAGTTTAAGGTTTCATTGTCTCCAGCTTCATCTGATACAGCCCATATAACCCTTCCCCGATTTTTAGTGTCTCACTTCTTCCCAAACTTTTAAAATAAGAGACCCTGTGAAATTAGGAATCAAATTTGCTTTCCACCAACATGAATAGACTACACACTTGGCATTCAGAAATCACATCCTTAAGCTTCAGCAGATAAGGGTTTTTTGTTGCGCTTTTGTTGTTTCATTTTTTAAAATGGTAAGTCTAAGACACTTTTAGGCTTCTTTTTTATTGACGTATACTTGATTTACAATATTATATTATTTTCAGTTGTACAACATAGTAATTCAATATTTTTACAGATTATACTCCATTTAAAGTTGTAATAAAATAGACTGTATTTCCCCATACTATACAATGTATCCTTGTAGCTTATTTATTTTATGCATAGTACTTTGTACTTCTTAATCCTCTATTCCTATATTGCTCCCTGCCCTTCCCTCTCCCCACTGGTAATTATTACTTTGGTCTCTATATCTGTGAGTCTGTTTCTGTTTTGTTATATTAATTCATTTTATTTTTTAGATTCCATATATAACTGATAATATATGGCATTTGTCTCTCTGTATAACTTATTTCACTAAGCATAATACCCTACAGTTTCATCCAAGTGGCAAATGGCAGAATTTCATTCATTTTTTTGTCTGAATAGTATTCCATCGTATATGTATACCACCTCTTCTTTATCCATTCATCTGTTAATGGACACTTAGGTTGCTTCCATATCTTGGCTATTGTAAACAGTATGAACATTGGGATGCATGTATCTTTTCAAGTTTTCTTTGGATATATACTCAAGAGTGGAATTGCTGGATCATATAGCAAAAAAACTAAAAATAGGAGCTTTTAGGTTTCTTAGCCAAATCTTGAGCTTGTAATTTAAAGCAATGAACTCATTTTCTTTGCCTAGATTCTTTAGCACACTTAAGAGGCCACCAAATGACTCCATTGTACTCACTAATTTTACTAAATTATTTTATGGCAGAAAATACTTGGTCACCCAATGTCTTGCCTTCTACATGCATTTGATTACAGAGGACTACAGGTGATAATTTAAGTAACTTTGCTGTCACATTCTGTGTATTAACAATATCCCTTTTCCAATGAAAATATGGTTATTAATGCCATTAAAAGCAAATCAGATATCTAAATTCCACATAACTCATTCTTAAGTTTCTTTTCATCTGAAACAACTTCTAGTAAAATTACTTAAATTTCTCTTCCTCTGACTTTTGTGATTTTAATAGTCACTGTCTTCTCTTTCCACAAAATTTCCTTAGGACAACTCATTAAAATTACCACTTACATCCTAATAACCCTCACTCCATCACTGACCTTTCTTTGGAATTCTGGAACAATGTGCTTAAAATATTTATTTTGTGTAGTTGCCTTATAGGCACTTCAAACCAATATGTCCAGTTTTAAACTCCTTACCTCATACTGCAATATTGCTATCATCTCAATGTTGCCTAGCGTAGCAAATAATATTATAATTTCTTCACTTAACAAGGTCTAAAATCTTCATCATTTTTGACCACTTTTCCTTCTCTACCCTTATCTAATCAGTCACTAAAGCCTACCTGGTCTACGGTCTAAATAAATCTCTAATGTTATTACATTTCCCCTTTCCACAGACTCTAACTGGTACAGATCATAATCATCTTACTCTTGAATTACTGAGGATCATAGTGTTATAGTTTTAATAATAGGAATTATTGAGCATCATAGTTGTTCCTTATTCTCCTGTAATTATATCCCCTGTATGAGAGAGAGAATAGTACCTCTCTAATATAAATCTTATTGCTTTACTTAAAACACAAATATTCTAACAATGCTGATGGTAAAACTGGAAAGCTTTAACTCACAAGATACTTTATAATACAGCCTGAGATTAATCCATCAGTGTCATCTTTTACAACTAACATTTTCATTTTCTGTGATCTGACTATACAGATAGAGTAAGTAATATTTTAAGATAATAGTAGAGGTTTCTTGTATAATTATTTTGTTCTGATTGTTCTTCCTCCACACTTCATGCGGCAGGGAATTCTATCCTCAGTAGCTTCAAGGTGAGAGATTTTATGTAACAACAAAGACAAATTCTTCATGCTGAGTTTCAAATTGTCTCTTCAATCTTGTAATAGAAATAGCACTCTTGGTAATATGGAACTTCGACTACAAGGCCTAGTTTTATTTTTTCATTTTTTGGTACTCATGGTAGTGGTAGTGGAGTGTGTGTGTGTGTGTGTGTGTGTGTGTGTGTGTGTGTGTGAAATAAAGAACTATATATTATGTGATGATATGATTTCATGGCTTCATATCTTGTTAAGTTACTGTAACCAAAGTTTAGATGTTTGGATTTAATATCTATCGTGATGAAAGCCTCTAGGCATGTGTCCTGGGGATGGTCTTGTTCAGTATTTATATTAATACTTGCACAAAGATACATGTTACATGGCAATAAGATACACAGATGCACAGAAGAGATAGATGCATCTGGGATAGGTGCAAACACTGTATGATGGTATAAGTAAAAGAGAAAAAAAAGCAAACAAAAACAAAATCATAGCAACCCAAAACAGTTTTCAAACAGAAGGACTGTTTGAAAACTGTCATTAAGTCATTACTATGACTTAGTAATACTATATACCTACTTTTTCTTATTTGCCTTAATTTTACAGGAAAAATTATTAGGGTTGATGTGAGTCTCACAGCATCATCTAACAAAAGGAATACAGCATCCGTGACCCTTCTGTTATTAGTCTGCTTATAAGGGCTCTACCACCCATCCAGGTCTATTTCTAATTAGATGGAGGACTACTCTTAATTGGTCTTTCTACCTCAAGGCTGTTACATCAGAATCAGAGGCTTGTTATTCATTGGATTATTTCCTTCATTGCCTACTTAGATTAATAAAAGATACAGGGCCAAGTATTTTACATTTATTTCGAAAAAAATCAAAGCAAAGTTCTTTAAGGTCCTGCTAATATAGCTAACCTCCTCTTCACACCAATCAAAAGCATATGTAAACCTAATCATAGTTTTATGATAACTGCTTTACTCTTTCCAAGGGGAAAATATATTAACATTATTGTGTTAGGGATTTTCTTAAACAATTCCATATCCCTTTTTTGGTGCAGGCTTCTCATGTGAGGTAAAAGGATTATAAACAAAATGAAAAGAACCTCCCCATACAATGTGTGTTTTCCAGTACAGTTTTAGAAAGAAGCAGTTGGAATTGCACCTGATGACTTTCCCCCATCCCCATTTTTACTGCAAAAAAAAGAAAATTACAGACCAGTATCACTGATGAATATAGATGCAAAAACCCTCAACAAAATACTAGCAAACAGAATCCAACAACACATTAAAAGGATCATACACCATGATCAAGTGGGATTTATCCCAGGGATGCAAGGATTCTTCAACATACGCAAATCAATTAGTGTGATACACCATATTAACAAACTGAAGAATAAAAACCATATGATCATCTCGTAGATGCAGAAAAAGCTTTTGACAAATTTCAACACACATTTACGTTAAAAACTCTCCAGAAAGTGGGCACAGAAGGAACCGTCCTCAACATAGTACAGGCCATATGTGAAAACCTCACAGCCAACGTCATTTTCAATGGTGAAAAACTGAAAGTATTTCCTCTAATATCAGGAACCAGACAAGAATGTCCACTCTTACCACTATTATTCAAATGTAAGACACTGATGAAATAAATCAAACGTGACACAAACAGACGGAGAGATATACCATGTTGTTGAATCGGAAGAATCAATATTGTGAGAATGACTATACTACCCAAAGCAATCTACAGATTCAATGCAATCCCTATCAAATTACCAATAGCATTTTTTACAGAACTAGAACAAAAAATCTTAAAATTTGTAAGGAGACACAAAAGACCCCGAATAGCCAAAGCAGTCTTGAGGGAAAAAAAACAGAGCTGGAGGACTCAGACTCCCTGACTTCAGACTATACTACAAAGCTACAGTAATCAAGACAATATGGTACTGGCACAAAAACAAATATAGATCAATGGAACAGGATAGAAAGTCCAGAGTTAAACCCACACACTTATGGCCAACTAATCTATGACAAAGGAGCCAAGGATATACAATGGAGAAGAGACAGTCTCTTCAATAAGTTGTGCTGAGAAAACTGGACAGCTACATGTAAAAGAATGAAATTAGAGCACTCCCTAACACCATACACAAAAATAAACTCAAAATGGATTACAGACATAAATGTAAGACCAGACACTTTAAAACTTTTAGAGTAAAACATGGGAAGAACACTCTTTGACATAAATCACAGCAAGATCTTTTTTGATCCACCTCTTAAAGTAATGGAAATAAAAACAAAAATAAAAAAATGGGACCTAATGAAACTTAAAAGCTTTTGCAAAGCAAAGGAAACTACAAACAAGACGAAAAGACAACCCTCAGAATGGGATAAAATATTTGCAAACCAATCAATGGACAAAGGATTAACCTCCAAAATATATAAACAGCTCATGCAGCTCAATATTAAAAAAAACAAACAACCCAATCAAAAAATGGGCAGAAGACCTAAATAGACATATCTCCAAAGAAGGCATACAGAGGGCCAAGAAGCACGTGAAAATCTGCTCACCGTCACTAATTATTAGAGAAATGCAAATCAAAACTACAATGAGGTATCTATCGCCTCACACCAGTTTGGATGGGCATCGTCAGAAGATCTACAAACAGCAAATGCTGGAGAGGGCGTGGAGAAAAGGGAACCCTCTTGCACTGTTGGTGGGAATGTTAATTGATACAGCCACTATGGAGAACAGTATGGAGGTTCCTTAAAAAACTAAAAATAGAATTACCATTGACCCAGCAATCCCACTACTGGGCATTTACCCAGAGAAAAAAGTAATTCAAAAAGACACTTCCACCCCAGTGTTCATTGCAGCACTATTTACAATTGCCAGGTCATGGAAGCAACCTAAAGCCCATCAACGAATGGATAAAGAAGTTGGGGTACATACATACAATGGAATATTACTCAGCCATAAAAAGGAACAATATTGAGTCATTTGTAGAGACGTGGATGGATCTAGAGACTGTCATACAGAGTGAAGTAAGTCAGAAAGAGATAAACCAATATTGTATATTAAAACATATTGTGGAATCTAGAAAAATGCTACAGATGAACTGGTTTGCAGGGCAGAAATAGAGACACAGATGTAGAGAACAAACATATGGCCACCAAGGGGGGAAAGTGGCAGGGGGCTGGTGGTGCTGGTGGGATGAATTGGGAGATTGGGATTGACATATATACACTGATATGTATAAAATAGATAACTAATAAGAACCTGCTGTAAAAAAAATAAAATAGAATTCAAAAAAAAAAAAAAGAAAAGAAGGGTAGAGACTCTTCTACTCCCTATTCTGTGAGCATTTGCTTTAGAAAACTTCTAATTGTAAATTCTTTCTCTGTCTGTTTGAAATGTATGTAAATCTTTTTATAAAAGGTATCAGCCGCTTACCAACTTTATGATCCGGGAATGACTTTTTCAAGGATCTGGGAACCACATCTTTGAAATGTAATCATCAAGAATTATCATACTTTCTGTGGAAGCTAAGAGCTGAAGTTCCATAGGCACTTTGCTCCAAGTTACAAAACTATCTCCAGTTATGAAGGCATGAGTAGTTTATTTTTCTTAACAATTAGCTACATAGAGGGGCATGTCAATTGCAATGTAAATTTAGGATGAATTGTGTGACAAGTTGTGCTGTCAATTCTTCTTACCTGAGGACTAATTATTGGTTATCATGAGAACATTTATGTAACAGATTGCTTGGGTATTTGGAAGAGAGAGATTTCATTCTGTCTTTACAGTCTCTTCAACAGACTGTTTTGATGTGCATGACATTCTGGTTTAATGCATATTCAATAAGAAAAGTTTCTTTCACCTCTGTATTTCACCCCTGGATTGGGTAGTGATTTTGTTTCTAATTGCTCTCCAACAGTCCCCCCTGTAAGTTGCAATAAGCTTCAGATATGCATTTGTAAGCTGGATCACCTCATATTCACTGACTTTTTAAAAAATATTCTTTAACCTATTTCCTTTTCCTCTAGACATTGAGAAATGTACTATAGATATTAAAAAATCCACAATTCTGTGATCCTTTTTTACCTATTTGAATTAAATAAGGAAATAACATTTATTAATTTCAGAAAATTTAAAATTTTGTCATTTGTAAAATAGTAGATACATATATCTTACAATTAGATTGTCAATCATCATTTTGTTAAAAGAGAGCCTTTGCAAAATTTAAGAATAATGTATCTAAAGTGAATGTAAAATGCTCAGTATAAAATTTTTTAAATAATCCACATTGTATTACAATCATCCAATGAAAACGACATAATAATTTGCTTTTTCAGTTTTACCCATTTTCAGTTTATTATTATTTTGCTAACAGAATTTTAAGTATATTAACATACATGATTTTTTATTCATTTTTTTACTGAAAACCATCGCAAGTTCATTAAAGTTTGCCAGAGGCAAATTACAGATATTTGTTAGGCAATGTTGAATGAGAAAAATATAAAGTACAAAGCTTCTAAAAGTGGGGATTGTCCAGGCAATTTTGAATCTGTTAATTTGCAATTTATAAAGAATATATGCATAAAGATTGTTTGATTTGATCACAGTATTGTTCTTTTGAAAATCACACAACTTCCATATCTTGCCATAGGTGAATTATTTTTACTCCTTTTAATTTAGATAGTGTACCCTAAAATGGAATATCTTACTTAAAATCTTTGAAATTATAAGCATAGATTGGGGGAGACTTTATATATATATAATTTTTATATAATTTTATATATAATTTATATTTATATATATAAATATATATTATATATATATATTTATATATATAAAATATATATTTTTATATATAATTTATATATGTATATTATATATAATTTCATGTCTACTAACATTACAAGAAAAATCCATTCAAAATATGTCAGAGGAGTGTAAATTTAGTGGAAAAAATAAAGAGGCAAAAAAATGAAATTTATACTTAAGTTTTTTTCATGGGGATTCATGTTGTTTTCCATTTTTCTCTCTGCCTCTCAAGACAGTCAGAAGGTAGCATTTTATATTTTTATGAAATAAAATGGTTTAGTGTAAGTGTTTAATTCCAGTTTTCAATTCTCTAGATGATCATCATATATAGTCTTAAAATAAGGCAAGATAACTACTCTGAGAAATGTCTTTTTCCAAAGAAACATTTAATAAATGTTAAAAAAAAATGCTGGTTCTAAAACAATCAAACTTGGCTATTCAAGTTGATACTCAAGAAGGCTTGAAAACTTTTAGTCTTTCTTTTTAGTAAGAAAAACATTTATAAATTTGGAATGATTTACTTGTTTTCTGACTGCAGTATTCAGTTGAGGTCTTAGGTCTTTTGTCTATGAGATTTTGTCTCTTTTAGTATATGTTAATATACACTTTCAAGAGATGTCAAAGTCATCATTAAAAGAAAAACATAAAAATATCATTTGCCTCTAAAACTGTTTATCCTTTTGTGATACATGCAACTTAATCTTGGTTTCCTGTTCATAATGAAGCAAATAAAAACCACAATGAGATATCACTTCACAACTGTCAGAATGGCTATTATCAAAAAGACAAAAGATAAGAAGTGCTGGCAAAGATTTGGAGATATTGGAACACTTGTACACTGTTGGTGGGAATGTAAAATGGTGCAGCCATTATTGAAAACAGTGTGGAGATTCCCCCCAAAATTAAAAATAAAAATACCATATGATCCAGCAATCCCACTTCTGGGTATATAGCCAAAGGAAATTAAATCAGTATATCAAAGAGATATACACACCCATATTCATTACAGCTTTATTCACAGTAGCCAAAATATGGAAACGACTTTAGTATCTGTTATCTGATAAATGGACAAAGAAAATGTGGAATATTACTCAGCCTTAAAAAAGACAGAAATCCTGCTACTTGCAACAACATAGATCAACCTAGAAAACATTATTCTAAGTGAAATAAGCTAAACAGAGAAAGATGAATACCCATGATTTCTCTTATATGTGGAATCTAAAATAATAAACCTCATAGATGCAGAAAGTATGATTGTCAGGGCCTGGGAGTGGGTGGGGAGAATGGAAAGATGTTAATCAAGAGGTACATAGTTTCAGTTATGCAAGATGAATAAATTCTGGAGATCTAGTGGACAGTTATGTGACCATAGTTAACAATACGTTATTATATACAGTTGGCCCTTGGTATCCTCAGGTTCAGCATCAGTTGGTTGAATCTGCACATGCAGAACCCTAGGATATGAAGGGCCAAGTATACTACACCATTTTATGTAAGAGACTTGAGCATCCTGGAATTTTGGTATCCATGGGGATCCTGGAACCAATTCTTCAAGGATACTGAGGGACATCTGAATTTGAATTATACTAAGAAAGTAGATATCAAGTATCCTTATCACAAAAAAAGAGAAATGAAAAGAAAGCAATAACTATGTGAGGTGATGGTTATGTTAATTAGATTGATTGTGGAATCATCATTACACAATGTATATCAAGACATCAAGCTATACACCTTAAACATACACAATTTGTATTTGTCAATTATAGTTCAATAAAGCTGGTAAAAATAATTACCCATGACTGACAAAAGCAAAATAGAGACATCTATTTTATAATTATTATTGCATTCCATTAAAGAGGAAAATGTAAGCTTTGAAAAATTCTAAATTTGTAATTAACATCATGGACTAAAATTTTCCTGAAAAATTGCCACAAAAAATAATATTCTCATGATGTCCTAATTTTCCATAAAGAGAGTAACATAGCCATACTTAATTTACAGATTCTATTTGCATCTGCCCCAAATTTAACATTCCACTTTATATGTTAAACAAAATTCTTTCCTGAGTAAGTATCCTCACTGTTTCTGAATTCTTTACTTCCTCTTGCCTATGTCATCAGCAATGTCTATTCTTTGGGTTTTAGGGTCATTTTTCAAAGAGAAACATATTGTACAGCATTCTGAAAGTTAGGCTTTGCATGACAAAGCACAGAAATAAACAGCATTCATTGCTCTGTGGATTTAGCCCAACTGGTCAAGTTTTTTTTGAAGCCATCTTTATTTTATTATTATTATTTTTTAACATCTTTATTGGAGTATAATTGCTTTACAATGGTGTGTTAGTTTCTGCTTTATAATAAAGTGAATCAGTTATACATATACATATGTCCCCATATCTCTTCCCTCTTGCATCTCCCTCCCTCCCACCCTCCCTATCCCACCCCGCTAGGTGGTCACAAAGCACCGAGCTGATCTTCCTGTGCTATGCAGCTGCTTCCCTCTAGCTATCTGTTTTATGTTTGGTAGTATATATATGTCTATGCCTATATATGTCCTCTCTCACTTTGTCCCAGCTTACCATTCCCCCTCCCCGTATCCTCAAGTCCATTCTCTAGTAGGTCTGCATCTTTATTCCCGTCTTGCCCCTAGGTTTTTCTGACCATTTTTTTTTCATTTTTTAGATTCTATATATATGTGTTAGCATACGGGATTTGTTTTTCTCTTTCTGACTTACTTCACTCTGTATGACAGTCTCTAGGTCCATCCACCTCACTACAAATAACTCAGTTTCATTCCTTTTTATGGCTGAGTAATATTCCATTGTATATATGTGCCACATCTTTATCCATTCATCTGTTGATGGACACTTAGGTTGCTTCCATGTCCTGGCTATTGTAAATAGAGCTGCAATGAACATTTTGGTACATGACTCTTTTTGAATTATGGTTTTCTCAGGGTATATGCCCAGTAGTGGGATTACTGGGTCATATTGTAGTTCTATTTTTAGTTTTTTAAGGACCCTGCATACTGTTCTCCATAGTGGCTGTATCAATTTACATTCCCACCAACTGGTCAAGTTTTGAATTCACTGTTTTGGGCCATTTAGCACTATCAATATAGTTTTGATAACAAAACCATAGTTTTGGGTTTTGATACAACAGTTTTACCACCTTTTGCATTCTTTTTCTGTAGCTACTCTACTTTTTAAAAACTTTGAGATTCCTTGCTCAAAATTGTATTCGTGCCACTTTTTCTTTTACTGTTAGATAATATTTAGAGGGACAGATTTTCTTCCCTCAGATTTTGGCTGAAACATTAATAGTAATAGTACTTATATAGCTTTCCTAGAACCTTTAGATTCTATTTTTAAGAATGCATAAAACATTAGAACTATTTTATTTAACACTTTTATATATATATTTAAATATATAAATATGTTCAAGTTTTACAATGCCACAATTAAAAACTAAATGCTAAAGGGAAAATGAGTAAATGTTTATGATTACATTATTTTAATAAAAATATATTTGTTTCAATGTGTGTAGTGTTGGAGGATATATTATTGGTGCAGTTTAATTAAAATAACGGCCATGGTCAGTGCACTCTAGTGATTATGGTTGACTGATGATCTTATGATATGTGTATCATTTAGGGAGAAAAACCAGACTGAAATCACTTTCTCTGTTAAAAAAATCAATATATATTTTTCACTGATCATCAGTACCCATCAAATTCTTAAGTCCCATTTTCAGCCATCATGCTTTCCTTATTTTAAATGTCTCCTAATCAAGGCCTAGGATATATTTCAATATTCCTCGTGCTGAAAGGCATCACAGAATTCAAAGTTGATCTCTTAAGCCTTTGGCTAGTAATGATTTGAGTATTAAGTGTTCTAATTTTTCTCTGTAGTCATTTTGGTCAGCATCATATCTTGATCCATAGTGACTTCTCAATTTTATGTTTAATAGTATGGAGAAATGTGGTACCCATTTGCTCTTTTGCAATTTGCTTTAAAGTTCCATAACTCTTCTCTGATCTTTAAATTTAACATATTTATATCCAAGTTGCTATAAATATTGTTAGTAGCCAGTTATTTTATATTCATATTTTGAGTAGGGTAAAATGAAATATTTTAAAAAATATCTAAGGGCTTCCCTGGTGGCGCAGTGGTTGAGAATCTACCTGCCAATGCAGGGGACACGGGTTCGAACCCTGGTCTGGGAAGATCCCACATGCCGCAGAGCAACTAGGCCCGTGAGCCACAACTACTGAGCCTGCGTGTCTGGAGCCTGTGCCCCGCAACAAGAGAGGCCACGACAGTGAAAGGCCCGCGCACCGCGATGAAGAGTGGCCCCCACTCGCCGCAACGAGAGAAAGCCCTCGCACAGAAACAAAGACCCAACACAGCCAAAAATAAATTAATAAAAAAATTAAAAAAAAAAATATCTAAGCCTGTGCTGTACTAATGAAAAATGTTTTTTTTCCCTTTGATTACCTCTCTTGCTGTTCTCAAGTATACCTTCTCCCCAAAATTTCATCATTACAACAGTGGTATTAAAAATTCATTTCTAACCATCTAAGTGATGTTTTCCTGTTTAGATACACTTTGAGCAAACACTTGTGTGCTAGATATATTTTTATATATCCTATTTTAGTTAAAACATCAACTCCATTCCCTTCCTTAGGCTAAACATTATTATAAAAATAGCTGTGAAGATTAAATAACTAATTAGCAATTGATAAAAGATTATCCTTTTCAAAAGAGCCATTGTTTAGGAACGTTAATTTATAAAGCCATCTATAACATTTCATGGGTTTTAAGTGGCTTGTGTGATATTAAATGGTTGCTTCAGCCACTGAAACAATCATATACAACTTCAAAATATTTATTACCATTTCATTAAGAAAGTTTGCGGTGGTAGTCAATGAAGATTCAGGTAATTAAAACGCAAAATGAGTCGTATGATTTTTACTGTAAAGGGCCATAGAAAAATTGTTTTAAAAATCATGGCAAGTGGAGTTTACTTCACATTACTGAGGGAATTTATATATTATTTTGACTAAAGCAAATAGTTCAGATTTAGTTTAAAAAAAGGCTAGAAATAGAAAGAGTTAAACGGAAAGAACAGATACAAAGTTTGTTGAATTTGTATTTTTAATAACAATTCCAGGAAAACAAGGTTAACATGGAATTTGAATTGGCTGAAAAATAGATTTTCCGGAAGTTTTTGGCATAGTTTTCCCAGTGGTAACAATCTGTGGGTCATTTCTAGGGATAGAGTGGTTATACAATAAATCAATATATAGCAATTAACTGTTGAATAATGAAATAAATTCTTAGGTAATAAATATGTGAAAAATCTGTAAAAGTTTCAATTATCAGAAATAAATTTGAAGACTACAGATAAAAGAATTTTGTTCTTATTTGGAAATACTATAATGCTATTTTTATTCTGTATATCTTATCTCAATTAATTTCAAACAGTAATTTATTTTTTATTATATAGTGATTGCTAAAAGCAATTTTAAGTGTCAAATAAATGAATTTAGGTAGATCAATTTAAAAGATGAGGATAGGGCTTCCCTAGTGGCACAGTGGTTGAGAGTCCACCCGCCGATGCAGGGGACACGGGTTCGTGCCCCGGTCCGGGAGAATCCCACATGCCGTGGAGCGGCTGGGCCCGTGGGCCATGGCCGCTGAGCCTGCGCGTCCGGAGCCTATGCTCCACAACGGGAGAGGCCACAACAGTGAGAGGCCCGCATACCGCAAAAAAAAAAAAAAAAAAAAAAAAAAAAAGATGAGGTTAGTTCTCATCCGCTTTTTCTTTAATTTTATTTATTTTTTTATACAGTAGGTTCTTATTAGTTATCTGTTTTATACATGTTAGTTTATATATGTCAATCCCAATCCCCAATTCATCCCACTACCACCACCCACCTCTCTCCCCCAGTTCTCATCTGCTTTTATTCCACAGAATTTTAAATTAGATTATTTGGGGCAGATGATGATAAAAGGGCAACCAATGTCATTTAGAGGTAACTTTTGGAAAGATTACAACATTTTATAATTTTAGTCAACATAGCAAATGCACTTTGGTTGGTTTTCTTGATCTAGATATTATTATACATTTAGCAATAACAGCAACCATTTATCTTCATTTTTAGTATATAAATGCTGAGAGTTAGAAATATTCTATTTATAGTTTTAGTGCAAGGTTGAATGCACTTACACTTCATTGGTTGCACATTTTATACTTAGAAAAAGTGTTAAGAGTCTTTTTTATTGATTCACAGGCTAAGCAATTTCAGTTTTTGTTTTCATACTTTGACCTACAGCCCTAGGATCCATTAGGGCACTACAATAGCAAGGTGTAGACACATCAACTACAAAGAAATAGAACTAAAATGACACTGTCTCCAGCTAGGGATGTAGTAATAGACCTGAGAATTCAAACGTAGGAAAGGCAATTTTTTTCCTGCTGGGAAGTGAAGTCCTCAAGAGAGCCATCTCAGACTGAAGAACATGATATGAAAATCAATAAGGGCCCTATTGTGCTACTGATGTGTCTGGGAAGTGTCATTTTATATCTTGCTATCAGATATCTAAAGGAAGTTAAAGCTACTTTGCTCATAGTAATTGGATGAATCCTTTTTCATCAGTGGTCTATTTTGCTGCTCAAAGTAAAAGTAAAATGTACTGTGGGGTCCAGTTTGAAATAAGACATCATGAAAATAAATTAATATGAAAACTGTTAGGTCTTTTCACAGATGTGAGAATGACACCAACGATGTTTTCCACTCTCAAAGTTGCTATAATTACACATGAATTTAAACAGATAACTGTAAATACTGGGCTAAATGGCAGGAAATTGTGGTCGGGGAAACAGTGTATTGGCTAACCAGAGAAAGAAACTTGAAAGGCATCATTACGAACATCAGAATGATTTGCAGACCTTGAATAGCTGATTTGAAAGATTTAATTTTGTAATTGTCTATTGCATTAAAACTAGAAGAGTTATATGCTTGGAAATAATCTAGATATAATTCCTGGAATCTTTATTGTTTATGCTACTAAATACCTTACTTTCCCAGATCACTATAATAAAAATTGGAGAATTTTATGGCTACCATAACTGGTTTCCCCAAAAGTCACTTGTCGATTATCTCATCATTTCCCCCAAGTATCTGCATCCTATGGAAAATTCTTATATTAATGAATGCTTGATTGCTACAGTATGATATTTGAAAGAGACTGAGGATGGTGAGAGCAGCTATTGAAATTTGAGGTTTACATTTTAGAGACTACTTTTCATCTCTTTTTACTTTTACTGTATTCCACAAAAATTTGAAATGGCTAAGACACTGAATTTACATATATCTTGAAAAATTTGAAACTTCTGAATTTGAGTGTTTACTTAATTTAAATGAGCTTCATTGTTTAGTGGAAAACTATAGGAATAAAAATTAATTAATTAATTATTCATCAAGCCATTTTTGAGAGGTGGCTATGTGAAAGTCTCTGTGTAACACACTGGGGCCCATAAACACAAATATTTGACCTCAGAGTTGAAAATGATTGGGCAAAATTAGTGGAAAGATAAGGGAACAATGGGGATATATGTATAGCTGATTCACTTTGTTATAAAGCAGAAACTAACACACCATTGTAAAGCAGTTATACTCCAATAAAGATGTTAAATTTAAAAAAATAATCAAAAAAATAAAAACATATACATAAATATATTACAGAAGATATAAATAAATGGAGATACACATCATGTTTCAGGGAAAAAAAGATAAGGGAACAAAGATATCTTAATTGAGAAATGGAAGAACTTAGGGATTTCATTTCCTTTGACAAACAGAGGTGGTAATAATTGGCAGGACCATCCCTGCTTCTCCACCATGTGGAACAAGCAGAGGAAGGGATTCTGCTCCAGCTCTTTTATTCCTGTGAGGCCTGCCCTACACATTCTGGTATCTGAAAATTCCATGGATTTCCCCCCAAATCCATAACATCTTTTATTAATTTCAAATACGTGTTCTTTCAAATGAGCTTTATAAAATAAAAATGTTTTTCAGAAGATCTGAACTCATATTATGAAATAATGTGCTTTATCAATTCTACGATGCACATTTTTTTCTCATTTTATTACCTGTGAAACTTGAATCCATTCTACAATCAATGGCAACTTAGCATTATGTAATAATTAAGCTAGTAATTTATTTTTCTTAAATAGCATCGCACTACATGATTTAGTATAATTTATAGCATATTAGAGTTGATATATGGAATCTAAATTATATGCACAGCAATTAAAACCAATGAATAGCCATATTTACAGTCTGGTAGAACAGTAGCTATAATTTCTGGAAACAGCAGGGACAGAATTTAGATTCTCCTGTATTGGTTCTATAACAAATTTCTACCTCTTTTTCTCTTGCTGGTTTTGAATGTTTTGTCTCCATTTCCTAACATCATCTACATGGAAAAAATGTGGGGTTTTTTTTTTTTTTTCTATGTCCATTCTTTTCCATCCTCTCTGTTCTCCATTCTGCTGATAGCTACATTTCTAAAATAAGAATTGATCATGTCATTCTCTTTATTAAAATTTCTCAATCCCCTGTTAGCATCTTCAGGATAAATTTCCAACTCCCAAAATGACACACAGAATTCATTATGATCAGGACCACATATACCCCTGTCTTTCATTTCTTTTCACTTTCCATATCCACTCCTGTCTCCCTTTAAAAAATCATTTGCATAACCTCAATTATGAAACTTCCATTTGATTTCACATATTGCTTTCTTCATAGGTACACTGTCTTGCACAATTTTTGAACATAATTTAAAATCAGTAGCTTTTCATGAATGAATGAGTAAATTGAATTGACAGAGATTGGTCACTTACATGTATCAAAAACATCAGTTTAATTACTTATAATATTTCTAAAAACATTGATTCACTTATACACATATTATTTAAAATATCACATTTTTGCCATTTATTCCTTTACTAATTAGTTTATATGTGCATGCTTGTTAATACAAAAAACTCAATGTTTTACTCTCTATAACATAAATGTACTTTATTCTAACCTTTACAAAAATTATCTAAAGCTGCATTACCTGTTCATATCTGTCTTATGGACCAATATGATTTTAGTGGTAGCTTTTTCAAGACAAAGAATAAAACATTTTACTTCAAGGATCTTAATTTCTATTTCTCTATTTTCTACTAAACTATAAACTCCAGTCTTGCATGAGCCAAGTATGATTTTTTTACAGTTGTATTTCCAGCTTCTAGGAAACTGTCTGGTTGGCTGAATTAATGAACTGTGTGTTTTAGCTTTGGTGGATGCTAAACTATAAAGTTGCTACTTGAGTAATGAACAGATTCCTCTCTGGCTGTTATTTTAAAGAAATTAATGGTTATTTGATACATGGCTATTACTGGCAAGGAGAGTGAAGGAAATTTTTGTTTTAACTACTTTTTAGTAAACATAAAATATTTTAAAATAAATAAGTAAACTGATTCTGAGTTAAAAAGTAGATATTGTTTTATTATATTAAAGTAATTTGTGAAACAGAATGATTATATTGCACTTGTATATTTCATCTAAAATGATTGAGAGTAAGATATAACAATCTTCAATGAAAATGTTACATTTTAGTAAGTGACATTTTATTTATTTTCTTTTTTGCAGCACGCGGGCCTCTCACCGCTGCGGCCTCTCCCACTGCGGAGCACAGGCTCCGGACGCGCAGGCTCAGGGGCCATGGCTCACGGGCCCAGCCGCTCCGCGGCACATGGGATCCTGCTGGACCGGGGCACGAACCCGTGTCCCCTGCATTGGCAGGTGGACTCCCAACCACTGCGCCACCAGGGAAGCCCAGTAAGTGACATTTTGACAGACACTTTCAGGAGTGATTTGGCCAGAAGTTCTGTCATCTTGAGTAATAATAACAGCAATCTTTTTTAAAAATAGTTTTCAGTAACCTAATGGTTGCTGTGATTATAATTTTTATGCTTTTCTGCCTAAAATGTCTTAGTGTTTGGCATATTAACAAATCAAAAGAGTATTTCACAACAAGGTAGAATAGCAAGGAGGTTATAGTGCAATAAACACTCTCAAGTTTTCATTTTATTTTCTTTTTTAAAAATTATTTTATTTATTTTTGACTGCATTGGGTCTTCGTTGGTGCTCACGGGCTTTCTCTAGTTGCGGTGAGCAGGGGCTACTCTTCGTTGTGGTGCGTGGGATTCTCATTGTGGTGGCTTCTCTTCTTACAGAGCACGGGCTCTAGGCGTGCAGGCTTCAGTAGTTGTATCACACAGGCTCAGTAGTTGTGGCACACGGGTTTAGTTGCTCCGCAGCATGTGGGATCTTCCCAGACCAGGGCTCAAACCCGTGTCCCCTGCATTGGTAGGTGGCTTCTTAACCACTGCACCACCAGGGCAGCCCTCTTCATTTTCGAATTAAAAAGGAAGTGAAATTATTAGGTACTTACTTGTTTACATGTTGAAATAATCATCTAAATCTATTCTGGACCAATGGTTCTACAGCAGTGCTCTGTCAGCACCAGGTGAGTATTTTATACATTGTTTCACATGAGGAATGGGGATTGTTTGTTATAATAAAACTTATGGTTCTCAGACATTTAATCAATGGTAGTTTTCCTGCAGCTCATGGGACCATCCCATTCTCCTGACACCCACAGGGATTTGGAACTGAAACTAACAATGCATTTGGAAGTAGAACAAACTCCATTTTGCAGATTTTAATATGGTGTAACAAAAATTTTATAGAAAGCAACACCCATATTAAGTAAAAATTGAGGGAGTCCTGTATTTTTTGTGTTTGAATTTTACCAAGAGTTATTTATTGTTTCAAAAACACACATCACCAGTGGCAGGTATACCTTTAAAGTGAGTTACCAATATAATATATGTGTATCAATCTACATTTGAATTTGTACTTTCAAGGTGATTCCACATTTAGGTTATAAATTATGTCATTACGTTTTCTTCTTTTCATCATATAGCAAGTCAATATATTCATTTGGGAATTCTTTTTTCAATAATTTTTATGAAGTATAGTTGATGTACAATAACTTATTATATAAGTTACAGGTGTATGATATAGTGATTCACAATATTTAAAGGTTATACTCCATTTATAGTTATTATGAGATATTGGCTATATTCCCTGTGTTGTACAATATATCCTTGTAGCTTTTTTTTTTTTTTTTTTTTTGCGGTACGTGGGCCTCTCACTGTTGTGGCCTCTCCCGTTGCGGAGCACAGGCTCCGGACGCGCAGGCTCAGCGGCCATGGCTCATGGGCCCAGCCGCTCCACGGCACGTGGGATCCTCCCGGACCAGGGCATGAACCCATGTCCCCTGCATCGGCAGGCGGACTCTCAACCACTGCGCCACCAGGGAAGCCCGTAGCTTATTTTATACATAATAGTTTGAACCTCTTAACCCTCTACCCCTGTATTGCCCCTACCCCTTCCCACTGGTAACCACTAATTTGTTCTCTGTATCTGTGGGTCTGCTTCTTTTTAGTTATATTCACTAGTTTGTTATATTTTTTAGATTCCACATATAAGTGATATCATAGACTTAATATCATTTGCCTTTCTCTGTGTGACATACTGCACTTAGCATAATACCCTCCAAATCCATCCATGTTGCTGCAAATGGCAAAATTTCATTCTGTTTTATGGCTGAGTAGTATTCCATCTTCTTAATCCATTCATCTGTTGATGGACAGTTAGGTTGCTTCCATATCTTGGCAATTGTAAATAATGCTGCTATGAACATCAGGGTGCATGTATGTTTTCTAATTAGTGTTTTTGGTTTTTTTTCAGATACATACCCAGAAGTGGGATTGCTAGGTCATATGATAGTTTTATTATTAGTTTTTTGAGGAACCTCCATACTGTTTTCCACAGTGGCTGCATCATTTTACATTCCCTCCAACAGTGTGTGATGGTTCCGTTTTCTCCACATCCTCACCAACGTTTATTATTAGTGTTCTTTTCGATGATAGCCATTCTGACAGGTGTGAAGTGATGTCTCCTTGTGGTTTTCTTTTTCTTGTATGAATGCTTTGGCTAGGACTTCCAATACTATATTGAATAAAAGTGGTGAAAGTGGGCATCCTTGTTTTGTACCTGATCTTAGAGGTACACTGCTTTCAGCTTTTCACCATTGAGTATGATGTTAGCTGTGTTTGTCATATATGGCCTTTATTATGTTGAAGTATGTTCTCTCTGCGCCCTCTTTCTGGAGAGTTTTTAAGTGGATGTTGAATTTTGTCAAAAAATTTTTCTCCATCTATTGAGATGATTATATGATTTTTATTCTTCAATTTGTTAATGTGTCTCCTTGATTTGCAGATATTGAAAAATCCTTGCATCCCTGGAATAAATCCCACTTGATCATGGTGCATGATCCTTCTAAAGTATTGTTGGATTTGGTTTGCTAATATTTTGTTGAGGATTTTTGCGTCTATGTTCATCAGTGATATTGATCTATAATTCTCTTTTATGGTGATATCTTTGTTTGGTTTTGGTATCAAGGTGATCCTGGCCTCATGGAATGAGTTCAGAAGTGTTCCTTCCTTTGCAATTTTTTAGAATATTTTGAGAATGATAGTTGTCAGGCTGACTATGTGGGTGATCTGCTGGCTTGGTTGGCTATCAGTTGGTGGGGCCTGGTAACAAGGCAGATGACTGCAGAACTACAGGGGGCCCCAGGGCTAGTGCTGTCTCACTGGTGGAGTTAGGGTCCAGAAGACTCTGGGGCTGTTGCCTGCCAATTTGTAGGTGAAGCCAGGTCCTGGGGTTACTGCTGAACTACTGATAGGCAGAGCCAGGTCTTGAGTCTGCCTGCAGGGCCCAGGGATCCCAGAGCTGGAGTCAGATTGCTGATGGGGGCAGGGGTGGTTTCTGACACAGTTTCATATGGGGTCCAGTGTGTCCTGAAGCTTACATTGACCTTCTATCTGGTCCCAGGGCAGGGTCTGGCCTGCTGCAGGCAGGCTTGGTCTACAGGCTATGGCATTGTGGTTTCATTGCCTCTGGTGGGTGGTGCTGGTCCAGAGGCTAGAGCAGGCTGCCTGGAGGGCAGGGCCAGGGCTTGTCCACAAGTGTTGAAGCTAGGTCCTGGTCTCTGGTGGGCAGGGCTGTGTCTAGAGGAGTGTGTAGGGCTCAGGGAGGCTTTAGGCAGCCTGTCTGCTGATGGGTGGGTCAGGGGTAGGGTGTTCCTGCCCAGTTAGTTGTTTGGTGTGAGGTGTCCCAGCACTGGCATCTATAGGCTGTTGAGTGGGGCCACGTTTTGGTCCTAATGTGCTGGAGGGAGGATTCCACAGTAGTGCCCATCAGAATCCACACATTAGAAGGAACTTCCAAGAATGTCTGCCTTCAGTGTCTATGTCCCCAAGGTGAGCCATGGTTGCCCTTGCCTCTCCAGGAGACTCTCTAAGACCAACAGGGAGGTATGGCCCAGGCTCCTATCAAATTCCTCTGTTTACCCTGGGTTGTGGAGCATGTGAGATTGTGTGTGCACCCGTTAAGAAGCCTGTTCCCTCAGTCCTGTGGAACTCCCAAAATTAAGCCCCACTGGCATTCAAAGCCAAATGCCCTGGGGGCTCATCTTCCCAGTGGGTACAGGATCCCCGGACTGGGGAGCCCAACGTGGGGCTCAGAACTCTCACTCCTGTGGGAGAACCTCTGTAATATAATTATTCTCCAGTTTGTGGGTTGTCCACTTGGAGATATGGGATTTCAGCACATCATGAGTCCATCTCTCCTCATACCCATCTTGTTGTTGTTCCTTCTTTATGTCTTTAGTTGTAGGAGATCTTTTTCTGGGAGGTTCTGATCTTTTTCATCAGTGGTTGTTCTGCAAATAGTTGTGATTTTGGTGTGCTTGTGAGAGGAGGTGAGCTCAGGGTCTTTCTACTCTGCCATCTTGTTCAGTTTCCTCTGTGTTTTGTCTAATAATGTGATCCAGCATGTTACATGTTGAGCTATATGTGATTTTACTAAAATTAATTTTTATTATACTATATAAAGCATTATATGCATATGCCTGTACATATATATTTTATAAATATATATTTAAATTTGCATTATATAGTATATTATCTTTGACTTAATAAAGAATATGT
The DNA here is from genome assembly GCF_011762595.2 of Tursiops truncatus. NCBI lineage: Eukaryota > Metazoa > Chordata > Mammalia > Artiodactyla > Delphinidae > Tursiops > Tursiops truncatus. Next base: position 99,840,240 of record NC_047037.1, read on the forward strand.
TACACAATATTCGCTATGAGAAAAGATGTTAGTTTCAATAAGGTTGACATCTGCTGAGCTAAACCTTGACATTGCAGGTGGGCATAATATCAGAATAGTAAGGAACTCACAAGTTATATTAAATTTTGTGAGGTGGCTGTACTGGAATTTTTTTTCTGGTATGGAGTCTCATATTAAAAATACATAGGCATGAATAATATGTATCCTTTAAAATCTAAAATGCACTTTCAATTAAGTTTTCTTCCATCCCTTTTGTTTTTCTCCTCCTCTCTTCCATTATTTGAACAGCCTTTCATATACTAATTGGCCATTGTATTTAATGTGAACTTATATTTTATAAATATTAATTGGTAGGAATTCTGTGTGTTTACATTAGAGTCTATTCCTCCAAAAAGTTCTTGCAATTATTTCCAATTTGGAAGTACTTTATTAAATGGCATCAGTTTTAAAATACAAAACCCTTGGAAAGAGGGTACTTTGGTATCAAATGTTCAGGTTGTACTATTTTGTCCTCCTGCTGTCTGGTTCAGGAGAGGACTGCTTCTTTGTAAGTTGTTTCTGAAAAACAAGGGCTTTTTGTTTGTCTTATTAAGTAGTTTCCCCTGTCATGAAAGGGCTGCACTTGAGTGTTCTAGCATTATGTGGACACCCCAGTTCCCCTCCACAACACTGTGGGCTTTCCTTTTCCCTCTGTGCCTGATTAAAGTTTGGGGCTCTGTTCTTCATGGCTGCTTCAGCTTCTGGGATACTATGGCTCTGGTCTTTCAGTTTCCTCTTCATTTTTGGTCCTTCTTAATTTGTGATTCCTTATAAGCTAAACTATGCAAATAATATGTATATTTTTAGTTACAAGAGTTTTTTCTACATAATGTCTACCTGGCTAAATTATTAGTAGCTCAGTTCCAACAAGTACATTTTCCATTCCGAAAGCCCTTTTACATGACTGGTGCAGATGTTGATTCTGTATTAGATAGTCTTTTCTAGAACTGCCTGTTAGACCTTATATGTTTTATTCTTGAGTCTATTTAAATAGATAACTCTTACCTTGAACCTGCTAAATATCTTTGACTAATGAATATTTTATACTCACTGTTTCTATAGCTTTAAATTTATATTTGAGATGTCTTCCAAAATAGCAAAGTCTCAGGTGTTCTACCCTCTAAACTTTTCCTGACATTCCTGATGTTTTTAAAGACCAGGGCCTAGTTTTCTTCATGCTGGTTATTTATTTGACCAAATCTCAGTGCTAAAAATTGGAGAAACTGAACAAGAGGCATATCTAGGAATAGTGTTTTCCACTTTTCTTAAAAATTAAATTGTTACAGAAATTTCCAACTTAGTATTGAATTCCCTGTAACAAAGGAGGATAGTGATTTGATTTTGTTTGTTCTGTAGATATCAAAGACACTTAGAGTGTTTGAAGTTGAGGAAGTAGGTCTAAAATATTGCAACCAAAACAATTAAAAAATCATGATCATTATGATAGCAAACATTTATATAACTGGTATTATTCCAAATACTCTGTATATATTAATTCTCATGACAACCCTGTGAGATAAATATATTATTATCATCACAATTTCTAGATAAACTGTGGCACAACAAAGTTCGGATGACTTGCTAATTGTCACAGAGCTATGAAGTTAAGTTTTGAACTCTGAGCACAAGTTTCAGAATCACACTTATGCCTACATATAACAGTATGAAAATTATTATTTTTACTTATCTAAGACAAAAAAGAGATTGAAGTGGGAAGCAGCCGCATAGCACAGGGAGATCAGCTTGGTGCTTTGTGACCACCTAGAGGGGTGGGATAGGGAGGGTGGGAGGGAGGGAGGGAAGAGATATGGGGATATATGTATATGTATAGCTGATTCACTTTGTTATAAAGCAGAAACTAACACACCATTGTAAAGCAATTATACTCCAATAAAGATGTTAAAAAAAAAAAGAGATTGAAGAAGGGGAGAGACACATTTGTAAGACGTATCAAGAAGCTGGTCTTTGAGGAAAGGATGATCAGTGTAGTAGAAAGAAAATCAGCTTAGTCTTCAGAAGTAGCTAGATACAAATCCCAGCTTTAACATCTGACAAAAATGTTGTTATTTTGGACAATTTATTTAGTCTCATTGACCATGAATTGTATGTTCTATACAGTGGATATGACTATAACAACTTGTCAGGTCTCTTGTGAAGACTAGAGATTGGCAAAAAATGTATCATAAATGCCATTTTCCTTTTCTTCTTTCTGGTACCACTAATAAACCATTATTTTTGAGATGGGGGCAGTTTTGAGGGAAGATAATAATTGGATAAAGCTCAAAATAGTCAGTACATGATCTGGAGTATTATGACTAGTCTGGATAGGTAGAAAAATTTCTTAAGGGAGACATTTATGATATAACTTAATGTTACGTTGGTTTCAGGTTTAATGCATCTTCACTTTCCTTTCTAGAAAGTAATCTACCAATATGCACCTTTTAAAAATTCGTATCTCTTAGTAGAATGATTTCACATCTGGAAATCAAACTGGAGGCCATGATCCTAAACATGATAAAGATTTTGTGAAGATCATTATAGTTTTTACTATAATAAAGAAACATACTGACTACAAGTGGAAGATTTAAATAAATGGTGATAAATGATAGAATATTATGCATGAAATATTTTTGAAAGATTAGATGTCTTGTTACGATAATTAAAAAACAATCTTTAAGTTATGTGGACATGATTATTACAAATATAGTAATACAACAAAATTAAATTAAAACTATAGAAAAGTATGGAGGAAAAAGGGCAAAGATTGTTGTTGGCAAAATCAAAAAGAAAAGTTGCTTTAGTTGTTATCACATCTCTTCTGCTGCTATCATTAATCTCTGTATACTCTGATCTAAAGTGAATTATTGTTCTTGCTCAGAGTCAGGGAACATCATTCCAACACCCTTTCTATAGGACTGAATTTCACTGTACTTGCTTAGACCAAAATTTGCCCTCTCAAAGAAATATGAATATTTTATGCCTCTTTTTATTAATATGATTTTGCTTAATTAAAGCAGGACCAATTTAATTATAAAATTTAACTTCAGTTTATTTACTTAAGAATTTCTGATATTATAATCCAACTTAAATCATCTTTTGATATAGTTATAATATTAAGATGATTTGAAATTTTCTTGTTTTCTTTTACTTGATAAGTCTCTTTTAAACTTTCTTTCCCACTCTGCTGTTGTTGACGTTATTTTTGGATTTTTATCAGGTCTTCAAACATCCCCTTGTCATCTTACAATATTCCAGAAGAGTAAAGTGCTATGGGTTGCACATCTAAAATAAACTGGTTCTGTACTATTTCACAAAGTAATTACTATGGCTAACAGTTGCTCAGAGCTAGCCTTGAAAGAATCTCTCAGCCTAACTTGCCACAAACTGTTGTATACCAAAGATGTGCAGATTCTGGGAATACCTGATATCTTAAATAAATTATTTAATTGAGATTATAGGAGCACCTACATTTAAGAACTCTGGAGACAGGTCTAGAACAGATTTTTGTTTTCATGCAACAAACATTGAAGTGATTGCAGTGTACCCAGAATATTGCTATCCAAGTGAGATACAAAGTTAAATATATATATATATGACTTGTCTTCATGGATTTACATTTGACTGGGAAAGAGAGGCACATGTAAACAGATAAATATGATACTAATGATAACTATGAGAACTTCTCTTTCAGCTTGTTATAGGCTCCATCCTCTCTATGATTAACCATTTACAGATGATAATCCTGAAAATATTTTCCAATCATTATGTTCATATTTGTCTCCCATGTTCATTTTTCAATAGAAGTACAACTATTAGGTGTTCAGTTTTATGCCACCCTGAAGTAATACCAGAAGCAATTAAGAATGTGAATTCAATATTCCCACTAGTATTTATGAAATGACCATAGTAATAATACAGTTAGATACTAGTTACACATAATTGACAGAACAAAATATTCCCAAATAGAGAAGCACATAAAAAGATAGGGAACATAATTTTTTACATTTTTGTTTATAGATGCAAAGGAAGAAAAAGCTGACACTAAATAATAAGAAGAAGCATCTTATTGGGTATCTCAGAGAATTGTGAGGTCAAGAGAACCAAGTTCCAATCTAAATTTCTAGGAATAATGTCCAAAATCCTATATAGAAACGGCCTCAGGAAATTTTAATCATTGATTCAGCCCCACAAAACATCAGAAAAAAATGATTTGTTGTTTGCTAATTGCACTGTTGCATTCAGAAACTGACTTTGTAAATACAGCATCACCCGAAAGTCAGATGTTACTGTCAATCTCACAAGCAAAATGAGTTTCATGTCAGCCCTTTTTCCTCATGGATGTCTTGCATGAAATGTATCATATTGGTGGAGCCTACATAGTGTGCCAGCATTCTGACTGAAAGGAAGTAGGCAACTATGATTTTTTTTAAATTCTGGTTTCTACCTTGAGAGCAGAGATTTATAAAACTCAAAATTCCCAGATACGGCTAGAGTGTTCAAAGATTGTAGGACAGTTATAAAGCTGTCTATTACAATATTATTTGGTATCCTTTAAATTAAAATGATCAAATTCATCCTTTAAGACCATTTATAAAGAATATCTCAATGATTTTTAAAAAGTAAAATCATCAAAAATCAGTGTATCTTTTTTGTTGTTAATTATAACTGCCTCTCAAATTATAATAATACTTTATTAATTTTACCTCAATAGGTGACATTTTGTTTAAATAATCTGAAATAAAAGTACCTTTTAGTGTTTTCTGAGCATAAGTAAGTCTATTAATATCAATAAGTATTATTGATATTTATCAATATTATCAGACTGTCATTACAGCCTGATAATAATGTTTCTTTTTATATCAAATGACACTTTCAGATATAACTATGCAACATGAAAAATAAATATAACAAAATAAAAATGTTAATATATGTTTTATCGTTTATCTTTAACATACACAATTATATGGGCATTACATTAAGAAAGAAAAAGAGGGATCCACAAAATATTACCAACAAATGTCATTAGGTATATGAAAATTCAAGTTTAAAATATTAATAAATCATTCAAAATATTATTGAAAGAATTATTTACAAGATTTATTCCAGGAAACAGGAAATGGCCAAAAATATCTCAAGTATTCAAAAAAATGGAAAAGGGGAGAATTGATTTTATGATACTGGAGTTGGTCAGACAAAAAAATTAGATATAATATAGTGAACTGACAGAACTTATAATTCAAATCAAGAAAAATAAATGTTGATATTGTAAATATATGTTAATATTAAGGAAAAAAGACTCCAACCAAATTAACACTGCTAGATTCCGATTCTGTATTATAAAGGCAAATTTGAGGGGAAAAAAATGCCAGAATCAAAGATGAAAGACAAAGAATCAATAAAATTAAAGGGAAGATTGATTGATTAATCACATAATCATTCTTCGATTCAGTTAGCAAACCTATATTGAGCATTTGTTATTTACCCTGAAGCATTGTAAGTACTGAGAATGAAGAGCAAAATGAGAAAGGCAAAATCTCCCTGTGGTGGAGCTAGCATTCCAGGGGGAGACATAAAAGAAGGAAACCATTGAATACATGGTATAAGTTCCGGTGGTAGTAAGTGCTATGAAAAGAAATAAGTAGATAAACATATCCAAGAATATTAAGTGATTAATAATTTAAAGTCAGGATGGTCAGGGAATACTTCAAGGAAAACACCTTAAAAAGAAAGAATGAGTCATATGTGCATTCCAAGCAGAAACAAGCCCTATTCCTGCTATTTTTAGTGGTTCTAATAAATTTAAACATGTTCATTTAATGATCTCCAAATATAATCAATACCACTACACTATCATACCCTGGGGAAATATATGAAGAATTCTTTACCTCCATTTGTTTTACATTTTAGTTCCACGTTATTCCAACCTCCAAAAACCTAGTTATTAATGTTTCATTACATTTTCATATCTAACATTTTAACCAGTTTTTTGCTTTTGTCTTTCATCTTGCAGTTTTGTTTTGTTTTGTTTTTTTACAACCATATTCTAAATTAATACAGCAGCTATTTAACAGTGGATTTATGTACAGCTAACTTGTGGATTTATTTCCCTGGCAGTGGAGTAACTTCTTTGTTCAGCCTTTTTAACTGCTCCAGAATCTGCCTAATGAAATAATTTTAATACCTTGTCACTTTCAGAGCTAACTCTAGGAGGAACACTGGGGATAAGAACTCATTGATCCAATTTATGTTAATTCTTGAGACTATGGCTGGCCTTTGGATATTTATTTGATTGGGAGGCAAGGGAGATTGAAGTTCTTAGAAGAGGTTCAGTACTACACAATCCATGACATAGATATCCCCTACAAATTGAAAGCATAAAATCAGATATCAAAAGTGTGGCTAAAATATGTTCTAAATATAAATGCAAATACATATCAAAATAAACAAATATGTGTGTATCCTTCGACACAATCATACTACTTTACAAAGTAATCTAAAAGATTACTCAGAAATATTAAAATTTTTTATTTTTTTTTAGTAGTGACTAAGTCAAACTTGCCGAATATATAAAAATGTGGCAGAAATCTTTAAATATATTTTTAAATATAACTTTTATGAAATTATTGCAGCTATAAAAATCATCTTACAGAAGTGTTTTAAGGAGTGGGCATATATTTATAGTAAATTATAATAGAGTATAAAATGTCACCAACAGAATAATAGTATCCTTCTAAATGAACGAATAAATTTCCAAAGTAAATCATGGAAAATAGTGATAAGGCATTTCAGAAAGGGTAACAATAACCAAGCATGTTGTCGATTTTTACCTTTCTCTTTCTTTTTCCAAAAAATGTTTGTATTTACTAAATTTACTATGATGGATTTAAATGATTGATTAGAAGAATCCAAAGCAAAAACTTCAATTTAAAACTAGTAATATATAAATAAAATTCCCCTCCTCTTCTTTTTGATAAGTAAGCAGAGGAAGAAGGTGAAACTGAGTCTAAAAAATTAATAATTTCTCGGTAATCCCTGAGCTAATGAACTGATGTAATTCCATCACCTTGAGATTCATGCCTCTTCTCCATAGCTAATGGAAAGGAGCAAGGAAAGCTACTCCTTTTTCCAGGCTTCACAAACACATGCAAGGTAAATACAGCTAGACCATCTAACGGGAAAGAATTGGCCCAATTCTATTTATACCTCTATATTTAGAATGCAGGACAGATGCTCTTCCCTAAAAAAAGCAAAAAACAAAACAAAATTTGAAAAACCAAAACCAAAATCGTCTTAATTATATCAGAACCATGTACTTTAATAAAAATGTAATCTCCTGAAATTAAATATTCCTTCATCCTAAATATTAGAATTGGGTTATTTTATGAAGAAAGGAGCACTAATGTATCATTCACAGTTGCCATGCTAAACAGAACCTAATTTTAATCATAAACATATGTTTGAAGGAATCCTTGCTGTTTCAAGAGAGTGACTCTTACTGTATAATACTCTAGTGAGATAATAACATAGTTCATTTTCCAGTCCGGTATAATCTTTTGCTTTCAAGTAGATATGGCATAAATGAATCTATACCTGAAAACCTGTCAAAAACCTATTTCATGATTAATTAGTCCCTTTTAGAAACTCAGTTAAATGCTGGATGCCACACATTAAAATGGAGAGAGAATGACTGACAGAACAGAGAAACATAGGTGTGCATAAATTGTCTCTGACCTGATTTAAAGACTTAAACTGAAAATTTAACATCAAAATAAATATTATAATAATGTGTCATGTCCATCATTCTCTCAGCCATTGTAGCATCATCAGGTTTTACCACAGAATGAATACTGACATTGTTTCATTAAGTTGAACGTTTGTTTTAGTCAAAGTACACAGTTCCTACAAGGTGAAATATTGTAGTTGTCTCTAGAGCCCATCAGTTTTCATAGTACTGTGTAGATTGTTTTCATTCTTTGCTACATTTTTGAGATATTTTCAGGATCATATAGGGCTATCACCACCAGACCAAAAGCATAGAATATTGAGAATGACTGCTTGTTGAGACTTTAGATGTTGATAAAAACTTTAGAGTCATCTGGTTCAATGTCTTCATTTTTTAAATTAGAAAACTGAGGTTCAGAGGAGTTTATTTGTTGTCACAGTCACACAATACTTCTTAATGGATCGACTTCAACGTCTGGATGTCTAGACCCCAGATTCATCTGACTTCTTAAAAAAAATTCTAAAAAGTGTATGATTATTCTCTTCATAGAAATAGAACCTTATATGAACAGAAATTGTCATATGCCAGCTAAGTTGATAAGTTGATATTTTTCTCTACACACCAATATAAAAGTGTCCAGTTTATTTTTAACCTTTCAATGTTGGACATTAATCTTTTTTAAAAGTTATTTTAAATTAAATTTAGCTGTGCAAATCATACATGTGTGCCCTGTTTTTGTTATTTCTGCACTAATATCTTTTGTAGCATTTATTTTGTTACAGCTTATAAGAATGCTGATGGTATCCTATTTGGTAACATAGCAAAGTAGAAACAACAACAACAAAATCATTATAATATTTCATTATCCATTACCTGAATATAGAAAAATTAATTTTTTGGTGAATTTCATTTCCTTCCTTCCTTCCTTCCTTCCTTCCTTCCTTCCTTCCTTCCTTCCTTCCTTCCTCTCTCTCTCTCCCTCCTTTATCTATCATTTATCTACCTATTATCCATCTGATCTATCATCTATCTATCTACCTATCATCTATCTTATTATCTATCAATCTTCTACCTAGCTATCCATTCCTGTCTTGTTCAATTTTTTTTCTTTAAAGTTACCCTTCAAAAATATTATTTTCTAGTTCATTTTATATTCAATCATGCTCAAAATAGAGAAAAATGCACATTTTGTTGGAATGAAACTACCAGGAAGAAATGGCATGAAGGTCTTCAAAAAGGGACATTCAACGAATAAATACAAACTAATATAAGAGATTTTTAACAAAATAAAATTTATGGTAGTAAAATTCTAGCAGTGTAACTTGTAAATGCCTAATAAATAGTGGTAATTTGGAGGAAACATTTAAAGAAAACATTGACTTGAACGTACATTGCTGGCTAGAAATGGGTCCTTACTGTACAAAATTCAATGTTATTTGGCAGAGGAAGACTCTTAACTAGAAGATCCTCATTGAATAAATGCATCTGGCATCGATTCTGGACATATGATTGTCATTAATGCCCATTAGTCCTGCCTTGTGAGATAGAGAGATTACCATAGCAGATACTCATGGAAGATCATTTAGCTTACAGCTCATAAAACAATTAAAATACATTTAGTGACTATAAGATAGAGAATACTGAATTAGATGGATCATTAGTCTCATTGGATATACTTGTTTTAATTTCAGCATACTCTTGGGAAATGCCACCTTACTTCTTATACAATTCTCTTGGTATCACTTGTGCAATATTAACTTGCTAAAGCCTCAGTTGTGACTATCCATAACAAATAAATTGTTCTAAGAACTCATGACAACATTTTAAGGTACAAGACTGCTCAATAAGATATTATTAGTAACTTTATGGTAATGAGATTTTGTGTGTGTCTGTGTGTGAGAGAGAATCATAATTATATAGGTTGGTGTGAGTCTTCTTATTTCTTTGCTACTCAACTGAACACAAAATTATAGCTTCTATTATACAAGAATAACAAATACAAATAAGTAGCATCCATGAAGCCTCACAAGATTGCAATTTAGCAGGAATATTTGGCAGATATTGCAATCAGGTATTCACTAGACTATAGAGTATAGAATATTTCTCTTGTCAGTGTTTACGTCAACAATCTATGAAGACAAATACTTTGAACATTTTCCAAGAATTGTTCTCCTGAATTGTTGTTAGATTGCTCAAAGGGAGTCTTTAAAATATAAAATATTTTCAAATAGCGTTCTTTTAAGTTTAGCTTAAAGGAATTAAAAGGCTGATGACAAAAATAAATTATGCTCTTGACTCTAAATTACCTTTCTTTGAACTGTTGTATATTATGTGAGTGAACACTGCATAGGCCACATTTAACTAAATGACTTGGTAATCAATAATCATAAGGTATTCATTATTTGTGTTTCTTCTAATAAGAATCCACATCCTAGAATGATGCTGTGCATGAATTAAATACAAATGAATTTAAGATGGTTCACTGTATGTATGCTGGTAGTTTAAAAAATGAATAGCAGTCCAAAAATTGCAACTTGAGGTTTATTTGAGTTAACACATTTATAAAAATACTGTAGTATTGGGCTTCCCTGGTGGCGCAGTGGTTGAGAGTCCGCCTGCCGATGCAGGGGACACGGGTTCGTGCCCCGGTCTGGGAAAATCCCACATGGTGCGGAGCGGCTGGGCCCGTGAGACATGGCCGCTGAGCCTGCGCGTCCAGAGCCTGTGCTCCGCAACGGAAGAGGCCACAACAGTGAGAGGCCTGCGTACCGTAAAAAAAAAAAAAAAAACAATACTGTAGTATGTCTTAAATGCATAGGAAAGTATGTGTTCATAAACCATAGTATTCCAGTGGAGTCATAATAGATTAGTTTACAGAGTATAAAGTTCTCATAAATATAGTACAGAACAAATTAAATTATTTATTAATGTGAAATGTTAATTCACTTTTTAAAAAAGTAAGTAAATAAATATATATCCTTTGTTTCAAAAGCTAAAAACAAGTATAGATATTTTTATCACTAGAATCAAATTTCCAGTAGTACTTTAATTGAGTTTATTTAAAATTATAGGTTTTGGCTAAAAGTATTAATTATTATAATCAATTTATGCTTCCAAATGGTTCTAAGATCATATATTACTACTCTAGATCATATATTACTGTGTTCTAGATCATTTATTACTATTACTAAGCCATTTATGTTCCAACTGGTTTAGAAAATGTATTATTAAAATTCTTTGAATGTTCAGACTAGTACAGAAATAAATATGTTGCAATGTTTTAATTAATATATTTTTAAATTATAAATGCATATATATCAATTTCAGGTAAATTTTTATTTTAATTCTTACTAGTTTGTTCTTTTATAAGTTAGCTTTTATTTATGAATGTGTGGATTTTCAGACAAGTTAAGGAATTTTCCCAACATCACATATTCTAAAGAGTTAGAAGAGACATTTTTTTTTTTTAGGGTAAATAGTACAGTTTAATTTAAAAACCAAAGCAAACAAACAAGAAAAACCCAAACTCTCAGGAAAGAATGAAACACATTTCTGAGCAGAATAGAGAAGCACAGCCTGGTATCATTCCTCATACTAATCCCAAACTCAGAACCCCTCTTAGTGAGGGGAGAATTGCCATTAATACCCCAAACTTGGAGGAAAACAGAATGTTGATCCTCATTCCCCACCCCACCCCCAAGCTCATACCTACTAAAGAAGCATAGTGGAGACCCTTACCAGTAGAAATGAAGGAAATAATGGGCCTTTGGAATTGAAGTTCTAGTACTGCGTTCTGAATTGGGGAAATGGTCCAAAGTCCAGTGGTATTTCTCCCATAGAATTGGCCTACCCTTCCACTCTATCAGCATTCTAAACTCTGTGGAATATAGAGCTTCCAGATAAAATACTTATAATAAACAATTAATCATTGTTTATCTGAAATTAAAATTTAACTGAGTGTCTTATAATTTTATTTGCTATAGTATATGTACTTAAACTTGAATTTCAGATAAACAATGAATATTATTTAGAACAAGTATACCCAAGTATTTCATGGGACATAATTATGCTAAAAAATATACGTTGCTTATCTGAAGTTCGAATTCAACTGTGCATCCTGCAATTTTCTTTGCTTGATCTGGCAACTCTAGTGAGGTAGAATCCCTAGTATAGGACAAATAACCAAATCTCGGGTTTAAAAACAAACAAACATCAAAACAGAGGCCATGACTTTTAAATATATTTTTTCTGTCTAATCTTGAAATGCTTTTTCTACTAGACTTCCTGTGGCTGTCACAGAAGTTACTTGTAGAAGATTACACATCTGGCTATTCATTATTTAATAAGTGGAATATTACACAGATGCTCAACACCATCATATTTTAAATGGGAATTAAAAGAAAATCTTGAAGATGTATACAAGAAGGCATCAGGTAAAACTGGGGTAAAGCTTATTCCAGAGTGAACATCTTAGGAAAATGCATGAATATAGTTATATAATATAAAAAGAGTTCAGTTAGGTTGAACCAAAAGGATCACATAAGATTAGACCATAGAATGGCCATGTGTGTCTGTGTGTTAGGGTGAAGGGTGGTAGATGAGAGACGGTGTTTGTCTCATATTAAAGCCCATAGTAACTACCATTTCATTTAAAAATTACAGTCACACACTCTGTACTGACACAGAGTAAAAATCCAGAGTTTTAAAAATACTGACTTAACATGGTCTAAGCAAATTCCATTTCACTATGTCAATGACAATTCGAGTACACGGTATTAATAAAATGACATCACTTACCTTACTGAATGCTGTCTTCATACTTAATTCTCTGTGTTACTAGTTACAGTTACAAACAAAGTGTTTGATAATGTAATTTCTTATGTCAAAATGGTTTTGAAATAATGGAAATATTCAAAGCAGTCAAAGGAAAATAAATAACTGATATGTAGAAGGATATTAGTTATATTATTGTAAACATTGGGAGTTTAATTCCATAAGCTGTAGCATATTATTAATTATAAAAGAGAAAATAGAATCCACACAGTGTGATATAATGTATTTCAGAAAATCATAAAAACTGGGGGATGATTGTTTTGAGCACCCTGTAGGAGTTATCAATACATTCTTCCTGTTTGTGGTTGTTTTGTGTCTTACTTTGCTTAGTAAAAGTAGAATACACTGAATCAGTAGAATAGCAAAATATATTTTAGTCATCAAAAGTCATCAAGACTCAGTCATAAACAGTAATCATGAAATATAGGAATAAACCAAGATGAAATGAATGTGATTTGTGCTGAAGGCAACATTCAAAATCATATACATAATGGTCTGCATTTTGGAATTTTGCAACTGTGGATGAGAATGTGGCATTTAATACATTAATGTAAATGCCTTTAATCCTTACTGATAATTAATTTAATTTGTATGTGGATATTTTAAGTAAAATATTAATAACACCTTTATATAACAATCACTAATCATTATGTATCATTACCCTTGTAACTATTTTACACATGTACACACACACATAATTTAATTCTCTCAACATTTAAAGCAATTATTATTTTTACATAGAACTATTATTTATCTTTGTTTTATAATGATATACTCAGGCATAGAGAAAGTAAGTTGCCTAAGTTTACTAGGGAAATTTGTGCCTAGGCAGGCTTGATCCATATTCCATGTTTTGTATAACACTGCACTGTGCCACTTATTCTAGTTTCTGTGTTTGGATTGCCTTTTTTATGTATCTTGCCTGTGTTGTTTCTGCAAAGATATTTAACCATTTGAGTAACATTTAAAGATGTATACAATATATACACTTACAAGTTGTTTTAATATAACACCAAATTTAAAGCAAATTTTGCCATCTCCAACCCCACCTCCTATCAAGGTGATAGCTGCCAGCACACTGTGGCAGGGTTCGTGTCAGCTCCAGGTCTCCTACCAAAGTCAGTGGGCACACACTTAAAAGCTTTAGCACAATGAGGAAACTATTGACAAAATGAAAAGACAACCGACTGAATGTGAGAAAATATTTGCAAATGATATGACCAATAAGGGGTTAATATCCAAAATATATAAACTGCAACACAACTCAATATCAAAATAATAAAAAATCTTATTAAAAGTGGGCAGAAAAACTGAATAGACATTTTTTCCAAAGAATATGGCATATGAAAAAATGCTCAACGTTGCTAACCAACAAAGAAATCAAGTCAAAACCACAATGAGATAGCACCTCACACCTGTCATAATGGCTATCATCAAAATACCTACAAATAACAAATGTTGGTGAGGATGTAGAGAAAAGGGAACCCTAGTACACTACTGGTGGAAATGTAAATTGGTGCAGGCACTATGGAAAACAGTATGGAGGTTCCTCAAAAAACTAAAAGTAAAGCTACTATATGATAGAGCAATCCTGGGTATGTATACAAAGAAAACAAAAACACTAATTCAAAAAGATACATACACCTATATGTATAAAATGGATAACTAATAAGAACCTGCTGTATAAAAAAATAAATAAAATAAAATTCAAAAATTCAAAAAAAGAAAAGGTATATGCACCCCAAAGTTCATAGTAGCAGTATTCATAATAGTCAAGATATGGAAGCAACCTAAGTGCCCATAAACAGGTGAACGGATAAAGAAGTTGTGGTATATACATACAATGGAATATTACTCAGTTACAAAAAAGAATGAAATTCTGTCATTTGCAACAATGTGGATGGACTCAAAGGGTAACATGCTTAGTGGAATAAGTCAGACAGAGAAAGACAAATATGCTGTTGTCACTTATATGTGGAAACAAAATAATAGAATAACAAATGTATATAATAAAACAGAAACCGATTCAGATATATATAGAACAAACTAGTGGTTACCAGTGAGGAGATGGAAGAAGGGAATGGCAAGGTAGGCGTATGGGATTAAGGGATACCAACTACTATGTATAAAGTAAGCAACAAGAATATATTGTATAGCACAGGGACATATAGGCATTATTTTGCAAAAACTTTAATTGAAGTATATCCATAAAAATATTGAATCATTATGTTGTACTCCTGAAACTAATATAATATTGTAAATCAACTATACTTTGATAAAAAATATTTATAAGAATTTAAAAAATAAAGCAGGGGAAAAACTCTGTACAACGGGATGAAACATCTGCAAAATTATATATTTGAAAAGGGTCAATTCAATGTGCTTTTTGGCCATCTGTATTTTTTTTTTTTGGAGAAATGTCTATTTAGATCTTCTGCCCATTTTTTGATTTCGTTGTTTGTCTTTTTGATATTGAGCTGCATGAGCCATTTGTATATTTTGGTGATTAATGCTTTGTTGATAGCTTCATTTGCAAATATTTTCTCCCATTCTGAGGGTTGTCTTTTCATTTTGTTTATGGTTTTGTTTGCTATGCAAATCTTTTAAGTTTAATTAGGTCCTATTTGTTTATTTTTGTTTTTATTTTCATTACTCTAGGAGGTGGATCAAAAAAGATCTTGCTGTGATTTATGTCAGAAAGTGTTTTGCCTATGTTTTACCCTAAGAGTTTTATAGTGTCTGATCTTACATTTAGGTCTTTAATCCATTTTGAGTTTATTTTTGTGTATGGTGTTAGGAGTGTTCTAATTTCATTCTTTTACATGTAGCTGTCCAGTTTTTCCAGCACCACTTATTGAAGCACATGAAAAGATGCTCAGCATCACTAATTGTTAGAGAAATACAAATCAAAACTACAATGAGGTATCACCTCACACCGGTCAGAATGGCCATGATCAAAAAATCTTCAAACAATAAATGCTAGAGAGGGTGTGGAGAAAAGGGAACCCTCCTACATTGTTGGTGGGAATCTAAATGAGTACAGCCAATATGGAGAACAGTACTGGCATTCCTTAAAAAACTAAAAATAGAGCTACTATATGAGCTAGCAATTCCACTTGGCCTATATCCAGAGAATACCATAATTCAAAAAGATATATGCACCCCAGTGTTCATTTCAGCAGTATTTACAGTAGCCAGGACATAGAAGCAACCTAAATGTCCATCAACACAGAATGGATAAAGAAGATGTGGTCCATATATACAATGGAATATTCCTCAGCCATTAAAAAGAATGAAATAATGCCATTTGCAGCAACATGGATGGACCTAGAGATTGTCATACTGAGTGAAATAAGTCAGATAGAGAAAGACAGATATCATATGATATCGCTTATATGTGGAATCTAAAAAAATGGTACAAAGGAACTTATTTACAAAACAAAAATAGAGTCACATATGTAGAAAACAAACTTATGGTTGCCAGGGGGAAAAGGGTGTGGGGAGGGATAAATTGGGAGATTGGGATTGACATATTCACACTACTATGTATAAAATAGATAACTAATAAGGACCTACTGTATAGCACAGGGAAGTCTACTCAATACTTTAAGATTCTAAAAAAGAGTGGATATATGTATACGTATAAATGATTCACTTTGTTGTACACCTGAAACTAACACAACAGTGTAAATCAACAGCAAAAACAACAAAAAGTAAAGAAAAGAGTCTAATATATCTGAAATATATAAAGAACTCTTACAACTCAACCAAAAAGAGACAACTATTTTTTTTAAGTAGAGTAAAAATATGAGTAGAGATTTCCTCAAAGAAGGTATGCAATGGCCAACAGCATATGTAAATGCTCCGCAGGGAAATACAATCAAAACCAAAATGAGATATCACTTTATACTCATTAGGATAGCTGGAATTAAAATGTCAGATGATAGCAAGTATTGGTGAGGAAGTAGAAAAAGTGGAATTCTTGTACATTGCTCATAGGAGTGTAAACCAGTGCAGCCACTGTGCAAAACAGTTGGGCAGTTCCTCCAAAAGTTAAACATAGAATTGTCGGGAGCCAGCAGTTCCACTCCTAAGTATGTATCCAAGATAAATGAAAACATATTTCAACACAAAAACTTGTACATGAAAGTTATTAGCAGCATTATTCGTAATAGCTAAAAAGTGAAAGCAATCAAAATGCCTGTCAACTGATCAAATGGATAAACAAAGTGTGGTATATCCACACAATGGAATATTATTCAAGCATAAAAATGACAGAAGTGTTGTTATTAAAACATGAATAAACTTTGAAAACATTATGCTAAGTGAAAAAAGCCAGACTCAAAAGACCACATATTATATGGTTCTATTCATATGAAATATTCAAAATAGTTAAATCTGTAAAGACAGTCAATTAGTGTTTGCCATGAGATAGTTGAGGAAAGAGAGAGGGAGAAATTGTGACTAAATGCTAATAGCTACAGAGTTTATTTTATGTTCGTGGAAATGTTCTGAAATTAGGTAGTGATGGTTGTACAGCACTGAATACTAAAAACTTTTGAAATTTATACCTTGAAATGATGAATTTTGTGTTATGTTACATATCTAAATTTTTTAAATATTATATATTTTTTAAAAGTACATGGGACTTCCCTGGTGGTGCAGTGGTTAAGAATCCACCTGCCAATGTAGGGGACACAGGTTCGATCCCTGGTCCGGGAGGATCCCACATGCTGTGGAGCAACTAAGCCCATGTGCCACAACTACTGAGCCTGTGCTCTAGAGCTCACGAACCATAACTACTGAGCTTGCATGCTGCAACTACTGAAGCCCATGCACCTAGAGCCTGTGCTCTGCAACGAGAGAAGCCACCGCAATGAGAAGCTCAAACACCGCAACGAAAAGTAGCCCCCGCTCGCTGCAAACAGAGAAAGCCTGCACGCAGCAATGAAGAATGAACACAGTCAAAAATAAATAAATAATTTTTTTTAAAGTACAAATTTTCCCATATATCTCACACCCAATTTCATCTACAGTCAATCTTACATTACACTTCTAACATTAACATGGCATATTCGTTACAATTATATAGCTGATATGCTACATTACTATGAACAAACATCCATACTATATTCAGATTCCCTTGGTTTTAACTTATGTCTTTTTTCTGTTCCAGACAGAATTCAGAATACCACTTTACATTTAGTAGTCATGTCTTTGTAGGGTTTTCCATGAATGGGACAGTGTTAAAGTCTTTCATTGTTTTTGATGAAGAGTGTGGGTTATTACTAGTTAGTAGAATCCCCTCTATTAGTATTTGTTTGATACATTTCTCATGATTAGATGGAGGTTGAGGTTTTGAGGGGAAGACAACGAAGATAAAGTGGCATTATCATCACATAATATCAAGGTTACATATTATCAACATATATCTACGAACACTTCTATATGTAATCATCTGCATCTATGTTAAGCTAAACATAAATTAATACTGACCTGTCCAACTCTATTCTATCACCATATGGATCATTCTAACTTCCTCCTTTTGTTTATCTGTAACTTCTTACTCCAATAGGTAGAAATCTGGCTGTCACCATGTGCCATCTACTTAATTGTTCAATTCCAGTTAAATATATAGTGGTTTCAGAATTGTTAGCCTTTACTCGATGGGAAACACTTTATTACCTAGAATACAAAGCTTCTGTAGTCTTTCTTTGCCTTTGGCCTTAGAGGCTCTACACATTTCTGAAATTATTTAGCTTAGTGTCTTTTCCCCACTCCTTTCTGTAAGGTTGTTTCCTATGTTTCTAATACAGTAAGACTATTTTGCCACATTCTGCATTCCAGTCTGAGATCACCTGACCTGCTAAATTATTTTTTTAATTGCATATATTAAGGTTCATTCTGTGTGCTGTAAAGTTTTATTGGTTTTGACAAATGCTTAGTGTCATGTATCCACTGCAACAGTATCATACAGATATCTTCACTATCTTAAAAATATCCCCTGTGCTTCACTCGTTCCACCTTCCTTCTCACCTTGAACCTGTGGCAACCACTGATATTTTAACTGCATGTATAGTTTTGCCTTTTCCAGACTGACATAATATAATGAAATAAAACTTAGCCTTTATATACTAACTTCTTTCACTTAGAAATATGTGTTGCAGACCAAACTGTCTTTTGTGGCTTGAAAGGGCATTTCCTTTCTTCAGTAAATAACACACATCATATAAATGTACCATTTATTTTTATTTATTCATCCACCCATTGAAGGAAATCTTGGTTGCTTGAAATTTTTGCCAATTATGGATAAACATTTGCATGTAGATTTTTGTTTGCATATAAGTTTTGAGCTGATTACTACTGTTTTCAAAAAGCCCCTGGATGTAGGGCTTTTTCCAGGGGGTTGTTCTTGGAATAAGATCAAATAGTAACAAAGTCGAAATGGGGCTTTTCAAAGGAGATCAAAATATTACCTGTTTTCTAATGATGAGGCGTTTTTTTTTTTTTAAACCAAGTTCCAAAAGAGGTAAGTTCCTTTGGTTGGCTGTGAGTCGGCCAGCCCTCATGACTACCACACCAAGACAGTAGGGGGCGGAGATGGAACTAACTCTAAGTAAAATGCCAAAGACCCCACTGTTCTTACCAAGGTTCAGTAGTTTTTCTTGAATAAATGTTTTTCAGGGCTTTTTCTGTGCTTTTGGTTAATTGCAAAAGTCCTGATATGTTTGATAACCATAGTGTGGCCGTATTTTTCTTTCTTTCTTTTTTTTGCGGTACGCGGGCTTTTCACTGTTGTGGCCTCTCCCGTTGCGGAGCACAGGCTCCGGACGCGCAGGCTCAGCAGCCATGGCTCACGGGCCCAGCCGCTCTGAGGCATGTGGGATCTTCCCAGACCAGGGCACGAACCCGTGTCCCCTGCATCGGCAGGCGGACTCTCAACCACTGCGCCAGCAGGGAAGCCCATATTTTTATTGCTTATTTGAGAGAGTGAACTCACAGATGTCAACTCCGACTTCTGAGCATCCTACACCACTTTGGTAATCTCTTTTCTAAATACCTGGTCAAACATAGCTGACATAAACCAGAAAAAAAGCTAAAAAATTCTGTTTCCTGACTTCTTTCCGTACACATATTAATTCAGTAATCATATATTCTACTTCCAAAGTTACTATGAGAGACACTTTAAGCATTTTTCCACTGGGCATTATGGATTGCCATCTTAACAGTCTCTGATAGTAGCTCGCAATCCACCAAATTTCTAGCCCCTATGTCAAATACATCTTTAAGTTACAATCATTGTTATTGTTTTCAATGGCAGCAACTCACTTCTAGGTACCAGTTTCTGAACTAGTTATGATAGACTTGGTATTGCATCATTTTCCTTAACAAATGATCCTCTATCTCACTGGCATAAAATAGTAAGTTTTTGTTTCTCTTCTACTCCACCCATTGCATATTGGCAAAGGGAGTTCTTCTCATGGTAGTCACTCTAGACTCAAGCTGATGGAGGTTCCATCTTAACAAATAACTTAGAATTGACAAGGGAGGGAGAGACCTACTTGCTCAGAGATATATAACAATTTTGCTTACATTTCACTGGCAAAAACATGCCTCAAAAGAGGCAGGAAATTACAATCCTACCATGTGACCCTGAGAAGTGGAGAACTTATAACAAAAAATATTTGAAATGTAATACCCAAGATTCTAACAGACGTTGTATTGAATCATTCATGTTAAGTAGACAGGCTAGAAGATTTGCATCCTAATGCCTTTACTAAGCATGTCTTGTATTTGTACTAAATCAAGAGAGTACCTTTTACTGTGGGTTTGTAGTTCTAGCCTAAAGATGGAAAAATATATTTTATTTCCAGTGCTAGCTAAGATATATTGATAGCAATTGCCCAGGGTGGTGTGTTGAGAAGTACTGTGAAGCCTCTTCAAGGCTCAGTGGAGAAGATTGCCATGATTGATTAGTATGTTTCAGATAAGCAAAACTATTTTAGACATCTGAAATAGGTAGTTCAATCATTCTACTCTCTAGAGCTCTAAGCATAGACTGTGAACAGCCATGCTTTAGCTCTAGAATGATAGGAGTATTTTAAACAAAATATCATGTCAAGTACTTTAGAATATTTTAATAAAATTTATAGTAATTATAGGTATCTCAAAGAGAAATATTTGACATCTCACGGACAATAAAATGAAATACTGACAAAGTACTAATTTCAAATATTATAATCAATTGTCTCCACATGCATATACACATATTTGTTAAAGCATAAACTTTGATTTGAGTATCAGAAAATGTTTATCTGTGTGGAATTAGCAATCATCAGTTGAGGTACATGAGAAATTATTTTACATCAGTTGAAAAGTGTTTCTAATAACTGTGTTTAATCAAACTTATGTAAGAAAACCCTGTCAATGATTTGCCAACTTTTTCCCTTCCCCTACTACCAGGCAAAGTTGGTCTCTCATCAATGAGAGCCGCTGCTATTATGTGCCTAAATTTGCAGATGTTTAAGTAAAATACCTTAAACTGCATTGCAAATGCCTTTCCCTTCTAACAATGAGACACTCAGATTGAACCACCTGGACTCATGCTGTAGAGTGAATTGTTTTCCAGAATGTTTTTCTACCCATTTGGCAAAAAGCCCTCTGTTGAGGCCACCCCATTCTCCCTTGCTGAATCATATGGTGATGTAATGTAACATTAATGTGGATCTTCTAAAGAACCCTAAAAGAGTTTTAAAATGTCCATTCTCACTAGTGATATGGAAGTAGGCATGGTTTTTTTGTGTATAACTGAAACAGGTCCTTTAGTTATATAAATATGACTTCATTACCTAAGGACTTTTATAATATCGATTGACACTTGCCATCATGATAAGTCAATTCTCCTTTTGGCAAACACGTGTTCTTAACAAATAATATTCAAGTTTTGCAGTGTTGTGTTCCATAATAGGCCATGCGCGATCTTAAATTTGGCAAAAAAGTTTTGAATGTTTCATATAATAAATGTACATTATAGACAGGGTTCTAGGAATTAGCTGTCACTTCGTTCATTTTCTTCCTTTCATAGAAAAGATAGAAAAATCTTCTAAATTTAATGACTTGTCCAAGATCACAAGTCACTTAGTTCTAAGACCTGTATCTATGTCTCCTGATGGCTAATTTAGTACCAAACATTTCCCTGATACTTGATTTAAACTCAACAAATAGTTTTAGTGTATTTGATCCTAGGTTTATGATTAAAATAATGGGCATTCTGTGTAATATCTTACACCAAAATATAGTTATATAATACAACACGTAATGTCATGAGTTTGTAAGTTAGAAATTTTGACCCGATGCACTAAGGATGGCTGGTTCCTCCTTGACAGTGTCTAGTGGCTCAAAAAAAAAAAAACCCTCAGAGGGTGGGTTTGGAATATTTGAGGCTACTTTACTCACATGTCTGACAATCGATGCTGGGAAGATTCAAAGAGCTGGGGCCTGACACAGCTGTGGCTCCTCAGGCAACTTTTTCTATTTCTTTGTGGTTTCTCAAAATGTTATCTTCAGCATTGTGTCTTTCAAGTACTCATAATTCTTATATGTCATCTCAGGGCACCCAAGACATGTGTCTCAAGAGAGATAGTAAGGTGGAAGCCACATCACATTTTATGACTTGTAAATCACTGTGACATGTCTGCCACATTTTATTTGTCAAGGTTGTTACAAAAGTCCATCAGATTTCAAGGGGAGGACATCTGCATCTCCTCTTTTGTTGGAAAAGTTTCAGCATCATATTGCAGGAAGATGATGTGTTGACATATATATTGGTATGGGTATTTTTGGAAAATATAGTCTGAAAGGGTCCTCCCTCTGGCCACAATAAATCAAAACCATTTCACTTTAAAAAGTACACTCATTCCCTCCACCAGAACTGCCAAGTCTCATCTTATTATGGCATTACCTAAGATGTCCAGGTGCAGATGAGACTCCCTGAGTACAGCTGCTGCTCCTTATCAAGGCAATCTTTTAATTTATTTTTTGGCAATTTAGTAAAAATAATTTAAATTGTTTATGGAGTCATCCAAACAATTTGATTATTTAAAAAAAATCAATAGCTGTATATTCTCTGCTTATTGCCTAAAATTAAAACATACACCCACACTCACAATTAAGGTTTTATGATACAAATAGTATCATTACCATATATATCCTATATATTATTTATGGAAACAGGATGGTTCTCAAACTCTCAAAAAAATTTTTTTCACAATTACTTGGAGTGTAGTTTTTCTTTTTCTGACAGCATTTTTATTGCTTATTATGTTTTTATAGCATACTTTATAACTAGATATATTTTTACTCTATGAAATTTTATAAAATTTTACTTCTATCTGCTTTGTGGCATATACTTTTGCTGTATATTTTGTCATCATTGTGTCATGGTTTTCCTCTTATTCTATATACTCCCTTAGGGTGATAACTAACTATGTTCTGTTCATATTTTCTAGATCATTCTGAGTACCCATATATATTTGTTGAATTAATGAATTTGTACTTATTGTTTATGTGCTGTTTAGGTCTATTCTCTAGACCCCAAAATTAAAGGCAAATCTTTGTCTGTAATTGTTTGATTTTTAAAATAGGGTGAAAACTTTTGGGGTCTCAATTATTTCAGGTTGGCTTTAACACAAGATATGAAAAGATATGTATTCAAGAGTCATTTCTTCCATTGTCACTTTTCATAATAGTTATGAAAGGTGACGTGAATAGAATAAATAAAGGTGAAAATGTAGTTACTTTCCCACCCTCTTGTGTGATAGTTTGATTATGTTCCATCGGAATGCTTCTTTTTTAAGCTTGTCTGTGCAGGAGAGAATTTGCTTAGTTCACTCAACCACCAAAGCAGAAAATTAGATTACTCTAGAAGACTGATCAGCAGAGCAGAAAGTTAGCTACATCGACAGGTGAGTGGAGGTGGCCTTGAGATAGGAAGTCATGCTGTATCACCATGTTGGTGAAATTATTTGAGAAGTAAAAGCATAAAAATTATTCATCAATATCTTTATTAAATAAATGTAATGTAAATAAAATATTTTATTGAAAGAACCTGAAAAAAAATCTGAGAAAAATTAAATCTGCTCATAGAGGCATGTAGAAAAAGAGTGAAATATGTGAAAACTGAAAGATACTAGGGGAGATATTGAATAATACAAATGTATGAGGAACAGCACTCATTTAAGTTTTCTATTGCTGTCTTACAAATTAGCACAAATGGGGACTTCCCTGGCTGTCCAGTGGTTAAGTCTCCGTGCTCGCAATGCAGGGAGCACGGGTTCAATCCCTGTTCGGGCAAGTAAGATCCTGCATGCCATAGGACATGGCCCCAAAATAAAAATAAAGAAAGAAAGAAAGAAATCTGAATCACTTTGCTGTATACCTGAAACTAACACAACCTTGTTAATCAACTATAATATAAAAAAAAATTATTTTTAAGTTAAAAAAAATTACCACAAATGGTGCCTCAAGACACATTTATTATCTCACTGTTTCTGTAGAAGAAGAGCCTGGACATGATTTAGCTCAGTCTTCTGTTTAGGGTCTCATAAGACTGTAATCAAGATGTAAGCCTTTCATCTGGAGGCTTGACTAGGAAAGGATCTACTTCCAAACTCACTTGGATTGTTGAGAGAATTAATTTCTTTATGACTATAGGGCTGAGGGCACTGCCTTTTGCTGCCTATTAACTGCAGACTGTCCTCTGCAACTAGAAGCCACCCTAGGCAATTACAGACCCCTTATGCTTCCTTGCTGTGTGGCCTTTTCCCTAAGCACTCTCATGACAAAGCAGATTGCATCTACAAAGCTAAGGGAGAAAGTCTATACAGTAAATCTGCTACTAATATAGAATCTTACATACTGTAACATAATCATGGGAGTGATGATTCCACCACCTTTGCCATATTCTCTTGGTTAGAAGCAAACAACAGATCCTACCCACATTCAAAGAGAGGAGGTTATAAAAGGGTATGAATACTAGAAGTTGGCATGAACTTAGAGCTTTTGTTACACAACATTTGAGGATCAAGAGCAATGAGAATTGCTGGATCATATGGTAGTTCTATTTTTAATTTTTTGAGGAACATCCATACTATTTTCCATAGTGGCTGAACCAATTTACATTCCCACCAACAGCTGTGCAGGGGTTCTTTTATCTCCACATTCTTGCTAACACTTATCTCTTGTCTTCTTGATGATAGCCATCTAATAGGTATGAGGTGATATCACATTTTGTTTTGTTTGGCATTTCCCTGATGATTAGTGATGTTGAGTATCTTTTCAAGTACCTGTTGGCCATTTGGATGTCTTCTTTAGAAATATGTCTGTTTAGTTCCTTTGCCCATTTTTGATTTGATTTTTTTTGTTGTTATTGAGTTGTATCATTTCTTTACATATTTTGGATGTTAACCCCTTATCCAGTATATGGTTCGCAAATGTTTTCTCCCATTTTGTAGATTTTTTCATTTTTTGATTGTTTCTTTTGCTGTACAGAAGCTTTTTAGAGAAGATAGCCTGGTCTTTATTTTCAAATGAATGCCTTCATCAAGGCAATTTCACAGAAGAACTGTCTGATGACATAAGTGCTGAACATTTGAGAGTCCTTTCTCCACCTCCTGAAAATGCATATCAATTTGGCAAAGAATTTGACTATTAAAAGAATGTAACATTTAACCAAGGTAGTACAATTCCAGGGGTAAATTGGTAGCTCTGGATAGAGCTTTTCATTTAGAATCAATATGGACTATTGAATAAAACTGGATGCATTAAAGCTTTATGTATATGTATAATCAGCTTTGGAATCTCTCAGAACAGAATATTCCTGATTCTCCATTATTCACAACAAAGTTCTTCTTTTTAAAGCACTTGTTGAATAAAGCCCAATAACAAATGCTATTACTGAGGTACTGCATCACACTTTAGCACATGCTTGAATACCACAGAGGATTGAATACAATGTAACACATCTGCACTTGGATGGTGTGTAAGCTCTTATACAGCCTAAAGGGACCATTTCTATTGTACCTGTTTCAGGTCATATTTTTTTTAGTTTCAGAGTTTCTTCTTTTCCAGTTTCTATTTCTCTGTCGATATTTACTATCTTTTTTTACTTGTTATAGACATATTTTGTATTACTTTATTGAGTCTAGTGTTTTAAAATATCTGTCAGCTAATTATAGGAATTGCCTGGGAATCCATCTCTGTTGATTTGCTGTGTTCTATCCTTTCCTACACAAGGACATTCGTTTCCTGTCAAAGAGAGATTCTGTGCTCTGGTGCTCACGTGCACTCTACACCACAGACAATAGCCTAAAGGACATTTAGTGATATTGTATTCACAAGAATTCTTGATCAAATAAGACTGCTTGTCTTGGAACCCACTAGTCTCCACCATTCACACATAGGGGGCTATGCTAATTAGCAAGGATTTTACTTAACTGTATTCAGAATAATTAAAGATATTTCAAGAATTTATAATTATGACGATGCCACAGCATCATGTTATTAATTATTCAGTGACCAATATGAAGCATTGATGAACTTATAGTATGACAGCCCTTTCTGTTAGTGTCTTCATTTGAAGAGAATGAGATAAAACACATGCCATGACACACAAATAATCACCTAAAATCCATAGTTTACATGAAAGATCACTCTTGGTGTTATACATTCTGTGGATTTGGACAAATATATAATGACATGTATTCATCACTATAGTATAATACAGAGTAATTTCACTGCCCTAAAAATTATCTGTGCTCTTATCTATTCATCCCTTCTATAATGAAATCTTTAAAAAGGTGATTCCCCTCTTGTGCAAGCCAGATAAATTTAAGCAAAGGTGGCTTAGGGCCAGTGACTGAATTTACTTCATTATAAATTAGGAATAGTACAGGTTTTAAATAATTGTTTGGTACTCTGTCAAGATGATTTTGGAATTAAATTATTCATATTTTTTCAGTTTACTTAGAAAAGGATGTTTTCCTCAGTTTCAAGACTGACTTCCATCTAAGTAGCAAATTGTGTCTTGTTTATTTTGCTAAGTATATTCTGTAAGAATTTTGAAACATAGTGTAAAATGACATATTTATAACAAATGGAATTTTCTTATGTACAATTTTCTACCCTTCTGAAAAGGACATAAAACAGATAAATGCTCCTCCAAACCAAAAGAGATGTGATAACAAATATACAATGTTAAAATTTTAACTTAAATATATCACTAGATTCTTTAAAGTGTGAATTTAGTCATCATATTCTGAAATTCTCTCTGAGAGGCTAACATATAAGTTAAATTAACTTTTAAAACTCATGACGTGGGAGTATAATGATTTCAGAAAGAAGCATAATTTCATATGTTTTATCTTATATTTTATACAGGTTTTAACCAGAGAGTTTTAACAGTTTATAAATTGTCAGAAAATGGGCATTAAATGTGAAACAGATTACAATTTAAGATGGAGATTTTCTGAGATCTGTATATATTTTCCTCTAAAAGACAGATACCATTATTAAAGATTATTGTGAAGAACAGTAACCTTTATGGAATCAGTATGGTTTTGCTTAACCAATGAAAGTCTCAAGATTTACATCTGCCTCAACTTTGGGGTGGAGTTTAACAAAGATAAATGATACTATAAATAAGAAGAGGCATTTCTTATTGCTTCACACTTTAGCACACTGAATTTTTTCCACTTTTTTTGCTTTACTAATTTTAAAGAAGATGGTACTTAAGAGCCCTATTGCTGCGTTGCTAGATATAGAAGCAGAAACATTTGAGATTTGAGGAAAATTTTTTTAAGAAACTATTGAGAAAGAGAGATAAGAACTAAAATGTTTAATTATCAGTATTTTGCCTTATAATTCAAATTATGAAAAAATATTTAAAAATTACATATATTGTGGCTGCATAGGTATGTACATATATATGTATTTAATATGTGTGTTTATATATATACATATATATAACAAAAATTAGCATTGTGCATATGGATTATTTCCATTTTAATAACTAGGAAGGTTCAAATAATTTTGCATATTACATGTTTTCTTAATGCTAATTTGTTCTAAATGTTGCGGATTTTCTTATTGATTTATGGAACAATTTAATAAAAACATATTTGCTTTTTTTATTTGAAAGTCAAAGTAAAATGCTTAGCATTTGGCTTATATTAATTTATATTGAGCCAATAGAAAAATATTTAGGGACACAAAATATTACTCAGAATCATTTGTAAAGCAGAAGCAAATATTTATTTTCTTTTCCTCTCCGTAATATGACAATAGAGACATTCTAGATTTGGAATTTGATGTATGTAGTGTCCTTTAAAAATCAACTTAAGAATGAATTCGGGCCAGGACAGATACATTGTGTACAAATGGTCAATGGTGGATTTAGATATTTTTAGATAATTAAAATAAAACAAATATTTTAACAAAATATAACCATAGAGTATTAGAGGGGCTATGGAGGAAAGAAAAAGGGTAAAGTCCATTTGGATTTTGACGCTATCTCTGGAGGGGATATGTAGCACAGATTTTTGTAATATTTTGTTTAGGTCTCAGATCTTAATTAGCTGCTTTTTTTACTTTCAACTTGTTTTAAAGTGTATTTTATAGGTTCTGTGTTATAGAACACAAAAGTTTTCTGAATAAGCATGCAGAACTGTGTATTGCATTATTTGGAGAGTAGATGTCTTAAATCCACTTGAAGTCAGTACAACCTGTGTAACAGATAACTGTATGGGTAAAGTTTTTTGTTTTATTTTTTTTTTTGCAATGTGCAGAACAGCACTAAGATATAAAAATAATATAAAAGTTAATGAATATTGATGATGTTTTTTTTTTTTTTTTTTTTTTTTTTTTTTGTGGTACGTGGGCTTCTCATTGTTGTGGCCTCTCCCGTTGTGGAGCACAGGCTCTGGATGCGCAGGCTCAACGGCCATGGCTCACGGGCCCAGCCGCTCCGCGGCATGTGGGATCTTCCCGGACCAGGGCACGAAACCGAGTCCCCTGCATTGGCAGGCGGACTCTGAACCACCGCGCCACCAGGGAAGCCCTGATGATGATTTTTAAGAAATATTTTAAGCACATAGAACTTCCTACTTTATATCATATCTAAATCAAAAACATCAATTAAAAATTAAGTGGTGATTTCTGCCATTCGACAATGAGTGATTAATCTGATGATGACATTTAACAAATAAATCAACAAAAATATCTATTGAATTGCATCATCTACCTGTGAATTCACAAGAATTATCTTCTTGAAACTTGGAGAATTTTGGTGGCTAGGGATAGAGTGTAACAATAGCTTATAACTAGTATTATTGTAGACTTTGCTTATTTCTTGGACAGAAAACAATGACATTGTGAAAAACAAAAAGATTCAAGGTACTGTACACAAACAGAAAAAAAATTAAATGATAACATTTGTATACAGCAAGATAAAATTTTAAAATCCAATCCATTATATGATCAAAACTATAGATATGCTAGTTTTTCTGTTTGATATATTAGTTTAATTATTGCAAAAATAGCATGAATTGAGGATGGTATCATAAAGCTCATATGGACCAAAGCTGAAACTTGACTTCAGCTGTTTCTTACAAATGATTTAGTGCTCTTTCAGCTTTATGAAATTTCATGGTCTTCCTTTTAAGTCAAAAGTTCAAAATGTCTAGGGACCTTGTTCCTGAAAGAAATGGTTGCTTCTGAAAACAGTCCTCATAGATTTGCTGATCAGTGAAATATCCTTTGTGGTATACCAATTTATTCCTGATAGTGAATACCTCATTTATGACATTTTTTGGGGTTGTGCTCACTTGAGCTGGAACACAGAACAAGTTCAGTTTTCCACTGCTCCCTCCCTTCATCCTAAGAGAACAGCAATGAATGTAAACACTTAGTCATGATTTAGCTGTTGTGATATTACTTTTTAATAACAGTGAAGACTGTATATAATCTAAGAATCAAAATAGGATTAGTTGAATAAATTTTACTGTTTACTAAATAAAGATTAAAATAATACTTGGAAGTATATTTATAAGCATAGTCATGTTCATGATATCATGTTTAACAAAGAAATCCCACTACATATATGAAATGCAAGGAATAACCAATTTTTCATAAATGTGTGCACACAGATATTTATGACATTTTTCACTTATAATTTGGAATTGTTAAGACTGTAGTAAGGTCACACATAAATTTTTTTCATTACTATCTTTCTTAACGTTTCCAGTAGCAATTTCATTACATCTAATCAAACATACGTTAATATTAATAATTTTTACATTTAATATTATTAGAAAGATATAAAATAATTAAACCCTTGAAAGAAATATCTGACTAAAACTTCTAGTTAGGAAGTAAAAATGCTTCACAGTAGTCAATGATTACTTGAACAAAAATCTGGTACCAATATTTGCTATATGACAATTCACTTATTATAAATCGAAATGAAGTGACATTTTTATCACACTCTCATATAAGGTAATAGTACTAAGATTCATCCTCAGAGATAACTTCTGACTTATTCATGCCCACTTATTTCTCAGAATATATGTGTGAATTTTACTATATATAAATGTTTATATACTACTTTTTATAGCATAATGCTTATGAAAGCATTTGATATACATTTGTTATGTCTTATAAAGATTTTTTTCTATGTCTGTTAAATATTCTGACTTTATCAGAGAAGAAAATTGAGAATGGAGATAAAAGTACATTTAAAGTTGTAATATTAATCTGATACCTCCATAAGTGCTATTTGCTTAGATGTACCATTTCTTTAAAGTAATACTTACCAGATGTTTTTCTCCCTATTTTACTGAAACTTTAGTTTGTTGAAATACTGAAATACGCACAGAGACATATAGAAGTGGTATCTCCAAAATTTGCAGGACACGTAAACTGTTCAAAAATTGGGCTATGTAGAGGAAAATATTTACATCAAGTCTCAAATATGATTCCCTTTCTATGATTCTAAATAATCTTTTATTAGTGAATAAAATAGGTCTGTGATACATAAGTGCATGGAAGAGCTTAGCTGTTTCCACCACCACCACCTGCTTTTTTTTAAAAAACAATTTTGTTCAGACTACAATTGACATACAAAAACCTGTACATATTTAATGTATACAACTTGATGAGTTTGGAGATAAGTATACACCTGTGAAACCATCATTATAATCTATTCTATAAACATAAAATTCCTAAATTTTTACTTTCAGTTGTATAATTTGTGAAAAATTGGGCAACTCTCAAAGAAAATGATGACTACTGGATCATTTTTCTCCTTGCAATTAATTATTATAGTACAATATATGGGGGTTTGTAGTCATAGAAGCTCATCATTGAATTACTTAAATCCTTGTTGACTTAATATTGGATGATTTTTTTACTTATTATTTTAGATGAGCTTGTACTAAGTTTTACTTTACATTAATTATTTACTCACCAAGATTCTCTCATACTTACTCCTTAGCAAGAAATAATAAAAATGTATGTTGATAAGTGTCTGTCTTAAAATTATATTCTTCTTGTGGAAGATCTTGACTTCCTAAAGAATATCATTATATAACTGCCATCTAATTTATTTATCTGTAGCATTTCATTGTATACAATGTACTGATGAATTTCATGTAGAGTTAAATTCTTTAAACAATTTATGGTAAATATTTTTTGCATCATTGTAACTCAAGGCAATACAATTTGAAAAAGCATATTAATGATGTGACCAGTTAGGTCCCTTTCAGCTGTAAACTTCATCTTTCTATAACATAAACACTAAGGTGTTGGCACAGGTGGATAAAAGTATGTAGGAAATATGACGAGATTTTTTATTCATTTTTCAGAAAACAAGTTAATGCATTTTCAAAAATGCTAGAACACTTTAAGTTAGAGTAAGTCTCAACAATAATGGGAGCTATCCCAGTCTGCCATTGACCTCTATAACTATGCCAGTCTTTCTTTCTCTTGGGGTTTCCACAATTATTTCCTATAGGAGTGAGGGTCCAGTACCTTAGGCAAAAGTCATCTACAAGGATCTCACCCAAAGAAACCACATTCTCTGGGGAAGAGCTGCCCCTGTTACAGCACTGCGCTAGTATTCCCTCCAGGCATAATTAATTGGATGAACTCTTAAAAAATAGTATTCTGATAACTGAATATTTTTAGAGTTGATAAAAAGTGAGAGTGAGGTTTTTTCTCAACAAAGAACATGTAATGAATTAAAACATAATTTTTGCCTCAAGGTATTCACATATTTTTCTCATTTTTCTAATGCATTCACATTAATATGACCTACCCTTGTATTTAATATTAAGTATATATTAACATTTACTATATATCTTAGACAATGTTTTCCAACATATAAACTGCAGTTCATTTCAAATAGATAATGATGAAGCTTTTTTCTTGCAGATTATTTTTAAATCGCTTTATGTTTCAGGCCCATAGGATGATTCTGAAATAATTCATTCCGCTTGTCAATACTAGCAGAAGACATCAATTCTATAATTCGTAAATGGCTTTTTCAGCAACAGACTCAACCATGTTAAAATAATATGCCTCTTGAAAAATGTACGCTTTTTGCCTATTGTAGGATAAAATGCTTTTTATAATATAAAAATTGACATATGTTTTATGAGATACTCTTTCAGAAAAGTTCAGATTTTCAAATATATTTGTAGAACAAAGAGACAAACATTTGCAATGTCTTGTAGGGATTGAATCATTAATAATATTTCTGGTACTTTTTATTGTGCTATAATGACAAATATTAATAAAATGACCTTAATCAGTTATCGTAAATATAAAGAAACACCCTTTATTTCTTAAGCATAATAAAATGTTTATCTGTTGTGAAATATGACCATCATAAGGCCAAGGTAAAATATTTGTTTCCAAAAGTCCCCTTTGGGTTCAAGAAAACCAAAGAATTGAGTGAACAGGAAAATAAAGATAATTACATAATTAACATGTTTTTAATTCGTTGGAAAAAAAAAGGATTACAGTTTTTCTTTCTCCTTGCTACTGCTGAGGCTTAGTGATTTAGTCTCAATAAAATGAATTGTTAAAATTTAAAATGAATTGTATGGATAAACATAGTGCTTATTGAATTTCGCTTCCCCATTTGTATTTTACATTGTTTTCCAATTTTCTTCATGATTCTCTCATTCTCTTTAATCATCTGGTAACTATTTTTTCTTGAATTTTTTGCATGTACGTATAAACCAATCTTCAGGTGTGGATCCTGAGGTGTGGATTTCATTTCTTAAACCCTCCCCTTACCACGTATCGACCTTCTTTACTTTCTCTGTTACCTATTGTTGCTTGGCAAGATGGTCCCATACAGTGAGGACAAAAAGAGACAATAAATAGGCAGACCGGGGCTTCCCTGGTGGCGCAGTGGTTGAGAGTCCGCCTGACGATGCAGGGGACACGGGTTCGTGCCCCGGTCGGGGAGGATCCCACATGCCGCGGAGCGGCTGGGCCCGTGAGCCATGGCCGCTGGGCCTGTGCGTCCGAAGTCTGTGCTCCACAACGGGAGAGGCCACAGCAGTGAGAGGCCCGTGTACCGCAAAAATAAATAAATAAATAAATAAATAAATAAATAAATAGACCATTCTAGATAGAGGACAAAAAGAGACTGAATAAATAGGCAGACCATTCTAGATAGATAAGTGGCAGTTTTAATATGTAAGAAAACTTACTTAAGAGGCTTGTCTTGGGTGGCCACAAGACAAGTAAGTCTCTGCACTTACCTGCCAGAATCTTGAGTTTATAAAGAGGACTTAACTGGGTTCAGTCAAGGATACAGGCCAAGTAGTCTCCTCACCACATTTTTATGTCAAGGCTGTATCCTTCGGGCAGCTTCTGAAAGGTAGGAAGGCAAGCAGAATGTGATTCCAAGGACAAAGGAGGGAGTGAGAACCTCCAATTGCCAGGGTACTTATTTTTTTTTAATAGTTACCCTGTATATTTTAGAGTAGAGGCTAAGCTGCTATACAAAGAGCTCCTGGCTTAGACAAGACACAATTTTATTTCACTCTCATATAGAGGTTAGGAAGTGGGTGGTCTAGGCTAGCAGGGAAGCTCAGCTCTGCATGATCACTCATGTTGGAGTGGGAAAGGTTTTTCCTTTGCAGGATTGAGCAGGGATCACTATTAGGTTGACTGTTCAGTCGAGGAAGA
Source organism: Tursiops truncatus (assembly GCF_011762595.2). NCBI lineage: Eukaryota > Metazoa > Chordata > Mammalia > Artiodactyla > Delphinidae > Tursiops > Tursiops truncatus. The sequence goes on from NC_047037.1 coordinate 99,874,093, forward strand.
AAGAAATTGTGAAAGTCCAGGGCAGGCAATTTCCTTTTAAGCAAGAGACCAAGAAAATTGAAGAATCACTTCCCCTTGCATTCTGTTTATTAGATCTTAGCCAAATGGCCATACAAAGCTATGCACAAGAAAGACTGGGAATAGTTTTGAACCAGGTGGCCACAAGCCCAGCCAATTCAGTATTACCATAAATAAAGGGAATAACACATTTTAAGGGCACATTAGCAATACATTAGCATATTAGCTATATCAAACTAGAAAATTTTGAGTAATATAATATTGATTCTCTTATTTAAGTATTGGCTAAGCAATTTCAGTTTCTTCTATCTACAGATTTGACTGGATATTTCACATCTTTTCTAATTCTCTAGACTTCCTTAATCGTCATCAAGGATATTGTTATCATTTCCTAACTTACTTGAATATTTAGGGCTGGTTAATTGTCTACAGGATAACTTTGGAATGTATTGAATATTTTAAGAAGTATTGCAAAGTGTTCAGCAAACCTTCATGTATCTAAAAAGATTAAACTATTGGTGCTAGTCTAATCCTTTCACAACTTGGCACCACCAAATTTCACAGTTTTATCTTTTACTGTAGCCAATTCATAGTTTAAATCCATACCCTGTAGGTCTACCTTTACAGTTTTGCTTCTACTGTTTACTTAAGAATGTTTATTTTTACTTCCATTAAAATATTTCCAAACTTATAAATCCTAGAAGAAATGTTACTTTTTCATTGTCACCTTTCTTTTCCCATAAGTAAGAATTAATCTCTACTTTCTGAAGCTCTGCCGTATTGCTATTTTGCTATCTATTTGATTTGTGCTATGCTATGTTTAAAAAAAATTGATACAAGGTATATAACATAGCACAGTAACTTCCATTTAACAGAGTTTTTAAAAAATCTTCCAACTTTTGCTTCTGGATAGGATGGAGGAATTTGGTACAGACCAATATTCCTCTCATGAACAATAAGAAAACTAGAAAAGTAAAATAAAGACATCATAAATAAAGAGGATGAGAGGAGTTAGGTTAGAACCATGAAGTCCTGTGCTGACATTCTGCAGCCCCTTTTTTTTTTTCTTGTGGATGTGTGGTGATCTTGGTCATTGTCATGAAGCTTAAAATATGGATTTACCAGGGCACAGTAGAACTATTGTGGGGTGTCAAAATATTCAGGGTTCTTTCTTATCTCATGGGCTAGAGAGGGAAGTAAAGGAAACTTCAGAGGCTTCCAATATGTAGTGTTACAAGTCCTCCTTAAGATATTTGCCAGATCCTGAAGTCGTGTGGCTGGGAGATATAAGCTTTCACTTAAAACTTCTAAGAGTAGTGTGGAGTCTTCTAAAGTCTGACTGTGTTGAGGAGGCAAAGATTTAAGTTCAGGATAACATAAAGAGGTGGGGCCTTGCTGAACACTTAAACCTCCCAACTAAAATCTTTAAAGGTCAGGGCACTAGGAAGAAGGTAAACTAGAAGGACACTGAGAATTTTCAAAACTGCAATTAAAACTCAACTCAGCTAATTCCTGGAGCTGAACTGACCCCAGTTTGTCCATCTGGCAGAGGAAAAGTGTGAACTGTCTTTGATACTAATACAGACTTTATCTGCTATAACAGATGATATTTTGATGTCATACCATCCTTAACAAATGGATAGCCACATTCCCAGCTGATGTTAGGATTATTTGCCATTAGTTAAGAGAAATCCCACTTTTCCAAACATTTCCCTTGGCTAATAAAAATTCCTTTTCTGGGAAAAGGAATTGTCTTATGCAGGGGTACAAAAGGCAGGCCTCTTTCCTCAAGTGAGTCCAACAGTATGGTATTGATACAATATGTACTCCTGAGACTTTTCTCTATGGATCAAGACAAGGTAAAACATCACTAGAAGCCACATATCTGCTCAGCTATCTCCCTTCTATCCTTTTTCATTGCTTTCATTATGAGATGTTCTTGACAAGCACTCTGTTTGGGGCTTTATTTCTATAAAACCCATCCTAAGAGAGACTCTAAAATTATTTTTACACAGCGTCTTGGATTTTATTAAAAATCACCAAGAATGCAAGGCATATTATGTTACAAAGCAAAAACCAAGAGAAAAAACAGAAATAAATGTAATACAGATATTGAAGTTAGGAGACAGGAACTTTTAAAACAAACGTGTTAAAATATTATAAAAATGGGATAAAATTAATAAATATATAGAGTATTTCATTAAAGAATTATAATCTACTTTTAAAAATTAAAAGTAACTTCCAGAACTGTAATCAACAAAAGATTTAAAGAGCAGATGGCAGAATTACTCAACTGGAAGGCAAGGTCACACTGTGTTATGGATTGAATTATGATCCCCCAAAGATGCGTTGAAGCCTCAATTCCCAGTACCTCAGAATGTGAACTTATTTGGAAATAAGATTGTTGCAGGTATAATTGGTTAAGATGAGCTCATACAGGAGAAGAGTGAGCCCTTATTCCAATATGACTGGTGTCCTTAAGAGAAGAGAGACACAATGGGAGATGGCTATGTGAAGACAGAAAAATATAGGGAAAATGCCAAGTAAAGATGAAGTGGAGATTGCAGTGGTGCATATACAAACCAAGGATTGCCAGCTTTCACCAGAAGGTGACAGGAGATAACAAATGGACAATGCTCTCTCAGAACTCTCAGAAGGCATCAACCATGCTGGCATCTTGATTTCAGACTTTCAGCTTTCAAAACTGTGAGAGGATAATTTTCTGTTGTTTTAACTACCTACTTTGTGGTAATTTATTACAGCAACACTAGGAAACTAATATATGAGTAGACCTTTTTTTTATTTTTTAAGGAAAATAATTAAAAGCCTTGGGACACAGTAAAGTAATCTAACACACACATAATGAATTCCAAGACCAAAGGAGAGAGAATTGGGCATAAGTTATACTTGAAGAGATAGTGGTTGAGAATTTTCAAAAACTGATGTAAGACATTAACTAGCAACTCACAGATTCAAGTTTTGCAGACTCTAAGTGGTATGAATTCAGAGAAAATAATAGCTTAATAAAACTTCTGGAAATCACAATGTCTTAAACTGCAGTGAAAAAGAAAAAAGTGTACATTAAAAAAATAGCAGAAGCCAAAAGACAGTCACTCTAAAGGCAACTCTAAAATTATGAAAAGAAATAAATACCAACCTTGGCTTGTATATCCAGTAGAAATTGCTTTTAAAAATGGCAGAAAGGAAAAATCCACTTCCATGTAAGATGTAGTGGGCCATATAACAAGTCAATAATCCTGTTGCAACAAATCTAAAAATGCTGGGAAAATAACAAAAATATATCTTGTAAAGGTGTTAGAAAGCAAAGAGGACTAGATGAATCAAAATTCCAGAGAGGACTGAATTGTTGATATGTATGTTGGTGATAGGCAGACTATTTTCCTAGAGGAACTTGCTCATTCAGAGTAGAGATTTTGAGCCATAAATGGGAACTGGCCTTCTGAAAGAAAAATGAGGAAAGCTCTAAATGGTCTTGTGAGGTTAGAGTTACAAATTAGAAGAGTAAAGGACCTCAAACTCACAGCCACATTTCCCCAATGGGTCTTTGCTGAATTCTGGATTTGCAGAGGTGACTGAACTGTCAGATCAAATATATCTTAAAATCACAGTAACATTTCAAAAATCGTTCAGTGTTTAGGAAACAAAAAGATGGTGGTGTGACTCAGAGACATGGCCAATCACTGTCTTAAAGTATTTGCTACAACTTGAAGCTATATCAGGCAGGAGTTCAAAAGCTCTGAAGGTCAGACATGTAAAGAGTTTAGAAGTCTTTACCAATCCCCCATGCCCCAATTCTAACAACAAGAAAAAAGTTGTATAAACTAAAAACACACAGCTCTTCTTGGGTCCATCAGAGAATTACGGTCACAGGGCCAGCTACTGCTCCCCAGAAAGGAACCACTGCTCCCCAAAAAGCCACTGATTCCCCAAAGAATCAGTAAGCTGATTCCCCAGAGAATCAGCTTACTGGAAACAGAAGTCATTACTGGAGCATGGTAGAGACACTTAAACGGCAACTAATTGTCAGATTGAGAATGGACCGACTTGAGAGACAGAAAACTCCTGGGGCCCAGCCTTGTTGGAGGGACACACACTTTTATGAATTTTACCTTCAAGACCCCCACCAGGTTGTCAGGAAGAAGATTAGAAAAAAATCTTCTTGTTCTTCCAGCAACAGGGTGGTGGGGAGGAGCCATTTTGAAATATGCTCAGGGCATTCTATTCTCCAAAACACCTGACGTCAAGGGAAACTATTTTGCCAAAACCTAACTGATTTCAGCTTTACCATAGTGAGGTAATTGGTGAGGATGTGCAACGGTGGGAATTACCATTCATTGAAAAAAACATGAGCTTTCATGCCACAAAAAGACTTGGAGGAAACTTAAATGTATATTTCTAAGTGAAAGAAGACAGTTTGAAAAATCTACACACTGTATGACTTCAACTATATGATATTCTGCAAAAGGCAAAACTATAGCCACAGTATCAATATTAGTGTTTACCAGTTTAGGGAGAGACTGGGAGAGGTGGAGCACAGATTCGTAGGGCTGTGAATCTATTCTGTATCATTTTATAGTGGTGGACAGATGACTTCATACATTTGCCAAACCCCATAGAGCTGTACAACTCAAAGGGTGAACCCTAATATAAGCTATGAATTTTTAATCACAATGTATCAAAATCTCTTCATCAATAGTAACAAATTTATCACACTAGGCCAAGATGTTAATAATAGGAGATTCTGTGCACAAAGGGAAGAGGAAACATGATAGCTTTCTGTACTTTCTGCTCAATTTTTCTATAAATCTAAAACTGCTCTAAAAAATAAAGTCTGGGACCTACAAGATGGTGAAGTAAGACATGGAGATCATCTTCCTCCCCACAAATGCATCAGAAATACATCTACATGTGGAACAACCCCTACAGAACACCTACTGAACGCTGTTAGAAAACCACAGACTTCCCAAAAGGCAAGAAACTCCCCACATACATGGGTAGGGCAAAAGAAAAAACAGAGACAAAAGAATAGGGATGGGACCTGCACCTCTGGGAGGGAGCTGTGAAGGAGGAAAAGTTTCCACACACTAGGAAGCCTCTTCGCGGGCGGAGACTGCAGGGGGTGGAGGGGGGAAGCTTCGGAGCCGCGGAGGAGAGTGCAGCAACAGGGGTGCAGAGGGCAAAGCAGACAGATTCCCACAGAGAGGCTCGGTGCCGACAACTACTCACCAGCCTGAGAGGCTTGTCTGCTCACCCGCCGAGGCGGGCGGGAGCTGGGAGCTAAGGCTCGGGCTTCGGAGGTCATATCCCAGGGAGAAGACTGGGGTTGGCTGCGTGAAGACAGCCTGAAGGGGGCTAGTGCACCACAGCTAGCCGAGAGGGAGTCTGGGAAAAAGTTTGGAGCTGCTGAAGAGGCAAGAGACCATTATTTCGGGGTGTGCAAGGATAAGGGATTCAGTGCACTGCCGAAATGAGCTCCAGAGATGGCATGAGGCGCGGATCTCAGAGACGGCATGAAACGCTAACGCTGCTGCTGCAGCCACCAAGAAGCCTGTGTGCAAGCTGGACACCCTATGCCAAATAACTACTATCCACACCTCCCCTCCTGGGAGCCTGTGCAGCCCGCCACTGACAGGGTCCCGTGATCCAGGGACAACTTCCCCAGGAGAACACACGGCCCGCCTCAGGCTGTTGCAATGTCATGCTGGCCTCTGCGGCCTCAGGCTCACCCCACATTCCGTACCTCATCCCCGCCGGCCTCAGTGAGCCAGAACCCCTGAATCAGCTGCTACCTTAATCCTGTCCTGTCTGGGCTAAGAACAGACACGCTCAGGTGACCTACACACAGAGGCAGGGCCAAACCCAAAGCTGAACCCAGGAGCTGTGCGAACAAAGAAGAGAAAGGGAAATTTCTCCCAGCAACCTCAGGAGCAGCGGATTAAATCTCCACAATCAACTTTTTGTACCCTGTATCTCTGGAATACCTGAATAGACAACAAGTCATCCCAAAATTAAGGCAGTGGACTTTGAGAGCAACTATAGACTTGGGGTTGCTTTCTGATCTAATTTGTTTCTAGTTTTATGTGTATCTTAGTTTGGTATTTAGAGTTTATTATCATTGGTAGATTTGTTTATTGATTTGGTTGCTATCTTCCTCCATTTTTTTATATATAGATATATAAATTTTTTTCCTTTTTCTCTTTTTGTGAGTGTGTAGGCATCTGCTTCTTTGTGTGATTTTGTCTGTACAGCTTTGCTTTTACCATATGTCCTAGGATTCAGCCTTTCCCTTTGTTGTTGTTGTTGTTGTTGTTGTTTTTAGTATAGTTTTTAGCACTTGTTATCACTGGTGAATTTGTTTTTTGGTTTGGTTGCTCTCTTCTTTCTTTCTCTCTTTTTCCTTTTTTATCAATTTTTAAATTTTTTTAATTTTTAATAATTTTTTATTCTTTATTTTAATAACCTTATTTTATTTTACTTTATTTTTTTCTCTCTTTAATTTTTTCCCCCTTTTCTTCTGAGATGGGTGGCTGACAGTGATTTGGTGCTCCAGCCATTTGTCATGCCTGTGCCTCCGAGGTGGGAGAGCCAAGTTCAGGATATTGGTCCACCAGAGACCTCCCAGTTACACGTAATATCAAATGGTGAAAACCCTCCCAGAGATCTCCATCTCAACACTAAGACCCAGCTCCGCTCAATGACCAGCAAGCTACAGTGCTGGACACCCTATGGCAAATAACTAGAAAGACAGGAACACAAACCCACCCATTAGCAGAGAAGCTGCCTAAAATCATAATAAGATAACAGACAGCCCAAAACACACCGCCAGACGTGGTCCTGCACACCAGAAAGACAAGATCCAGACTCATCCACCACAACACAGGCACTAGTCCCCTCCACCAGGAAGCCTACACAACCCGCTGAATCAAACTTAGCCACTGGGGGCAGACACCAAAAACAACAGGAACTATGAACCTGCAGCCTGAGAAAAGGAGACCCCAAACACAGAAAGTTAAGCAAAATGAGAAGACAGAGAAACACACAGCAGATGAAGGAGCAAGGTAAAAACCGACCAGACCAAACAAATGAAGAGGAAATAGGCAGTCTACCTGAAAAAGAATTCAGAGTAATGATAGTAAAGATGATCCAAAATCTTGGAAATAGAATGAAGAAAATACAAGAAACATTTAACAAGGATCTAGAAAAACTAAAGAGCAAACAAACAATGATGAACAACACAGTAAATGCAATTTAAAATTCTCTAGAAGGAATCAATAGCAGAATAACTGAGGCAGAAGAAAGTATAAGTGACCTGGAAGAAAAAACAGTGGAAATAACTACTGCAGAGCAGAATGAAGTAAAAAGAATGGAAATAATTGAGGACAGTCTTAAGAGACCTCTGGGACATCATTAAATGCATCAATATTCGGATTATAGGGGTCCCAGAAGAAGAAGAAAAAAGAAATGGACTGAGAAAATATTTGAAGAGATTATAGTGGAAAACTTCCCTAATATGGGAAAGGAAATAGTTAATCAAGTCCAGGAAGCACAGAGAGTCCCATACAGGACGAATCCAAGGAGAATCATGCCAAGGCACATATTAATCAAACTATAAAACTTAAAAAAAAGAAAAAATATTAAAATCAGCAAGGGAAAAATAACATACAAGGGAAACCCCGTAAGGTTAACAGCTAAACTTTCAGCAGAAACTCTGCAAGCCAGAAGGGAGTGGCAGGACATATTTAAAGTGATGAAAGGGAAGAAACTACAATCAAGTTTACTCTACCCAGCAAGCATCTCATTCAGATTTGATGGAGGAATTAAAATCTTTACAGACTAGCAAAAACTAAGAGAATTTAGCACCACCAAACGCAGCTTTACAACAAATGCTAAAGGAACTTTTCTAGGCAGGAAACACAAGAGAATGAAAAGACCTACAATAACAAACCGAGAACAATTAAGAAGGTGGGAATAGGAACATACATATCGATAATTACCTTAAATGTAAATGGATTAAATGCTCCAACCAAAAGACATACACTGGGTGAATGGATACAAAAACAAGACCCGTATATATGCTGTCTACAAGAGACCCACTTCAGACCTAGGGACACATTCAGACTGAAAGTGAGGGGATGGAAAAAGATATTCCATGCAAATGGAAATCAAAAGGAAGCTGGAATGGCAATTCTCATATCAGCCAAAATAGACTTTAAAATAAACACTATTACAACAGGCAAAGAAGGACACTACATAATGATCAAGGGATCAATCCAAACAGATGTAACAATTGTAAATATTTATGCACCCAACATAAGAGTACCTCAATACATAAGGCAGATGCTAACAGCCATAAAAGGGGAAATTGACAGTAACACAATCATAGTAGCAGAGTTTAACATCCCATTTTCACCAATGGACAGATCATCCAAAATGAAAATAAATAAGCAAACACAAGCTTAAAATGATACATTAAAGAAGATGGACTTCATTGAGATTTACAGGACATTCCATCCAAAAACAACAGAATACACATTCTTCTCAAGTGCTCATGGAACATTCTCCAGGATAGATCATATCTTAGGTCACAAATCAAGCCTTGGTAAATTCAAGGAAATTGAAATTTTATCAAGTATCTTTTCCAATGACAATGCCATGAGACTAGATATCAATTACAGGGAAAAATCTGTAAAAAATACAAACACATGGAGGCTAAATAATACATTACTTAATAACCAAGAGATCACTGAAGAAATCAAAGAGGTAATCAAAAAATACCTAGAAACAAATGACAATGAAAACATGACAACCCAACTCCTATGGGATACAGCAAAAGCAGTTCTAAAAGGGAAGTTTATAGCAATACAATCCTACCTCAAGAAACAAGAAACATCTCAAATAAACAATCTAACCTTACACCTAAAGCAATTAGAGAAAGAAGAACAAAAAACCCCGCAAAGTTAGCAGAAGGAAAGAAATCATAAAGATCAGATCAGGAATAAATGAAAAAGAAATGAAGGAAATGATAGCAAAGATCAATAAAACTAAAAGCTGGTTCTATGAGAAGATAAACAAAATTGATAAACCATTAGCCAGACTCATCAAGAAAAAAGGGATAAGACTTGGGGCTTCCCTGGTGATGCAGTGGTTGAGAGTCCGCCTGCCAATGCAGGGGACACGGGTTCGTGCCCCGGTCCGGGAAGATCCCACATGCCGTGGAGCGGCTGGGCCTGTGAGCCATGGCCCCTGAGCCTGCGCGTCTGGAGCCCATGCTCCGCAATGGGAGAGGCCACAACAGTGAGAGGCCTGCATACCACACACACACAAAAAGGGGTAAGACTCAAATCAATAGAATTAGAAATGAAAAAGGAGAAGTAACAACTGACACTGCAGAAATACAAAGGATCATGAGAGATTACTACAAGAAACTATATGCCAATAAAATGGACAACCAGGAAGAAATGGACAAATTCCTAGAAAAGCACAACCTTCCGAGACTGAATCAGGAAGAACTAGAAAATATAAACAGACCAATCACAAGCACTGAAATTGAGACTGTGATTAAAAATATTCCAACAAACAAAAGCCCAGGACCAGAATGCTTGACAGGTGAATTCTATCAAACATTTAGAGAAGAGCTAACACCTGTCCTTCTCAAACTCTTCCAAAATATAGCAGAGGGAGGAACACTCCCAAACTCATTCTACGAGGCCACCATCACCCTGATACCAAAACCAGGCAAAGATGTCACAAAGAAAGAAAACTACAGGCCAATATCCCTGATGAACATAGACGCAAAAATCCTGAATAAAATGCTAGCAAACAGAATCCAACAACACATTAAAAGGATAATACATCATGATCAAGTGAGGTTTGTCCCAAATTCAGGGATTCTCCAATATATGCAAATCAATCAATGTGATAAACCATATTAACAAGTTGAAAGAGAAAAAGCATATGATCATCTCAATAGATGCTGAAAAAATTTCGACGAAATTCAACACCCATGTATGATGAAAACCCTCCACAAAGTAGGCATAGAGGGAACTTACCTAAGCATATTAAGGGCCATATATGACAAACCCACAGCCAACATCGTTCTCAATGGTGAAAAACTGAAAGTATTTCCTCTAAGATCAGGAACTATACAAGGTTGCCCACTCTCACCACTCTTATTCAACATAGTTTTGGAAGTTTTAGCCACAGCAATCAGAGAAGAAAAAGAAATAAAAGGAATCCAAATCAGAAAAGAAGAAGTAAAGCTGTCACTGTTTGCAAATGACATGATAATATACGTAGAGATTCCTAAGGATGCTACCAGAAAACAACTAGAGCTAATCAATGAATTTGGTAAAGTAGCAGGATACAAAATTAATGCACAGAAATCTCTTGATGAAAAATGATGAAAAATCTGAAAGAGAAATTAAGGACACACTCTCATTTACCATTGCAACAAAAAGAATAAAATAACTAGGAATAAACCTACCTAAGGAGACAAAACACCTGTATGCAGAAAAGTATAAGACACTGATGAAAAAATTAAAGATGATACAAACAGATGGAGAGATATAACATGTTCTTGAAGTAGAAGAACCAACATTGTGATTCTACTACCCAAATCTACTGATTCAGTGCAATCCCTATCAAACTACCAATGGCATTTTTCACAGAACTAGAACAAAAAAATTCACAATTTGTATGGAAACACAAAAGACCCGATTAGCCAAAGCAATCTTGAGAAAGAAAAAGGGAGATGGAGAATCAGGCTCCTAGACTTCCGACTATACTAAAAAGCTACAGTAATCATGACAGTATGGTACTAGCACAAAAACAGAAATATAGATCAATGGAAAAGGTTAGAAAGTCCAGAGATAAACCCACGCACATATGGTCACCTTATTTTTGATAAAGGAGGCAAGAATACACAATAGAGAAAAGACAGCCTCTTCAATAAATGGCGCTGGGAAAACTGGACAGCTACATATAAAAGAATGAAATTAGGACACTCCCTAACACCATACACAAAAATAAAGTAAAAATGGATTAAAGACCTAAATGTAAGGCCAGAAAGTATCAAACTCTTAGAGGAAAACATAGGCAGAACACTCTATGACATAAATGACAGCAAGATCCTTTTTTACCCACCTCCTAGAGAAATGGAAATTAAAAAATAAATAAATGGGACCTAATAAAACTTGAACGCTTTTGCACAGAAAAGGAAACCATAAACAAGACCAAAAGACAACCCTCAGAATGGGAGAAAATACTTGCAAATGAATCAATTGACAAAGGATTAATCCCCAAAATTTATAGGCAGCTTGTGCAGCTCAGTATCAAAAAAACAAACAACCCAATCCAAAAATGGGCAGAAGACCTAAATAGGCATTTCTTCAAAGAAGATATACAGATTGCCAACAAACACATGAAAGAATGCTCAACATCACTAATTATTGGAGAAATGCAAATCAAAACTACAGTGAGGTATCACCTCACACCAGTCAAAATGGCCATCGTCAAAAAATCTAGAAACAATAAATATTGGAGATGGTGTGGAGAAACAGGAACCCTCTTGCACTCTTGGTGGGAATGTAAATTGATACAGCCACTATGGAGAACAGTATGGAGGTTCCTTAAAAAACTAAAAATAGAACTACCATATGACCCAGTAATCCCACTACTGGGCATATACCCTGAGAAAACCATAATTCAAAAAGAGTCTTGTACCACATTGTTCATTGCAGCTCTATTTACAATATCCAGGACATGGAAGCACCCTAAGTGTCCATCAACAGATGAATGGATAAAGAAGATGTGGCATAGGTATACAATGGAATGTTACTGAGCCATAAAAGGAAACTAAATTGAGTTATTTGTAGTGAGGTGGTTGGACCTAGAATCTGTCATACAGAGTGAAATAAGTCAGAATGAGAAAAAGAAATACCGTATGCTAACACATATATATGGAATCTAAAAAAAAAAAAAAAAAAAAAAAAGGGTTCTGAAGAACCTAGGGGCAGGACAGGAATAAAGATGCAGACGTAAAGAATGGACTTGAGGACACGGGGATTGGGAAGGGTAAGTTGGGATGAAGTGAGAGAGTGGCATGGACATATATATACTACCAAATATAAAACTGATAGCTAGTGGGAAGCAGACACGTAGCACAGGGAGATCATCTCAGTGCTTTGTGAACACCTAGAGGGGTGGGGTAGGGAGGGTGGGAGGGAGATAGAAGATGGACGAGATAGGGGGATATATGTATATGTATAGCTGATTTACTTTGTTATAAAGCAGAAACTAACACACAATTGTAAAGCAATTATACTCCAATAAAAATGTTATAAAAATAAAAAAGTCTGCCATTTAATCATAAATAAAACTAGGGGAAAAAAAAAAAAACAAAACAACAAAACCTCTGAAGGGAAGAACTTAACTGCCCTCAGTTGTTGTTGTTGTTGTTTTTAATTTAGTTGTGCCAGGTCTTAGTTGCCCCAGGCCAGCTCCTTAGTTGCAGCATGCATCTGGGGTCTAGTTTCCTGACCAGGGATCAAAAGTGGCCCCTCTGCATTGGGAGCACAAAGTCTTATCCACTGTACCACTGGGAAGTCCCTGCCTGTGGTCTTTCAATTATGAGGATAAAAGATCCACAGGGCTCTCAATCAAAACTCTGAAAGGGTAGTAGCTTAGAAACCAGGCTGATGAAGATTTACATTGAATATTAATAAATTATAACGTATCTCTGATTGTTCCCAACCCTTGGTTGGATGAGTTGCTTAGCATCTCATTCCATTTTCCTAACATACTCTCAGGTATGAGATTTCATTATCTGGAAGTTTTACAATTCTTATACACTCAGTGGCCAGATATCATAAAAAATTACTTAACATCCAAAAAAATCAAGAGAATATAACTAATAGTGAAAAAAAAGACAGTCAATTCCTGAAGATATCTGATTGACCATTATTCAGTTAGATGCTGTTTTATAATTCTCCTTAACTCTTCCCTACCTTTGCTTTTATTCTAGTATTTGTGACCCCCAACTTAATTCCTTTGTCAATTTTTTCAGGGAGAGATTTTATCAAGAACATAATGTCCAACAGTCAGAGAGCTATTAAGTTACTTTTTTATCTGTCAGTGCACCCTGTGGTAACCACTGAATGTCTGTGTAGGCCTTAAAGTTTAGTTTTCCTTTGTCTTCCCAAAGATTGCTAAATACAGTGGATTTCTCTCCACGCCCTCACTGTCCTGGCTTCTTAAAGTTTATTTAATATTGGTTTATTCTATCTCTCCCAAATTGGAAGTTGCCTATAATATATGCTTAGCACAGGGCAAATTTCTATAAATGGACAAAGGACAATGAAACAAATATTTATTTTCAGTCTGAATTTAGCTATTATACTTGACTTGGAAGCTCCCATTGCTGTGCACAGATCGTGAAGGTATGCTTACTCATCCATCAGCATTTAAGACTTGAGGTCCTGTGAATATTTTTCACTGGACTTCTTGGCTGCCCTTGGATTTAATGTTTTATATTCCTCTGTGTCCTATCTTGGCTTTTCTCTTGCCTACAGAATTTTGTTGCTATATGCTCACTTGCTTTGAATCTGATCAAGTACAACCAAGAGTATGAAAAAACAATTAATTTCCTTTGCCTATTAATTTGCAAGGAATTAGAACTTTCATGAGTGCTTGATAATTGCTTTCATGGGGAGGGGGAAATGTAAACGGTGACAAAGCGATAAAGAGGCATGGACATATATACACTACCAAACGTAAGGTAGATAGCTAGTGGGAAGCAGCCGCATAGCACAGGGAGATCAGCTCGGTGCTTTGTGACCGCCTGGAGGGGTGGGATAGGGAGGGTGGGAGGGAGGGAGACGCAAGCGGGAAGAGATATAGGAATATATGTATATATATAACTGATTCATTTTGTTGTGAAGCTGAAACTAACATACCATTGTAAAGCAATTATACTCCAATAAAGATGTTAAAAAAAAAAAAAGACACATAGTCAAATTGGTGAAATCTAAAGATAAGGAAAAAAAAAAAAAAGAAAAAAAAAAAAAAAAAAAACGGGATAGACCTAGACAAAGATACTTATCACCTAATAATAAAATCTAGCCATGCATAAAATTCAAATATTTCTATGTCAACAATAAGAAGAATAAGTGAGAAATCAAGAAAATGTCTGCATCAATCTGATACACTGAAAGCCCTGACTATATGTGTGTATGTAAATATATATCATAAATTTAAAAAATCAAACCCTATACAAAACTATGCAAATGAAAAGAAATGTATAAAAGAATAGCTATAAACAAATGTTCTGTTAAAATAATTTTAATGAAATATTTGAAGTAAAAATATTTTTCCTTTCATTTTGAAATTAGTTTATATATAAGTATAACAGTAAAATTTTAAAAGAACTATCACATAGGTGTCATCCTGGAGAAAACAAAATTCTAAAAATTATCTTGTGTTTTGACTGAGTAATTCATATTTAAGACATTATAATATGAGTTTATAAAAGGTTACATGTTACTTTATAAAATAGCAATAAAATCATCTTAAATCAAACCATAATATTTGTTTCTTGTCAGAACCACTGGCTTATCAAAACAGTTATTTTCCATTAAGTATTCACCAAGTAACAGAACTTTTTCATTTAAAACTTTACCATATAAAATATAAAACCTATCACTACAGTTTAGTTTTATCTCAAAATATAATTTTTATCTTGAACATCATATAAATTGAGTCATATAGCATGTGCTCTTTTATGTCTGACATATTCTATCAATATATCACAAGTTATTAATCCATTCTGCTCTAAATCAATGTTTGGTCTTTGGCCTGTATTCAGTTTGGGTCTATTACTAATCATATATTTATGGACATTCTGTTATATGTCTTTTAATAAATTTGCATGTGCAGTTCTGTAGGGCATGTGTGAAGCAATAGAAAAGCTGGAGATCTCTCAACCATCTATCTATCTATCTATCTATCTATATCTATCATCTATCTATCCATATGTATTTTTATATGTACTTTAAAAATTTACATTTAGATCCATAATTCATCTTGAACTAATTTTTGTCTGTAATATTAGGTAGGTGTCAACACTGACTTTTTTTTCACATGGATATCCAGGTTACCCAGTATCATTTGTTGACCCTGACCCTTTCCTCACAAATTGCAGTAGGACAGTTGTTATAATGAATTGACTGAAAAGCTAAGTATTTCTTTCAGAATTATTTATTCTGTTATCATGATCTGTTTTCATATCAAGCCCCAGCGCCATACTGTCTTAGTCAGTGTAGAATTATAATAAATTTTATATAAGATAAAATTTTATGTAAAGAAAATTCTTTCTACTTACTCCTTTTTCTTCAAAAGTGCTTGAGTATTCTAGCTTCTTTGCATTAAATGTTTATATATATAAATATATGCATATATCTGTATATATATGATACATATATATATGATTGGGTCAATTTGTCAATATCCACAAAAATACCCTTATGTTGAATTGAATTTACCATGAAAGGAGAATTTTAATCCTAAGAATACAGAGCTAGGGCTTCCCTGGTGGCCCAGTGGTTGAGGGTCTGCCTGCTGATGCAGGGGACACGGGTTTGTGCCCCGGTCCGGGATGATCCCACATGCCGCAGCGTGGCTGGGCCCGTGAGCCATGGCCGCTGAGCCTGCGCGTCCGGAGCCTGTGCTCCACCAATGGGAGAGGCCACAGCGGTGAGAGGCCCGCGTACCCCAAAAAAAAAAAAAAAAAAAAAAAAAAAAAAGAGAATACAGAACTAAATTCTTCCAGCTCCGTTTTTTCTTTCTCAAGATTGCTTTGGCTATTCGGGATCTTTTGTGTTTCCATACAAATTTTAAGTTTTTTTTTTGTTCTAAATCTGCAAGAATCTAAGAGTATACATTTAAAACGAAGATTTCTAAGTCCTAATACAGGTCAGGGGAATCATGAACTTTTTAAAACTACTGCTACCTGAATAAGGTTTGTTATCTCACTGTGTTGCAGGTTACAGTGATTACATTCCAGGTCCTTCTAGAAATGCAGGGACACTTAGGGAGGAATTAAAGGAGTTGACATTAGACATGCCCATTTAAAAGTGAGTCAGAGTCCATGAGGTGAACAATCCTCTGTGTGGCTCATGTGAAGGAGAAAAAGTTTCTTTTGCTGAATTACAGATTTGATAATACAGTGATGAAAATTTTAATTTGTTTGGATCTGAATTTGCATTTGTAGAAAAAAAGACTGGATTCAGACTGTGAATGGACTGATTTACCAATTTAAAGAATCTAGAATTTATCCCACAAGAAAGTCAAGCGTTTAAGTCCATTATTGTGTTGGTTTTCCTATAACAATATATGGGCATAATGTTTGTACAATGAAGAGAGATCTGTTAAAGTTCTCTGCTTTCAATTGTAGGTTATATTGAGTGTGTCTTTTGGAATTTTGATTGGGTTGAAATAAACAGAAGGGGAGATCTGAGAACAATGTAAATGAGGCTCTTAAGAGTATTCATGTATCAGATAAATGACAAATACTCCATGTTGGGCTTCTTGATTCTGAGGTGTTCAGTGCATACACTTGGTGGTGGTTTCTGATCCAAAATGGGAATCTTGCCTGAGCTTAGCCTTTACAGAGGGTGGGTGACAGGAACTCAACTGTGGCCTCTGAATCCTTTGCTCGAGGCAGCCTTTAGTCTTCGCTATATTGTGCCTTTTTCCTGCAATAACATCAGATTTTTAAGCATTGTCATTTTAGATCTTATATATCTTTTTTAACAATTGAACTCTGTCTGACATCTTTAAAGCAAGTATGAATTTTTAAAAAGAATAGTCCCTTTCAAAATTATTTCTATATATGTCAGTTTTAATTTGGGCTTCAGAATATGAACTTACAATATTACATTTACCAAAAGTAAAATTAAAATGTGTTCTCTTTGAAAATTAATAGAAATTTGGCCTTAGAGTTTAAGTTGTATAGTATGGTGAGAACTTGGAGTATAAGAATCCAAATTTATGAATGAAACATTTATTTATATTTACAAACATATAATTCCTAAAACCTCATTATGAACATTGTCTCCTAACAATTACAGAAACAAATATTGAATCAACAATTATCAAACTTTCATTAATGGTGAATTGAGTTATTCCATAATGCAAAATAAAAAATTTTTTCCAGGAAAGTATTCAGGACCATATTAAAACATAGATTACCATTTATGTTGCTAACTGGAATATTATTGTAATGGATGTCTTGCACAATGTGTATTTGCTTAAAGATATATCTTAGTCTAGATAGCTTTGAGGGGCATTTGATGAAAGGTATAAAATCAATGTCAAAAATGACAGAATCAAGCTGGATTTGAGTTCAATTTATCTTTTCATGATGGCTATAAATAAAGGGATTATTTGATTTGAATTTAAGGTAGCAAAACTTTTTAGGGGATGCATATCACATTTTTTATCTTTTAAAGTCTGATATTGAATACTTAGGAAAATGAGGTATACAAAGTATGTAGAGTGAAAAGTATCTTGCATAGCAGTGTTTGGTAGCAGAGCCTTTACGAAATTCTCCAAGGATCAAGAGAAGTTGAGCAGGGAGCACCACATAATTTCACTGATCAAATGTTTATATTGTTTATGGTAGTATTCATAGCTGTAACTATAAGATACACATCTCTTCTGCTTACACACCAATTGCAAGAACTTGTACTATGACTCCAACTAAGGGAGCTAAAAATGTAATCTCTAGTCAGGTTAATTTTTCCCTTTCCACTGCACTGTCAAATGGGATCTGGTGCAGAGTCGATCATCCCTTGGTGTCCGTTCTAGCCGCTATATGGCACTAGAAGACTAATAGTGATATTTGGTACCATTGCTATATAGTGTTTTCCACAGTTGCAAAGATGCAGTCCAGTGAAATATTTCATGAATGAAAAATAATTTCAGTATTGCTTGGAAAATAATCTATGTAATAGTCATCTGCTTAAAGATTTGCTATTCATATTGATACATATCAACTCTAAAAATACATAGCATTTCCAGAACATATAAAGAAAAACTTGTTAAACTTTAAATTTGTATTTTCAAAAAATTATTGCATGTTTATTGACATATAATTACATAAAATAAAATTGCAAGTAGTTAAATGGTTTGTTCTGAAAATGTAGACATAGGCATATACCTGTGAAACCATCACCACAATCAAGATAATGTGCATATCTCTCTTCTCCCCAAAAGTTTCTTCATGCCTCTTTGTAATACCTTCTTCTCTAAACAACTACTGATTAAATTTCTGGCAATATAAATTAATTTGCATGTAAAAGAGTTCAATATAAATGGCATCATATAATAAGTAAATTTTTTGTCTGCCTTTTATGCATCATAATTATTTTGAAATACATCCATTTTGTGGTATGTAACAAGACTTCATTTTTGGTTTTTTTGGTGAAGTGTGTGTTCATATGTTTAACGAGTTTATTTGTTGGATATTTCCTTTCTTGTTAACAGAGTTGGAAAGTTCTTTACATGTTCTATATAGAGGTCCTTTATCAGATTTTGATTTGCAAATATTTACTCCCAATCTGTGGTTTGTCCTTTCATTCTCTTATCAGTGTCATTCTCCTTGTTAGTGGTATGTTTTTATGATATAATGCCTCGGGACTCACAGCATTTGTGTTCCAATTGTCACATTGTAGCATGTGATTGAGAACTCTTATGACACATGCAAACAGATTCTAAGAAATGTGATTAGATTTCACTGCTTTCAGCTAATTGTTCATAATATACTACATGTTGTAACTTGCAATATGTTCAAACTAACAACTGGCGATTAGGTAATGTGTTCATCTCTTTAAGAATCATTATGTACAGACCATTTCTAAAGATGGTGTGTAGCAATTATTGCTCTTTTAAAAGCTCTTATTTCATCAAATACTCATTTAAACAGGTTTCTGTGTACTTTATCATACATGCTGGTATGAAAAATGGTTCAAATTAAATTGAAGTAATAACCATTGAAAATCCGAGCTGGTAAAGTCTTTGGGTTTAGTGAGAAAAAGAAGAAAACAATCAAATGTGCACTTTTATCTTCTAGTGCTGTTAAAACAAAATTTTTTAAAGCTGCCTCTCAATGCTTAATCATAAAACATGCAAAGGAAAAATGAGTTGAAATCAGTTTAGAAGAATGCTTCCATTCTGACACTATTTTAAGACATTTTCTAACTTCTCTTTTCTCTATTTTGTTGAATCACAGGAAAATATTAAAGAGCAATTTTTCCTTTTGGAATAGTGTCTTTATTTCTAAGAACTAAAGTACTGTTGTAGAAATTTGTTTTCTAGGAAATAAAGCAGGAAAGTAGGTGTGGAATATTTACTCTTTTTGTGAAGTTTGTATTTGTTTTGTTTTTCTTTGATAAGAATATGCTGAGATAGAAAATACTTTTTTTTTTTCAAACCTTCCATTTATTTCTAACTAGAGTGATTTGAATGCCCCTCTTTCTCCTGGAAAAGAATATTCAAATAAAATGCTCATGGAAACAACTTGAAATATTTCAGTATTTCCTATATAAAGCTTGAATATTTTCCCTCTTACAGTTGCATTTTCTATTCACTTCTGAATCTCCTGCCCAAAGTTTCTTCAAGTTTGTGAAGAAAAGGACATCAGATCTGATTCAAATATTCATCTCATGCTCAAGGAATTTCAGATAAAATTTTAGTCTTTTGATCGAAATGATGAATTAAACAACTTTAAAGAAAAGTTTTCTAAGCATTAACAAGGCTGTGCTAATTTTGATCTCAAGGTATGATGAATTTATAAATGGCTTATAAATGTAGCATTGACCTAAGGAAATATCTAAATGTTTTATATTTATAAAATCATCCATATCAGAGTCAGTCTTCTGCATTAAGCATTTTTTTGTGAGACATGTAAAGAACAATCAATTTCTAATTAGTAAATCAGCCTCAAATGTCATTCAAAGCTATAGAGCAATGCAACCTACTTAATCCTTCAGAAATAATTTAGAAAGTGATTTAAATATGTTATACCATCCAAAGGAAAGTTTTATGTTCAAGCATTTTGCACCTGCTTATGTCCCTTTTTTCCACATGAACAGTATTGTTATCTCACTATCAATATTTTTGATAATGCAATGAAAAATATTTTGTCAGTGAAATTAAAGTATGCATTTTGTCATTAAAACATATGCTGGATGATATATATAATTTTAATGAATTATACTGAATGATTTCTAATATTATGAGAGGTATAATGTATGTGTATGTGAGTATGGTATATATGTATGCTCTACATATGAGATAAGAAAAGAGAGACTGTATTTTGTTTTACAAAAATATACTACATATTTAATATTTACTATAATATAAAAGGGAATAAAGAAAGCTAGATTCTATTTCTAGTTCAGTTACTTCTTGTTTTATTTTGTAACACTCATTCATTTTTAAGATATCTGAATTATGTGCAATACTTTGAAAAGTGTTTACCTATAAATACATTTTGGCCTTTGGGTAATTTAGTGATGAAGTCAAAAATAAAGATTTTTTTGATTTTTTTTTTTTTAAGATTTTTATAATTGAGAAAACATCTACACAAGAAAAAGTCACATGACTTCACTGCTCTTAAAAGAGAAACCTGGTACCAAACCTAAGAGCAGAGTTATGTAAGGAATGAAAATGAACTAAAGATATGGAAATAAATCACAGATGTTTTGTATTTGTGTTTAGAAACAATTATAAATGTAAAATGTGTCAATAGCAAAAACAAATCCTTGAATATGATGAAAATAGCTGATTTTAATTTGGGGATTATTTACTTAGATACATAAAATAATAACCCCTTTTAAACATGGTTTTCATATGTTTACTTCACTTGGTATTCTTATCCACATGTGAGCTGTGACCATTTAATCAGCATGGAGTTAGAGAAGTGTGAGCCTCTTAACCTTGTAAATTACTAATTAACATTAAATTGGCCTCAATCAACTTGAGTGTAATTGAAGTAGCATGGCTCTCTGTGTAGGTGAACAGTTTATTGGATGCTTATTTTATTACATCAAGCTGAAAATGTTAAATTATAAGCCAAAGTACTTCCTGAATCAATATGAGACATGTCTCAATTATCAATGGTGAGACTTCTCAAATTGCATTGTTGACTTTTTGTGTGTGTGGTTAGCTAACTATGCATGAGTTAATAGCCAAATAAAAATCAAACCTATTTGGAGTTTTGTCAGTGAATAGCTGTCAGAAATGATGGTTCTAATCTTTTCGAGGACTGGTTGTATTTTTAAAAATTAATTTAAATATCAGTTTTGTATCATTCAATATCTAATTCTAGATGTACAATAGTTGGGTAGCATTTTATAATAAAACTCGTGATTAATGTTTCTACAATGTTAGTATAAATTCAGCATTAGAGAGGTCACCTATTAAAGATTGCTGCAGAATGTGCCAGGATTTTTATTTTAATCTATATCAGTTTAACTGGGAATTGGATTAAATGTCTTGTGCTTTAGTATCTTCCATATGTTCAAAGTAGCTTTTATTCACTGTAGAGTTTCATATACTATCTAATGAGTAAAGGTATAAAATATAATGATTTTGAAATTGGTTCTCAGAGAAAATAATCATATTTTTAGAATCTTTTTGATATATAATTCACGTATTATGCAACTCACCCAATTAAAGTGTGCAATTGAATGGTTTTTCTTTTGGAAAATTACCAGGTTTGTGAAAGTGCCATCAAAATTTAATTTTAAAACATCCCCTCCCTGCCAAGAAAGAAGGTGCATAACCACTAGCATTCTCACATTCCATCCCCAACTAATCCCCCCTAGCCTCACCTCTATGGGCGCTAGGGAACCTATAATTTATTTTCTGTCTCTGTTGATTTACCTGTTCTGGATATTTCATATAGAATCATACAGTAGATGTTCTTTTGTGACTGGCTTGTTTCTATTAGCATAATGGGTTCAAGATTCATTTATGCTGTAACATGTATCAGGACTTCATTTCTTTTTATTGGTGAATAATATTCTAATGTATGAATATACCACTTTGAAATCAGTTCACCAGTTGATTAACCACTGGATTGTGTCAACTTTTTGGCTATCGTAAATAATGTGGCAATGAATTTTGTGTACAAGTTTTTGCATAGATGTATATTTTCATTTATCTTGTCTATATATCTTAGAGTAGAACTGCTGGTGATTCTGTGTTTAAGAAGTTGAGGAACATCCCAAACTATTTGCAAAGGCAACTGCACCACTTCACATTCTACCAGCTCTGTATGAGGTTTCCAGTTTCTTCTCATACTTGTCAAATTGTAACATTTTTATAATAAAATTAGATTCACAATGCAAGTGACTTTCTTAACTCACACATTTTTCAGCACTACTAAATTTTACTATAACATCAGCTAAGTTTCCTGATAAATATAAATGTTCATAAAAAAGAACAGTCATAATGTTATAGATTGGTCCAGTTTATCTTTAAGATAGATAAGATGTATTTAAGGAAGAATAAGGATACATGCACATAGTTGCATTCATTTTTATTCACAAGTAGTATTTTGGAAAGGTAAACATGTATATTAAAATTTATTACAAAATGATGAGGTTTTTATTCCTATGACTCCGATGAAGTTGTGATATCTCTTTCTTCCTATATATATAGAGAAATATTTTATGGCAAGAACTGTCTGTTTATTTTAGATCTTGTTTTTTTCTTATGCCAATTATAATAAATAAAAAGATATGTACACAAATTTTGTTGAATTTAAAAACTACTGAATATTAGTGATGAAATTAAATAAGACCAAGGAACATTTTAAGAAACAATTAAGTGCCATTAAAGAAAAAAAAGATAGGAATGGCCAAATGTAAGTTTAAATGTTTATTGCTTTGCTATTTTCTATGGAGAAATGTTTCATGTGTTAGTTTCAAGACTCTTATGTAAATTTTGTATATAAATACTAATTTAATCATAAATTCACATAAATCATAATGTCAATGTCATATTTTACATATATTTTGAAAAATTATGTAACAGAATAAAAGCTTTGGTAGGTAAGTATATGCACAAACAATAAAAAAGGGTACATAAGTTAGAAGGTTGTGAAGTAATGTCAGCATTGTCGCTTCTGTTTAGGAATATAAACTAAAATATTGTGATAATGAGAAATAAAAGCACAGATTCTATTTCAGAAAACTAGAAGAAAACAATAACTATGAACACAAAATAGATTTTTTTTAAAGTTTCAGAAAGCAGTGAAAACCAAACAAAATGTGTCAAAAGTATGAAGCTGAAAGAAAAGTTCCACAACTTCAGATCAGAAAAAGAGCAAGTTAAAGTACATATCAAAGCTGTATAGTATACATATAGATGCAAAATCTAAATCCCTTATTTGTAACAGCAAGAATGGAATGTCAAGGCCAACAGCAGGTGCTTCCCTAGATCTAGGTTGAATCACACAGTTATCAAGCAACATTTGCATGAATTAGCATTTCTCAGTGGCTATGAGGCACAAAAGAAAATTTTATTGTGAAAAACTCACAGCTTCTTTATTTGGTAGTGACATATAACAGTTAAGCAAATTTACTTCGAAAAAAAGTGAGTTTTGGAGAACAGATACATACTTTGAACACTATTCTGTGTGTTCACTACAGAATAAACTTACTCTATATCACTTTTCCAGAAAACAAAAATGCCCATCTTCCTCTAAGAAGAGAAATTAAATAGAAACAAGAAAAATATGCATACAAAAATAGAGAAAAAATGGGCTTCCCTGGTGGCGCAGTGGTTGAGGGTCCGCCTGCTAATGCAGGGGACACGGGTTCGTGCCCCGGTCCGGGAAGATCCCACTTGCCGCGGAGCGGCTGGGCCCGTGAGCCATGGCCGCTGGGCCTGCGCGTCCGGAGCCTGTTGCTCCGCAACGGGAGAGGCCACAACAGTGAGAGGCCTGCGTACCGCAAAAAAAAAAAAAAGAAAAGAAAAAAATGGAGAATTACAGAAAATGCAAATGCTAAATAACTAGCTTCCTCCCTCCCTAAATATTCTACTGAGCCAATAAAAACAATTGCTATCTATTTTTCATATTTAAAATCTTAATGGAGAGATTGATTTAAGAGAAAGGAAGATGGATGACACATGCCTGAGCAGAGTGCAGGTAAGATGTGGAAGGAATAATTAAACTATTGCAAAAATGAAGGAAAATTTTGAAGAGATATAAGGACAAAAAGGTGCTGATGAAAACATAGTAAGAGAAATATTTAAAAATAACAGCAAAATGGAAGAGTAATAAAGAACAAAATGAAAAGAAATATAGAGAAACAAATGTATGTACCTGAAAAGTTGATCCAACATCCCTACAACTGTATTTTCCAAAGAAGAAAAACTTAAATGAAAGAGAGCAAATATTTACATATGTGCTACAAGAATTTTTTTTAATTTAAAACAAGTTTTAGAAACATTTGAAAGGCAAAGTGCTTTTCAGAGAAATTCAATTTATAATGACATACACAAAGAAATATCCTATTAAATTTGTTCGATTTCAATGCAAAGAATCCATTTGCATCAGGCAAAAATACAGTGTCATTTAAAATGTCCATATTTCTCCAGTTGTCCAGGGAAGTGCCAGTCTAGTCCTGTTGTCTCAAGTCCCAGCATTTAACAAACTTTTCATTTTTAATAAATTATTACTTTTACTACTACTATTATTATTATTACTATTAAGAACTGCCTTAAAATAAATGCTGTTCCATAAACCTCCATTTTTGCTTCCAGTTTCTGTTACGGTCTTCCTAATAGTGTATGAAATGTAGGTATAGGAAGTTCTCACTTTAACAGGTGAATAATACAGGAAGACCAGCTGGAATGACCAGAATCTCTCTGACTCGTTTCAGATGCATCATAACCGCCATCTCCCTGAGCCCTACATTCGTAGATCTCACTGGCAACACAAAGGACACTCAACAGAAGCTAGGAACCGCAAACTTCTTCTGGTCTATGGAAAGCTTGACAGAGGTACTCCATTCTTTCTTTTCTGTCCGTTTGGTGTGACAGTTAGTTGTGCAGTTTAGGTGTGTGTCTTTACTTTCTTGTTTGCTTTGCTGTTTGCTCACTCTTTTATTTTGCAATCAGCCATTTGTTGTTAGTGAGCTGATAAAGAGAAATGTATATTTATTCCAAAACAAAGAACTGAATTTCCATTGCACAACAAAGTTGTTGGTAAACATGTAACTTGCAACAATATGTTTGTCAGTATTTACCTGTATTACCCGTACTTATCATTGAATGCCATAGTGAGATCACTAACCTCATGAAAATCAGAAGACATGGATGCATCAGCATCTAGTTCAAAAGACCGTAGTTATTTTGAAAGGAATGTGACAGAAGATGATGAGTATTGGGGAGGACCTCTATTGCAACTCACACCTCAGAAGCAGGTTAAGTAGTTTAGTGCCAATTATGATATGGTTAAAAATAAAAATTGTGCTTGGGACTCAGCATACACTATTGCTTAGAAAACAAATGCAAGTATGTTTTAAATAGAAGGAGTACATGCTATGAAATCAACAAGCATTGCTTCTTTTGGAATCCATCATACTCCTACTGGTTTCAAGTGTGTGTGTACACTCTGCAGCATGTAACAGAAATATATTTTCTCACAGTTCTGGAAGCTTTTTAGTTGTTCAAAAGTTAAAGAAATGCTTAGTCTACATATTAGAAGGATCATTATGACTTCAAATAATGAGATTTGTAGTTTCTTTAGTTTATTTTTATTTAATTGAATAAATTTCTAGTTATTTTTATTCTAAACAGACAAAGCTCAAGTCTGTATTTAAACTAAATAGAAATACAATGTGTAATTTCAGTGTAAAACTGGAATTAATAAATTATATATGTTTATTCTTTCCAAGTAATTTATTACCTATGTTCAAAAGACAAAACTATACGTGATGTGTTCAATATTTTATTTCTAAATTTGTATACACTAATCTTCTGGAAATGGTATGGAAACATATTGACTACTGTCATATTTTCTCTTGTAGTTTGTAATTTTGAATAATTTGTATGCTGAAATTTAAATGACAAATTATCAGAAGTTGTATTAAATATATAGTCATTACTGGAATCTAAGCTTATTTTGTTTGGATGTTTCCAATGACCAAAATTAATAATATTTTTGGAAAATGTTATTTATAAATGCAGGCATTTTTCTTTAAATTGCTACAGACTTTTGATGATGGCCTCATATAATTTGGGGGTTGATATTATAAATATGAATAATTGATCAAATTATTTTTTCTCCAGAACATTTGCATCGTATATCCATTTGTTTCTGTGATTTTTTTTTTATTATTCAAAGTTTACTTCACATAAAGTTTTTACCCAGTAGACATAGGATTAGGGAAGTTTACAACCTGATAGCTTTGCATACTTGCTGTATTAGTCGTATGATGTTTTACACAGGAAATTGTGTGTGCAAATACCTTGATTAGATTCACATTCTCAGGCTAAATTCTGAAAATTTATCATTGAAAAAGTAAATTTACATTTAAATGTACTGATGCTACAGCTACAAGTTAAATTCCACTTTAGTCCTGTCAACAAAAATGAAGCTTATATATACAAAAGTCTAACCTGATGGAGTGACAATCAGGTACGATGTCTATGACTTTGAATTTGGTGTTAATTAATGCTTTCTTAATAGGCAGATAATTATAAGTTACAGACTGAAGGCTTAGGAGTTTGAATGCTGTTATATAAACAGTTCAAAATTGAGTTTCCCAAGTTTGTGATGAAAAGCTGCATTTGATTAGTTTCTGAATAAAATGAAGGTGTGAAGAGAAAGAAAGGAAATAATCGGGAAGGAAGAGAAGGGATGGTGACTAAGATGTGACTGAACTGCAAGATTTCAGATTATATTCCTGGAAAGTGGCATATTTTCTGTTCATAAAATATTACAAATTATTTTAAAAGGTATGCTTTTAGGGAGGTTGCTATATCATCAAACTTTACAAGGAGAGAAAGGCCTCAAATTCTTATTTGCAAAATTGATGAATGCTCATTAAAAAGTGTATTCAACAGTGTACTCTTGTCTGTACTTTGCACACAAGAAAAGATTATGAAAGTAAGTAAACCACTGTAATTAGAGAAAAGTCTTTTCCAAAAATTCAGTCAAAAGCAAGTCATTAGAGTGACCATTTGACAGAAATGGTTTTGTTAAATTTTTAGTCTATGGATTATCTGCTCTAGGCATAAAAGAAGACAAATGGCAAAGAACAAAAAGCCAATGATGCCAAAACAAGTTACTGAAAGAATTTTTGAAATTTGGGCTAAATTCATACAATATATTTTAGTAACTGTGCCTGTAACTTCGTTGTGCTTAGATTTTGTGCAAGTTTTTTGGTTACTACTGGTTTTGTTTTCTGAATCAAATGCTCACGTTCTGGTGATTTGAAATACATTAGAGGAAATGAGACTAGCTTGAGAAGGACTGATAAATGGGGCAGAGGCAATGAAAGCACTCAGGCTTAATATAATTTTTTCGGTATGATGACTATAGTTATCCAAGTCAAGGTTCAGAGGTCTTGGCTAGAGGAGGTACTAGGAGTGCTAAATTGGAGCAGTGAATTAAAGAGAGAAAATATATAATGCCAAGAGATTAGGAGAGGATTTATGAACTATTCTTAGTTCTTAACTCTTTACAAAGCTTCATATAGAGTCAGCTGTGTAATATGTGGACTATATTTGGAAATTAACTTCAATCTTGTCTTAAAATTATATACAAAAAAATTATATACAAAGATGGAGTGTACTTATAAACTTTTATGACTGGGATGTAAATTCTGCCTCTAACCTCAGTACTCAGTACACAATTCACTTGATATCTGGTTATAAGAATGCTTCAGTGTTCACAGTTTTTTTAGTTGACTATTCTCATGACCTTTGTGAGTCTCATTCTCTTTCATGTTATTTAAAACATTTTTCCACTGTAAAAGCTTTTGTGTTGCTGTCTTTGTACATGTGATACTTTTAAAAATATGTAATTACCTGTCTGGGTAGGATTATTTTCCTTCCATTCTATTTTTTTCAAATATGGAGAAAAACCCTATTTCACCCTATAAATTTATTGAATCAAGCTACAAATTAAGATAAAGATATTTTTAAACAGACAAAAATATTTTAAGTCTACATAAATGCAGATAGTTTTAGCATATTTGTGAGAATATATCCATAACGTTGGGAAATAAGCAGGAAAAATATATAATTAGTTTAGAAAATGAAGACTCCAACCCCAGGGAGCTGTCCATGTAGGTTCCATGGAGAGAGAAGTGCAGCAGGGCCGGGACGCTACTGTCTATGATAAGCCGCAGAATAGAGAGTTTGGAGGTGGTCTTCTGGCAAGAAGCAGCATTCCTAGAAAACACAGGATGAGTCAAATGATAAAGTTTCAAAGCATATTAGTAGCAAATAGTGGGGGAAAACATTCAGATTTTTAAAGTAATGTTAGGAAATTATAAAATTTGTGTAAGCACCTCGTGCTAACCGATTGCACAGCTGGGGCTCCTAGAAAATTATAATTCGAATGGTACAAGAATAAGTGTTTGTTTCTGAGCAAAACAGGGGATGAAATTTTAAAAGGAGGATAAATAAGGTAGACCGTAAAAGTGCAACATGGAAATAAAATACACTATGTGAATAAAGTACACTATTGAGGCTGAAGAAAATCGAGCCAGAAAATAAAGTCCTCCCCAAATAAACAGATAAGACATGAAGATGAAAATAGGCAAAATATAATGTAGACAGGGGATAAAAATGAGTTACTTGAGTACTTGCACTGCTTATTTTTAAAGAAAGAAAAGCAGAACAACAATTAATTTATAATGGAAGAGGAATTATCCGAGAAAAATGAAACCCAGTGAATGCAAATTGAAAATCTTAACTATTATCATGGAAAAAAGTTCATATTTTTCTTTTGTGGAAAAACCAAACCAAATAAACCCTAGAATAAACAAACTTAATAATGAAGATAAAGAAAATATTAACTATTTCTGCAAAAACTTGTAAAGTAAAACTCAGCAGATGTATATAAGAAGCTAACTTTGTTTGATTTCTGTCTATAAAACCAATTTCCTGAGCACAATAGGATTATAAAATAACTTAGTTAAAAAAAGAACCACACACATTCCAGCTGGTGTTAAATGTCAAAAGATTCCTCAAGGGCTTCCCTGGTGGTGCAGTGGTTGAGAGTCCGCCTGCCGATGCAAGGGACATGGGTTCGTGCCCCGGTCCGGGAAGATCCCACATGCCGCGGAGCGGCTGGGCCCGTGAGCCATGGCAGGCTCAAAAATGTTCCTCAAAACTAAGAAACATTAATATAAATAATACAGACCTGACTAATAGTTTTCCTCCGAAATGTTACTAATGCACATATGCATTAGTGTAATAGACTTTATGCCCTGCATATTCTTTTGTAGAGTGACTTGCCATTCTTTTCAATATACCAAGAGACTGAGCATTGTGTGATAAAAAGCCAACCTAGTTGAAGCAGAAATGCACTGTGACTATGAGAAACCCACATGGCTCAAATCACATTCTCCATGTACTAATAACTACCCCATTCTTATGTATCATCTGTAAAAAAAAAAGTTAAATTGGTGAGCTATTGTCTTTATCAAACTATATTTGATACAATATTCAAAGTAAAGCTTTATTCTTTTATTATAATTGATAATCTGCTAGTCACATTGTATTATATGGCTCAAAGTGAATAATGTATAAACTGAGACTTGATTCTCTTAGTATGATATAATTATCATTTCTTGATCATTATACAGCCTGACTAAGCAAATTCTTTGACAGTCCATCTAGATTGAGCTATTATTATATACTGGTAAACCATTCTTGTGCACATCTCTGATTGCTTTCTATGGCTTTATTTCTGAATATGTAATTTCCAAATAGAAGAGAAAGGATTTAATAATCTTTTCAAACCCAAAGCCTAGAAACAAATATTATATAATATTGATAAAAGCAGTAATCTTTTACTTAGTTTTTACATCAATCTAAGTTTTTTCAATAAATTATATGCTGGATATTGATTTAAAATGGCTATGAAATAGCATGTTACTGACTAGAGATCATTACTACTGATCAAGTAATATAAAAAAAACTCAGTGGTGATCTTAAATGTCCTAATAAAAATAAAAATTTTTAAAGAATTAGAGTGAAAGTCTTTTAAAAATGTTAATAGTTTGGGGTTTTTGCTTATGAATTTTTTCTGTACATTTAAACATTATCATAGTTCCTACAGTTTCAACAACCAACTTGTATTAATGTTGTTTTCTGAAATAAAGTCTAAAATAATTGTCATTCAATATTAGTGATATTATTGATCCTTAAATTTCTAAATTAAATAGTTTTTCAAATTAACCACTTTTGTACATTTCAACATGGCCTGATATATTTAGCTTGACTTCAGGGAAACTAGGATGGTAACATGCAGATATTAAATGCCTAGAATGAACAGAGAATCTGAAATTATGAAAGACTGTGTCTCACATATCAAAGTATATTAAAAATTGAAAAAAAGAAACGTTCTTTTCAGAGATACAGAGATAAAATAGTTTATTTGGAGATGTACCACCCTGGTAAAAGCTGTTTTAAAGATGAGATGAACATTCAGACAGAACTTCACTAACTGCTACCTATTCTTCAAAGATATTGGAATCTATGCATTTGGAACTATTAGCCAAACAATAATTTCTTTAACTATATGACATCAGTTGGTCACAGAATTCCTGACAGGGATTTCTTAAATGAGGAGTTTGCACTTGAGCAAAGAAATGAAGAGTGGGAATGATGGTACTAATGTAGTATGTGAATCTCACAAATTCACTTTGCTTCCCTTAACCTAGACTTAATGTTAGGCGTTGTAAAGTCCCTTTCTATCGCTGAAGTACAACAGTAGACATTTAGTTTAATCAAATACTCAGTTATTTTACTCGGTCTGTATAGATTAACTCACTTTCATTATGCCAGTCATCCCTAGAGAAGCCAGTCCTCTGGAAATGTATACTTAAAAAACAACAACAAAAAAAACCTAGTTGCTTTGAAAACTTCTTATTTTTTATCTGGTGTTCATGCTAAGTTCTCAGTATTTTTAAACTGAACTTATTTTTTGCAATGATCACATACTTTAGAGCTATGATTACCTCCCTGTCATCAAAAGCTTAAGTAACAAGTAATAGTAGTTGAGTTGCAGAAGCAGAAAATGAACATAGAGCAGCTGAAACATTATTAACATAAGCTTTGGGTGAGGAGCTGTACGTGTTCAAGTCGAATTACTTGTATCATGATTCACAATAGAAGGATAAATTCTACCTGCGTTTTCACAGAAATCGGCAATGGTAATACATAACCTGATATTGGAAAGAGGCTGTAGTCCTCAAGAAAAGGAAGCAAGCACAAGAAATTGAGGGAGTTAACCAGCAAAGAAAATAGGATATTTCACTTCTAGCTTGGATTTGAGCAATTAATAAAAGTAAAATAATGAAGAGAAATTTACCAAAATTGGGAAACATGAAGAGCATATCTGTTTGATTATTTTCAACAAGGATGGGAATCTTATTACAGTCACCTTTTCAAACTCTTCATTTCCTGTCATCTAAAGAAATTTAGACAATTCTCTCTCTCCCCCTTCCTTTACTGCCAGTCATACTGTTTCAGTCACACTTAAAGGGGTATTAGTATAACTTAGATGTGCTTAGCTGGTAAATATATTAAGATTTATTCATTAAGTGGTAAAATCGGAACATAAACTCTGTTATGAAATAATAGATGTTAAATAGGAAAAATCTTAAGGTATTACATTTCCAAGCTGAAATTTCCTCTGAAATTTTTTGTATCAGAAATAGAATTTTCATAAAGCAACAGTATGTATATGCATGGGTCATTTCTGATTCTACATTTAAAAAGCAAATAAAATTTTTTCAAGGTAGAAAATGTATAAAGTAAATTAACAAATAATGCTAATACCAATATAAATAAATAGCCATGCTTTGATTTAAACTACTAATATTCTTCACAATTACTGATTACTTATTTATTTTCCCTTTCACACAGCTCACCCTATCAGCATTGTAAATAGCTTCTTTGACTGTACAGCAACTAAACTGTGCTTTCCTAATACCTTCATCTCATGGGCATAATCTGTAAGAGTCTCGGCCGTCATCATCCCTACCACATTTATTTTTCCTTAAAAGGGTATCATACAAGAGTCATATACCTTTTAAAATTTTTTCTTTCACTACTGTCATAGACTGAATTGTGTCTCCTTCAGACTTATATGTCAAAGCTTTAACCCCCCAATGTGACTGTATTTGGAGATAAGGCCTTTAAGGAGGTAATTAAAGTTAATGGGGTCATAAGGGTAGGGCCCTAATCTGATAGAACTGGTGTCCTTATAAGAAGAGGAAGAGACACTGGAGATCTCTTTCTCTCCCCATTCTGGAACAGAGGAAAGGCCATGTGAGAACAAAGTGAGAAGGCTGTCATTTGCAAGTTGGAGAGGCCACACTAGAAACCATCCCTGCTGGCACCTTGATCTTGGACTTTGAGACTCTAGAACTCATAGTTATAAATTCACTTAATGTTTATTCATTATTCTTATAATTTGAGAGAAAACAAAATTTCACTAAAATTCAAGAAATTACCTATAACTCTTTATGTGTTAGGACAATGCATATAGTTCAATACTTTACCTTAGTATGTTTAAACTTAAACAATGCTGAATAATTATAAACATGCATAATTATCAACATACCATGACATTTTCAGAACGTTTAAATGTATTATATATACTTATGTTCACCAAGATACTTAGTTCAGTGCTTTTTAGCCTGGCCTATTTCTTTCTTCCCTTCTCTTCCTTTTGGAATTAATGTTTTCTTACACCTTTCTCATATATAAACGCTCAGACATTATTGAAAAAGCCCAACTGTGTAAATCATCCAGGAGTGTGACAGTGTGCTTTACATAATAGTATTCGTCAATGTGACTATCTCATGTATTTCACACAGTAGGTGCTCAATAACTATTGATTAAATGCAGATAATTTGGGACCTATAAATTAGGTACAAATCTATTTCATGCTTCCCACTTGAATGGAACAGATTAGGGTATATTTCAAACAAGGCAGGTCAATTCCTTGTGTCCATTTGTAATCTCGTTGAAGTTAATAGACCCCATAAGTCACCTCTGGGAGAAAGTAACTCAGTTGAGAAGACATCTTAACTCTTTCTGTACACAGTGGAACCATTTGTGCTTCGGAGATTGGGTTACTACCACAAGTTGCTTAGGCGCTGGTGATCATAAGATTTATTAAGGAAGTTTAGGACACTGAACTGATACTTGAATAAACAATATTTCATGTTACTATACAGTATAAGAGAAAAGGGCCAGTATTATACCAATAAACTGACATTAGTATTGAGACAAGTCTCAATTTTAAAAGAAGTTATGTGTCAAACCATGATTTTCTCACACTACGTTTTAGAATATATGAACTGGTTTAAAGCAGAAGATATATAAAATGTCCTTTGTTTATTATTCAAGAAAAAGATAGGCTTTTAATGAAGTAAGACAGAAACCCAGGATGTGATAAATGACCCCTCCCCCCTGTAACACACACACACATACACATACACACAGAGGACTCTGTTTCAGAACAGGTAAGATACTACTGGAATGCACGTTTTAAAAAATGGAGAATATGGAGGTTCCTTAAAAAAACTAAAAATAGAACTACCATATGACCCAGCAGTCCCACTACAGGGCATATACCCTGAGAAAACCATAATTCAAAAAGAGACATGTACCACAATGTTCACTGCAGCTCTATTTACAATAGCCAGGACATGGAAGCAACCTAAGTATCCATTGACAGATAAATGGATAAAGAAGATGTGGCACATATATACAATGGAATATTACTCAGCCATAAAAAGAAATGAAATTGAGGTTTTGTAGTGAGGTGGATGGACCTAGAGTCTGTCATACAGAGTGAAGTAAGTCAGAAGGAGAAAAACAAATACAGTATGCTAATGCATATATATGGAATCTAAAAAAAAAAAAAAAAATGGTTCTGATGAACCTAGGGGCAGGACAGGAATAAAGATGCAGACGTAGAGAATGGACTTGAGGACACGAGGAGGGGGAAGGGTAAGCTGGGATGAAGTGAGAAAGTAGCATTGACATATATACACTACCAAATGTAAAATAGATAGCTAGTGGGAAGCAGCTGCATAGCACAGGAAGATCAGCTTGGTGCTTTGTGACCACCTAGAGGGGAGGGATAGGGAGGGTGGGAGGGAGATGCAAGAGGGAGTGGATATGGGTATATATGTATACATATAGCTGATTCAATTTGTTATACAGCAGAAACTAACACAACATTGTAAAGCAGTTATACTACAATAAAGATGTTATTAAAAAAAAAATAAGGGTACAAAGGTAAAAATTTACTCTTCTGTTTCCGAAACACTGAAATTTCACTTTCTTCCTTAAGAAAATGTCATTGCACAAAGAATACATAGAGTTCAGTAAGGGTGAAGCATACACACATCATATTGCATCTGCATAAGTAGTCAAAATGAAAGAAAAATTCTACAGTTTGTTTGTTTTTTTGTAATGTTAACACCATATTCTTAGTCTTGTCGACTAAAATAAATAAAAGCATATGGACATTATCCCTCAAGCACTGATGCTGATTTAAAGTTAATATAAAAACATCTTTGCTATTTTAAGCCCACATGATAGCAACAGAATTTGGTTTTCTTCTTAAGTGTTAGGGAATAAAATTCCACATGACTTTCTTTCTCATGTTTTCTCTCTCTCTTTCTCTCCCTCCCCCTCTATCTCCCTCTTTTAGGTTATAGACCATGGGAAAATAAGAGGTTGTACATTTTAGGAGTCAAGATACAAAAGTCAATTTTTCACCATACCCCTAGTTATGTGTTTAAACCTTAGCAAGGTAATATAACTGTGGTTTGGGGTTTCCTCATACATAAAAGATTTCATAGAGACTCAATTCTATGGCATTCAATCCATCAGCCTCTCCCTATATACATTTTCCTCCTTATTACAGATTCCGTGATTTCTCAGTTTAATAATTCCCTAAAACTAACCTCATCCCCCTTAATTTCCTTTCCTTTTGTCACGTTTGCCTGTGAATCACCAGGTCAGGATGAATCCAACCATTTGTGTTCTCCATATACACATATCAGGAAGCTGTAAAAATGTATAACTAAGGTTTTTGATCAATTCCTATGTATTAGGTACCTTTCAAGGCTCTGGAGAGACAGAAAATAACAAAAGAGATAAAGATCCCTGATTATATTCTGATGAGGGAGACACATAATAAATGAGACAAATTAGGAAATTTTATGGTAATTAAATAGAAGTGCTAAGAAAAAAGATAAAGCAAGGAAAGAAAATAGAGTTTGGGAGTGTGTTAAAGAAGACTTCATGAGAAGACAAACTTTGAGTAAGACCTGAAGGAAGATCTAATGGAAGTGAGGATGTGTGGTTTATAGATGTATGTAGGAAAAGCATTACTAGCAGAGGAAACAGCAAGTGCAAAATCTCGAGGCAAAAACAGGCCTGGCGTGTTTTCAGGTTGCAAGAATGGTTAAGTGTATTTAGATGAGGGAGCAAGGGAAAGTGTTATATGTGCTTCAAGTCAGGGCAGTACTAGGATACAAGGACCTTGGAGGTATATAAGAACACCCACCCCCCCCCACACACACACATGGCTCATGTGATGTGATTTTGGGGGCTATCTGGCTAAAATTTGTAGAGCAAGCCAACAGGCTGGAAACTCAGGCATGAATTATATAAAATGGACCAGTGATCCCTAGATATAGGCCCTTAAGTTTACATTTCCACAGATGGCTAGGAATGTTAGCCCTGAGATTTCAAAAGGCCATTCCACCATTCCATCAATCTTTCTGCTTCAGGATGATGAGCAACGTGGTAAGACCCATGAATCCCACTAGCATGGGCCCATTGCCACATTTCTTTTGCTGTGAAGTGAGTTCTTTGATCTGAAGCAATGTTTTGTGGAACGCTGTGACAGTGGATAATGCATTCTGTATGCAAATGAATGGCAGTCTTGGCAGAAGCATTACATGTAGGGAAGGCAAACCTGTACCCAGAGTACATGTCTATTCCATGATGGAAGTGATCCAATGTAATCAATCTGCAAATCTGGTAGCTGGCTCACTACCCTGGGAAATGGTGTCATAATGGGTATTCAGTGTTGGTCTCTGCTGCTGCCTGATTGGGCACTCAGCAGAGGCTATATCAGCTCAGCCTTGATGAATAGAAGTCTATGTTGCTGAGCCCATGCATAACCTACCACCACGACTGCTTTTTCATGAGCCCATTGGACAATAACAGGAGTGGCTGAGGAAAGAGGCTGACTGATATCCACAGAATGGGTCACCCTATTTGCTTGATTATTAAAATAAAGTATAAAATCCAATACTAAACAGATACAAGTTCTCTGTAAGTTGTTTATATTCAAACTACTAAAAATACTTTATCTTTAATGCATATAGGATCAAGATTGCTTTTTTGTTATCAAATTTTTTTATCTCATAAGGTGTTGCCTTATATTTTGAAAATATTTTCAGCATTAGACAAACTGTTGATTGGTAATATATTTAACATGGGTTTTTATTAATTTCTAAAGCCAGCCAATATGTAGGAATGCACTTATTTTTATTATCTTTAAAAGATTTTTGTCATTCATAAATTAGGGATAAAAATTAAGAAAAATGCCTGTAGCTAACCTGGGTTTTCTGAATTCAACTTTCTGTCTACTAATATGTGTGTCTATTCTTAAGGATGGCTAAATATTCCTCCTATATTTAGCTGAATGCTGCCTCAATGATATTTTCTTTATGAAAGAATCCATGTAATTAGACTTATTCTGTGTCATAATCTATCTTATTAATCAACATGTCTGTAGGCTCCTACAAAAATTCTTTTTTTTTTTGTAATTAATTGAGTCCTCTTTTGAGGGAAGGAGGATATGGGATAGCAAATATGTAGTTAAGTGAATAATGTCTGTACTCTTATAGATTACAGCATTGTTTAGCTGTATCTATTAAATTGAGTTTTTTTTTAATTTGTACTGTTCAAGTCTCAGCTTTATTATACATAATACTGCAAACATTTATTATACCCTAATATGTACCCCAAGCATATGATAACTTAACAGACCTAACTGATTAAGGTATGTGTGGGAGGAAATAGGGAAATCAAAAGTATCTCATGATTTTGCTTGACTACCAGTTGGTTATGGGGTAGAGGTTATTGTGAGAAAGACTGAGGGAACAGCAAGGAGATGTGTGTGTGTGTGTGTGTGTGTGTGTGTGTGCATGTGTAAGGCAGTGCACAGGAATACACTTTTCTGATTTTGGCATGTAAACTTTATGTGATTGTCAAGTTGTATATTCATTGTCTAGACATAGGAAATAAAGTCAAGGCTGAGGAAACCATTTGGGCAAAGCTTTGCATATGTAGGATGGTATATGGCCTTTTAAATCCATGAAACTAGATGGAATACCTTAAAGATAATTTATAGATAGAGAACATAAAGAGGTCTCATACAACCACATTCAGAGGTTCCAGAGGAAGGGGGGAGTCATGAGGAGAGTAATGATATTCCAGTCAAGTTGGAGCCTGGGATGGCCCAATGGGAAGGGAAGAGTGTGTTTCAGTAAGGATGGCAGGAACACCCAGGCCACATATTGCAGAGATGAGGAGGCAGACAAGAACGGAGAAATGGCCTTTATGTTTTGCAATATGAAGGTGATTTTTGCCTTTGACAAGGGGAGATCAATCATAATGAGAAGAAAAAAACATACTTGAAATATTTTAAGAAGAGAATATGAGGATAGGTTGTATATAAGGATTTAGTCTCAAAGATAGGAAATGAAATAGAACAAAAATAGACCAGTAATCCAGGGAGGGTGTTAGGACAATAGTGTTTTTTCAGAAATTCTCAGAGACAAAGCCTGGGTTAGCATTTATTTGCCCCATAATTCCTGATTTCACTTAATTTAGGGAGATGGTGTTTCATAATTCCATACTGTTTTCATTGCTCAACATTCTTTTTCATTCGGTGATTTAGCTGTTTCAATAGTAAGGGTTGTTCAGGTCTTCTCATCCCATCCATAGAGATTAGATCTCATCCATTTGCTTCCTTATGTAAAGTTTTATTGGAACCCAGCCACTCATTCCTTTAAGTATTGTCCATGCCTGCTTTCATTCTACAACAGCAGAATTGAGAAGTTGTAACAGAGACCTTACACAACCCACAAAACCTACAATACCAGATAGCTCTTTGTACAAAAAGGTTCCCAGTCTCTCAACAACGTATTCAGCTGCTGTACATTAAGTCCTCCCTTTTCATTCTTTTTTGTCACTATATTATTAGTATATCTTTTTTTCTTTTTAAAATTATTAGTAATATATCTGTTATAAATAGCATATAGCATATGACAGGATTAGGGTCATTTTCTTATCTAATCTGACAAAATCTACTTGTCACTAGGTAATTTATTTCACTTACATATTTTATTGTTATGCACATACATGAATACAGGTCTGCCAACATTTTTTATACCTCTGCTTTGTTTTTGCTTCATTTATTGTCTTCTTTTCATTGAATGTTTTATTGTTCCATTGTTTTTCCTTTCACTGATCTAAAAGACAGATATTTTTGTTCCTATAGTGTACAACCTTGAGATATTAACATGTAATCTTTAACTAACAAAGTTAAAAATGTATCAATATCTGTATTATCTGTTTCACAAATACAAGGCCTTTAGAATACTCTAATAACTGTTTTAACCTCCTTTCACTTACATTCAAACATTTTCCATCATTTTAGGTATAGTACTGTAACCCAGAGCATGATCGGATTATTGCTAAAAAAAGTAACTCTCAAATATTGAATAATATTTCTTCACTGCAAATCCTAGCTGAAAAATTCCCTCTGGGGATTTAATTTGTTTATAAACAATTATTTCAGGTGGTTGTGCCAAGTGAGGGTATGTTTAATTATTTGTTCATTCAATGCAATTATCTTGCCAATATATGAAATATCCAGAAGACCCATTGTGGAGAATTGTATTAGTTTCTAATGTATTGAACCACTTTTTAAATAAATCTGATGGTGATTTATATTTACTTATACCATTGTCTTAAATCAGGTTGATTACAAGGACCCAAATGTAAGGTACTAGTTATTCTGACAAAAGTAAAAACATATCTAAAGTTAAAATTATTTGCCAGTTTTTACTGAGACCCTGTTATCCAAGACAAATTTAAATCTAAAATTATTAAAATAACTTTTTAACCTGAATTTCTGAATATAATGATTGATAACAGTTTCTGAAATTATATGGAATGAAATACGTGGACACCAAATTAAGCATTTTACATTCTCCTGCTTGTCATCACTCAACTGATGATTATTGAATTTCTATGGCAATGTTACTCTGAGACACAAGAAATAATGTCTGAGTTAAGAAACACACACAGACATATACATGCACACACATAAAAATCTATTCTGTATCTTTGAGGAAGAAGAACAAAGGAGAAGTTTAAAGTGACAAAACAAGACACTGTGGTCAGTTCTTTTGAGTTTATGAGTTTTTGTTATTTCAAAGAGTTTCTCTTCAGAACTAGAAATGTAAAATCAAAAATTCCATGGAAAGAAGATGAAAGGAAAATGATTAACTGCTGAACAAAAAAGTAGAAATAAATTTAAGCAGCCTGTTACTAGTATTTCTAATAATAAAATCATTAGTGTAACATTCTAGAAATTTCTGTTTTCTGAAGTTTTTCTCTTGTATATTACTTTTGAAATAATGTTACAATAATAAAATAATTCAGAAAGTGTTTATTTGAGAAGATAAATGAAAGACGTAAGTGATAAAATAAAATTTCTAAAGAGAGATTAAATATAACCATAGATATTACAAAGATTATAAGAAATTACTGCATGTAATTATCAGGGCAAATCTTTTAAAAGGTAAAGAAAATAAATAATTTAAAAGCAAAATATAAGTCACTAAAATTAACCTCAAAAGAAGCAGAAACTTTAATATCCAAGTAACACAAAAAGACTGGAAAGGCAATTGAAAACTAATTATTGAAACAAAGACACCAGGACCAACTGAAGAAGATTTTTTCCTAAATTATTTAAACTATTTTAGAGTATATAAAAATGAAAACTTCCCCCAATTAATTTTATACATTAGAATTACATTAATTTCATGACCATAAAAAGATAGTCATATTTTTGAGTCTCTGTGTATGTATTCAATCTCCTTGTTCCCCAAAACATTTCAGCCACTTTTCATAACACATATTCTGAAATTCTTCTTTTACTATTTTTGCATAAAACTCACTAATTGATAATCAATTTCTATACA
The DNA here is from genome assembly GCF_011762595.2 of Tursiops truncatus. Classification (NCBI taxonomy): domain Eukaryota; kingdom Metazoa; phylum Chordata; class Mammalia; order Artiodactyla; family Delphinidae; genus Tursiops; species Tursiops truncatus. The sequence continues at coordinate 99,914,700 of NC_047037.1, forward strand.
CAATCAATATACTATCAGAGCTGTAAATAAGGAATAAAGGTAATTAATACTAATATATTTCAATATATAAATGCTCAGCTAAAACTTCACTAGAAAACAAAGTTAGGTGTATGTGTTCAGATCTAGATGTCTAAACCTAGGAATCACAACAAATATACAGTTTCAAACGTAGAATCATAGAGTTGGTTGTACTATTTACACAAACATCACTATTCATGTTAGTGAAGGGACTTTAGGAAATGACTGGCAATCTTTAGTTTGAGCTAAACAAATTTCAGTCTCTTCTCAATTCTTTGAAATATCAGTTTATTTAATGATATGCCCACTAAAAAGTACTACAGAAGGCTTTTAGGCACAATTAAATATGCATAAAACTTAGGTTTATGTATTAGAATAACATTACCCTATGAGCAACAGGCTTTTGTATCAGAAAGAAGTTTCAATATTAGGAAATACACAAGTGAAACTCATTATATTAACACATTAAATGAAAACTGTGATTTTAGTAATAAGTACTTAAAATGTAATTTGACTAATTTCCACAGCCATTCTATAAAAATTCTAAATTAAATTCGAAAGGTTACCAGAGTATAAAGATTATTTGCGGTAGCAACATCAGACATGATTATAACAATGAATTCTGAAACCATTTGTAAGAATATGCGAAATATTCATTGATGTGTACTCTTACCAAGTTTTGAAATATTGAAATTGAAATTCAATATTGAATTCCAGAGACTTAGATAGTAAAATGACACAAGAACAAACAAAAACATCCTTATGTGCTAGTGAGATAAAAAAATTATACAGAATTCTCGAGACTTTAAAAAAATCTACTAGAATAAATAAAGGAATTTGACAAAGTGGCTAGATGCAAGGCAAATACACACAAATTAATATTTTATTTTTGTACCAGTGATAACCAACTTGAAATAGAAATGGGAATAAATTCTACTCCAAATAGTAATAAAAATTATAAATTTAACAATAAAGGTATAGTATTAATTAAAATTATACATGAAATGTATTGAAACACATAAATCAAGCGCTAAACAAATGGAAAAGGCTAGTAATAATGGTGGAATTTTGGTAATATGGAGGTTAAATATTCTATATTTACACGAAAATAACACGAGCACACACAAGATACAAAGCTAAGTCTACATAGAAAAATATGAAACATCAAGTGTCAGCAGCAAGTACAAATGTAAAACACAAAGGCATGATTCAGGTTCAAATAACTTCATTAAATGACTTCCTAGGAAACTCAAATAAGTGGAAAATAATTTGGATGCTCAAGGCTCCTATATTTGTATTCCCAAGTTAGTATTATGAACATACTTATGTTCTTAGCCTGATAAATGTGCTTCACTTTGCAATGACATTTCATTGCTTAAATCTATTGGTATCATCCGTTTCTCATGACAGGAAAAAAAAGGCTAAATGGCTTTAATGTCTGAAATGTTATGGAAATGATGTCCATATTCAATCTGTAATGGACTAAATGACTTACAAGTTTTCCATTCCTCTCAACATTATTCATTTTAAATTATATTTCTCTGTGTTATCTGGGATCTAACTATACGTAAAAGATACCAAAAAAGTCTAAGTTTTCAAAATTATTGGCACTAGTAAAAAAACATACTCAGCACTCTCAGCTTTAGAATGATAGCTCTGGATGGTTTTCGACAGGTTAAGAAACCTGAAATAGAGGAATCCAACAAAGATCCTGATTCTGGATTTCTTTAGTTATATTCTGGAAACTGTTATTCACAGTATTATGAAAATTACCACAGCACCACCAGCAATGTCTAAGGGAGAAATAACTTTAATACGAACATGAATGAAATAGTAAAGAACTTGATTAAGTAAAGCCAGCGGCTTAAACTACCCTGAGGAGTGGATGAAAAAGCACCAGAAACGAGGAAAATTTACCCTTTTAATGAGCCAAATCTGCACCTGCAGCATTAGTTGTGGTATCCAAATGATTGGACAGCCTTATCTAAATCAAATATTTGACAGAGCAATATTTAAAGTTCATCAGGCTATATTTTTGAGGTGAATGCAAAAGAAATAAGATTTAGTAAAATCAGTAAGGAAATTCTAACTCATGCTAGAAATCCTAATGATGGTTCTGTATTTGATTTTTTTAACTAAAAATTGCCTATTGGCCAGAGCAAATGCTATATCCTCTACTTAGTAAAGGTAGTTTTATTAATAAACGCTTTAAAAATTATCCTGTAATCGTATGGGCTATGGAACCTCTAACACAAAAGACTTTCTTAGAAAAAACAAGACTACTTCTGGAGCCTGAATTTAAAAATGGTTACTTTGGTTTTATATTCATTTTTAAGTTAATGAATTTGAAAGTTAAAACATCCAGTGTTGGAATTTTTTCTTATTATTGTACTTCACATCTGTAAAATTATAGATTTGGAAAAGACTCAAGAAAATATTCTTCTAATATCAATAATAATTATTTAAAGCATGTCTCTAAGAGATTACAATTGACTCAGTATCCGGTGATAGATGATTTGTCTTTGTTGGAGATACAGACTTGTAGATTTGAAAGGGAATTTACTTATAAGAATAAGTAAATTCTTGGGCTTCCCTGGTGGCGCAGTGGTTGGGGGTCCGCCTGCCGATGCAGGGAACACGGGTTCGTGCCCCAATCCGGGAGGATCCCACATGCCGCGGAGCGGCTGGGCCCGTGAGCCATGGCCGCCAAGCCTGCGCATCCAGAGCCTGTGCTCCGCAACGGGAGAGGCCACAACAGTGAGAGGCCCATGTACTGCAAAAAAGAGAAAAAAAAAAGAATAAGTAAATTCTTATAATTTACTGAATTATAAGAATTCAGTTAATTGAATCTGATTCAAACTCCTTATTCTACATAGATATATAAGATGCTCAGGAGTCACGTAGACATTTTGAATTTTTAAAGTAAATTTTCTTCCTCTATATGTATTTACTAATTATTAATTACTTTGAACACCAGCTATACACTAGAATATTCCAACCCCAACTTTTCCCTTATGCTCTAGCCCTATATTTTCATCATTATTATCTTTATGTCTGACGGGCAAATGCATTTTCCTACTGTGGCATTGAATGGTAGCTGTTATGCAAGATCCACTATCCCTTTCTTATATATTCATTCATTTTTCATTTATTCATCCATCTACAAACTAATTAATGCCTATTACGTGATAAGTAATCTTCTAGATACTAGGGTTCTAGCACACAAAACTCCTCCCCTCATAAAACTTATTTTCCAGTATGATGTACATACACAACCTGGATAAATAACTCAATTTTGGTATATAGAAAAGTGAAATGAAGAAAAATAAATAAAGGGAAAGAAATTGGGATGCCATTCAGAGGGATGCCAAGCTACATTATAATTTTAAATAGGGTGGTCAGAGAAAGGACTCACTGGACAGTTAAATTTTGAGCCAACTATTGAGGGGTATGGGGAGCAAATTATAGGCTATCTGAGAAAATACAATATTAAGTAGAAGGATTAGCCAGTAGATAGACCTTTGACCGAAGATACTATTGAAGGCCTGTTGGAGAAATTGCAAGGAGGACAGAGACCTGTGAACAGGATGATTGACAGGAAGGTGGTAAGAAATAAATAAGAGTAATAATAGAATGACATAATCTGAATTTCATTCTTAAAGAATAACTCAGGTCAGTCTGTTACATTGATAATAAACTAGAGAGAATTAAGAATGAAAGCCCAGAAAACCAGTTAGACTCCTAGTATAAAATCCAGATGCAGTTTTGACAAGGGTATTAACATTGGAGGTCAAAAAAGTGTTTGAAATCTGGATATTTATTGAAGTCCAACCAAAAGGAGGTAGACATTGGAGGCAGAGTGCTGGAAAAAATTCAATCATAACCCCAGTTTGCTAAGCTTGAGCAACTAGAACAATGGAGTTCCCAATAAATGAGAAGTTTGGGAAGAAAGATCACAAATTCTGTGCTGGATATATTAAGCTATGTTAATCCAGAAATAAACACTAAATATTTGTTTTACAAATATATTTATGTACAAAAGTAATAAATATTTACTGTATATCCAATATAAATGTCAAATAGGCAGATGGATCTAAAGGATGATGTTCAGGGGAACTGTTTGTAATAGTAGCAGAACCATGATTTAATTAGTAGCAGTAATGTACCTTACTTGAAAATCTTGATTCTCTGGTTTCTGACAATATGTGGTTGCCCTTGAAATTAGGCTCTGGTCAATACTATGTAGCAGATATTGCCAGGTATTGTTTCCAAGAGATCTCCTTAAAAATGAAGGTTTACTTATTTATATAAAGGTTCTTTTTGCCCCTCTCTACATTTTTCTTCTTCCTGCCTGCAACACAAACACTATGACTTTATTTCATCTAGGAGACAACATCTTGAGTATGGAAGGTCACACAAAGAATGGTACAGCAGGAAGTCCAAAGGAAATTGGATTCTTGCTGACATCATGAAAGTGCCAGGCTACCCTGTATTGCCTACCTCCTGACTTCATTTTATTTGAGAGAAAAATAAACTCCTATCCTAATTAAATTACTATTTTCAGTTTTCTATTATTAGCAGCCAAACAGCAAAAGCTTACAAATACACTGAATCTATTCAACACTCCCATAATCTTTCTTTCTACATTCTCCTTAATAGTAAAATTTAGAAAATTTGCTACTTTTTTGGTTTTTCCTGTCAATCATCCCTAAATCAAATAGGATCTGTTATGCTCTCAGTTCTATGTCTTTACAATACAAAACAAAACAAAATAAAATCCTAAAATGACTGTCAAGCCTTATAAACAGACCTGATTCTCCTTTGAGACCAACCTACAATTTCTCTTTCACTTTTTCCAGTCTCAAGAACTAACCATTAAACTGTTAGAAAAATATAGTAGTTATATTTAATTTATTTCCATTCATTATATCTTGTCATAACACAGTCCTGTTGTATATCTCCAAAATAGATCCCAATCTACTTTTCATGACCTTCATTTTTATAGCACTTACAGAGTACTGTCAAATTTGTCTTACTTATTCATCTGCTTACTTACTGTTTTTTTGTCTCCTTTCCCAAATAATGTCTTATGAAATTAAAGTCTGTGACTGTCTTCTTAACATCTGAGTAGTCAGTGTCTAAAACACTAGTAGGTGTTCAAAATTATTTGCAGAAAAAATGAAATACTTGTGAGGGCGTGTGTGTGTGTGTGTGTGTGTGTGTGTGTGTGTGTGTGTGTCTCTGTATATATATAGAAAGGAAGGGAGAAGAAAATAAAAAACCTAAGGGAGTTTTGCACCTGAATATGACTCAGTAATAAACCTGAGATGATTGAGAATCACTAAAATCATATTTATTTTCTGAAAATGACTCATTTAAATAGCCAACTAAGGAGAATAGGAGTTCAAGGTAGAAAACTAGATTAAGGCAGAGAGAAAAATATTTTTTTTTTTTACATCAGAATCTGTGACTGAAAAATTGATACATGCAATATGATTCCAAATAATTTTGTTCAAGTGTCTTATCTCAGGAATATATTCACTATCTCAAAAACTTGAACTTCTCATGCTTAGGGCAAAACACAGTGTTGTTAGAATAAGATGCTAGAATTAAAAAAAGAAAAGACTAGACAGAGATTCAAAACACAACACGTGATTTTCCCAGGACTTGATGTTAACTGGATTAGAGGTTAAAAATCCATATATACGCCCATAAATATGTTATTGAGCATGTTCTAAGTGATTCCATTTCCATAACAAAGCATAAATATTTTCTAGAGCCCCCCCAAATTAATTAGAGATCTATTTGTCACTATCTCCCAACTTAAAACATTTAAGCTTAAATCATGCTGGTTGTATTAAATATTGATCATTTGATGAAATTAAGAACAAATTTCCATAATATTGTGGTCAGTTTTGATTTGAAGATTAAGTATTCTCTGATGGTGTCAGCTCATTATTCTGTCTTTTCCAGTGACCCAAAATTGTGAATTAAGATTTTCTAGTTCCTACATATAACGCATGAGTAAAAATAGAAACCTGAATGTGGAACTTGCCCTACATATTAAGTTGAATGTAGATAGTTGACAAAACATTATGAGCACAGTTTTCTTTCAATTTATATTATATGATAAAAATAATGATTACTACTATTCATTATATGTTATATTTCAATTAAAAATATTTGGTGAAAATACAGGAAAGAACAGGTTAAATACAAAATTTAGCCATTATAATTACAGTGTGTTATGTGAAAAACATGTATTAGTGAATGTTTTAGAACTGTTAAAAAGAAAATGTTAATGTACTAAGATACATTCTTGCTTTGAAATTGTGTGCTGCTAAAATAGTAAATCCTATTTGAAGTTTTTTCTTTAGAAGTTATATTAGCAGTTATTAAATTATTAGTCTAACTTAATGAGTTTAATCCTGAATTCAGGTACTTAATCATGCTGTATAAAATTCATTATACCTTACCTTTGCTTAATTTATAGCATAGATTAATGAAAATGTCACAGTTAAAAATATCTCAGTGATGCACTTGTAGAAACCATTCTGTTTTGGTATGGTTTCTTGTTTACTAACCAATCTCTTCCAGACAAAATTTAAAACTCTAGCTCAAAGAATTATATTACTCATTTGTTATATAGGGATAATTCACTACTGAAAAGTTTTGTCTGTGCCTATAAGAATTTTTCTGGTTCTACTCTGCCACTGAATATAGGATTCCTTTTCCATACCACAAACTGATGTCCATCTGGTATCTGATTGAAAGTATTCAGAGGATTAGATTCCCCTATTTTGGGGGGATATTCTTCCACATTTGGACTGTTTCAACTAGTACACCAAAAAAAGGACTCACTAATTTTCAGCCATTTGTCTGGTTTTAGACAATTTCATTTTTTTAAGACTTTATTTTTTAGAACGGTTTTAGGTACAGAGCAAACTTGAGAGGAAAATACATATATTTCCCATATACCCCTTGCCCCCATACATGCATAACCTCTCCCATTATCAACATTTCTCACCAGAGTGATATATTTTTTACAACTGACAAACTTATATGGACACATCATACTCATTCAAAGTTTACTTTAGGGTTCATTCTTGGTAATGTACATTCTATGAGTTGGAACAAATGTAAATGACATGTATGATAATTACAGTATTACATAGAGTATTTTCACTGCCCTTAAAATCTTCTGCACTCTGCCTAATCATCTCATCTATCACCCATCCCTGGAAAATACCAGGGAGGATTGCTATATCATACAGTAAGAGTATGTTTAGTTTTGTAAGAAACTACCAAACTGTCTTCCAAAGTGATTGTAACATTTTGCATTCTCATCAGCAATGAATGAGAGCTCTGGTTGCTCCATATTCTCAACAATATTTGGTGTTGTTAGTGTTCTGGATCCAAGAGGAAGGAACTATAATCTCACATTGCTTCTGAGAGCTAGACCTGAAGCTACAGTGCCACTTCTGCCATATTGTGTAGTCAAATTAATTCACAAGCTCAGGCTAAACTCACATCTAGATGTGTGGAGTGCCATGGGAGTAAGAGAAGAAAAGGAATTCATAAGGCCCACTTTTGTACTCTATCAACCACAATCCATTATGTTTTAGATTTTAATAAATCAAGCACGATTTGATAAATTTGGTAATATCTAGATACTTGATTAATCAAAAATACATCAAGTGGAATAAGAAAATGGAACACAGAATAGTGATGCAAATGAAAATAAATGGTAAATTGGTAGATATAAATTTCAAATATATCTGTCATTGCTTTAAATGTAATTGTACTAAAAACTCCTATTATAAGACTAAGATTTTCAGATTGGTTTAAAAGTAATATATGCTGCTTACAAGGTGCAGAGCTTAAACATAAAGAATGGTTGAAAATAAAAGGACAGAGAAATGTATTTCATTAAATCACTATCCGCAGACAAGCTGATGAAGTAGACTTTAAGGCACAATGCATTTCTAGAGATAGAGAGACCACCTGATAACATGTCTGAGATAGACTATTTAATGGTAAAAGAATCAATCAATCTGGAAAATATTATATTTTAAAATGTGCAGGCACTTTAACAATCTCAAAGTATTTAAGCAAAAAATCAATAAAACAAAGTAGAAAAAGAAAAAAAAACCCACATCACACCAAGAGAGAATGAACAGAAAAAAAAATCAGCAAACTTACAGCAATTCTAAGCAACAATTAACAAACTCTATCTAGACATACAAAACACTGCAGCTGACAATGAAAAAATACACATCCTTTCATGTTCACATGATAACATAGTGGATGATAAGTCTCAGCAAATTTGAAACCTCAAGACAAAGTGTTTTATAGAATGGTCAATGGCAATAGAGAAATTAAACCAGAAGGTTATAACATGGTAAATGAACAATCAGCAAATGCTTGAAAATTTAACAGTATACTTTTAAATACTCAAAATCAAAGAAGAAAACATAATGGCAATTATAAAATACTCTGAATTAAGTAATAAAAAGTGTATCAAAATCTATGATAAAGCAAGAGGAAAATTTATGGCCTTAATGCATAAGATAGAAAAGAATGTCTTGGGAATTCCCTAGTGGTCCTGTGGTTAGGACTCCATGCTTTCACTGTCGAGGGCACAGGTTCAATTCCTCCTCAGGGAACTAGGATCCTGCAAGCTGTGCAGCATGGCCAAAAAAAAAAAAAGAGAAGAATGACTTTAAAATGATCTATACATCCATCTCAAAAAGATAGAAAGCAAAAAAAAAAATGGAAATTATATCCACTGAGCTTAGAAGAAATTAATGAAATAAAAACAAACATATCCTAAAGAAGCAACACAGTGGAATTTGATTCTTTGAAATGACCGAAAACATTGATCATTTAGCAGAATTATCAGAAAAAAAAAGTGAGAGAGCAAGGAAAAAAAAACAAATATGAAAATAAAATATCAACAACTATAAAAATGTGTACTAAATACAACAGTATGTTTGAAACATTTTTCCAATAATTTGAAATTTAGAAGACATGGACAAATTTCTAAAAATGTAAAACTTTTTTAAAACTGAAAGAAGAAATAATAGAAAATCTGAATTCATGATACTAATTTAAAAAAAAGCTATAATTAAAAGACTTCCCCCAAAGAAATATCCAAGCCCAGATGTCTTCCTAAATGATTTATTTTAAACCTCTGACCTGGATCTTAAATATTCACTTTTAGATAGTAGAGTTGTTGAGGGCTCCCATGAAGCCAGACAAACTTCTATTTTACAAACCTGACAATTACATTAAAGGAATAGGAAAGTAGCCTCTGAGAGCCAGTAGCTGGCCTTACACTTTCATCAAGGCTTTGGTGTTGCTAAGAACTTGTATGGCGCTCACAGCTATGCCCTTGGTCCTCTTGTCCATAAACAATTTAACATCAGCATCAGACAAGACTCCTCTGGAAACTCAATGGATCAAGACAAAACAAGACCACTTCATACTCATGCACAAATTTAAAGAAAATAGTAATGTTGCCCAAACTACAAAAAAAAACAAATATTCCCGTATCTAGCTGATATGAGTTACTGCTGCTTACTTACTGATGACAAATTTAGCCTCACATTGGGCTTCCCTGGTGGCGCAGTGGTTGAGAGTCTGCCTGCTGATTCAGGGGACACGGGTTTGTGCCCCGGTCTGGGAAGATCCCACATGCCACGGTGCGGCTGGGCCCGTGAGCCATGGCCACTGAGCCTGCGCGTCCGGAGCCGGTGGTCCACAACAGGAGAGGCCACAACAGTGAGAGGCCCGTGTACTGAAAAAAAAAAAAAAAAAAAAAAAAAAATTAGCACAGTGCCCCACTTTCATAAATCCTCAGGAAAATCTCAACACAAAAACAAGTGCTACATAACCATAGACTGTTACTGAAAAGCCCATTGATTTCAATGGTGTGCATACGCCTTCGTTGAAACAAGTTAGCAGACCCAACTTTATTCAAATACAGGTGTGTTCCTCGTAACGTTTTTTTCTTGAGGACATTGACACATCAAATACATTTGAGCTTAGTATTTTGAATGTACTTGTAAAATGCTGTGAGAGCATGTGAGATGAGATTGTGGAACTGGAAGAAGGAGAATGTCAGCAATCCAGAGCCCCTGAAGGATTTTAAGGATGATGCGATGATTCCCCTGGACTTTTTATAATTTTATAAGACCCAAAAAACAGATACAGAGCAGATTTTGCATTGTGCTAGTTCAAAAATGAAGCAAAATTCATTTCTTACCCATTTTTACCTGACTCTAATTTTTGTCTGTTAATTATAAGATTAATTGTAAAGTTTACTAGAATCACCAAATTGGTAGGTTGTTTGGATTGAGCAATTTTAAAACAATCTACTTTTTGGATATCTTCTCTGCAATCTTATTCATTCCAAACTAACTCTGACGCTGAAAACTATTTGATGCAAAAGAAAAGGAGTAATTCTGACTAAAATCTAACGGTATTTGTGTGTGTATGTGGTAACAAGACACAAGCCATTTCTCTAATCTAATCCCTTCCCACTCTTTCTCCTATTGCAATTTTGGCTCATCATCAAATGTTAGTTATGCTCCTGCCCCATGGCCTTGCTCTTGTCTTTCCCACAGCTTAAAATGCTCCCTTGGCAGATAGTCTCATGTCTTACTCCCTCATTCCAGTCAGGTTTCAGCTCAAATGCGACCTCTTCTTACCACTTTACCTACAGTGCCACCCTCCTCTGGTCACTTTCTGGCTACATGCCATACATTACACTTCTTTATTGCATGTATTACTTGTGCTACCAGAATCTATCCTAGCACATTGTAAAAGTTTATTACATATTTGATGATAAATAAATTAATTAAAAAGGAAAAAGATGGAAATGTTTCCCACAAACAAAAGCTGGTATCATTCTGTCTATATTCTCCTCTGTTAATTTTGAATACAGTGATTTTTTTTTTATGTTTGAGGTAAATGAAATAAAAACCAAGTAAATAAAACAATAAATCAGTTTCCTTTAAATTCTACTCAGTTTTATTTCATGCTGGGCATGGCACATGGCTGTTAATGGTTCACCCCTAACCTGAGAACAAAATACTCTAAAAAATGTTTTAATCGAATGTTTTCCCGGGCTTCCCTGGTGACGCAGTGGTTGAGAGTCCGCCTGCCGATGCAGGGGACACGGGTTCGTGCCCCGGTCTGGGAGGATCCCACATGCCGCGGAACGGCTAGGCCCGTGAGCCATGGCCGCTGAGCCTGCGCGGCCCGCGTACCGCAAAAAAAAAAAAAAAATGTTTTCCCTTATCGAACTTCAAAGCTTTACTGATATGTGGAGGGGTGCAGGTATTGGAATGCAGGTTTATTTCAGCATGGAAAATGATCTTGAACATTCATTATAGTTTCTATTCATAGAAATTTTAACTCTTTTATAAGTTAATGAACAAAATAGCAACTTGCCATCTTATAATGTATCACAAGATAAATTGAAGGAGATGTGCTGTTTTCACCTTCCTGATGAAACTAAAATGTGATAGATGAAATGTCAGAGCATTATAATAAATGCAAAGGCTAATAGCCTATTAATTCTACTTGATATGTTATGTACCAAATTAAGAAAGATTATATCTGCATTGCATCCACTTTTAAGTTTTCTTCAGCATCCTTGCCAGTTAAAAATAGTAGATTTCATAGTGTTGAAGGTGGCACAATGGAACTATTTAAATCAATCTAAAATTCTATATTAATGTTCAATTAATAAGCTATATTTAATATACAGATGTATCTATGTTATAGATATGTTTCTGTGTTATATATACATATCATATATTGCTATATCATATATATTTTATGTTATATATACAGAGAAAGGGGGAAGCTTGTTTTAAGTACTGCTTTGAGAAATTTAATTGAACAATATCATTTTTTAAAACCTCAGCCACTGCTATATTTGTCATTATTTATAAAGGATAAATATACAATGTCTTAAGATTGCCCTTTGTTTTCTCCAAAGTAGAATGCTCTCTTTAATTGATTATATTAAATATAATTATGTCTTAAAACACACTTCTATTTTATATTACTTTCCTGTGTATTCTATAAGAACACACAGTATTCATTGAAAGGTATGTCAAATATTACAGAAAGTATATTTGGATATGTACATTAACATGTATGTGTAATATATAATATAGGACATGTAATGTGATATTTAACATAAAGACTTAGGATAATCTTGATATTCAATATTCATTTTTAAAAAAAGGAAAGTATCAATACATAATGAGTGTGGGAAATCTTTCTGTCCCAAATAGTAAGGAAGTACTCAGAAGAGTGATGAAAAATATGGTTTTAAATTAAAATGTTTTAGCTATTACTTCTATCTAATGCAGTAAGAATTTATGTTTATTAATCTGTCCTAAATTATTGCAGATCTAGAAACTCATAAATTCAATATATAATATCCCAAAGAATAATAATAATTTTTTTGATGTCTAGATATATTTTTTGAGTTACTTCTTTCTTCCTAATTCAAAACTGATTGAATCATGTCCATTATTAAATATTTTCAAAAATGAAAATTGTGTTTATTTACTTTGTCACTCATAAACTTCTGGATATTTGAGATCTTAGTGTCACAATTTGTGTTGCCTTATACTGTAATAATCTTATTTTCGTTCACATTTGTCTTAGTCCTATGGCAGGCTCTTGCGTTTTTATGATTTCCTGGGGCACACTGAAATTTTTATTTTGTTTAAGGTTTTGGAATTCTAATACATTTTGTATTCAATCTGGGGTCCCACAAGTATTTTCATTGTTACAGAGACAATGGATGACTTCTGAGGTTTAAACTTAAAATTCACATACAAATGTGGTTAGTCATCCAATTGGCTAAATAAAGGAAATTTTAATGACTTAGATTCCTAAAACTCTAATCAAAGTGACCTAATTTTAATCTCAGAGAAGCACAGAGTATAATTGTAACATCACATGGGAAAATTAATTTATCCTATTAAACCCTGATTCAAAATTAATATGTGATTAAAGGAAATTGTCAGAGTGAATCACAGAGAATGGAAAGCGTAAAAGTCAGAAATGAACAACTTATTCAGAAAATCCTGGAAAAATAGACATTATGTTCTCAGGATAAGGATAGGACTGTTTTAACAAGTCTCATAATTGCTTGGGTGGAATATTTCTCCAAAGTCATTTCTCCTTGCTTTAGAATGATGCTTTGTAAGCATTGTCTTAATTATTAATTTGGGTTTCCATTTGGAGTGATATTAGAAAGCGTTGCTACTTTGGATAATATAAACATTACAATTTGTGAAAAAGTTTATTTTTACTTTTAAATGAATGAAATATTTTTAAATGAAATGAAATAAAGTTATTTACTTCAGTATCTTAATGTGTTCTACTGCTATGTTTCTTCCCAAAGTATAATCAGTTCTAGAATATAGAAATACCAGTCTCTAGACTACAAAATATGATACATCTACAAAGGCAGTGTCATGTTTAGAGTGAGTGCTTTGCTTCTTCTGGCAAGACACACAAACTTAGTTCTGTATCTTTTCTTACTTTAGGGAGGTGGTCTAGATCTAGAGCTGGTTCACTAAACTTGATTCCAGAATTGTAAAAAAGCTTCAAAATGAGGAATGTGTACAAAGGAAAGGTAGGAGAAAAATGAACTTTTAGTGAAATGCTTATATTATACATTAACAGGTCATTTGAAAACAGTGAACATTTGAAATGACCTTGGTGGAGAGAAATAAATAAATAAATAAATTTTCACAGAGTGGCACAAACTGTCACCCTCCAATGCAAGTCAAACATCTACTTTAATGAATAGCCCTCATGCCCATAATACAGTTTTTGTGAATTGCTTATGTTGATGGTGTGCAGCATGTCATTTACATTCCAAGATAAATAATAAAACATCTCTGGTGCCACAGCACTTCCATTATGCTCTCTATTATAGGCTGACCTTGAAATTGAATTCAAATTTAAAATCTACCCTGGCCTATCGCAATTTTACAACTCAAGTTGAATTATTTAAACGTTTTTCACGGCACTTTTAGAGACCACAAACCAGGATTTAAGTGTTAACTAATTAGGTAATATGTAAAGGTAAAAGACAAATTAAAATGGATGGAAAGGTATAATATTGCACTGATAAAGAACTGATGGATAAATCTTGTTTTTCACTTATAGTACTTTCAATATTCTTTCAAATTATCAGTAAAAGTAGTTTAAAAATTATATTGAATACCACATTGAATTTTGTTCTTCCATGCATAAAAAATCATTTTTACTTCTCATTTTGGGTAATATTTCACCCTTTATCCAATTAGACCAAAGAATTTATGTGATCCAAATAAACTAGCTGCATATATGAGCAACAGTATTTCATGGGGAATATGCCCTCAATGATTTATCAGAAAACCTTGTTAACTTGTAAGAATGATTCATAGGTTTCTGACTTAAAAGCAAAGCAGAGCCTGTGAGAAGAACCAAGTAGAGAGACTGAATTCTGGATTTGTATTTGTTTTAGTAACTATCAACACCATTAATTTCCTAACCCTTTTTACTATGAAATCTTTGTGAAATATGCCACTGCACACTGATGACATATTTATTGCCTTAAACATCTAAAATTTGGTACTCGTGGATCTGCTCTTGATTTAATACTAATAATTACTATTATTGCTTTGTTAATATTATCATTATTATTATTTAGTAAACCCTTTACTATATCCCAAGCATATTGCTAAAAACTTTGCATGCTTAATGCATTTGAGTTTTTCACTGCAACACAATAAGGCAGATGCTCTCATTATTTGCATTTCATCTGTAAGTAAACACAGGTTTATGGGGACTCAGATGAGACAGGTAGAAAGACGGAACAGCAACCCCACACCCGCACTTATTTTTCCACTGACTTTAAGTCACTATGCACTGATTTCTCATTTTACCCCAGACAATATTTGCCTTCAAACTTAGATTGTGAATGTGGTAAGTGATAGGGCCATATTTCATATATATACATATATATATATATATATATATAATATATGCACACACACACACACACACACATATATATATATGGTCAAGTTGAGACCATTAAGGTACACCCTAATTCAATATGACTGTGTCCTTATGAAAAGGGAAAGATTTGGACACAGAGAGACATGCATACAGGGAGAACACCATGTGAGCATGAAGGCAGATATCAGAGTGACACATTTACAAGCCAAGGAATGCGAAAGATTGCCAACATACCACCAGAAGCTAGCAGAGAGGCACTGAACAGATTCTCCCTCTCAGTCCTCAGAAGGAACCAACCTTGTCAATACCTTGATCTCAGACTTCTAAGCCTCTAGAACTGTGAGAAAATAAATTTCTGTTAAAACTATTTAATTTGTGGTGCTTCGTTACAGCAACCCCATTAAACTAATACAAATATGCTGTGTTCTTTTGCTTGAATTAAGAAGTATACTATATGCAAATATGTCTGATAAAAAATATGTATGCAATTCACTAATATACTTTTTTCAAAATGGCAAATCCCTTTTTGGCCTAGGAATCTAAAAATTAAAAGTACAATATTTAAAAGTGAAAATATACTTAAAAATCAAGTTAGATATAAAAGTCTCATATTAAAATTAAATTTCTATTCATTTCTTTGATTTTGGAAATTAAACACAATGGCATATTTAATGTAAATATCTTAACTTACTGAACTGTAGTAAAGAGTTAGTTGTATAGAATTCCTTAACTATAGTTTTTCACAATTAGATATGGTCCTTTCCAAGTATCTAGTTTTCAAAGAGATTTTAAAATAATGATCAGACATACACAGTAGCAAATTTAAAATTTACTCAATACAAATAAACAAGTATGCTTCTAGGAAAATCGTTTAAAAAGTAGGAGAGTAGTTTTAGAAGAAACTGGATTTTCATTTGGACCTGGGGTATGTTTTGTTAAAGCCCAGAGCAATGCTTGTCTTCATACCTAAATAGAATTTGGAAAACTCCAGGCTGCTTTCCAACAATGAGTTTTAAGGAAACAATTTCCTCCCTGGTCTTGGATTTCTTAAAAGAAACTTCCTTTTGCTTGTTATTTTCTATGGGATAATACTACCAGTATTTGATCAACTGTAAGAATCCATACATTAAGAACTATTTTAAGACTTTTCTGAGAAAAATGTTGAACAGAAGACTGCAGTATGAAAAGTACTTAGTGAAAGTCACGAATGAAGTATGTAATTCAGTTGTTCTCATATTATGGACATAATGGTCTAAAATCATAAGAATAATGTCAACTTCATTTAATTCTAAAAGAAAAATTTGTATTTTTCATATCCATTTTTGGCATTAAGCCGATTGTTCTATAGAGAATCTCACTTATTTTAATTACACCCGTTTTCTACATGAAATACCTAACTCACATTCAATTTGTTTTAATTTAATAGAAAATATAATACTGAAAATAATCACTCAGAAGGATACTAAGAACTTTTATTTTTGGCCCCAGTGAATATTTTCAAACTTAATCTAGGTCAACAACAATAGTTTCTTCACCTCTGACCTAAAGCTTCTCAATTGTTAGGTTTTAAGACCTAACTTTTTAAAAAATTAATGAAAAACAGTTTTAAATGTCTTCTAATTCATTTTGACCTTTCATTTTAATGAGCCTTCCAGCAAGTCACTTTAACACTTTGAAAACATGTATTACATATGTAATTCAATTTACTTTTGACAATGAAAATGAACTGTATAGAAATTATACTAGAGTATTAATATTTTTCATTGAATATTGTTTAGTGTGCATTCAACAACAAACAAAATATATACCAGATTTTCCTTTTATTAATTTGGTTATTTCAATCTTCCTCTGTATTGATAAGCCAAGTAATAATAATTTACAAGTAATTATATCATGAAAGTTTACCTTCATGATCATGACCATGCATTTCCTACTCTTATGACAAAAATACATCTTATTTTCATACATATTACATAAAAGTAGATTTTTTTCTCATTCTGTTGTCTTAAAATTAATTGTAGAAGTCAATAAAAAGCTTATAAATGTCAGGAATATATGGATAGATTCTGACAAGCTCCAGTTTATAGAAACAGCCTTTTAAAGCATTACATGTTCTGTCTCTGTTTCCTGTCTTCCTGACTCTCTCTCTGACTCTCATCCCAAAAGAAATGTAAACTTTATCTTAGGCTGCAGTTTGGTTATTTTGCCAAGTTGAAAAATTCTTGTTGCCCATATAAACATGTTTGCTTATTTATGAAGTAGAGAGGCATGACTAAATACTAATTAAAATATCTTTTATTTATGTTTTGTAATTCTATTTTTGTACAAGAAAATATGTACTTCATTAGAATTTAAGAAATCAAAGTAAAGTATTTAAACTAGATTTAGATCATACAGAATAAATTCATAAAATATGATAACTTTTAGTCAATATAGGCTAAGTTATCCAATGGTAAAAATAGCTCCATAATCATAGTGGCTCTACAAACAAACATCTATTCCCTATCCACATAAAGCTGGACACAGATCCAAGTGATCTTCTAGGACCACTCTGCTCCATGATTCTGGTTGCTTTAATCTTCAACTGCAAAATCTCAATAGCAAATGCTTTCCTGGTGCCACAGCACAATAATAGAGCCCTGTTGTGTTTCACACTAGCAATAAGGTACTTTGGCCAGAAGTGACCACATGCCTAATGTTCATCATCCATGAATCAGTTATACAGCCCAAATTAAATCATAAAATGTGAAGAGATGTGCCTGGAAATAGAGGTTTTGCCTGGAAAAAAGAAGTTTGCATAATAAATCATATTATTATTTCAATTTCACAGGTGAAGGAATGTTGAATGAGAAAACCTAATAACCTCTTCAAGGTTGGACAGTGACTTAATGAAAGAGAATTTTGAAAGGTGTGTATTTTTAAACCTCAATTACTCCTGTGCTCTGCTTAGTTTAAGGACCAAACCTGAAATGAGTATTCCACAGCTGTAGAAATTTACCCCAATGTGATTGGGGACGGGTTGTTTTATATGTTGAGTTACAAATATATGTAATTCTCTCTCTGTCTATAGATAGATAGATAGATAGATAGAGATATGCACAGCTACAGATTCCAGTGTCACATAGCAGCAGCTACAATGATGACTGTTCCATTTCTCAACATCATGATAAATAGGGAAAGAACAGAAATTTTAAAAATCATTGATACGTACTTTTAAACATGTGTGCTGTGTCATTTGCATGAAGAGACTGAGAAAACTGGACTAAAACACAATGTAGATTTTATCCCAGAAGGTAGTCCAAAGATGGGGAGAAATTATATTTATATAATTTATTATATATATACACATTTGTATTATATATAATATATATATAATTTCACCTAATAAGAATTACATTTCCAGAATATGAATTCTTGGAAAGTGACATACTTTTATAAAATTTGATTTCTCTCTAATCTGTGTGAATGTGAACAAATATTAGACATTTCTAAATGGACATTTACATGGTGATTGGAATGAAGGTACAATTATATAATTGAGAAATTTCAACATTTAATATTAAAGCTTCCCAGTTTAATGGGACAGCTGTTAGTTTTTGGTGCAATTTAAGTAATAAAGAATGAAAATAGCCATATAAGACTGGAAATTTTTACTTGACTTAAAAATATACTTTTCATTACACTCCTTAAACTATCAAAAGCCAAAGCCGATATATAATGCTTTCGAGGACTATACTGTTAATTTTAAAATAATTATTTTTTAAATCAGAACTCCTAGGCCTTAAATTTAAAATGAAGGATAGTTTTGGGCTTTCCTGGTGGCTCAGTGGTTGAGAGTCCACCTGCCGATGCAGGGGACACGGGTTCGTGTCCCGGTCCGGGAAGATCCCACATGCCGCGGAGCGGCTGGGCCAGTGAGCCATGGCCGCGGATCCTGTGCTCCGCAACAGGAGAGGCCACAACAGTGAGAGGCCCGCGTACCGCAAAAAAAAAAAAAAAAAATGAAGGATAGTTTACATACTTTGTGAGACGCTTTCTCTTTAAGATAAAATTGACCATCATGGTAAATGCTCAATTGTCTTAAAGTGAAACACTAGGTTTCATTTTTTTATACTTCAACCTATACATTTCTGTGTGACCTTTACCCCAAATTTTAAATGTTGTCTCTTGACAGTTATTTTCCATAAGTTTTATACCCTTCAGAGGCACTAACATTTTGTGCCTTTAGCTATTTCTTCTTTTACCTACTTCCATAATTCTTAATAACTTGACTAAGCTGAAATGTATTGATATCTCAGTTTCAAACAATTTTAAATGAATATCTATAATGAAAAATGAGTGTTTAATTCTTTTATTTGACTCTGCAGGCATACATTCCATCACTTCCAACCAATATCAACATATCACAATTATTTACTAGATCCAATATTTACTGTTTATAAAATCATGATCATGATACACACTTTTTTCACAAATATGTTTTACAATATATTCTGTGGTGGACCATTTCAGTGTGGACAACTGTGTCCATACTAGTTTTGAGTTACGAGTTAAGTTTTTGAAACTATTTATTGAATTAGTTCTTTATTGATATGATCTCTGCATTTTCTCTGTTCTGTCTTTTTTTTTTTTAGAACTCCTTTCATATTGATATCAGTTTGCTTGTTCGTTTGCTTGTTTTGGTGGATACTTTTATTTATCTTCCTCCCTGAAATCATTGGCTATTCAGCTAAACTATATTTCCAGCCTTCCTTGATTCTTGATGTGGCCATGGCATAAAAATTCACCAATGGAATGTGAGCAAAAGAAATGTCTAAATTTGTGGTTTCACTTGTTTGAAAGATACTCACAATGGAGTTCTTCATTCCTTTCCCTTCTGATGACTTGAAATTATGAGCAACCTTGAAAACCACATATTTAGGATGAGAATGCTACTCTGCACTCTGGGTTCCCTCCATGACTTTCTGTAGCAAAGTCTGATAAACACTATAGATTATTATAAAAATAAACATCTGATTTGTTTGAAACATTAAATTTTGGTGTTTCTTTGTTACTATAGCTAGGATTCTACTTGAATCCGTAATATGTTTATCTTATTCCTTTTCACATTGCTTTCTTATTCCAGCCAGCGGATTGAATACTTTTATTTCTGCTATTATATTTTTTATGGACTCTTTCCTGTTGTTGGAATATTTCTTCCTCCAGATTTCTTTCTTTTTCTCTCTTTTAGTGGATGCTGTATGTTATCTTATATACCTTGGTATATTAAATAAATGGATTTTTGTTTTATTTTGTTTTTTCACCTTTGGTATTTTCTCTGTTTCCTCGAATTTTCTATTTGTTTTATTTTCTGTATTTATGGTAGAAAATATTGTTCTCTTCTTCTAATACTCACTGATCACAAACTTTTCCATAATATTTAAAATTGAGGTACTAAAAAGCTGAATGAAATCTGTGTGATTATGGGTAAAATTTCATCCGCAGGTTTGTTTCACTGCAATGTGAAAGGCTGGGAATCAAGATTTTTTCATAACTCAGGATCTTTTCACTTTCTTCACCTACTTCTCAAAAAGGGAATCTTCCAGTCACCTCCAAATGTGGTTCTATTCGTGTCTCTGGTAGCAATTTTGGAAAAGCTTCTTAAGATCACAGCAGGCTGACTTTAACTTAAACTTCATATATTTATTAAATTTTTATCAGTCATTGTCCTAGGGAGAAAAGATGGAAAACTTAAACAGGATAAATTAAAAAGAGTTTATTAGTAAAATTATTTATCTGGTCATAGGTAGGGTTACTGGTATCAAGCCAATAAAAACTCAGTAATCCATGGTTAGTAATAGTAGAGATCTATCACCATCCCTAGGAATCAACATGCAAGGGGAGAGAGAGCATTTACCAGGACCTGAAGAATGTTGTTGAATTGAAAATGCTACTCCATAGTGGTCTGTGTGCTACTGATCACTATCCAGAAAGGAGGGAAAGAGGGGAATAGATATGCTCGAGGATATCCAGCCCAGCCTTTCTCTCCTGAGACCAGTTGGTTCTGATGCCCCAAGTTCAGGTACTCTCTGGGTTAATATCTTCACAAGGTAAGCCATTTTTTGTCTGTGTAGTAAAAGGGAAAGTTTTTGGAGTGCACTGCCCTAGGAGGAAATTTAATTATCAAGCTCTTTATTAAACAGAATTTTGACTAGTCCTGTTTCGGTCCTACCATCCCTTTCAGAAGTATCAATATCTTTCTGATACCTATCAAGGCAGAACTAAGACAAAAATACCAATTAATTTACTTTTTTAAAGTGCATATGTTAAATTTCTAACTTGTATACAAGGAACATGCAAGTTTGTTTTCATGTAGCACACAAGAGCATATTTTGAAGTTCCTCAAGAAACCTCTAAAAATGGCTAGTGTCTTAAGCAAGAAAGCCCCTGGGATTATGCTACACGATTAAGACTACTATGACTCAAAGCGAAATCATCTGGTTTAAAATCCTCATTTCTGCATTTTATTAACTGTGTGACTGTGAGCAACTACTTAAATTCTCTGATGCTTAGTGTTCTCACATGAAAATAGAGCTAATATGAAATTAAATAGATATTGTATGTTATATTGAGTAAGTGCCTGGAACACTAATTTAGCCATTACTATATCAATAACCAGATTTATTTTGTTTTGCTCTGTTTTACACTGGATTATCTGCAGAGAATAGATCACTGGCCACCAGGAATTAATTCAAGGAAGCTCATTCCAGAGTCAGAATTCTAAAGATGTTTGTATTAGTTTCCTGTTGTGTTATAACAAATTACCACAAATTCAGTGCCTTTTAAAATAATATAAATGTATTATTTTATAGTTCTGGAGGTAAGAAGTTTGAAATGGATTTCACTGTACTCAATCAAGTCTCTGGCAGGTGTTGATCTTCCTTCTGGAGATTCTAGGAGTATTTCCCTTTTCTTATCCAGCTTCCAGAAGCCTCCTACATTGATTGGCTTGTGGCCCATTCTTCAGAGGTAACAGTGTGGCATCTTCAATTCTCTCTCTGATTCTGACCCTCTGCCTTTTCTTTCAATTATAAGGACTCTTGTTATTATACTCAACCCACCCAGATAATCTATGATAATATCCCCTTCTCAATATCCTTAATTTAATCACATCTGCAAAATTCCCTTTGCTATGTAAGATAGCATATTTACAGGTTCTAGGGATTAGGACATGAATACTTTCGGGTGGCTATTATTCTATCACAATGTTATTCAGTCAAACACTAACCTATGAACTGCTATAAATGAGTTTTCCAGATGCAATTAAGGCTAATAATCAGCTGACCATGAAACAGACTTATTATACTGGATTATCCTGGGTATTGCTAATTTTGCCCTTTAATGTTATTTTTAAAATGACCAGTAAACCATATAAATATATATATGGGATTTTACACAATAAACATCAAATAATTTATCTTTATTTATTCATGTCCTCTAGGACTAAGGGGTAATAGAGGTGTGCACACACAGACATGAACACACACACACACATACACACACACACACACTGATACATTTCAAAGATCATATACATATAAAATTATGTATATTATTTATTTTTGACAGAGAATTAACAGAAACATTTAAGAATATATTTTAGTTCCAATCTGGCTCACCGACTAAGTCTTGAAAATTATTCAGGAGAAGTCACTGTATCAACGAAAGACAACTTTCATTTTAATTATACAAAGTAGCTGAGTACAATTTCTCAAAATCCACAAGTTATGTAACTGTGTGGAGGTAATTGTATTAATTACATTAATAATTCCCTCTTCCCCCACTGACCATACCTCCCCACCACAGCAAATTCTTCTCATTCAAAAATGAACTCTGTCAGTATTCCTGAAACAGAGAATGAACACTTTCTTGTACTAAAGACATGTAGATTTGAAATTACATGACTTTACCCCCAAATTATAAAGATTTTTTTTTTTGGGGGGGGGTACGCGGGCCTCTCACTGTTGTGGCCTCTCCCGTTGCGGAGCACAGGCTCCGGACGCGCAGGCTCAGCGGCCGTGGCTCACGGGCCCAGCTGCTCTGTGGCATGTGGGATCTTTCCAGACCGGGGCACGAACCCGTGTCCCCTGCATCAGCAGGCGGACTCTCAACCACTGTGCCACCAGGGAAGCCCAAGAATGTATTTTATAATTTGTTTGTCATAACCTTAACTGAAGATAAATGTATGGAGTTAATGCCTTCTTTATACCATTTACACTCTTTTGGTCAGTTCTACAGAGGTGGGGTTAATTCTTTTGACCCTTCTGCTTCTCAGTTATAACAACTGCAGATATAGCTGTAGCCAGAACAGTAGCACGGCAACAGCTGGTAACACAAAGCAGTTTCATCTTTATAATCACACAATCTACAGCAACAACCAATGCAGCTAACACTGAAAGCAGTCAGCAAACTATGCAAAATTCCCAATTTCTTTTAACAAGGTTGAATCATTCTAAAATGTGTGAAACAGTTCCAGTCCATGGAATGTGAGCTCACAGACCACAGCCTGTTTGTCCAAGACCTCCTCTGTCCACTTTAGTGTGGGAAGAGAGCTTGTCCTCAGATAAGGATGAACAGGGGCCATGGTAGATTTTGGAGCTATGTACTTTGTAGATATTATGCCTTTAGATGTTGCTTTAGAAAACCTAACTTTAAAAGTGACTAATAAGGGAAATAAGACTTCACCGCCTCCTGTTTGATGACCTTCCAATTCACAGACAATGTCCTCTGTTCTATATTTGACAAGGAAAGTAGGCAAAAACAATCTTGGGTTTGTTTGGTGATTTCAATTTCAGGTCTGTCACTCTTGTTACATTGCGTACATTCAAAAGAAGAGAGAAATTATATATGGTAATCTTTTCCATTTAGCCAGTTTTTACTTCTAGCAGGTAAATGTAGGTAGCAGTGCAGGAGTGATCTCTGCTTCCTATATTGTGACATGCAAAAGGCTCAACATTATTGGGATACTCCACGTACAAACTGAAGGGGAAAATTGAAATCTCTAAGGAAGCTGCTGTATGTATTTATGAATATTAATTAATAAAAACTACTTGGATGGTTTACTTAGAAAAAAATTTTATTAGTTGATGTTGTCCCACCAAATTTAAGATCTGTAAATCACAAACTACCTATTATCTATTTCACCAACCACCTATGTCTATATAATTGAAAGTTAGGGAAAAATGAATCAATACATTTACATGCAATTGTATTATGTAACTCTGATGGCACTGTCATTTTCTAGCTACATGTCTTTTGAAAATGATTTTAATTATTATTATATTATTGCTTAATTTTAATATAGAATTTATTTTTTAAAGAAGCTTTAGATTCACAGCAAAATTAAGCAGAAAATACAGTGTATTTTCCGTATCCTCTCTCTCCACACATGCATAGCCTCCCCCACCATCAACAACATTCCAGGCCAGAGAGGAACGTTTGCTACAACTAATGAACCAACACTGACACACACTTTTACCACCCAAAAGTCCATAATTTAGATTGAGTTCACTCTAGACTTTGTACGCTCTATGGGTTTTAACAAATGTATGATGACAAATATCCATGATTATAGTCATACAGAGTAGATTCACTGCCCAAATAATCCTTGTACTCTACTTATTCATCTCTTCTTCTCACCAAAACCATGCCAATCACTGATCTTTTTACTGTTTCTATAGTCTCACCTTTACTATGGAAAGAGTTGAAGGATCAGTGGTTATATAGTTGAAATCATCAGAATGCAGTCTTTTAAGATGGGGCTTCTTTCATTTGCATTTAAGGTTCCTCCATGTCTTTACTTGATAGCTCAATTATTTTTAGTGGATAGATATACCAGAGTAAATATTAGGATTTCTATTAACTTTCTGTAAGATATAAAATAATATAATTGTTACTTTATCAATTTTAAAATCTTTTTATATTTGCCTTTGCTTAATGATGTCTTGTTAAGGATATTAATAATAAAGTTTTGAGTCAGGTTATGAGTGTTTGATTTTAGATTTAACTGGTAAGTGAAATCATACCTAGTAAATGTTTCATATTTTAAAACATCTGCTTATTTCTATTAGCAATCTAAAACGATGCTTGTATAAAAATTTCTCACAGAAGTGATTTTTTTGCATTATCATGATATGGGTTGCTGCTCTGCAAGTTCTTGATTATTCTCCTTTAAAATTGTCCTTGACACATAACAGATAGAATGCATTAAATTAATCTTGTGTCGTCTATTAAGCCTTAACTCCAATTTGGCATTTTAACTTCTATCATGTGAACGAAAGTTTCACTACTAGTATTGTGCTTATATTTCCTAGCGATATTTTCAAGTAATATTTAACACCGGTTTTTGGATAAGATATGTTACTGGCTATGTGTGTCCTGATCACCTGAAGATATCATTTGAACTTTTAAAATAAAGAATAATTAATATCAATTTTCTTAACCCTAGTTCATATCATAGTATCATAGAACTATTTTATGCAAAATCGTAATTCTTAAATCTGAAACAATTTAATGAATACTAATTCATCTTCTAAACAACCATTTGTAATAGATTATGTATGAATTGTGACATTTTGCTAATCCCAAGGGATAAATAAATTAATTAATCATTATTATATAATCAAGCATTTTATTATTGATGACTGTGGCTAGGTAGTTTTACTGTAGGGTTAATCTTCTGATACAACTCATCTGAGAGAAAGAAGAAACTTCCTCCATGAAAATATTGGGAAGCACCTGAAAACAATGATATTTTTCACCCTAGGCCCGTTATTTGCAATTCATTTACAATTCTGTCTTTGTAAACCTTCAGAAATTGATATATAGCATCTATTTAACATGAACTTATTAATGTAAAAGGGACCAACTTGGCTCTTGAATTTCAAATGTTATCTTAATTAAATTGATGTTCTTGTATTACATGTGCCTGGGGGCCTGGGAAATAGATGAGTCCTGTAAATCAAAATATTAATAATGCACATGAATTTTAGTCTGTAAAACGTCTTTGGATCCCAGATATAAAAAGAACTCTCTTACTATAGTTTGTGTTGTCATTAGAATGCATTTTTCCATTGATTGCCAACTTTCTGGACATTGCTCACAATTGTACTAAGCTTTCACTTTTGTTAGTTCACAATAACTATAATCAAATGTTTCTTATGGTGCAGAAGTTATATAAAATATATTCTACTATAAATGAAGTGAATGTATGTATAATATGTTTTAGTTTCATATTTCAATGTCAAAAATTAAAAATGTAATGATTTCAAGGTATAAGTACTTATAATGGGCATTGTGCTGTTGCTATATAGGAGACAAAGTCAGGCATAAACTCTTCATGCCAATGTAGAGATTATATTCTGGTAAGAAAGATGACTTTCACAAAACTTACTTAGTATAAAGTAGATAGAACAAGAGTGCAAGTGGGTTGGATGTTCAAAGTTATAAGAGAATATCAGCTGAAAGATGAGAAAATCTTTATAAAATAAGTAGCATTTCTGCTGGCCTTTGAAGAATAATTAAGATTGGAAATGCAGAGTAAAAGCAGATATTGGAACAGTTCAGTGCACACAAAATATATGGCATGAAAAAGAAAGGCAAGAAAGCATGGAGTATAATCTGGGGAAATGAACTCTTCAATTTGATGGTTCATAAAGATCTGATTGATATCAAATCATTTTTAGAATTCACATAAAATTGAGATGCTTCAATTTTATTCTCTGTTGCATAATACCATATTGAATTTACCTAAAAATCATATATTTTGGTACATATTTAATCAATATTAATATAATTGCAACCTATAGCATACATAGAAGGAATTCAGTATGGAAGACCACCAGCATATTTTCAGCAAACTCTGTAAGCCAGATGACACTCTATATAGATAGCAATTAGCAGTATGTGCATAGACCAATCAGAATGGACGCCAGGCAGTATGCCGTATCAGTTTCTAGTGGTTACTTATCAGATTCTGTGTCAAAATAAGTTGTAATTTGGCTCACTATGATTAATTATATCTCACCCAAGTCATGTAAATAACTACAAATTTAAAGGTTGGAGCTTAATTTTTCAATGCATATAGATATTTTGTTTATAATTATACTATTTAAATATTTTTCAATGATTAAGGTAAAAAAATTTAATAGATGTGGGTTATCTTTTTAACTCCTACCTGAAGCATTCTGTTTTCTTATTGAAACTCTTTTCCTTCTTATCAAATCACGGAAGTTTATTTTTCTTTTAAAAAAGTAATCATTAATTGAATTTATATAGTCGCATCATTTTGTGAAATAATAGCATTTCCAGTTGACAATAAAAAAAGCAAATTAGTTTGTCTGATGCATCTGATTCTCACTGCAGCAGTAATTTTCTAACATCTGCAGCTATACATATTCATTAAATTTCTCTAATATTATAAAGCAAAAGATTATCAGCAATCTCTGAAGTGTTGGAAAGAAATAGAGGTTACAAGATAATTACTGTACTATATTTGGCTTGTGTAAAAAAATTTTAGAGCTATATTTTATATTTATACTTTCATAAAAATTTAAAACAAACACCAATATATAGATCTTATCAACTTCTTTTTTGGGGAAGACAATAACAGTTGAAACTTAAGGTATTATTTATCCTGTTAATGTATAATTGGAGGCAGGTTGCACTAAATTTCACTTCAACCAGGATTGCACTCAGGAATGAATGAGCAATTCCAGTTAATTTTTGTGCATATGCATTTCAAAAGACAGAGAAATTTTCTCTGGCAAGGAACAGTTTTTCATATCAGATTTATGTTTTTCTCCCTATAGGCCTTTAGTAGATGAAGATTTGTCTTGTGAGATTTTACCTCCAAGGAAAGATTTGCTCTAGCAATAAGCTCCTTCACTGTTTACCTTAGGTGTAGAAAGCCACCTTACTTAAGGCCAGGTCCTCCTCAGAATGGCCCATAGCAAGTAATGATCAAACCAGGGTCTAAAATCCCTGGTCACTTAGTTCTCAATTAGATATTTTAAATATGAATGTTTACTCCAGAGCTCCCTGTGGTTTGGGCCATGAATGCTTCATAGGCACCCATCACAACTTGACTTCTGCTCCCTAATTCTACTTCTTCTCTATCCCTTCCTCATTTGTCAATCGCTAAAAATAACCTACACACCAAATGCCAACTCAGTGTTTCCTCTAGAAAACCTAGGCTGCAACCAGGGCAGGTTCAGCACACAGAGAACCAGATGAAACATTACCAGTGTTGCTGTACTGTCTCATACATTCAAAAGGGGAATTAGGCCATACACTATGCCACATACTTGTTTGTAAAGAAGAAAATGTTAAAAAAGGAAAAACATCCAGAAAGTACTTAATACGTAAGGATATGGACACAAGCTATTCTCATGATGGAAGGTGGTAGCTTCTCTCCTGTCTGTCCCTTGGAGCAGCTTTTCAAGGTCCTTTGGTTCTACTGAAATGTACCACCAGCAGATGCGAGCAGCTCTGATGAGGTACTTCTTATTGGGTCAGGTAAATCAGCTTGTCTCTGTGCAGAGACAATTATCAATTAACAGTTTAAATATGCTTGATTTACTTAAAACTTACTTAAATGATATATATTGCACACCCATTTGACAGGCACCCAGCTAAGCACTAGATGTACTATGAGCAGAACGTGTAAGATACACCTTTGAACTGAAGGAACTCACAGTTTAATGCAGAGGAAAAGTAGGTAAGCAAATATGACAATGGTTGTTAAGAGAAATAATTACAAGGTACAGTAGAGACACGCAAAGGAAGGAGCAATTCATTGTTACCTTTAATGTGTTTATTGATCTGTACCAACTATCCTTACTCCTTCACTTGTGCTGCTTCTAATTTGCTTTGGATTGGGAAAATGTATCAACACTTTTATTATAATCGTGTGTAAAGTTAACAGCTATAAATGATATTGTGAGTGAGGGCTCACTGCTGCAAAAATGACTTTTATAGGATATACTTAGTGACACACATTTTAAATATTTGAGGAAATTTAAAAAATAACTTTCTGGTTTTCATCTTTATTTCCATTAGAGGATTTGCTGGAAAGCTGAGTTTCATATATATGTTGTTATTCTACAACTTCATCATTCACCAGATTCTGAGGGTGAAAAACCTAGGTTGCCTATGATATTAATCATGAAGCCTAATGGTTTAATAGAACAAAGAGCTGGAGAATGTGAAAAGAATGCTTCAAATTCTGCTGGCTTCTGTGAAGAGGGATTTTCTCTAAACATTCCTGGGATTTTGCCTGATCTCTTTATCTTTCCCAAAGAGATGAAATGAATTACCTGCATGGTCAAGGTGAGTAAAGAACCATGCCACTTCTTTCCATCTTTCTTTCTTTTTCTTGATACATGGCTGCCCTCAGAAAACTTTTATTAATTCAACAGTTATTTATTTAATACTTATAATGTGCCAAATACTGTACTTATTATTGGGAATACTGCAGTGAGTAAATTGGACAAAAATTCTACCCCTCATAGAATTTAAAGTGCAGCAGAGTTAGAAAGACAGTACAACATAAATAAGTAAAATATAAAGTATGTGAAATGGTGATGAGTGCAATGGAGAAAAATGAAACAGGGAAGGGGATTAGATTCACAGGTATGGGGAGGATTGGAGGCTATTTTAAATGTGGTAGTTAGGAAAGTTCTTACTGATGTAGTATTTGAGCCAAAAGCTTAAGGGGAGGGAGGGGGTCATATGTATAGCTATGGGAAGAATATTCCAGGTGAGGAAAGAAAAATTGCAAAGGCTTTGGAGTGGAATCCCACCCAGGAAATTCAAGCAAGGACAAGAAGTTCTGTGAAGTATTCTATTATGTTTCTCCATGCTATTAAATTTTAAGATGCTGGCTTACACACATTGAACAAGAAGGGAAGGAAAGCTACAGTGGCTTCTGTTTGTCATTACAACAATAAAAAGTTTAATAAATTCTGTGATTATCACACAAGGATTATCACAAGTCTAGTTAATATCTTTCACCATATATAGTAACAAAAGTTTTTCTTGTGATGAGAACTTTTAAGATTTACTCTCTTAGAAACTTTCAAATATTTGATATAATATTATTAACTATATTCACAATGCTGTACATTGCATTCCCATGACTTATTTATTTTACACCTGAAAGTTTGTACCTTATGACCCCCTTTACCCATTTTGTCCACCCTCCATCCCCTAGTAATCACCAATATGTTCTCTGAACCTATGAGCTTATTTCACTTAGCATAATGCCTTCAAGGTCCAAACATGTTGTCAAAAATGGCAACAGCAAGATTTTATTCTTTTTTTATGACTGAAATGTATATATGTGTCTATATATAATATATGTATATATAGACACATATTATATATATAATATGTCTTCTTTATCCACCCATTCATCAATGATTGATGGTCAATTAGGTTGTTTTCATATCTTGGCTATTGTAAATAATGCTGTAATAAACATGACTGTGGTTATATCTTTTTGAGTTAGTGTTTAGATAAATACCCAGAAGTGGAATTGCTGCATCTTTTTGTTGTAGTTCTATTTTTAATTATTTGAGAAACCTCCATACTGTTTTCCACAGTGACTGCACCAATTTATATTCCCATCAACAGTGCACAGGGGTTCCCTTTTCTCCTCATCCTCTTAAACACTTGGTATTTCTTTCCTTTTGATTATAGTCATTCTAACAGATGAAGGAGACATCTCATTGTGGCTTTGATTTGCATTTCCCTGAAGATTAGTGATTTTGAGCATCTTTTCATGTACCTGTTGGATATCTGTATGTCTTCTTTGGAAAAATGCCTATTCAGATCTTCTGCCCATTTTACATCTAATTGTTAGGATTTTTTGCTATTGAGCTATATGAGTTTTTTAAATATATATTTTGGATATTAACCCCTTATCCAGTATATGGTTGGCAAATATTTTCATTTGGTAGGTTGATTTTAATTTTCCTGATGGTTTCCTTTGCTGTGCAGAACATTTTTAGTTTAATGTAGTCCCACTTGTTTATTTTGTTGCTGTTGTTGCCTTTGTTTTGGTGTCAGACCCAAAAAATTATCACCAAGTATTAGTATAATATTTTGATTTTCCATCTGCTATTGTATATTCCACAATCAGATTTGAAAAAGGCAGTAAAGGGGGTTTTATTTTATTAATTCACATAAATCCTAATACTTTTTAATAATCAGTAATTTAGGCAAATAAATATAATATAATAAGATAGCTCTTAGAGCTATCTAATAACTAAGAGTTAACTCTTAGAGCTAACTAATCTTCATGTGCAATACTTGTGTTTATAATTTGTATTTTTATTAACACAAAAATATTGAAGCTTTAAGTAGTTTTTATCCCATAATTTTCTTTCTGCTCACTTTATTCCTCCCTTCCTCCTCTTTTCTTTTCTCATTCTCTGTCTCATTCTCTCTTCTTTCTCTCCTTTGGTAAGTACCTCTATCCATAATTTTATGAAAGCAGATATGTCTTTGGTAGCCAGCTCCTTTGTAATTTCAATTAAAATAATGTTGTGAGGGGATTTTGTCTTTAAGCATTTAAAGACCCTGGATGATTATTTGGTATTTAAGTATAATTCAGAACAAAATGGCTGCATTCCTTTAAAACAACTATTCACTTAAAGGATGGGTAAGTTTTAATGGTCGCTTCTGCTGGGCAATAGGACAGAGATGTTATAATTAAACATGAATCTCCCAACCTTTTATGGAAACCACTAGGTTTGGCTTACTCAATTACTTCTCTAGATAAATAACTTGATAAATAACAATATTGACATAAGCATTTTATTCTTTCCTCTGTTTCTGACAGATTCTGACAGTCATGCAAAGGCTACTAAAAGTTTGAGAAAAAAGGGATTGAGAGGCAAACACATATGATTTTTTTTTTTTTTTTTTTTTGCGGTATGCAGGCCTCTCACTGTTGTGGCCTCTCCCGTTGTGGAGCACAGGCTCTGGACGTGCAGGCCCAGCGGCCATGACTCACGGGCCCAGCCGCTGTGCGGCATGTGGGATCTTCCTGGACCGGGGCACGAACCCGCATCCCCTGCATCGGCAGGCGGACTCTCAACCACTGCGCCACCAGGGAAGCCCCTGATTATATTTTTGATTTGATCTTTCTGAGTGTGTGTTTAGTTAAATGCATTGGTCTTAGAAACTAAGACCTTTTAGTATTGCTCTAAGTATAAATTAACTTGAAAAATTATTGTATCTTCTCAGTCAAATGTTCAGTAAACTCCTGCTTATCAGCTTTTTTTTTCCCCCACTAATTTATTTTCCTCTGGCCAGGGTAAAGGAAGAATAAAAGAAGTATAGTGTAGAATACCTAACTTAAGATTTGTACAATCCAGTTACATGGACCAAAAATACATACATACATACCTAAGCAAGCAAGTGAACAAGGTATTTGTTGTGATGCTCCTCACATTACCAGGATCATCGGCTTATCTCTATCATGGGTGTCCCATATTCTTTTATACTTTAACTACATTAAGTTTTGCGGTAACTCAACCAGACATTTAAAAATTTAGTCCATAATCTGACCTTAAGCATTAGATGTCAGGGTCACAATGGCCAGTCAAGAAAGCACAGGACTTGTTCTGATTAAAGGGAGGGAAAGATGAGCCGACAGTAGTTTCTGGTCTCAGAAAGCATTCTCAGTGAAACTTTGCTCTCAGGACCTTAACAGGACAGCTTCTGGAATATCAGTAGTGTCCCAAGAATTAAGATTCTAATTTCTTTTCTACTTGAAACATTTAAAACAGACTATATATATTCTTTGTTTGTTAAAATTGACCTTGATTCCATAGTAGTCTATGCTGTTTAAAATTGCTGTGTGGTGACCTAGCCATGTTTCAAACCACTATACCCTTCAACAGTGTTGGAATGTCTTCTCCAAGGTAAGCTAACACTAGAAGTGTTACTTCACTTAATACTCCCATTAACTGCCTTTAGTGTTGTACCCTCTGTGAATAAAAATTGACAAATTTAGGTCTGAATTAAACTCATTCTGCTTTCTTTGCATGTTTTTAATCACAGACTATTCACAGCTGTTCATCATCTTCTTTTTTTCCCATTAACTATGTGAGCACACTGCCACCCACGCTTTTGTTTCACAACAGGTGAAAAAGAATTTTCAACTGGATGACTTCCCTTTAAATTTTAATTTAATTAAACCATTTAAAAAGTGGCACAGAATAATGTAAAACCATATCAATCTTTAGTCATCTCAACTAAATATAATGCTTGGCATTCATAGAATAATATCACAAACTTTAACTACCATTAATTATTTAATTCTCACAAATATATTATGAGATAGTCCTTGTTAAAGAAAGTAAATGGTCTGCCCATGATTATCCTGATGATTAATGATCAAAACTTGGATTAGTTGTGTATTGTCTAAGTCACAGCACTTATCAAAATAGTATTTGAAAAGTTTGAAAAAGCAAAGGATAACAAACCAGAAAATAAATAATGAACACTTTGTATAATTTTATCTTTGATATCAACAACTAAACAAAGTCAGACTACAGTTGAAGAAGATACATTTTAAATAATTTGAGCCTAACCTGCCTCAAAAACTAGATGTAGTTTTCTATATCCTGATGGAAAAAGGCCTCTGGCATCACCAGGCAACTCAACCTGCACTGAAATAGAAATGTATGTATACAGGGTCCTGTTTGTAAGAACGAGAATACATAAAAATAGAATGACCTTATAACTTGTTATCCAAACTCAGGCACTCTTGAGAGTATAAATATTTACTAGAAAACATTAGATATAAATTTGAACTATCCCAGGCAAACCAGAATATATATTCACTCTATTGATAATCTGAATTTACCTGACTCTTAAACTCTAGGTTGTTAGATAAAGCTATTTTATCTATTAGTCCTTTACTAACGGAAATAACACACTATACCCTCTCCAAGTACCCCTCAACATAAAACATAGCATCTTGCCAAGTTTCAAAGCTACAGGCTCTTTTCCTTCTTTTATCTATCTAGCATAATTGTTGTCAAATATTTTGGTCTCCAGACTCCTTTACACTCTTAAAAATTATTGAGAACCCCAAAGAGATTATGTCTAAGACAGTACACATTCAGCATCAAGAAATGCACTCTCTTCCCTGAACAGTGGAAAGTTATGTCTCAACCCTCTTTTTTTTTTTTTTGTGGTATGCGGGCCTCTCACTGTTGTGGCCTCTCCCGCTGCGGAGCACAGGCTCCGGACGCGCAGGCTCAGCGGCCATGGCTCACGGACCCAGCCACAACGCTGCATGTGGGATTTTTCCGGACAGGGGCACGAACCCGTGTCCCGTGCATCGGCAGGCGGACTCTCAACCACTGTGCCACCAGGGAAGCCCTCAACCCTCTTTAATCAAGCTATACACCATATTTACCATATTAGAAATTTACCATTAAAATGCTATAAAAGAGATAACTAATAAGAACCTACTGTGTAGCACAGGCCGCTCTACTCAATACTCTGTAATGACCTATATGGGAAAAGAATCTAAAAAAGAGTGGATATATGTATATGTATAACTGATTCATTTTGCTGTACAGCAAAAACTAACACATCATTGTAAATCAACTATACTCCAATAAATATTAATTTAAAAAATAAGTAAATAAAAAAAATTAAGTTAAATTAAAATGATAATAAACTTGTCACATGGAGACACTATTATTTCATTTAAAAGTAATTTTATTTTTCAAAACAAAATTAGAATAAATGAAAAGTGAGATTGTTTTGTACTTTATTTCTTTAAGATATGGCTTAATAGAAAATAGATTCTTATCTCCTTCTGCATTCAATCTATTGTGATATATTAATAGGTTAAAATATAAGGAGAATATCCAGATCATACAGATATACAGTTGGAAAAGGAAGGTATATTTGAATAGTCTTTTCAGACAGTTGTAGAAATTCTTTGATACTACACAAAACGTTAAAAAAAATGGTAGCTTCTTGAAGGTTAGTTACAAAGGCTAATCTGAAACTGCATGAATACAATTTTCATACATCATTACATTAAAATATATTGGTCTGTTTGAACTTCGAGTGGATCATTTACCAGAGATTATTTGTTAAAATTATGCAATGGTCATTTGGAAAACACTGCTTCACTGAGTTATATAGATCTTCCATTAATTACATATTTCATGATATGATATCAAAAGTCATCTGTTTAAAAAAAATCACAAGAAACTTCATAAAAAAGCTTTTATATGGTTTTCTGTCTAATGGTGATGATTACAGGTTTTCCAAAGATCTAATTTTCATTTGAAAACTCAAAGTTTATCATCGACAACAAATGCTGTCATTTGTTTAAACAATAGGTTTATTTTATTCATTTTCCAGAAAAACTGTACAATATCTGAGTCTTTAAAAAAAATGTTTATCACTCATTGTTTCAAGTGAAAATGGTATTTTATCAAAAAAAAAAAAAAAGACTAGTTCAGCTGGGAACACAAATAGCCAAACAAGTACTTTTTGCTCTAGGCAAACATCATAGTTTGTAACCCAGTAAAGTGTTTTAGTTGTATTTCTTGTTTTGTCACACAGTATCAAAAATAGGTTAAGATATAAGAAAATGAATGGTTTTACTACTTCACAAAAGATATTCTTAAGTGAAACTGTTTCATTTTGTTTTAACTGTGAATTTGTGGCATTAAACAATACAGTGACTACTAGCATCTCTAGTGTCCTAGCCTTGATTTGTCCCATGGTGCCATTGTTTAACCCACCATTGTTTGTGCCTTATTAGGCAAATGTCAAAATAGTTAAAAGGGCAAAGAACTGCTTTGAAAATAGTTTTTACTTAATACTTTATAACAATGTTTCTCTGCTAAAATACCTGGGCCAGACTCACCATTTTGCAACAAAAAGTGAATTTCTAGGCTCCATGCTGTACCTACTGAATCAGAAACTCTGGAGAAATATGAATTTTTAGCAAGCTTAGAGTTTCTGGTTATGGGCACTGCTGTATGGGAACCACTCTCCTAGGAGTTCTTCAAAAAGTATAGGTCAGGCAAAAACTTCAAACCTAAATTTTGCTACTCAGGCATCTTTCTGCTTTACCTCTTTTGCTATTTCTTATCCACCTCTAGGGTGGATCACTAACATGGTAACATATGCCTGCCTTTGGCACTTGAATTAATAATATACCTAATCTATTTAACAAATTCCTTACTGGATGTGCCTATTATTGTTAGTGTTTTCTGCTTATCTTGCTCACTAGCTCATAGGAAGATATCTTTCTGTTCTGGTGTCCTGATATTTTGGAAGTGAGGAGTGACATGAAGGAGGAAACAAGAAAACAGGGGAGGTAGGATTTTTTATTCATCATGTTTCTTTCTTCAACCCAGCATCCTTAGACTTTTGTGGCAAGCTTGTGGATAGCTTGATTAAAGAGGGTTGAGACAAAACTTTTCACTGCTCAGGGAAGCGAGTGCATTTCTTGGTGCTGAATGTGTCCTGTCTTGTCTGACATCACCCTGATAAAATTACTGGTTGCTTTCATTTGTTTTTTTTGTTTTTTTTTTTTCTTTCTTTAAGCGTTCATTTTCTCCAGTTCTCTAGGGATGCCAGAGTATAGCTTATCTCCAACTGTTATCAGAATGCAAGTTTTCACCCAAGAGGTTTCCTGGCATCATGCAACAAAGGATGTCTCTAGACACTAGTCAGTTGTCTCTAAATACTCTGGAATAATTTAGGCTATTTCTACCTAGAACATCCCCAAATGATTAACTTTCTAGCCTAGTAAAATCTAATTTCACCAGACTTCCCATCTCTGACATTCTTGATTAATGCCCTAAGGAAGACTCTCTTTATGTCTCTATCCTTGATTGTCTCTATATTGTCTTTGCTACACAAAAATTACTTGCTGACATTGCCATTGTCCCTGTTACACAAAGTCCTTCCTTTCAGGGAGGCCATCTTCTAATTCTTTTTCCATTATGCTCTCTGCCACCACCTCATGTGTCTATACGGTTAACAAACACCTAAGTCCTCAACTTCTTCACTAACTATAATTTTCATCTTCTTACTTTGCTTACATTCCCATCGTCTTCTGACTGCATAATCTCTTCTTATCCTTCTCAAGTCAGACTCATTTATTTTCAAGGTTTCAAAAACAACCTATGTGCTGATGCTAAGACCAAACATTTCTCTTGATTCCTAGGACCATATACCCAATCCTAATACTCAGTAGTCGATAGCTGTTGCCTTCAAACAATATCAATATCATGATCAGACTGGATTAGATGTCATTCATTCATTCTTTTGTTTATTCAGCAAGGATATATTAAGTACTGACTTTCAGCCATGTCCTGTGGTAGGAGATAAATAAATAAGACTCCTTGTACTCATAGGTTTAGTGTATTGTGGAGAATGATTTCTGTGTAAAGAGTTAATTGCAATATAGTGTTGAAGACCCCATGAAAGATGGTTATAGAGATAATAGTAAGTGCATAAAGAGTGGAGCTTTCAGTTATACCTGGACAGATCAACAGGGTTTTAAGGAGAAGAATGGAACTTGAGCTGTATCCTAAAACATAATTAACAAGTAGTAGCAAGATGGATAGAGAGGGGAAAATGTGGAACTGCAGAAGTGCTTCGGCTGCCACTGTTATGTCACAAGTATGCTTCCATCCTAGTACTTATTAGGATATATTGTATTTGTTCACTGACATTTCTGTCCTCTTGACAGAGACTGCAACTTTATTTTTTTAATCCCTGTGTGTGGAACAAAAAATGACACACATTAGGCATCCAGTAAATGTTTATAAAGAGCTAGTGACTTCTGTTAGTTAATGCAAGCTTGTAATAGAGAAGCCAGCATCATTACCTAAATTGTTTTTTTATTATATTGTACTCTCTACATATATTAAGATGTTGATTAAAAAAAAATATGACATACATGTAAACTGTCTTTCTATTTGGCCTTTAAATGGAAGCTTAAAAACTTGCACCAGTAGGTGAGTGCCAAAGATTTTATATTTGTATATTTTAATATATTCTTTGCTATACCTCAGAATTAATTATTTATGAAATGGAGGTGTCACAAGAAAGATGGAATTTACACCCCAAAACGGTATCATCCATTGACTTGAGACCCTTATCCCTTAATGAAAATCTGTAATGTAAAGCATTACGTTACATGTGACATTTTCTGATCACATTTTTAGATGTATTTATAAACATTTAGGAATACAATGCTCTTCAGCTTTTTGAATCAGTTTCTTTATTCCATGCCTGCTTTCATAAATGCTTTTCATTTATTCTCTGTCATGTACCTTTGGCTTGTGGTGATATTTATAATGAGTCAATCAGCAAAGGTGACTGACTGAATTGATTTATGCCAGATGGACCTATCCCCTTCATATATAAATGGCATGAACTCCA
This sequence comes from Tursiops truncatus, assembly GCF_011762595.2. Lineage (NCBI taxonomy): Eukaryota > Metazoa > Chordata > Mammalia > Artiodactyla > Delphinidae > Tursiops > Tursiops truncatus. The sequence goes on from NC_047037.1 coordinate 99,953,247, forward strand.
TAAATCTAAGCTCTAAAGGTATTAGCCAGCGTTAATGAAAGCAGAGACATTGACCCGAGAAGAGTGAGCAATGCCTTTCCCCTCTGTTCCTTTATCCTGTAAAGAGCAAGAGGGGTTCTAAGATGTAGCTGACACAACTTTCCATTATTTCCAGGTTGCCACCTGTTCTATATGGCTTACACATTGTAAATGTCTGAATGTATAAATATTTCTCAGAATTATTAATAGTAAGAGACCCTCATACATTAATTAGTCAACAGGTGTAAATAATAAGACTAATAGTTATTGAGTAACCACTTTATACCAGGCATTTAGGTAAGAAATTTGCAATTTGATTTATTCTTCACAGAAACATTCTATGTCAAGTAGTAAAATGGTCAATATTGGGCTTCCCTGGTGGCGCAGTGGTTGAGAGTCCGCCTGCCGATGCAGGGGACACGGGTTCGTGCCCCGGTCTGGGAGGATCCCATATGCCGCGGAGCGGCTGGGCCCGTGAGCCATGGCCGCTGAGCCTGCGCCTCCGGAGCCTGTGCTCCGCAACGGGAGAGGCCCCAACAGTGAGAGGCCTGCGTACCAAAAAAAAAAAAAAAAAAAAAAGGTCAGTATCATTTAGTAGTTGAAGAAACCAAAGCATTAGAGAAGTCAAGTAAGTTGTTCACAGTTATATCACAGGTAAGGACTGGAGCAAGAGTTTAAACCTTTATATTCTAATTCCAGAGCCCAAATTTTTAAACACTATGCTGCGTGACCTCTCATATACTACAATTGAAACACTGTTTATATAAATAAATATAGATTTATAGGAATCTTATAATCTAAATAGAAAAAGGTACAAATATAATTGAATATAAAAGCTGTATAAAGGAATATATATATGTATATATATATATATTTGAAAGTTCAAATAATCATTGGAATAAAGAAAAGTATAGACACCAGTAGCAGAAAAAGAATTAGGAAAATATTGAAATAATTGGAGCAGGAGTTGAAAAGGAAGTGCTATAAGATAGTGCAGATACAGAAGTGGGTTGGAAATATGAGCCTCATTAAGGTACTCTTTCTTATGACAAATAAATATGACTTGTTATGTTTAATTTTGTTTTCTAAGAAATGTAATAATGGTAAATAATTAAAGTGGTGCTTAATCATTGCTGTCAGTTTCAGGAATCTGTTCCTTATAGCCATGTTTTATAAATCAGTTAAAAGAGAAAATAGAGACCAGTCTGATTAATGGAATCTTAAAGACTATCATTGGCAGCATGTTGCAAAGTGTCCATATTCACAAAAATACTATGTATGAGTTTCATTATTCATTAAAGTATTATTTTATCTTCCAGAACTGTCTTACTATAACAACTCACTAGCCCTAAAAATTTCATAGTTATTGAAATTATACTTATATTGTAAAGGGAAAACTTCTGATGTTTGTCTTTTGGTAATTGTGAGCAATTTTTCCTACTTTTTAATGAGGACAATTTAAAATATCACTTAACAAAATGCCCTGAATTATCATCTCATTGTTAAAGCCTTTTAAAGGCTAGTTAGGATATTTCAAGGCCATATATGTTTTTCCTAGTTTTAGCATATACAAGAAAATTTTTAAAAATATGAATGTCTAGCTCTTGTCCCTTTATAGAGGTCCTAATAAATGGTAATATAGAATATAAATATATTTTCAGACCTGGGCTGCCACATTAAGCTAAGCAGATTATGTAACTCTAGGAGATGCCACTCACAGCATCATCTACGTGATGGCTCCACTCCAGACCCAATCTTCCCTGACACCTTCATGGAATATTAAGACTAAAGGGCCAGTTAGGAAATTCAGAAAAGAAGGAAAAACGACATATTTAACATGCTTTCACACATCAGACTCAAACTTTAATTCTTTTAAAATTTGGAGGTTTTATGTAATGTGACTTGGTCTCAATTTTAGTATTAACACAGATTTTGTGAAACTGAGCACCCATTCATGGACATACATAGGCCTGTGTCGGCCTTTAGTTCTCAAAGTGTGCAAAATATCTACACAGATTACGTGACAAAAGTGAGGAAGTGGAGAAAGTATTTATGTCCCAAAAGAGTAGTTGATACTTATTTCTATACTTTGAGCAATAAGTAATATTTCCCTTTCATTTGTGTGACATTAATATAGCTGTAATGGGTAATAAAAAGTGTTTTTGTAATTGCTTAGGGAAATATTAGAGACTACAATAACTAATATTTCCATTTGAATTCCCTAGAAGAGAGTTGCTAGTAGAAAAAAAAAGATTTTGGAAAAAGCTATTTTCAAATTATTTGAAGAAAAATATCCAAAACTCTATTCAACATTTGCAAAATGCTTTAATAAAAAGCAAATCACACATCTCCGAGCTCGAGAGGAATATAAACCACAAACATTACTTTCTTTGTATTCATTTTGACTAAAAATATGTCATTCTAATGGCTAGTTAAATAAGACCAAATAATTACATTACATCTAAATTTGCATCTATCAGCCATTCATTTATGCCCTTTACACTAATGTCTATTTAATGCTTGGTTGTCAATTGTTACCATTTTACTTGAGACCATCAGCTCAGTATTGAAGGGTCATTTTAGAATAATATAAAAGTGTTTTAATAATATGAATAATGGGATTTATTATTTTTATTTGAATAAATACAGTTTTGAGCTAACAGAAGACCTTCATTACAAGATGCAAAAAGAGCTATTATATTAGCTCTTTACATTAGCATTCCAATTCTTAACCCTTTTACATTCTATCACTAAAAACATGAAATTCCTGCACACAGTAGATTCTAAATTAAGGCACTTCTGGTTTTGAAAAATATTTATGTTACAAAATTTCTTTCTGAGATATACTTACTGTGTATTTCTTCTAGGTTCATTGTCCCCTCAGATGCACTGGGGATTCTGCATAAAGAAGAGATAGGAGGTGTGAGGGAGGACAAAATGTGGTCTCATTTGACAGTGTTAAATAATGCATGTCAAAATAATGTGTTAATTCAAGTACAGTCCCCCCGCCAAAACAAGAAATGTGACATGCTGGAAACTTTGTCGTGTTAGAATTTGCCTACAGCAGATTTACGTATAGATTTATTCTTAATGGGACGAATCTTAAAATTGAAAAGTGAACCTGAGTTTGTAAAAAACTATTCCTGCTCACTATCTTTTAGACAACTTGCACATAAAATGTATTTTTTTTTTTTTTTTAGATGTTGGGGGTAGGAGTTTATTAATTAATTATTTTTGCTGTGTTGAGTCTTCGTTTCTGTGCGAGGGCTTTCTCTAGTTGTGGCAAGCGGGGGCCACTCTTCATCACGGTGCGCGAGCCTCTCACTATCACGGCCTCTCTTGTTGTAGAGCCCAGGCTTCAGACGCGCAGGCTAGTAGTTGTGGCTCACGGGCCTAGTTGCTCTGCGGCATGTGGGATCTTCCCAGACCAGGGGTCCAACCCGTGTCCCCTGCATTAGCAGGCAGATTCTCAACCACTGTGCCACCAGGGAAGCCCTAAAATGTATTTTTTTAGGAACTAGATGTTAATATGAAAATGCTGATGGAGTAGAAGATAAACCAAGACTTTGCTTAGTGTGCTTTTCATGTTTTCTTGGTTTTTTTTTTTTCTCATCTACTGTGCTATTCTAATCCTTCACTCCACCACACCTCCTATTTAGGAAAATGGTGACTCCTTTAGATTTGTGCACTAACTACGGGGAAAATAACTGTAACTGAACTAGCACATTACATCGAATTTCTTTATTCATTTACTTATCATTCAAAAGATAGTTGTAGAGAAATTAAATGAGTCAGATACTCTACAAGACACTTGAAGTACAAATTGTCTGCTCGTTAGGAGCTGACTCTAGCAGGAAACATATTCAGTATGTTAAATATTAAGCTCATAAGTGCTCTGATAGAGATATTTGCACAGTGTGATGAGAATCAAGAGAGGTGATATCAAAGTCAAATTATAGGGTCAAGGCAGGATTTTGAAGAATAGAAGTTCGATTCAAAGGATGGATTGAAGTTAGTCAAATAAAGAGGGTGGAAGAGTTGCATGAGGGTGATGAGGCCAAGACATTTCAGTGAGAGGCAACGGTGGTGCCATCACAGCTATGGAACTTGGAACTGTAGGTCAGTAGAACAGGAATGTATGCTGTGTGTAGGAACTGTGAACCTAGGGAGATAATTTTATTAGGCTTAGAGTTCCTATTTCATTTTAGAACAGTTGTTTTAAGTGCAGTGACATGGATAGGGTAGGGGAAAGTTCTAGGGTAATTTGATATAAAGCTCCAGAGAGACATTAAGTACAGTGTCTCAGGTAAGAAACAATAAGATTCTAAACTAAAATATTGGCTTTATAATAATAGGGTCACGAAACTAATCTGAAAGGTAGAATCAACAGGACTCCTCTTTCAGCAGGGATTGAAGATGCAAGAAAATAGTTGGCTAATTGAAGTAGGATCACTAGAGATTCTGAAGGGCATGGGCTCCAAATGCAAACTAAGGATTAACAGACAGGCAGAGGGCCTCCTGTCTTAATCAGTTGATATTTTAAGCAGGTGAAATGATCGTAGATGGAGTATATTCTAAGGAGTGTAGTAGAAAATTAAGGGAGATTTCACTAATCATATTCATTTTTTTTCAGTTAAGTAGAAGGCAGAGTTAATCCATTGTAGTTGAGGAGGGGATTGGAAAAGGTATTAAAGGAGATAGGTAAGTATTTGGAATGACTGACAAAAGAAGTGGGGAAAGGAGATGATTAAGGATTGCTGAACACCCTTTAGGCTTCACTACTAAAGAAAGTTATTTTGAATATTTTATTTTTTGTTTGCTTTTCAAAAGATGTGTGGCACTGCTGAGTAATAATTAAACTAAATGTGACCTATTGGCATGGATTGCAAAAGGGAGGAGGGGTGGTTACTGATTTGAGGAAGCCCAGGAATTGTAAAAATAGAGTGCTAGATAATCATTCAATAGTCATTTACTGGTAGTCTAAAAAAATATTAATTCATAAAAGTGCTTATTTTTTGAGCACTAACTGTATGCATATATTATGCAAACATGAGAAATTTTGAGCTTCTTTAAGAATTTTAAAATCTTTAGAGGAATATGCTCTATACTTATAATATCAGAACAAAATTTGAAATTATAATAGTCATTTCTGTTATCATAATCATATCTAATGTACTTAGAAATTCCCTTTACTTTTTAAAGTGTTACTTTTATTAATAGAACCACATTTCTCATGTTATAATTTGCACAAATGCATATGTGTATATATAATATGTATATATTCATATTTATGTATATATGTATATTATATATATGAGATATATTTTTGATTTGCTAAGTCACTCTAAAATGAGACATAATACTGCTGACACTTTGTATAGATTTGATGGAGAATGACTCTGAGTAACTGTGCTTCTGTGTTTGCATATAAATATGGCTAAAAGTTGAACATTCGCACTCTCAATAGACAGAAAGAATTACTACTTAGTAATAAAGTGATAGAATAGACTAGGAAACACCTTTCTTCCAGACTACTCATTAATGCTCACTAAAAAACAAAGAAGATATATTGGTAACATATTTATCCTATTTTCATGAAATGAACCAAGATCAACTGAAACATTCCTAAACTATTATGATTAATGTCCTAAACCTGAAATAATTCAAATGAAATATTATGTGAGCCCATAATTTTTTAAAATTTTATTGAAGTACAGTTGATGTACAATGTTGTTTTTAATTCCTGCTGTACAACAAAGTAACTCAGTTATATATATATATATATTTTGTATTCTTTTCCATTATGGTTGATCACAGTATACTGAATATAGTTCCCTGTGCTATACAGTAGGACATGGTTGTTTATCCATCCTATATATAATAGTTTGCATCTGCTAACCTCAAAATCCCAATCCTTCCCTCCCCAACCCCCAACTCTTGGCAATCACAAGTCTGTTCTCTACATCTGTGAGTCTGTTTTTGTTTTGTAGGTATGTTCATTTGTGTCATATTTTAGATTCCACACAGAAGTCGTATCATATGATGTTTGTCTTTCTTTTTCTGACTTACTTTGCTTACTATGATAATCTCTAGGTCCATCCATGTTGCTGCAAATGGCATTATTTAATTCTTTTTAATGACTGAGCAATATTCCATTGTATATATATATACACCACATGTTCTTTATCCATTCATCTGTCGATGGACATTTAGGTTGTTTCCATGTCTTGGCTGTTATAAATAATGCTGCTATAAACATAGGAGTGCATTGTATCTTTTTGAATTGTAATTTTGTCTAGGTATATGCCTAGGAGTGGGATTGCTGTGTCATATGGTAACTCTATTTTTAGTTTTTTAAGGAGTTTCCATACTGTTTTCCATAGTGGCTGCACCAATTTACAGTCCAACCAACAGTGTAGGAGGATTCCCTTTTCTCCACACCCTCTCCAGCATTTGATATTTGCAGACTTTTTAATGATGGCCATTCTGACTAGTGTGAGGTGATACCTCATTGCAGTTTTGATCTGCATTTCTCTAATAATTAGCAATGATGAGCATCTTTTCATGTGCCTATTCGTCATCTGTATGTCTTCTTTGGAGAAATGTCTGTTTAGATCATCTGCAAATTTTTCAATTGGGTTGTTTGTTTTTTTGTTATTGAATTGTAGGAGCTGTTTTTATATTTTTGGAAATTAACCTCTTGTCAGTCACATGATTTGCAAATATTTTCTCCCAGTCCGTAGGTTCTCTTTTTGTTTTGTTCATGGGTTCCTTTGCTGTGCAAAAGCTTATTAAGTTTGATTAGGTCCCATTTGTATACTTTTGCTTTTACTTTTATTGCCTTGGGAGACTGACCTAAGAAAATGTTGGTATGACTTATGTCAGAGAATGTTCTGCCTATGTTCTCTTCTAGGAATTTTATGGTGTCTTGTCTTATATTTAAGTGTGCAAGCCATTTTGAGTTTATCTTTTTGTATGGTGTGGTGGTGTGTTCTAGCTTCACTGATTTACATGCAGCTGTCCAACTTTCCCAACACCCTTTGCTGAAGATACTGTCTTTTCCCTGTTGTGTATTCTTGCCTACTGTGTCAAAGATTAATTGCCTATAGGTGTGTGGGTTTATTTCTGGGCTCTCTATTCTGTTCCATTGACCTATATGCCTGTTTTTGTGCCAGTACCATGCTATTTTGATTACTGTAGCTTTGTAGTATTGTCTAAAGTCTGGGAGGGTTACACCTCCTGCTTTGTTCTTCTTCCTCAGGATTGCTTTGGCAATTCTGGGTCTTTTATGGTTCTATATGAATTTTAGGATTATTTTTTCTAGTTCTATGAAAAATGTCATAGGTAATTTGATATGGATTGCATTAAATCTGTAGATTGCTGAATATATTTTCTTAAATGAAATCTTATTTTTTATTGATTCATTTATCAAATTAAGACATTTTAATATGTGACTTTCTCTATGTAAGTTTTGTACACACACATACACACTGAGGGAAAACAATGTGATGGCTGATCGTACAAAGAATATTTTACAAATCTACATGTAAGATGTACTTCTAATTTCTAATTGCAAATATGTTCTTTATTTTCTATTTTTAATTTATGTTCTAGATACCTGCTTGGTCTCTATCATTATAAAGAGTGAATTCTAATAATTATTGCTTTTTACTGGTCTGTTGTACTGTATGCTCTGTTATTAGGAACTATCATTGGGCTTTTGCAAGTGTATTGAAATTGGACAAGTTTTGCAATTTTCTTTAAAATACCATGTAATAAGCTGCTTTTTATTATACTAATAAAACATCTAAACATATTTTAAACAGTTACAATAGTTTCTTGGTTATTTTCTTAGTTGCTTTATCATGTGTCACTATCTTATTTGTCACAATATAGGTAATTAGGCAGGGTGGGGGAGAAACTGAATGGCCCAACAAAGGCAGGTTGACCTTATTAAAGGCCACAAAGCATTTATAAGGGGAAATGATTGACAGTAGCTCTCTAGGACATCGCTGTAATGATGCAGATGGATCATGAGGCCAGGTAGTCATACAGAAGAAGAAATAATTCTCCTATGGAAAAAATTTCAGTGGACTAATAATGACTAGCCATGGTTATATCTTGTCTGATAAATATTGTGGTCTGAAAATTATCTAGAATACTATTCCCTGAGTTCCAATCGCTAGATAATGTTTAACTGGATATTTTCCACTTTGAGAATGAATTTAAATCTTTTCACAATGTTATTAGAATATACATATGTATACATTCATACCAGAACTTCTATTTTTATATTTATGTCTAGTTTTTAAACCTAGAGGGGAGCTTAGAATAATGTAATCACACTCTTTTATTTTTAAAATGATAAACCTGAGACCTAAAGAACTTAAGTAACTTTCTCAAGATCAGACATAAGCAAGAAGAAAAACAAGAATTCGCCTTCTATCCACTGACTACAGTAATGTTTTGCAGCATTAGAGAACATTTCATATGTAGATAGATAGATATGGCAGAATCTTTTATTTGACCATTCCATGACCATGTTACCAAATATTTTCCTTTGTGGGGACTGAATTAACAATAGTGTCTCTGCTTTCTAAAATGAAGTACATTTATCAGGGCCCTGAGTAAAGTGATATTTAACTGTATATAAAACTTATTTTGAGACTACAATATCCATTTACATTATGAAAGTATACTAAAGCATCACCAAAATCAGATTGTGTATTACTGAATTATAATAATTTCCAAGATTTTAAATAGTGTAAACAGTCTGTTACTTATTGTCATTCTTTTGTTACTGTTAGTTTTTTCTTTGAAGCATATGTTTTCAGAATCTAACAGACAGTGAATTAGCTAACAACCATATTAAAGTAAGCAAATGGAGAAACAAAAGAAAAAAATATACACACATATAACTCAAATGGTCATTTTAGACCATGTTTTGAAACATAATCAATACATTCTGAATGTCAAGTTTAAAAGGTTAAAAAATCATATAAAGTACCATTTCAGTAAGACTGCATTAAATAACTACAAAGTTCATTTGAATGAGTGATTCATAACGATTATTTTTAGTTTCAGAACTCTGTTAACGACATTAATATAATTATACTATTATTGCTGTCAATATAGGCTAATTATTGAAAACAATCCTTTTGAAAAAGTATTCAGGCACCATTTATATTGAAATAATGAAAAGCTCCTAGGGAACACAATACCAGCACTTTTCATCTTAAGGAAATAAAAAGAAGAGACAATTTCTAAAGACTACCTTTGAAGAGCTCAGGGGTAAATTATAAAAACATTCATATTGTGTAAAATTTTAAAAGCTAGTAAAAACTAGAATTATAACTGGTACTTTTCTCATTCATTATACCAAGAAAGAAATTTTTTTTTTTTTTTTTTTTTTTTTTGGTACGCGGGCCTCTCACTGTTGCGGCCTCTCCTGTTGCGGAGCACAGACTCCGGACGCACAGGCTCAGCGGCCATGGCTCATGGGCCCAGCCACTCTGCGCATGTGGGATCTTCCCGGACTGGGGCATGAACCCGTGTCCCCTGCATCAGCAGGCAGACTCTCAACCACTGCGCCACCAGGGAAGCCCAAGAAAGAAATTTTTAAAGCTGTAAGAACTTTTTTTTACTTTCTTGAAAATCACTTAGTTCTATATTCGAGGCAACATTGTCCATTTCTATTTTCCAGGAATAAAAGTTCTTCAAATACCCAAGGATTTTGCCACCAATTGCCCAAACCACTGCTATTTGGAGATTATGTTACTTTCTGTGCTGTGGAATAAAGATTATAATATTGTCCAAACTTGAGTGGCTGCAGGTAGAGTTAATGTATTATCTTTGCATGATGTACATAGTGTTAATTTTAAGTTTTGGTAGTGAAACGGACCTGGTGCTTTTGTTTGTTTGTTTGTATCATTTGGCTTTGTTTTAACTATGGAAAACAGTATGTAGCTTCTTCAAAAAATTAAAAATAGAACTACCATATGATCCAGCAAGTTCCCTTCTGTGGGTATTATGTCTGAAGGGAATGAAGTTACTAGGTTGAAAATATATATATATATGCACCCCCTCGTTCACTGCAGCATTATTCACAATAGCCAAGACTTGGAAACAACTTAAGTGTCCATGGATGGATAAATGGATAAAGAAGATGTGGTATATATATACAATGAAATATTATTGAGCCATAAAAAGAAGATAATTTACAACAACATGGATGGACCTTGAGGCATTATGCTAAATGAAATGTCAGACAGAGAAAGACAAATACTATATGCTCTCACTTATATGTGGAATCTGAAAAGAAAAAAAAAACCTCATAAATACAGAGAACATATGGGTGGTTGCCAGAGAGGTGAGAGGTGGGGTAAGGGTGAAATGTGTGAAGATGGTGAAAATGTACAGACTTCCAGGTATAAGGTGAATTTAAATTCTGGGGATGTAATATACAGCATAAGGAGCTTAAACGTTTTCACCTGTTGGTATTATCAGCCAACCTTCTGTGTATGCCTCAATCCTGTTTTCCTGTTCTCATACTTTATAAAATTAAGGTGAAGATCTATTAGTAGATTTGTAGAGTGAGCAAGAGAGGAAACATCATGTGTATCATGCTATACATATCATCATTTACTGAAGAGGATATTTTGTCTCTGAAGAAAAAGATGGAATTTTTAACAATGGCAGAAGGATACTCTATGCTTGAAGAATTCATAGTTGTAAATATTTGGCTTTGTCCCCTGCTTAATTAAAATGACTGTGATTCTGTATCTCTGTTCCCTTAACCTGTAGACTTTATTCCTATACATTCTTTATTCTTTGACATCTTCTACACCCATATTCTTCTGTGTCTTGTAGGAACTGGCAGTGATTTTTTAAACATTCTTTGGCTGGAAGAGTTATATATTGGTCACAGGTGAAAAACTGATCCCTCACTTACTATTCCATTTCGATGTTCATGTGATATCACAAAACGTCCCAGACAGGTAACTTGTTGATGGTGTCATTAATAATGACATCAATCATATCAGGCAAAGTGTCAATAAAAATCATAATGTCATACACAGGATACACATTTTTATAATAACTCAAATGTAAGAAACATTTGATTATTGTCTTAGCTCAGGCTGCTATAACAAAATACCATAGACTGAGTGGCTTAAGCAACAGATATTTACTTTTTACAGTTATGGAGTCTAGAAAACCCAAGATCAAGATGTCAGCAGCTTTACAGTCTGATGAGAACACTTTTCCCGGCTTGTAAATGGCCTCCTTCTTGCTATATCTTCACATAGTGGAGAGAGAGGAAGGACTCTACACTCATAACCTCCTCTAAGCCTAATTACCTCCCAAAGGCTCCACCTTCTTATACTGTTACACTGGGAGTTAGGGCTTCAACATATGAATTTGGAGAGATGTAAACATTTGGTCTGCACCAATTAGCATAGTAACATACAGATAAGAAAGTAAAGAGCAATCAACTCTGAAAGCTGCCAGTTGGTCTGGCATTAACATCTAGACCATGGGGTTCTCCTGCTGAGCATAAAAATTTAACAGATCATCAGATGAGAACACAAGATTATTCTGTAAGCATGTCTGATCACACACAAAACAAAGAACAATTTGCTACATATGGTCACCTCATCTTTGATAAAGGAGGCAAGAATATACAATGGAGAAAAGGCAGCCTCGTCAACAAGTGGTGCTGGGAAAACTGGACAGCCACATGTAGAAGAATGAAATTAGAACACTCCCTAACACCATACACAAAAATAAACTCCAAATGGATTAAAGACCTAATGTAAGGCCAGACACTATAAAACTCGTAGAGGAAGACATAGGCAGAACACTCTATGAAATAAATGACAGCAAGATCCTTATTGACCACCTCCTAGAGTAATGGAAATAAAAACAAAAATAAACAAATGGGACCTAATGAAACTTAAAAGCTTTTGCACAGCAAAGGAAACCATAAACAAGATGAAAAGACAACCTCCCGAATGGGAGAAAATATTTGCAAATGAAGCAACTGACAAAGGATTAATCTCCAAAATTTACAAGCAGCTCATGCAGCTCAATATCAAAAAAAACAAACAACCCAATCCAAAAATGGGCAGAAGACCTAAATAGACATTTCTCCAAAGAAGATATACAGATTGCCAACAAACACATGAAAGGATGCTCAACATCACTAATTATTAGAGAAATGTAAATCAAAACTACAATGAGGTATCACCTCACACCAGTCAGAATGGCCATCATCAAAAAATCTAGAAACAGTAAATGCTGGAGAGGGGGTGGAGAAAAGGGAACCTTCTTGCATTGTTGGTCGGAATGTAAATTGATACAGCCACTATGGAGAACAGTATGCAGGTTCCTTAAAAAACTAAAAATAGAACTACCATATGACCCAGCAATCCCACTATTGGGCATATACCTTGAGAAAACCATCATTCAAAAAGAGTCATGTACCACAATGTTCATTACAGCTCTATTTACAATAGCCAAGACATGGAAGCAACCTAAGTGTCCATCGACAGATGAATGGATCAAGAAGATGTGGCACATATATACAATGGAATATTACTCAGCCATAAAAGGAAATGAAATTGAGTTATTTGCAGTGAGGTGGATGGACCTAGAGACTGTCATACAGAGTGAAGTAAGTCAGAAAGAGAGAAACAAGTAACATATGCTAACACATATATATGGAATCTATAAAAAAAAAATGGTTCTGAAGAACCAAGGGGCAGGACAGGAATAAAGATGCAGATGTAGAGAATGGACTCGAGGACATGGGGTGGGGGAAGGGTAAGCTGGGACGAAGTGAGAGAGCGTCATGGACATATATACACTACCAAATGTAAAATAGATAGCTAGTGGGAAGCAGCCACATGGCACAGGGAGATCAGCTTGGTGCTTTGTGACCACCTAGAGGGGTGGGATAGGGAGGGTGGGAGGGAGATGCAAGAGGGAGGAGAAATGGAAATGTATGTATATGCATAGCTAATTCACTTTGTTATAGAGCAGAAACTAACACACCATTGTAAAGCAATTATACTGCAATAAAGATGTTAAAAAATAAATAAAAATAAAATGATCCATTAAAAAAAAGAACAATTTGTGAATTACAGAGGTGACCAAACAACTTCTTTACCCCTCTAACTTGATTGTTACTTTTTTACTAATTACAGCTCTAACTTAGCTTCATTTCTCCCACCCACTAAGTTAAATTAAGATGCTTGATTATAGAATTATTTTTACCTTTGGGAAAGCACCCAATTCAAGAAAAAACATCTCTTTCTGGAACTATCTCCCAAATCACCTACCACGGGCTCAGTTCTTTTAAAGAGCAGCATGGAATGTCCTTTCACCGAGGTTCCTCCCTGTTCCCCACGATGTGAACACCTTTCTTGTTGCAGAAAGTAATAAACCCAGCTGTGTTTGAGTATATGTGTGTTCCTAAAGGTCTTTAGCTGAGGAGTACAACATTGATAAAAAATAATTTATTATACATTATGCTATATTATATTAAATTTATTCCAATTTAGAAACAATTCAGACTTTTTTTAAACTTTTCTCAAATTAATGTTATGCAATGACAGAATTAACCACTTGGAAGAAGGTCATGTGATGTCAAACAGCTTCCAGCCATTAGACAATAGCTCATAGAGCAATTTTTTTCAGTTTACCCTAAAAAAAATCAATGTTCATTTTAAAATAATGAATTGTCACTTTTATTGTGATATAAAGTCTTAAAAATAATAGAGCATATACATAATCTCCCTGTTAAGAAACTATAAAACAAAATGGGATAATTCAAAAATGTATTGCATTAGAGAGTGTTTGAAATACACTGTTCTTTGAAAAATATTTTCTTTTTAAAATTCTAGTAGCTAAGACATTAAACTGACACAAATAAATAGCTTATCTGTCTCAAGTGTCCAAATGAACTGTATAGAAAATCAATTTTGGCTAAACAAAGAACAGATGGTAAATAATGTGATTACATTAAACTGACTATGATAGTAGTCACCACATAAATATAAGCACTGGGTTTCATTTTCTCAGAGCTGAATGTTGTAGGCTAGAAATTATCACAAGGGAATGAGAGTAAGTCTCATATAATTTCTTTTTATTACCCTCAGAGAAAACAGCATTGTCATTATCATAAGCAGATGAATACAATAGAGCTTTATAATAAGTCATAATAGAAAAAGATCATTTAGAGAAAGCATTAACATTGTCATTTTCTTTGAAACCCTTGAACGTGAATGAAAACAAAGAGGTTAATAAATATTTTAAATGAATAGCTTATTTAGCTACCTGAACACAAAAGTTCTGTTATCCAATGGCTTAATTGACTGTGTGTGTGTGTGTTTTTTAACAGCCCAGCATATTGTTGCAAGCATTCTTCTGCAGAGTTTAAGCTGTATTCCTTATAGTCTTTTGATTTGATCCAAACTCACCAATGTCTCACAACTCTAAGCAGAAAAAATAATTATTTCCCATTGGAGCAAAATGAATGCAAGACAGAATACTGTCACAATATTTATAATAATATGCTTTTCTATATTCTCATAGTTGCTTAGGGGATTATTTGCACTGTGAATTTAATGAAATTTTTAATTATCCTGAGTAAAATTTTTAATGATTTTTTGCATACTTTATGTCAACTTGGTAATATATTCCTACATTTCTGAACTTCTTGTTAGCTTGGATCATATCATTTTTCTCTTCTTCACTTTTTACCAGTTCTACTTCCAGAAAAAGAGAAGAAGAAAAAGAGGGAGAGGATAAGGAAAAGGAAGGAGACAAATAAAAGAGGAATAATAAGCAAACTAAAGAATAGTGAAGCAGTTTCCTTTACAAAACTTTAAAAATAAAGTGGTTAGTAGGACATATAGGAAAAAAAATTATGTATTGTATATTTTTCTTGAATATGCAGAGCTACCATAAACAAAAGAAATGAAAAAAAATCTTTAACTTGATTTACAATAGAGGATATTTTCAATTAAAGAACTCAAAAAAACACCAATAGAAGTAGCAAACTTATCATAACATTTTAAGTTTTTACGTAATGAGGAATGCCAAAAATACAATATATCTGATTATACTGGTGAAGGAAATGGAAGAGGAGAAGCTAGAGATGACAATCTCAATGAGACAAAAATGAAAAACAGAAGAAAGTTATATCTTCACTTATGATTTGACTACATCTACCAACTCTTTTTTTGGTCATTTCCTTTTGTTTAAATGAAGAATTATTTGCTTATTTGTATTTTTTCTTTTATATAGAACATCTTCTCAAAATACCCTTTTTAAATATAATTTTTTCCTTGGCTACTTTTGAGGGAGAACCTTTACTTCAAATACATTAGCACAACAGTTACTCTTCATATATTTTTACATTTACTTTTTTGTGTCTCCCCAATTTAAATTCATGCTACATAATTCCAGTTATTGCTACAAAATTCTTTCCTACCCCATCTATTCCAAACGGCTATTTCTGACTCTTTTTTTCACATTACATGGCAAAAATAACATAACAACAAAAATAAGTATCTATTTAACTAAACCATGAAGGCAAAAACTTGTATTTATTAATGTCATGTTCACTCTAAAACACTCTTCAAATCGAAGTTTCCCAAATTAACTTTGCAGAGTCTTTTCAAGTTTAGTATGGATGTTCTTTTATAGTAAACCCCTAAAATCCATAATAAAGTGATCTACTGAGTCATTTGTTTGAGTAGAAATGTCAAATTTCTGTGATATTCAAATCTCTTTAGTAAATATCCATCTATATTTGCTGAGAGGACGAAGATATGATAAACACACAAAGGGTAATTTCTTCCTCACTCTATATATCCTGTACAGTTTGGCTAGGAGGTTTGTTCTGTGGTCTCCTATCTCCATGATCTGGGCTAAGGGAATAGCCAAGAATTGGATCATTGCAGTGAAAATGAGAAAACATGGTGATTCATGTCTGGTTTCTAAAGCTTTCACCAGGAAGAATCACATTTCATAGGTACTCACATTGTGTTACATAAAGCAAGACACGGGTCTATCTATCTTCATTGGGCGAAATATAATCCTACTGTTACCAAAAAGGAGATTTTGAAATATGTGATATGTAGCAAATACTTATAGCTTTAGATAGCCTCTTTCATAATTAAAAATTCCTGGATGTGAGGCAATTTAATTATATATCTAAGAAATTTTGTTCTGTACAAATCTAGATAACATAGGGCATTTAATATGAAAATATCCACTTAAGAAAACCCTTTTTTATATTTAAAGTGTAATACGTGATCACTTTATAAAATTCAGAAATACAGAAGAACATAAGAAGACAAAGATCACTTACAATTTCATAAGTAAAAAATGACCGATGTTAACATTTGGTACATATTTTAGAATTTTTTAACACATGCATACATTTTCACATAATTTTTCATTAATGGGCTCAGGCTCTCCTACTGTTTTTTTTTTATGTGCTTTTATTCATAAGACATCTTTCTATGCTACATGGAATTCTCTTAATAACTATGTAATAGCTAAGCCTTATCATTTATATGGTTTCTAATAATAATAAATTACACAGTAGTGAAAAATCTAACCTCCAATAAAATAGTATGAGGTGGTAGGGCCCTTGGTAGGTAATTAGGTCTTGAGAGCAGAGCCCTCATGAATGGGATTAGTGCCCTTATAAAAGATATCCCAGAGAACTCCCTTGCCCCTTCCCATGTGAAGACACAGTGCATCTACATACCAAGAAGTGAGCTCTCTCTATACACTGAATCTGCCGGAGACTTGATCTTAGATTTCCCAGCCACCAGAATGATCAGAAAATAATTTCTGTTGTTTATAAGTCACCCAGTCTATAGTATCTATTATAGCAGCCTGAATGAACTAAGACAAAGGCTATTTCTAGACTTTCTAATCTGTTCTCTTGATCTCTTACTTTACACCAATACCATACTTTCTTGATTACTGTAGCTTTATTTAAGTTTCAAAATCAGGTAAAGTGAGTTCTCCAATTTAGCTCATCTTTTTCAATATTGGTTTGTCTGCTATAGTCCATTTGCCTTTCCATATAAATTTAAAAGTAGTTTGTGGAAAAAAATACTTCTGGGATTTTGATAGGAATTGCATTGAATCTGCAGGCTCTTTCTTGCAAGAGACTTACTCAAGGAGGGCAGTATTCAGCCTGGCACAGGTAAAGGACTTTGATCATCAGGGTAAGGTAGGGCTAATGTTACATTAAAAGGACAGAGAGGAATATGTTTGGCACCCATGTACCTCAAGGAGTACCTCTTCGTATTTCACTGCCCAATATTGATGGTTAATGAATAAGCACATCAGCCAAAGCCTGAGAAAGGCATGGTGATAAGGGCTCAGATCCCTGAAGAATAAGGATCTGGGTCACCTCACCGCAAAAGGTACCTATACCAGCCAAGGTCCCAGTTAATGTTGAGGGGAATCTGAAATGGGTAATAAAGGAGGAAGATGATAAATACCACTTATATTTTACTGCCAGCTTGGGGTAGTTTGTCTCACTGTTCTTCCCCTTATACATTTTTTGCAGTAATAGATAAACCAGAATCTTGAAGGATCTGTGCCTAAGGTCAACTTAACTATATGAAGTGGAGTTGCACGAAGGCTACGCTGTAATAACTGCTGTGGTACACCATACAAATTTTTCTTTAAGGATCAGGGAGGATCCACTTACTAGGAATGTTGCCAGCTAAAGTTTCACAAATGTCTTTCTCCTCGGGAATTGCTCTCAGCCAAAGGGAACTGCCTACCCCAGAGTAACCCCCATTTGAAAACTGATTCATGTGGGGATGAAAAGGCCTGGCCCCCTTGTTTCAATTTTGAACCTATCTGAATGTCAGTTCCTGCTTCACAACTACCTGGCAAAAGTCTTGGTTGCAACCGAATCACAGTTCAACCTCTTTCTCAATCTGATCCTGCTGTCCATATTCTCTTACAGGTGTTGTTGCTGAGAACACTTTGCAGTAACATCCCTCCATATATAACTTTGATCTCAAGAGACTATTTTACAGGGAATTAGGTCTGATATAATCTTCTTTTCACAGTTATTTTGAGGGCTAGTCAAAATGTTAGAAGTAACATAATTAGCACATTTCTAACATATAGGAACTGTAAAGGAGATGGTAGCTTATGCTAAAGAAGTACACACACACACACACACACACACACACACACACACACACACACACATATATATATATACACACACATACACACGTGAACTTAATTTACTTTTATTAATTTTATTCATACTTTTACCCAGATATATTGTTTAAGCATCTCATCAATATTTGAAAAGTTACCATTTCTGTAAAATCAGAAGATTGCTATTACGATAATTAAAGCTCAAATGTCTTATTTTATAGATTATATTGCCACCAAACATTTACCAAGGGCCAATATTTATCAATTTCCTCTACATCTGAAGAAACATAAAAATATAAATCCACCTGTGTTCACAATGACCCTATGAGGTAGAAACGATTACTGCTCCCGTGTCACAGAACCAACCCACTAATCAGGAGTCAGCAATTTTTTTCTGTAAAGGAACATAGAGTAAATATTTTAGGTTTTGCAGGCCACATACAATCACTGTGCATAGTCTTTAAATTCTATTTTCTTCACTTTAAAAATGTCAATATCCAGGAATAAAGACACAGACCTACTGGAGAACGGACTTGAGGATATGGGAAGGGGGAAGGGTGAGCTGTGACAGGGCGAGAGAGAGGCATGGACATATATACACTAACAAACGTAAGGTAGATAGCTAGAGGGAAGCAGCCGCATGGCACAGGGATATCGGCTCGGTGCTTTGTGACCGCCTGGAGGGGTGGGATAGGGAGGGTGGGAGGGAGGGAGACGCAAGAGGGAAGAGATATGGGAACATATGTATATGTATAACTGATTCACTTTGTTATAAAGCAGAAACTAACACACACAAAAAAAATGTCAATATCTTTCTAAGCTCTCAGGCTACACAAAAACAGACAGCAGGCTGAATTTGTCCTGTAGGCTGTACCTAGTAACCCTTGTGCTAGACTGAAAGGAACTACTTTCCTTGCCCCTGGCTACTTGTTATGACAGATCTTAGAAGAAAATATTCTAACCTCCCTATTGAAAGTTCTTTGTACTGAATTATTTGTTGTATCTGTAAAACTGGAAGTAAACGTTGCTATTGAGTTGCCTGCTACTTATTATTATAAATATAAAATATTAAAGTAGATAAGCTACAATACAACTCAAAGGGTTTTTTTTGTTTGTTTTTTTGTTTTTTGTTTTTCTATTTTTTGGTTCGCGGGCCTCTCACTGTTGTGGCCTCTCCCATTGCGGAGCACAGGCTCCGGACGCGCAGGCTCAGCGGCCATGGCTCACGGGCCCAGCCGCTCCGCGGCATGTGGGATCTTCCTGGACCGGGGCACGAACCCACGTCCCCTGCATCTGCAGGCGGACTCTCAACCACTGTGCCACCAGGGAAGCCTCAACTCAAAGTTTTTGAGTTAAAGGTTAAATGTTTGTTTGAAAATAATTTTCTTGAAATAATGTTGGAAGTATGAATCTTAATATCAAACTGTTATTGTTATACATGTGCTCTCATTTAACTGAAGAATAACCTGATGTTGAAAACCTAAGACAGTTTATTATATGATCCTGTGTCTATACAAAGATAGATTTTTAATCAGAAGAATCAGCAGTCCTTCCAATTAAATGTTTTAAGTACCATTTTCAATTAGCACACTCTATGTGTCCAGTTAAATCTCAGTTAAATCTTTATTTGAAACACTAAGTGTGATGGAATGTCCAGTAGATAAGATGAAATATGTACATAGTCTGAAGATTTCTGATGGAGAAAAGAAGTAGCTTTGTGCTCAGAAAAGCAAATTTTATTTTATGAATCTAATTTCTGCTAGGCATGTAAGTTGTGTTTAATGCTAATTGATACATAGTAAACCAAAAATACAATCAAATGGGTTTCTATATTTGTATTACCTATCTATATACACATATATATATACAAATATAGTTATATAGAGTTATTTAGCTATATATATTTTCAGTATATATTAATAGAAACACTTGAACACAATGATAAGAAAGCCTATAATTAATTATTTGCCACAATTTGACTCATCTGTGAATTATGTCAGATAAAGAACAGCAATTATTTTGCAGTAATGCAGTAAAATGGTGAGTTGATTATACTAACATGTATTAAAAGAAAGATCTTTACAAATCCTTGTTAAATAAATATACTAATGAAAGGAGCATGCTGTGATTTGGGAAGAAGTTTAGAAGTCATATAGCCTAACCTAATATCTAAGTGAATCCTTAAAATCACCCTTTTGGCAAATTCTTTAACAGCCCAAAGCAAAATAATTCGCTGGAAAACATATTCTGTAGTCTATAAAGAGAACATTAAATGCTGGAAGACAGTTAAGCAAGCTTACTCCCTTCATATCAGTATTTATTCCAGCTCCATTGCTTCATTCTGGTAATGTAAAATAAAATAACAAAAGAATAAAAAGTATCCATTTATATCTTTATCAATCACTGTCTTTGGAGGAGATGTAAAGTCCAATAATAACAATATTATTATTTTGATCATATTTTGTCATGGCAAGATTCATATTACAGAGAATGGAGAAATTCCTGTTCTGGGAGTGTTTGTAGCTTCATTAACATAAATCCCATCATAACTACTTGATGAATCATCATGCATAAATTTTGACAAGTCCTAAACATGTTTTTCATCTATGAAAAGATGACATGAAATTAGAGGATCTTTATGAAACTTTCCTGCTCAGAATTCCCAAAGATATAGATCTGACTTAAAATTCATGAGCAATTTTCTAATGGAGAAGACTCTCAATGTTTAAAAGGAGGTATTTTGTAATTCTGTTCAAGCTCCTAGACAAAAGCTGAACCTTGGTAGCTTCACTTCTTGCATCACCCTGATTAGGTCCATACAATCTTACCCAAATAGGCAAATAGATGTGACCATGTAAGGACCTTTCTGGCTATGACTCATCTAAAGGTTGAGTCAAATGTCTCAAATGTCTGAGGAGCTTATTGACAATTTAGGTAAAGACAGTTCTATTTGGTAATATCTGGAAGTACTTTATTGTAATTAGATTGTATTAGCATGAACTATGAAATGCACACCATTACACCTAACAATTACTCAAATCTAGGATTCTTTATTTCTGTAGCCCAGAAATAATTACAGTACCTAATGCTTCATTGGCGGCTTTCTACACCACCCCTGGGTTCTTTATCCTTGACTCTTCTTTATGTGTGAGTCTAATTTTCTATCTTTTTAAAGGCAATAGATTGTGGCTAGGAACTTGTTTTTGAAATTACAATTATATTCTCAGATAACAATTTTTTAATTAATTTATTTTATTTTATTTATTTTTGGCTGCATTGGGTCTTCGTTGCTGCATGTGGTCTTTTCTCTAGTTGTGGCGAGTGGGGGCTACTCTTCATTGTGGTTTGTGGGCTTATTGCTGTGGCTTCTCTTGTTGTGGAGCATGGGCTCTAGGCACACGGGCTTCAGTAGTTGTGGCACACGGGCTCAGTAGTTGTGGCGCATGGGCTTAGTTACTCTGCGGCATGTGGGATCATCCCGGACCAGGGCTTTAACCTGTGTCTCCTGCATTGGCAGGCGGATTTTTAACCACTGCACCACCAGGGAAGCCCTCAGATAACAATTTGAATCTACTCAGTCATATATCATGATCAGTGGAAAGAGCTAAAATCAATAGTGATGTATGAAAACCAAGAAAGTCTTGAAATTTCAATATTAAAGAGTTAAATGACATCTACATGATGAACTAGAATAACTTTTCATAGTATTCCTTCTCTGAATATAGGCATTTGAAAGTAACCTAATATATGCAATTTTATTTTCATAAAACAAAGTATCACTTCTTGATTTATATTTTGTAACTATCTTAAAATATGTATTTTATTTTCCAATTCTAAGTAAAAGTATTACATTGATAAGAATTTTTTTCATCTTAAAATAACTCTTTTTTTCAAAAGATTGAAACTAATCAAAAGCATCCCAGAAACTTTACCTAGACTTTCATATGATTTTACTTTAAATATTTTCAAAAGTTTTCAAATTTTGCCTAGGCTATTCTGAGTATTATTCCAATAATATTGCAATTTTTCTTGATTGAAATAATGTCATTTGTGATATTTAAAAGGGGGTATATTTTATTCAGGAGAATATGACTTGCTTCTCTGTATCTTTTGGTGTCCATTATAATCAGACTCACTGGTGCTGCAATTTATAAAATATTTATAAACCTAAAAAGCAAATTCTGAATGGCTAGTGCAAGAAATTGTCATCCAAAAAAAAATTTCTAACTAGTTATAAGTAGGGTTTGAAATAAGATAATGACCAAGGAAAAAGATACGATTTCTCCAAGCTATTTTTAATTAATAATTTTTACCAGTGAGTTTTTTATTAAATGATAAGAAACAGTATATTAAATTGAGGATTTTTTCATAAAATCTCAATGAAGATAGAAATTTATGATTAAATGTTTGAATATATTAAATTTTAAAATTCTTCATGATTTCAGGGAATTATATAAAAATTACCTAAGGAACATGCATAAATAAAACATTATTATATGTTAATATATTAATTTATGCTATATAATTATTATATATTATATATAATATTGCTAATATAATACTGTCACAGATTCTAACACATTTAAACCAGTTATTTTTAATAGTCTAGTCTTATTTTAGACTTGGGTTAATGTTTTAGAGTTAAAGTTATTTGTGAAATATTAAATTTTTCTGTTTATGTGTTAAAATAAGGCAAACACAACAATTTGGTGATTTATGTGTTTAAAATTAAAGTTGTTTACGTATGGACAGAAAGAAAAAAATTTCAACAAAGAAGGGGTATCATATATTGAAATTTTCCAACACTAGATAATGTATGCAGGAAATTAGTGACTAGCAGGGATAGCAGGTTGGCAAATTCAGGGGGTGATCAAGAACGAAGACGTCTAGGAGTCTGGGCATCATAGTATTAAGGCTCTCAGGAGTCTGGCTAAAACTCTTATGTGTGACTTTGTTACCAGTCCTCCTTGTTGGTCCCCCAAAAGGTCCTTCTGCCCTGTCATTGGAGCCAAAAGAAGGAGACTGAGTTGGGTTCACAAGCAAAACAAAAGTTTTGTTCTCTGATCAGAGAATGGAGATGTGGGAACTCCCGCTCTAGAGCACACGCAGCACAAGCTCTTCCAACAGGTCACAGGTGAGGCTGCTTTATGTCAACGGGGAGGGGGCGGAGTTCTCGCAGGGCGTGCTCACGCACCAGGGGCTGGGCGTCTCTGCGCACAGTCCACTGAGCTCAGGTGTTGGTGCAGCCATTTTGCAGGAGACACTCTCTGAAGCGTCCGGCGAGAGGCCTCTGCGTTTGGCGCCCTATGAGCTAGTGAAACTAGAGGAAGCACAAAGGAAAAAAAAAAAGGTTAGACTTCATTTTATTATTGTGTTTTCCTTTCTGGGGAATGGTTAATGGGCTTCTTTGGTGACAGTTTTGCAGGCCCATCCTTGGGCAATTACAGAGCCGTTACCTGGAAAGTTTCAGAGGGGAGAGCTGCCCTCCCACAGCAGACCTGGGGCACCCCCAGTGCATTCTAGTCTCTGAAGGGAGTTGCAGTCAAGGACTCAGGTTCCTCTGGCTGGCCATGTTCTTAGGCATGTCTGCATTCCTAGCCCAGGAGTGTCCGTTTGGAGGCCTCTTTTTAGGGACAGGGAGTTCTTTGCCAGGGGCCTTTCAATGAGGCTTCCTCATTAAGGGGCAGGGGAAAACTTTAAGACACTTCACAATTACTCAGTACTTGGTCGTTTTCTGCTGCTAGCTTTTCCCCCTCTCAGGTCCATGAAACCACAGGAGCCTTTGGTTTGGGGTTCCCTCAGCAGTGAGAGGAGCCCCATATTCTTTTCTGTGTGTGCTGATCCAATTAAACTGTGACTAGAGCCATGCCGTGGAAAACACGGAATGAGGAATGGACTTGGCACTATCTCCAATTTAGCCTGTTGCTTATATTATCGCACTCAGTGATTGAAGAAGGCTTGAGAGTTATCTTCATTTTGGGGTGTTGTCTAAGGTATTCCAATACCTGGCAGCTCAGCTCTCTCCAGCTCAGCTGATCCCTGGACAGACATCTTGCCAGTAAGTTTTTATTAAAACATATATGCTAAGTTTGGAGATTTTCGAATAAGATGCCTGGGGAAAGTGAAGATACAAAGCCCTGATTATTATTAGCTGTGCTTAAGAAACAAAAAGAGGAATTCCCTGGCATTCCAGTGGTTAGGACTCCGCCCTTCCACTGCAGGGGACACGGGTTCATCCCTGGTCAGGGAACTAAGATCCCATCCAGCAAGCCTTGTGTCTTGGCCAGAAAAAACAAAACAAAACAAAAAAAAGAACAAGGAGCTTGATACCAGAGTAGCAGTATATTCATCAATGAAGCAGATGCTACTACTATGTCACCTATCTCAACACAGGACTAATGACATAGCATATGAGGAACACAGGAAGAGCTAATATGGGACATGAAGTCAGGATGGGAATAAGGAGCAGTTTCTTTTCAAATATTCTTTAATTGTGTAACTGTGAACAGCAGAGAATAAATTCATTTGGGAGTGAGGATTAATAGGTTTAAATACAGACTTGTGTTCCAAAAATGATTCAAATATATTTAACACCTGCAATATATGTTTCTCTCTGCAATACTTTTTGATTAAACATACTTTTATGGGCAATGTTTCCTTTGGTTTTTCATGCAAATTTTAGAAATTTTTAAGTAAATTATGTTTCTCTAAAATGTTTACGAATTAAATTACCTGTCTCTCATTTCGTATTTCCTAAACAAAATACAGAACAAAATACACACACACAAATATAAAATGATGATTGAACTACTAGACTAGATATTCACAAGTTACTGTGTAATCCTTTTTTGCTTGCTCTTCCTCATATTGTAACAGAATTTGACATAAAGTCAACTTAAAGAGATATTTTGGTCACTTTTCCAATCTCTGTTAGCTAAATTATATGAGGACAGAAAAAAAAAGACATAGAAATAGCTGGGTTAGGAAAAGGAAGAAATAGATGACTTTTAGTACAGTCAATAAAATATGTCCTTATTTTCTATTTTGTCAGGAGTTAGCAGAGAAAAGGAAAATAAGAGAGGACCTAGGAAAGCCAGTGAAACATGGCATTCATTGCACCTGTCAACACTAAATTGTAAAGAAATAAATAGGCACTAGGGGCAAAAAATCAACACTATTTGCCTTCATTTAATAGTGTTCACCTGAAGTATGATGGTAGAATAAATGCATGACTGCATGAGTTATAGGATGAACTAAGATTAATTCAATTTACACATTTTTTTTAAAAGCAATTACTGAAGTCTTTAATGTAGTCATAAAATGCTCTAGGGAATTTATTTCCTGCCTTCCTTTCCAGCTTGGAGTTTTATGCTCTCCTGCTTGGTCACTATGCCCTAGTCAGAATGGTCATCCTCAAACCTAAACAGCTCTTAAGCAAATCTGGAACTCACATACCATCTGATCCTGCAGTTTCCCTCTTAGTCATATATACAAAAGAATTCTCACAATTCTAAAATGGTCCCCAAGATTTCTCAGCCCCTAGTGTACATGCCTGCATAATCCCCAGAACTGTGAATTAGATGGAGTTAACTACCTTTATAATGATGTTATTTGGCACAGTTGACATTAAAATGGGAATGTAATCCAGGTGGCCTAACTTAATCACATGAGCCTTCTAAAAGGAGAGGGTTTTTTTCAGTCATTGAAGAGGAAGCCAGAGAGATCCACTACAGCTGGCCTGAAAGAAAGCAAACGTGCATGTTATGAACTGTTGTTGGAGAGAGGAAGCATCCAGGAGCTGCCTCTAGAAGCCTGGTTTTTAGCCAGCAAGAAATTGTGAATTTCAGTCCTAACTGAATTCTGCCTTTGGTAAATGAATTCTGCCAACAACTAATGAGAATGAAAAAGAACCTGGAATCCCAGATGAGACCTGCAGCCCTGGTAAACATTTTGACTTTAGCTCAGTGAGACCCTGAGTGGGGAATCCAACCTTGCGGTCCTTCGACTTCTGATCTATAGAAGCTGCAAGAGAAAAATTTTTTATTGCTGTAATTCTCGTGGTAATCTGCTATGCAGCATAGAAAATTAGGGAAAGATGAGTGAAGAACTTTATCATAGTGTTACAGACAGTGTATCACTGAGGGAAGCAAAAACAAAATATAGAGGATATCATTGAGTCCCATGAGAATTTAGGAATATCAGACTACAATTTCACAAAGCAACATGGGTCATAAAGTGCCAAGTAGAAAAAAATGTAAAACAATGATAGTTTATGTAATGTAAAATAAAATAACATTTATGTGAATTGAGAAGATATGTTTATAAAGCATCAATGCACACGTTAAAATAAAATACATAAAGAAAAGAGGGAACATTAAACCCATTAGCATATCTGCATATAATCAGGAGTTTTGGAGTTAGAATCCAAATAAAAGAATAAGTCAATAAAACAAGAGAGGGGCTTTGCAAGGATCAGTAATAACAATGTGCTATGAACTAAGAGATTATGATTAACTCAGCTTCCAACACATGAAGTGGGGAAAAGGGAGAGTCAAAAACCAAGTCCTACCAATTCTTACCTTCCCTAGGACTTTCACTCACACTCATGCTGTTCCTCTGAAAAACTACTACTTGCTCCAAACGATCAACTTGAATGTCACTTTCTCATAGAGGATTCCCCATATGTTCCACTTGAAATTGCATCCCTCTATGCAAATATGCATTCCATAGCCTATGGAACATTTCTTTTCAAAACACAAAACACCCTTGTCATAACTTTTGTTTATACGAAAGTTTTATATCTGCACTCTTTAGTAATTTCTATCAGGGAGGGATTATATTTCTTTTGATTAGTACTAAACTTCCTCTGTTTATCAATCATGGTGCTTGAAAAATATATTTTGAATGAATTAATCATTCAAGGAATGATTTGCTATAGGTTGGAATGTGTCAAAGCTGTTTCTATACCCCCCCTTTTCTAGGAGTAAGTGACTTTCACTTCCTAGGAATGATTTTCATATTCCCTCTGCCCTCTATCTGCTTTTACCTCAGGAAAACCTTCCTCTGACTGACAAATCTGAATTTTGACTCCAAAGATCTAAAGTTATAGTTAATAAGGACCATTAAACTACTGACAACCACATGAAGTAGTGTTTTGGCTCCCCGTGTTTTCTGTATGATGGCAGTGATTTTGGAAATAAAAGGGACTACTTCAGATCATTGTATTTAAAATTTATTCCTATGGTGATATATTTCTAAATCTGCCCTTTTTCTTTTGTTTTCTAATTCTTTACAATGATATATTTTCTCTCTGCCTGAGAATTTTCTCAAGAGGTATTTTTATTCTTTATGTCTGACTTTACAAGAGTTCTGGCTACTCTAGAAAATGCACTTCTTCTAGAAATGATGGTTGAATATCAATTTAAAGAATGTCTACCATATATGGGTATTTCTATTTAAAGACTGTTATAGTCTACGCTGGAAAAAAATCCCTTATGCTGTCGATCAGTCCGTTATTTATTAGGCCAGAAATATTTTCAGTAATGTCTTTTTTCTTCTTATCCCATTTATAGTTTCACAAATGCTTCTTTTTACCCATAAAATCAATTTAAATAATATTTCAGATTAAACAAGGTCAAGAAGATACAATCTGGGTTACCACCTGGCTCCAGAAAAAAATTGAACTTTTATTTTATTTCCTAATTAGGAATGGGTACAAATGGAAGTTAATATAAAAATAATGAGAAAAAATATCTCAAGAGAATTACTTTTTTTTTTTCCTAAAAAGTAAATAACCAGAAATATAATTGAATTTATGTTATAATATACCTAACCTCTTTAAATGTTAGGAAATGAAGAATTTCTGTTTTTAAGATGTTTATCTTTTTTCTCCATAAATTACTGAAAGCCAACTAAGGAAATAAAGCAATCCTAAAAATAAAGCAACTATGATGCTTTTAGAATATTCTATATTCTCTTTTAAAGCATCTTAGAGCACTTGAGAGCATTCTATATTTCTACGTCATTACAAAGAGATTTCAAAATGCTTATAAATGCACACTAACAAAGATTTAATTCATTTTTTTAAATAATTGAGACCCCCTAATGAGGAAAGGAACTATTACTAAATAACTACTCTAAGTGCTCTGTGTCAGTTAATCTTCCCAATAACCTTCCCCCTGTAGACATCTTCACCCCATATCACGAATGAGAAAAATGAGGCTCAAATTATTGTATTTGTTCAAGTTAAAGTTTCAAGACCACCATTTGATCAAGCAGTATGTGCTTCCCTCTTCTGTTGTTCATAACTTAGTCTCCCCTGCAGTCATGCATTTGGTCAACAGATGTGTATTGAGTAGCTACTGTGTTCAATAATGTACTGTTCTGGTCACCAGAGAGGTACAGGTGGTGAGGGATTCAGTTGATAAGCCTGTATTCTCTCTCTTGAAATCGAAGACAGTTGGGTAATTTTCCTTTATTATCAGGCTTTCTCAAATTTGATGCCCTCTTCTGGACACATACAGCCTCCATGTAGTCAGAAATGCATAACCAGGTAAATAATATTAGTTTTTCTTTTATTATGTACAGTTTATTTACTCTTTTAAATAAATCAGATGATTGTTATTTAAACACCTAACTCTTCCACACTTGTGTGGCAGATGTGGATCGTTAAACACCTCTCTAATTTTATGTCTGTGGATGGCCACAAATTATATAAGAAACATTTTCTACTGCTGGAGATGTTAAAATATGGCTCAGAGGGCAGCTGGGTAAGAGCTTTTAGACTGCAAATTGGTATGGTTTTCTCACTGTTCAAATTGCTTTGAAGGTTTCATTGTAAAGCAGTTATACTCCAATAAAGATGTTTAAAAAATTGCTTTGAAGTTTTAAATGAAATAGAAAAATAAGAAGAGCCAGTTCACCTTCAATAACATGATAGTTAAAAGCCTGGTGTATCCACTAAATACTATTGCCAAAAAGCCTTGTGCCTTCTGTTTCTCTATAAATCATCCAAGTGACGCATCTTTCTGTTCAGTATACAGAATAAAATAAGTGCCGACCAATTATCTGGTTTTAAAAACGGCCCTAGGTCTATTATCTGATGTATTTGTTTAAGGCGTGATTCTTGTTCATGTATGAAAAATAAATTATCCACCTGGATATTTGATAGGAAATCTTTGTACTATAAACTTGAAACCAGGTTTATACGAAGCATGTATTTAGTTTGGAATCTAGTTTAAAAAAAAGTAAATCCAGACAAATTTTATTACTTCCCAAATTATGTTTTGAACCATTTGCTTATTTCATTTCTAGTTAACTATAAGATATTTCAATTGAAGATAAGCAGCTTATTGCAATTGAACATAAGCAACTTATTTTCTACATATAAAATAATTGCATATTTTTCTTCCCTCAAAGATGTTTGTTTTTCTATAGCATTTTTAGCTTTATTTAGAATTTCCATTAACACATTAGAGTGCCACAACCAAATAAACCTATAGCAATATAACAGAACAATATAGCAATGCCAAAATATTTCAAAAGTGAGAAATAAAATAGGTTTCATCATTATTATGGCAACCACTTTCATAACACTAGAATGTTCAGCCACGTTTAGAAAATCAAGCTTTTATGACTTTCCCAACATCTCTCTTCTTGTTGGGATTGGTGAGATGCATGTGAAATTCTCCAGGTGAGCTAATGATAAAAGGCGAAGAAGAAACTTATAAATGCAGAACTTGGCCTGATCTTAAGTAACCAAGTAAGCCCATAGCAATTAAACTAAATATCTGAGTTTGTGTTCCCTCAATTTACAACTAACCAAAAGCTCATATATAAGCTGTCAGTACATTTACTCATATTTATAAAAACAATGTCTTTGACCTTATACTGATTGATTTCTTACTATTTTTGAGTTTATTTATTTAGTATTTTATTTTTCGAAAAATTTAAGCCATTTCCTCAGTGTAGATATGCATATAATTTTAATGTATCTCTGTACTAAAATTAGTTTGAGACATGCCTCAGGCAAACTGCTTTCTATCTCTGAATGTTCCAGATCTCTTAGACCCTATTGATCCATGTTACTAAATATATAGTATCTTAATAATCTATTTTTATAAAATATATTTTTAACATCTTTATTGGAGTACAATTGCTTTACAATGGTGTGTTAGTTTCTGCTCTATAACAAAGTGAATCAGCTATGCATATACATACATTTCCATTTCTCCTTCCTCTTGCATCTCCCTCCCACCCTCCCTATCCCACCCCTCTAGGTGATCACAAAGCACCGAGCTGATCTCCCTGTGCTATGCGGCTGCTTCCCGCTAGCTATCTCTTTTACATTTGGTAGTATATATAATTACATGCCCATCTCTCACTTCGCCCCAGCTGCCCCTTACCCTTCCGCATGTCCTCAAGTCCATTCTCTAGGTCTCCATCTTTATTCTTGTCCTGCCCCTAGGTTCTTCATAACCATTTGTTTTTCTTTTTTAGATTCCATATATATGTGTTAGCATACATTATTTGTTTTTCTCTTTCTGACTGACATTACTCTGTATGATAGACTCTATGTCCATCCACCTCACTACAAATAACTCAATTTCATTTCTTTTTATGGTTGAGTAATATTCCATTGTATATATGTGCCACATCTTCTTGATCCATTCATCTGTCGATGGACACTTAGGTTGCTTCCATGTCCTGGCTATTGTAAATAGAGCTGCAATGAATATTTTGGTACATGAATCTTTTTGAATTATGGTTTTCTCAGGGTATATGCCCAGTAGTGGAATTGCTGTGACATATGGTAGTTTTATTTTTAGTTTTTTAAAGAACCTCCGTACTGTTCTCCATAGTAGCTGTATCAATTTACGTTCCCACTAACAGCGCAAGAGGGTTTCCTTTTCTCCACACCCTCTCCAGCATTTATTGTTTGTAGATTTTTTGAAGATGGCCATTCTGACCGGTGTGAGGTGATACCTCACTGTAGTTTTGATTTGCATTTCTCTAATGATTAGTGATGTTGAGCATCCTTTCATGTGTTTGTTGGCAATCTGTACATCTTCTTTAGAGAAATGTCTACTTAGATCTTCTGCCCATTTTTGGATTGGATTGTTGCTTTTTGATATTGAGCTGCATGAGCTGCTTGTATATTTTGGAGATTAATCCTTTGTCACTTGCTTCATTTGCAAATATTTTCTCCCATTCTGAGGGTTGTCTTTTGGTCTTGTTTAAGGTTTCCTTTGCTGTGCAAAAGCTTTTAAGGTTCATTAGGTCCCATTTATTTTTGTTTTTATTTCCATTTTTCTAGGAGGTGGGTCAAAAAGGATTTGCTGTGATTATGTCATAGAGTGTTCTGCCTATGTTTTCCTCTAAGAGTTTGATAGTGTCTACCCTTACATTTAGGTCTTTAGTCCATTTGGAGTTTATTTTTGTGTATGGTGTTAGGGAGTATTCTAATTTCATTCCTTTACATGTAGCT
This sequence comes from Tursiops truncatus, assembly GCF_011762595.2. Classification (NCBI taxonomy): domain Eukaryota; kingdom Metazoa; phylum Chordata; class Mammalia; order Artiodactyla; family Delphinidae; genus Tursiops; species Tursiops truncatus. The sequence goes on from NC_047037.1 coordinate 99,984,964, forward strand.
GTCCAGACATTCCAGCACCACTTATTGAAGAGGCTGTCTTTTCTCCATTGTATATTCTTGCCTGCTTTATCAAAGATAAGGTGACCATATGTGCGTGGGTTTATCTCTGGGCTTTCTATCATGCTCCATTGATCTGTATTTCTGTTTTTGTGCCAGTACCATACTGTCTTGATTACTGTAGCTTTGTAGTATAGTCTGAACCCTGGGAGCCTGATTCCTCCATCTCCGTTTTTCTTTCTCAAGATTGCTTTGGCTATTTAGGGTCTTTTGTGTTTCATTACAAATTGTGAAATTTTTTGTTCTAGTTCTGTGAAAAATGCCAGTGGTAGTTTGATAGGGATTGCATTGAATCAGTAGATTGCTTTAGGTAATATAGTCATTTTTACAATGTTGATTCTTCCAATTCCAGAACATAGTATATCTCTCCATCTGTTTGTATCACCTTTAATTTCTTTCATCACTGTCTTATACTTTTCTCAAACAAGTCTTTTGTCTCCTTAAGTAGTTTTATTCCTAGGTATTTATTCTTTTTGTTGCAGTGGTAAAAGAGAGTGTTTCCTTACTTTCTCTTTCAGATTTTTCATCATTAGTGTTTAGGAATGCAAGAGATTTCTGTGCATTAATTTTGAATCCTGCAACTTACCAAATTCATTGATTAGCTCTAGTTTTCTGGTAGAATCTTTAGGATTCTCTATGTATAGTATCATGTCATCTGCAAACAGTGACAGCTTTACTTCTTCTTTTCCGATTTGGATTCTTTTATTTCTTTTTCGTCTCTGATTGCTGTGGCTAAAACTTCCAAAACTATGCTGAATAATAGTGGTGAGAGTGGGCAACGTTGTCTTTTTCCTGATCTTAGTGGAAACGGTTTCAGTTTTTCACCATTGAGAATGATGTTGGCTGTTGGTCTGTCATATATGCCCTTTATTATGCTGAGGTAAGTTTCCTCTGTGCCTACATTCTGGAGGGTTTTTATCATAAATGGGTGTTGAATTTTGTTGAAAGCTTTTTCTGCATCTATTGAGATGACCATATGGTTTTTATCCTTCAGCTTGTTAATATGGTGTATCACACTGATTTGGGTATATTGAAGAATCCTTGCATTCCTGGGATAAACTCCACTTGATCATGGTGTATGATTCTTTTAATGTGCTGTTGGATATTATTTGCTGGTATTTTGTTGAGGTTTTTTGCATCCCTGTTCATCAGTGATATCAGCCTGTAGTTTTCTTCCTTTGTGACATCTTTGTCTGGTTTTGGTATCAGGGTGATAGTAGTCTCATAGAATGAGTTTGGGAGCATCCCTCCCTCTGCTATATTTTGGAAAAGTTTGAGAAGGATAGGTGTTAGCACTTCTTTAAATGTTTGATAGAATTCACCTGTCAAGCCATCTGGTCCTGGGCTTTTGTTTGTTGGAAGATTTTTAATCACAGTTTCAATTTCAGTGCTTGTGATTGGTCTGTTTATATTTTCTATTTCTTCTTGGTTCAGTCATGGAAGGTTGTGCTTTTCTAAGAATTTGTCCATTTCTTCCAGGTTGTCCATTTTATTGGCATATAGTTGCTTGTAGTACTCTCTCATGATCCTTTGTATTTCTGCAGTGTCAGTTGTTACTTCTTTTTCATTTCTAGTTCTATTGATTTGAGTCTTCTCCCTTTTTTTCTTGATGAGTCTGGCTAATGGTTTATCAATTTTGTTTATCTTCTCAAAGAACAGCTTTTAGTTTTATTGATCTTTGCTATTGTTTCCTTCATTTCTTTTTCATTTATTTGTGATCTGATCTTTATGATTTCTTTCCTTCTAAATTTGGGTTTTCGTTTTCTTCTTTCACTAATTGCTTTAGGTGTAAGGTTAGGTTGTTTATTTGAGATGTTTCTTGTTTCTTGAGGTAGGATTGTATTGCTGTATACTTCCCTCTTAGAACTGCTTTTGCTGCATCCCATAGGTTTTGGGTCATCGTGTGTTGTCATTTGTTTTTAGGTATTTTTTTATTTCCTCTTTGATTTCTTCAATGATCTCTTGGTTATTAAGTAGTGTATCATTTAGCCTCCACATGTTTGTATTTGTTACAGATTTTTTCATGTAATTGATATCCAGTCTTATGGCACTGTGGTCAGAAAAGATATTTGATACGATTTCAGTTTTGTTAAATTTACCAAGGCTTGATTTGTGACCCAAGATATGATCTGTCCTGGAGAACGTTCCATGAGCACTTGAAAAGTGTATTCTATTGCTTTTGGATGGAATGTCCTGTAAATATCAATTAAGTCCATCTTCTTTAATGTATCATTTTAAGCTTGTGTTTGCTTATTTATTTTCATTTTGGATGATCTGTCCATTGATGAAAGTGGGGTGTTAAAGTCCACTACTATGATTGTGTTACTGTCGATTTCCCCTTTTCTGGCTGTTAGCATTTGCCTTATGTATTGAGGTGCTCCTCAGTTGGGTGCGTAAATATTTACAATTGTTATATCTTCTTCTTGGATTGATCCTTTGATCATTATGTAGTGCCCTTCTTTGTCTCTTGTAATAGTTTTTATTTTAAAGTCTATTTTGTCTGATATGAGAATTGCTACTCCAGCTTTCTTTTGATTTCCATTTGAATAGAATTTCTTTTTCCATTCCTTCACTTTCAGTCTGTATGTTTCCTTAGGTCTGAAGTGGGTCTGTTGCAGACAACATATATATGCAAGGTCTTGTTTTTGTATCCATTCAGCCAGTCTGTGTCTTTTAGATGGAGCATTTAATCCATTTACATTTAAGGTAATTATCAACATGTATGTTCGTATTACCATTTTCTTAAGTGTTTTGGGTTTGTTTTTGTTTTGTTTTGTTTTGCGGTATGCGGGCCTCTCACTGTTGTGGCCTCTCCCATTGTGGAGCACAGGCTTCGGACGCGCAGGATCAGTGACCATGGCCCACGGGCCCAGCTGCTCCACAGCATGTGGGATCCTCCAGACCAGGGCATGAACCCGTGTCCCCTGCATCGGCAGGCGAACTCCCAACCACTGCACCACCAGGGAAGCCTCTTTGGTTTGTTTTTGTAAGTCTTTTCGTTCTCTTGTGTTTCCTGCCTAGAGAAGTTCCTTTAGCATTTGTTGTAAAGCTAGTTTGGTGGTGCTGCATTCTCTTACCTTTTACTTGTCTGTAAAGGTTTTAATTTCTCCGTCAAATTTGAATGAGATCCTTGCTGGGTAGAGTATTCTTGGTTGTAGGTTTTTCCCTTTCATCATTTTAAATATGTCCTGTCAGTCCCTTCTGCCTTGCAGAGTTTCTGCTGAAAGATCAGCTGTTAACCTTACGGGGATTCTCTTGTGTGTTATTGGTTTTTTTCCCTTGCTGCTTTTAATATTTTTTCCTTGTGTTTAATTTTTGATAGTTTGTTTAATATGTGTCTTGGCATGTTTCTCCTTGGATTTATCCTGTATGGGGCTCTGTGCTTCCTGGACTTGATTAACTATTTCTTTTCCCATAATGGGGAAGTTTTCAAATATAATCTCTTCAAATATATTCTCGGTCCCTTTCTTTTTCTCTTCTTCTTCTGGGACCCCTATAATTCGAATGTTGGTGCGTTTAATGTTGTCCCAGAGGTCTCTGAGACTGTTCTCAATTGTTTTCATTCTTTTCTCTTTATTCTGCTCTGCAGCAGTTATTTCCACTATTTTATCTTCCAGATCACTTATTCGTTCTTCTGCCTCAGTTATTCTGTTTTTGATTCCTTCTAGAGAATTTTTAATTTCATTTATTGTGTTGTTCATCATTGTTTGTTTGCTCTTTAGTTTTTCTAGGTCCTTGTTAAATGTTTGTTGTATTTTCTCCATTCTATTTCCAAGATTTTGATCATCTTTGCTATCATTATTCTGAATTCTTTTTCAGGTAGACTGCCTTTTTCCTCTTCATTTGTTTGGTCTGGTGGGTTTTTACCTTGCTCCTTTCCTGCTTTGTGTTTCCCTGTCTTCTCATTTTGCTTAACTTACTGTGGTTGAGGTCTCCTTTTCACAGACTGCAGGTTCATAGTTCCTGTTGTTTTTGGTGTCTTCCCCCAGTGGCTAAGGTTGTTTCAGTGGGTTATGTAGGCTTCCTGGTGGAGGGGACTAATACCTATGTTCTGGTGAATGAGGCTGGGTCTTGCCTTTCTGGTGGGCAGGACCACATCCAATGGTGTGTTATGGTGTGTTTGTGACCTTTTTATGATTTTAGGCAACCTATCTGCTAATGGGTTTGGTTGTGTTCCTGTCTTGCTAGTTGTTTGGCATAGGGTATCCAGCACTGTGGATTGCTGGTTGTTGAGTGGAGCTGGGTCTTGGTGTTGACATGGAGATCTCTGGGAGAGCTTTAGCCATTTGATATTACGTGGAACTGGGAGGTCTCTTGTGGACCAATGTCCTGAACTCAGCTCTCCACCTTAGCATCACAGGCCTGACACCTGGCTGGAGCACCAAAACCCTGTCAGCCACATGGCTCAGAAGAAAAAGAGAAAAAAAGAAAGAAGAAAAGAAAAGAAAAGTTATTAAAATAAAAAATAATTATTAAAAATAAAAAAATTCAAAAGTAATAAAAAAAGAAAGAAAGAAAGAAAGAGAGCAACCAAACCAAAAAAAAGAATCCACCAATGATAACAAGCACTAAAAAGTATACTTAAAAAAAAAGAAAATCAACAGAACCCTGGGACAGATGGTAAAAGCAACGCTATACAGACAAAATCACACAAGGAAGCATACACATACACACTCACAAAAAGATAAAAAGGAAATATATATATATATACCGTTGCCCCAAATTGCACCATCTCAGTTTTGGGATGATTCATTGCCTATGCAGGTATTCCGCAGATGCGGGTTACGTCAAGTTGATTGTGGAGATTTAATCCAGTGCTCCTGAGACTGCTTAGAGAGTTTCCCTTTCTCTTCTTTGTTTGCACAGCTCCTGGGGTTCAGCTTTGGGTTTGGCCCTGCCTCTGTGTATAGGTCACCTGAGGGCGTCTCTTCATAGCTCAGACAGGACAGGGTTAAAGGAGCAGCTGATTAGGGCGCTCTGGCTCACTCAGGCCTGGGGAGGGAGGGATAAGGAATGCGGGCGGGGGGGTGGGAGCCTGCGTCGGCAGAGGCCAGGCAACAGCCTGAGGCACGCTGCGTGTTCTCCCCGGTAATTTGACCCTGTATCACGGGACCCTGGCAGTGGTGGGCTGCACAGGATCCCGGGAGGGTAGGTGTGGATAGTGACCTGTGCTTGCACACAGGCTTCTTGGTGGCTGCAGCAGCAGCCTTAGCATTTCAGGCCCATCTCTGGTGTTTGCACTGATAGTTGCGGCTCGCGCCCGTCTCTGGAGCTCCTTTAGGTAGTGCTCTGAATTCCCCTCTCCTCGTGCACCCTGAAACAATGCTCTCTTGCCTCTTAGCTCCAGACTTTTTCCCGGACTCCCTCCCAGCTAGCCATGGTGCACTAGCCCCCTCCAGGCTGTTTTCACGCAGCCAACCCCAGTCCCCTCCCTCGGATCCGACCTCCGATGCCCGAACCTCAGCTCCCAGCCCCCACCCCCACCCCCGGCGGGCAAGCAGAAAAACCTCTCAGGCTGGTGAGTCCTGGTCAGCACCGATCCTCTGTGCGGGAATCTCTCCACTTTGCCCTCCGCACCCCTGTTGCTGTGCTCTCCTCCGTGGCTCCGAGGCTTCCCCCACCCCCAACCCCTGTCTCCACCAGTGAAGGGGCTTCCTAGTGTGTGGAAACCTTTCCTCCTTCACAGTTCTCTCCCACTGGTGCAGGTCCAGTCCCTATTCTTTTGTCTCTGTTTTTTCTTTTTTTCTTTTGCCCTACCCAGGTACATGGGGAGTTTCTTGCCTTTTGGGAAGTCTGAGATCTTTTGCCAGCATTCAGTAGGTGTTCTGTAGGAGTTGTTCCACATGTAGATGTATTTCTGATGTATTTGTGGGGAGGAAGATGATCTCCATGTCTTACTCTTCCACCATCTTGAAGGTCTCCAATATATTTTTAAAGTAACTTCATCCACATTTCCCTTAAGCTTCTTTTTTTTCCTTTTAACACTAAAATTTGGTTCCATAGATATATAAGTACATACCCACATCAGCATTAATTACATCATAGATCTTAGTATTTTTCTTAGGAACAGATGGTAATCACTGTTTATGAACTATATTCTAAGAATGAAAACAAAAAGTGAAATATAGTGACACTCTGTTTAAGCAATACCTGATGACTCTTTATTAAGTGTCAAATTAATTTTATTTGATGATAGTGCTGAGGGTGGTTGTAGTAACCGTACTAATAGTAGTAGTTTGCTAATTTAGTGTAGAAAATTTTAAAAAAGGAAAGTAAAAGTAGAAGAACAAAGAAAAGGAGGAAGAAGAGAGGAGAATAAGAGAAAGTGACGAGGAATAAGAGAGTGAAGAAGCAGAGAAAGAAAAAGATGGAGGAATGAAAAACAAAGTGATGAAGTAAAAGCCATGAATGCCAGATGTTAGTTATTAGAAAAATAGTATGTATATATTTATTTGGAATCTGTTGCCATTTAAATGATTAAATGTATTTGCATATTAATTCAGATGAAGAAGAATGCCCATGTTATATCAGTATGCTTTCCCAGTTGATTAAATTTTGTTTGATTTAATTGAATATTTTAATATAGTTAACGTGTGTCTTATTGACTATTACTTTTCATTAGTACATTAGATTTGTGACTCTAGTTCAGCCATTTTAATGCACCACATCTAACAAGAAATATGTTGGAGATTTAAAATTTCACTGTGTGGGACACTGTCAGTGCTCTGCCCATATCTGCCAGGATTTCTTTGACTATTTCTGGGTCCTCTTCTGTGCTTTTACCTACAGGGATTTCTCTTACCTACTATTCCTCCTAGGGGAGGACTGCCCTTTTTCTACCAGAGCAGCAGGAAGCTAGAAGAATTGAGAGTTAAGTTCCCCTGGAGCCCAACTCCTTTGTTTAGGGTGAAACAAACTCTGAGGCAAAGCCTACATTCCAGAGTCCCCCTGCGGAAATGCTGTATTCCTGTAACTGTGCCGCTGCCTTTCCTTCCAAGTCCTCCTTCTCTAACCCCTTACTACTGGTCTCAGAAGCACTTTCTTAGCAAATCACTTGCACACAAATCTTTGTCTTAGGTTTTCTTCTAGGGAATCTGACCTAAAACAACTGTAAAACAAATAAATGAATTGAGTAATGGAATTTTGTGAAAATCAGAAAAAACTTTAAATGACTCACAAAGAACAGAAAGTCCTTGAAATGAATACATGTATAGCCCAAATTGAGTTAACAATTTTTCCCCCTAGTACTGGCCTGGGTTTTTTGGAGCCGAGGGTGTCTGTGTGTTTCAGTGGCTCAGAGAAAGAGAGGAGGTTGTTAGTTTTTATTATTACTATGAGATACAAACCTTGAAAATTATAGAAACATCACACTTACAAATTGAAAGTAATGAAAAAGTTGGTGGTAATTATATTATGCAGCATCAACACTTATTAATTACTGTTATACAAAAACAAGATAAATCATTTTCAAGAGAGTTATATGTAACATACATGTATATGTAATAGAAGTAACTAGATCTGTGTTCACACCATTCAATGTGCCATAACTTTTACATATAACTACATATTTTGATAGAAATAAATGAAAGTGAACTTGCATGCATATGGAGATATAAGCATTGAAAATTTCTGTCTCCCTGATTTCCAGTTTTAAAGTTTATATAATTTTTAGCAAACATATTCAAAAACAGTATTAATATTTGCTTTGGGAACAGTCTATGAAAACAATTATTTGGACACAGTACATAGTTCTGTATTATTTATTACGAAACTTGGTGTAATATGGTTCACACAAATTAGCTTTTAGCCAAGAGTAACAAAGGGATAGGTTCCTAATTCTTACTAGGATTTTATAAAAAGAGTGAATTAAAAAATTGTTTACCGTATGTAATAAGGAAGTCCAGGGGTAAGTCTGACTCCAAACACAGCTGGATCTGGGGCTCAGTATATAATATCAGGACAGTATTCCTTAACATCCCTTACCTCTGCTTCTCCTATCCCCATTCCCACACCTTTGACCTGATTCTCAAGTGGGCTGTTTCTTTCCAGTAGTAAAAATTGTGACAAGCAGCACCAAATTTCTATTCTTTTAGGTAAGCAATTCTGTATAAAGTGTGTGCCTTTATCCTACAAACTCAACATAAACCCATGTATGATTTTATTGGCTTGGGAGGTCACATAGAAATCTAATCACTATATTAAAGGGGATGCAGGTAAGCTAACCTAACCTGAACCACATATATTAAGAGCTGGAGAAGCACTATAATTAGAAGAAGGGGGAAATGGATATTACATATATAAAAGCAAGATTCCCTGGATAGTATCAGACCTAGGATGTCACCAGGTTAAAGTACTGTCTTAAAATTATTATATTAAATAGAGTGTTCTCACATATCCAAGAAATTGACTGGAAGCCAAGCAGAAATCACAAAAGAGAAACCCAGGAATTGGAAGAAAACGGTCAATGTATATTGACTCTTCAAGTTGATGTGTTCAGTCTTACTGAGAAAATGTGCAGTTGAGTGAATCTGACCAGACTGAGGCAATTTTTTTTCCTTTTATTCTCTTTTGAACATCTAAAATGATGTTCCTTATAAGATCTCTTAATCTTTTATCTTCACGTACTTATCTTTATGTACATCAGTGTTGATTGTAACTTACCTATTTTCAAATTTACAGGTTGATTATAGATTGTGAGAGTATTTATTTTGTAGTATAGATTATAATAGGTTTTTTCTTTACTTAATTTATTATTTTATTGATCAATCTGCTTATCTATTTGGCAGATACATACATATTAATTGCTTACCAAGTTTTGGGAACTATTCTTAAAGTAGGGCATGCAAAATTGTTAGCATTTATTTTCTCTTCTTGAAGATTTCGATGTCTAATTACACATAAAATATCTGAGTGAGGACCATATTCCACCATTTTCACTTTTGTAATTCATGTATTCACACAATATCTGGCCCATAGTAAATAAATGTTTCATAAATGAATAAATAACTGTAAATGCATAATGTGATTATGAAATATATTTTCCATTATAGGTCATTGAAAATCTATAAAACATTTTAAATACATTTCAATCAAATCATATTCTCCTAAAATTAAAAGGTTATACTTAACACTAATTTATGTAATTAATTAAATATTTAATTAGCCATGAATATTCTTTTCTCCTTTATTTTAGAAGGAATTTCATGGAGTGATTTGGAAAGCTTTTCTGATTTCAAAAGCCTGTACTAATTTAAAATGATGAAATTGTGTTTTTTTTTGTTTTTTTTTTATGAAATTGTTTTTTAAGAAAATATATTCTAGTGACATATAGAGATATTAAAATAATTTTATTCTTCTGTAAAAAATTATTACTGAGACATCTTTTTTATAGACATCCCTAAAAAATTGTCTTTAATGGTAGAGAAGGCACAGATATCTGTAATTTCACATTTTGGTGTTCAACTTTTCCTCATATCATTTACTTAACATAAACAAGTCATTTAGATAGATGAGTGTAAATTCAAGGAGAAATAGTTGGGAATTAACCACTTTGATAAGGTTGATAAATGTTAATACATTATATGTATTTCCCAAAATAAGTGTTTATGTAAAATTTATATTCTTTAATTCACTGTATCCAGAAGAAGAGATCTCAGTTGAAGTGAAAATAAATAAATTAATGAATAAATAAATTAAAAAATGTTAGAAATGAGATGTAACTGTTAATTAGAGCAAACTGAAGGAGCAGTAAAATAAAGTTGGGGTATTAAAAATCAGAAAGTTCAGAAACTAGTTTTGGATATGAGAAACAATACTAGTTGCATATAACAAATAATATTTTGTGGGTATATATTAGTTTAGTTGGGCTTTCATACACAAATACCATAGACAACATGATTTAAATAAATTCATTTCTCCCACGTTTGGAGGCTGGAAGGTCCAAGATTAAGGTCCAGCAGGGTTTGGTTTCTGGTCAGGTATCACTTCCTCGCTTGCAGCTAGCCACTTTGTCCTCACCTGGCCATTCCTCTGAGTGAGCACTGAGGCGCATTTGGGGCAGAGAGGGAAGGAGAGAGAATGAGTGAGCTTGGATCAGGGCCCCACTTTATGACCTCATTTACCCTAAACTACTTCCTTAAAGGCCTTATCTTCAAATATAGCCATGCTGGGGTTTAGTGCTTCAACATAAAAACTTCGAGGGGATACAAATGTTCAGTGGATAATAAGGTAGGTGATACCTAATAATAAGATACTCCATTTAGTTATATTCCTGTTTTTCCTTTCCTGTGAATTTTTCTTAATCTGTTTACTCAGTCTCGTAATAATTAAAGTAGATCAAGTTTTCTATACTCATCATGATGACTACTGTTAACACTATTGCATATTTCAAAGTTGCTAAGAGAGTAGGTCTTAAAAGTTGTCATCACAAGAAAAAGATTTGTGTAACTGTGAGGTGACAGATGTTAACTAATTGTGGTGATCATTTTGCAGTATATACAAATATCAAATCGTTACGTTGTACCTCTGAAACTAGTAAAATGTTACATATCAACTATACCTCAACAAAAAGAAAGACAAAAAATCAAAATTTATTGTTTAGCACACTGAATTTAAAAATCGTGATTTTATACTATTATAGAGAACATTGTTATTTCTCCATCTATATCATAGTATTGTCCATTATTATTATCTGCAATTTATTTTTCCTTAAAAACTTTTCTCAAAGATATTAGAAAACTTTGAATCTGGACATAGAATAATATTGCCTGCTGTGAGATAATGGAAAATATATATTTGTCTCTGCCCCTAGCTCCTGACACAGAGCTCCTGAAATCCTTGTAATTTCCTAAGTGATAAGAGCTATAGGAGCATCTTTTGTTCTAATATTTGGTCTCTGACCCCAGTCCCTGACACAGAGCTTCTGAAATCCTTGTAATTTCCTGGCTGATAGGAGTGTCTTTTGTTCTAGTGAGGCTATTCTGTGTGCACTTTTCTGTGAGGGCTGGTCACTGGAAAGACTAAGCCATGATTAGAAGCTTGGAATTTTCAGCCCCACCCCTCATTCTCCTAAGAACGGAGAAGGGCTGAAATGGAGTTAATGCCATCCCAATGAAGCCTTCATAAAAATCCCAACAGTAATGGGTTTGGGGTGCCTCCAGGTTGGTGAACACTTGGAGGACATGGAAATTCCCAAGCCCCTTCCCACATACCTTGCTCTACTCATCTTTTCCGTTTGGATATTTAACTGTTCATACCCTTTTTTAATAAACCGGTAAAAATAAGTAAAATGTTTCTCTGAGTTCTGTGAGCCGCTGTTGCAAATTAATTGAACCTGAGGAGGGAGTGACTGGAACCTCCAGTCTATAGCCAGTAGGTCAGAAGCCTAGGTTACAATCTGGACTTCCAACTGGCATCTGAAGTGGGGTTGGAGGGCAGTCCTGTGGGACTGAGCCCTTAACCTGTGGGATCTTACACTATCTGCAGGTAGATAGTGTTAGAATTGAGTTACATTATAGGACACCCAACTGGTGTCTTAGAGAACTGTGTGGGAAAAACTTCACATCAGGTGACCTGAAGTGTTCTGTGTGAGTAGAAAGGAGACACACAGGAAAGAAATACACAGTAGGGAAGAAGTGGGTTTTCCCCTATATAGAAAGGAAAAGCTGAGTTTTTCCTTTTTACCCATAATTTCGTTTTTTATACAAATTTAGAATTTCTCCATTATCTTGTAAAATGAAGGAGTTATCTTTGGATGTTGCATAGAATACTTGAACTGAGAATCAATAGATATAATTTTTACCCTTAGGTTTCATACCTCGGAAAAGTCATTTGATTTCTCAGCCTCCTCAGTTAAAGAAGCTGGAGACACAAGGTGCATTATCCCTTTATTCTCTAGTTTTCTAAAACAGACTCATGAATATACCTCAGATCCTACTTTTTTTTGTTCATTGTTTTTGCTGTTCTCTGCCCTGCTCTGTTCCTGAAGACTTGGAAATTGCATATTCCAAAGATAATATTTTATGGGTTTAAGTCAGCCCTAATTTTTAAAAGAATCTAAATAAGATCTATGGCCCTGGTAACCACTCAGTTACTTAGAACAAAGTGATATTTCCTGAATGTGAATTCAGTAGCTCAGCTACTGACCCTGGGTTTTTCAGTGAACCATTTCTTTCCTAATCCTTCCTTTCCAAGCAAAACTCTGAGCCAGTGCACTTGTAGTTGGTTCTTAGACCTTGGTGGAGAAAAGAAAGATTGAGAAATGTAAGTGTTCATTGTATAATTAGAATCTTCCAAAAACTATGATAACCACTCTAAATAAATTATCTTGTGTAATTTATTTATTTATACATTTCCTATACCTTTTTCAAGGTAGGTCACAGATGAGGAATTCAAATATCATAGAAATTTACCAAGTGTCAGGATAAAAGCTAAGATGTAGCTAAACTAAAATCCATGCTGTCTCTTCAAACCATGTTAACTTCCCCAAATAAAATGTTTTATAATACTACCTCCTCTGCCCTGATTTTTACATTTTTCTCATTGGTTTCTGTTCCATCTCTGACCACTAGAGGCCTCCCTACTTCGTAGAAAACCAACAGCCTGCCTTCAAAGCCTGCCTTCAAATCCTGCCTTTGTGGCACCTGATCTCCTTCCTTTCTTGCTGTCTCCATTCTCAACAGTGTAGAAACATGTGGTGACTTGACCCTACTCCTCCATTAGCATTTCTTCTAACTCCAGATCATTACTGATCCTATGGGTTCCCTAAATCCTGAATTTACTCGGTAATTCTGTGTCGTACCCAACTATCGAGTCTTTGGATCCTGGGATCAGTGGCCATATCTAGGACCCATCTGTGCAGATTCCTCCAGTTTTCAAAAAAAAATCTTTGCAGATGTCTTTGCCTTTTTGGAGACATTGCTACCCTTTCCTTCTAATTTTCAAGGTGTAGACAGTCACTCAGAACATAACCATGATGATGTACAAACCCAGACAATATTTGATTTATGAATTTTTTGTTTTGGATATTATTTCTTTATAGTTACCAACATAATTTTATTGGTTTCTGATGTTTTGTTTTGTTTGGTTTTCTTTGTTAAATGTTTTCTCTCTTTCTGGGACCATTGGCTTGCTCAGTGGATGATGAGAAAGATATCTCCACATAAAAAAAGTTAAGAAATGTGCAGTATATAAATATTGTACTTAAAATATAAAACTAGTTTTAGTGCTTTTATTTATACCGATCCCTGTAAATTTCTTTATACTGTTCAATAACTTGTGTAATAATTGTAAAATATATTTTAAAAATCACTTTTTATTCATATCACCTTTGTCTTATTTTAAATGTATTGACATTACTTGTGTGTACATTATATTATTGATACTTTTGTAATAGCATTCATATTATTGAAAAGGTATAGACCCAGTTTATCTCAGGAGAAATGTTTATCTCAGGAGAGTGAAATAATATGTGATAAATAAATTGTCGAATTTGTGACTTTCTCTAACTTCCAGTTTTCTACATGGGACATGGATATCCTTTGTAATCAGCAAATAATATATAATAATGTTTTAATGTGAAAATAACAGAATACACATAGGAAAGTACTTTTTTGATAGTCACTTATAGTAGATACTTAAGTTTAGGGTAAATAGTCATCATGCTTTAACAAACACTTTTAATCTTCATTGTGTATTCTTGTAAGAGAAAAAAGACAAAAAAATTGAGCAGCCTTAATAGGTGAAAATGAAGAACTACTGTGTAGCCTGGCAAAGAATATATATCTTCATTAGATAGTGATTCTTTATTCCATGCCTCTTTGCTGATTCCTTTGAATATTTTTTCATTTTAAAGCAAACTGATTTTTATATTTTCCAATAACCATAAAGGAATTTGTATGTGACACTATGGAATGAATGAATGATGAACTACTCCCCCTCCAAAAAAAAGTTGACTTTCGTCACACTGTGGCACAAACACAAGAGACATTTAGTTTATGCCACATTGGGGATCCTGTGTTGAACAAGGCATGTAGGATCTTGCAGAGTAAACAGCATTGTAGAATGGCATAAATGTGAAAGTACATGGAATGTTCACAGAACCTAAACACTGCATAGCTCACAGGTTTAATATGATACAGTTTTGTTGCTAAAGCATAGGCTTCTGGTTTGCATAAATACACATCACTGATCATATTAACTGAAGAATGAATTCTAAGTTTTCAGTGAGGAGAGAGTTCAGTTTGCATAAAGTGAATTTAGGTTGTTGATGGGCTTTTAAGACTGGAGAGATCTAATGGTTAATTAGATATATTCTTCCACAATTTAGGAAGAAACTTGGAGTTGTAGATTTGAATATCTACAACAGTATTTGTTAAATCCATTCATCTAAGTTTACCCAAGATGAGACATTTAGATGACAGGAATAGAAAGGAAATGCTAGTATCCGGAGAGTTTAGAGAGCAGGAAGAAGAGGAATAGTAAACAAGATTGACTAAGAAATAGTCTTTAGTCAATGCAGAAGATATTTTAGCAGACAATGGTGTATGAACACCGGAGGAGAAAATTTCAGGGACATAGGTCAACAGTATTTATAGGCAAAGTAAATGTAAGCTTTCACCATTCCACACATACATATGTGCTATATATTTGCTGTTGAATCAATATTAATAATTTATATTTTACATTAAATACTATAGTGGAAATAATCCAGAGTAATAATTGAAATACATTTTATATAAAATTTTACCCTGGAGTGTTAGAAGGCTTTAGGGATCTTGCCTTGGCTCAACTACCATTACTGAAATAAAAATATACTGGATGGTACAAACAAGTGTTTATGTCCTTGAATATCAGATGTAAGAAATCAAAGAAAACTGTCAAAAGGCAAAGAAAGATGGATTTTAACAATCTTCTTTTTAAAATCTATAATAAAAATCTAAGGTTTTTCCCACTTCCTCTTTTACTAGAGGTTATCTTAATGAGAAAAACAATCAGTATAAGAAGATTAACAGAATATGGAGCTGTGATGAAGAAAAAAGAAAGTTGAAAAATAGAAAAAAGAAGTATTTTTCTTTTGATAGGTAGATACATACACCTATATTCAAAGGCATACATTTTCTTTTAAAATGTAATTTTCAGTGATTATTTCATGCATTATTTTATGTATTCATTTAAGTCATCTATTAAAGTTCTTCTACTGTGGAAACCTCTCTAAGTCGCACAAAGGCTCAAAACTCAATGACCCTGAAGGAGACTTAGAACATATTTCTAACTGAAGGGTTTTTGCCATGTGCATCACTTTCATGTGATAGGCATTGCTCGTCACAGGACCGCAGTCTTTCCAGATACTAACAACCCCAATCTCTATGTTAGACGTGCTTGTGTGGGGAAGTTGTAAGAGTGTGCTTGCTACATAGTTCACAGGCCTTATTTGTTTTAGGGACAGAGGTGGGCAGGGCCTTGGGTAAAGGGACGTCATGTGCTGTAAAAGCAGGTGTTGACAGATGTCCTACACCAGTCAGAAATAAGAAGACCACATGTGTCTTCTCAACACAGGTTATAGGCATATTTACTTTTAGAGGAACAGAGGATCTGTTGGCATCAGCTCAGGACCCATGCAGCTCTGAGACCTGGGGCCTAGTAGCCTAGTCAGTGCAGACTCTCTCCACTCCAGGGGCCACTCTGGATCTGTTCTTCCTTTGTGCCCTAATCCACTCTCCTTCTCCCTGTACTCCCCAATAACCCTGGCCTAGTTGCATGGATTACTTTTCCTTTACTTTCTTTTCAACCTGTTGTTATGGTACCTCCTGTCTAATCTGCTTCCTTCTAATCTTACTCCCTATGGGAGTGGCTGCAGTCTGAAGGCTGTGTGCTTTACTTGTTTTGTTTTTAAAGAATAATTCAGCATTTACCTTGTCAGTAGTTCCAGAACAGTAATGAAAGACTGAGATCAAGATAAGAAGTGGTTGGACTTCCCTGGTGGCGCAGTGATTAAGAATCCACCTGCCAATGCAGGGGACACGGGTTCGAGCGCTGGTCTGGGAAGATCCCACATGCCGTGGAGCAACTAAGCCCGTGCGCCACAACTACTGAGCCTGTGCTCTAGAGCCTGCGAGCCACAACTACTGAAGCCCGTACACCTAGAGCCTGTGCTCCACAACAAGAGAAGCCACTGCAATGGGAAGCCCACACACCACAACGAAGAGTAGCCCCCGCTCGCCACAACTAGAGAAAGCCTGCGTGCAGCGATGAAGACCCAACACAGCCAAAAATAAAAATAAAATAAATAAATTTGTTAAAAAAAAATCCACATACCCTTCACTCAGATTCACCAGTAGTTAACATTTAAAATAAAAAAGATAAGAAGTGGTTAATCTAAAGAGAAGACTACTACATCCACAGAGAGATTAGGACTTCAGATTGATTGCATCCATTGGAAGACAGGAAAAGGGCACTGATTATCTGGCAATGGTTTAGTTTGGAAGCCATTTCCATAATGCATAGATATTTGTTTACACAGTTTGTTTTGTCCTTGTATTTTTCCTAAACCAAAATTATACATTAAAAGCAGATTGTTGCAGCATCAACATATTATAAAGCCTGCTTTCAAGTTTTGATAACTGTAGGACTGATTTCTAGCTTATTTGTTATCATAGAAACACCTATCACCAGTTTCCCAGAAATGGAAGTAGAATTGGCAAAACGTTCACAAGTAATTACATTCTTCTGTTGAATGTGCAAAACATAGTCTTACATGTTTAACTGCTGTTATTTTACTGTAATTTTAGCAAAGTTGTCACACAGAAGCTTTGATATGTGAAGGATCTTGATGAATGACCCCATATTGAAAATAAATATTTGCCAGCTGCAGTGAATATTCAAATGTCATCTTAACTTTAACCTGTTAAAACACTTCTTCCACTGAGACTCAAATAGGAGATCCTCCCATGATGGAATAAAGGACAAAGAGTTCAGTGGTTAATAGTAATAGCCTGCAAACCCCAAGCAGATTCTTTAAGAGGCATTGTGTATTTTTGGCAGGTTCTGATGTTTTCCTTCAGCCACAAGAGTTGCATGTCCCCAAAAGAAGTTTCTCTTTGACTCTGGGACCCCAGAATAAGAAGACCTGTGGAACAGAGTAGCCAACCTGTAGCAACAGCCATGCAAGTAAGTAATGTTTGTTGCTCTAAGCCACTGAGATTTGGGGGGTGTTCATTACTGCAAAGATGATTCTGACTCAAAGGCTGATTCCTTACATCATGACAAGAGGGTTTAACTTAACTTGTATCAATATCTCCCTTAAATTCCACTAGGAAAAAAACAAAGAATTCAATTATGTTTTTAAAGATTTGTCTATTTCTATACACAGGAAAGTAAAGAATGAAAGTTTGAGGCTCTGGCTGTTAAACTAATAAGAATATAGTATTATAGAACACACATAATATCCAAGGCAAATACAAGATTTGTCTTCCCTTATGTACATGATATGTTTTCATTATTTTTTTCAAATATTGTCTAATTTTCTTTTTTTCTCAATTTCGTTTGTGACTTATTTAGAAATAGGTTAATTTCCAAATGTTTGGGATTTTTCTAAACATCATATATTTTGTTTCCTAATTTAATTCCTGGTGGTAAAAGAATATTTTGAACTTTTGACATTTGTTTTATGGCCCAGGGTAAAGTCTATCTTGGTGAATGAACAAAGGGCACACTTGAAAAGTGTGGATTCTACAACTATTGGGTGTAGTGTCCTATAAATGTAAATTAGATCGAAGTGGTTGAGAGTGTTGTTCATATCTTTTATATTTTTACACCCCTATCTTTTTTTCTTGCTGAGAGAGATGAGTGTCAAAATCTATAACTGTGATTGTGAATTTTCCCATTTCCCTTTAAATACTTTTAATTTGTGACTCATGTAGTTGGAAAATCTGCCAACTACAGATTTTCCAGGTGAATACATGTTTATGACTGCTAGCCTTCCTGACAAATTGACCCTTTCATCATTATGAAATATTCCATTTATCTCTGGTAATATTCTCTATCTTAAAGTTTACTTATATGTTAATATAGCCACTCCAGTCTCCTTAACCTTATTGTTTGTACAGTATATCTTTTGCCATCACTGTATTTTCAAAGAACGTTTTTATACTTACAGTATATCTTATGTATTTAAAGTGCATATTTTTTATTTTTATTAAAAAATTTTATATTATATTGGAGTATAGTTGATTTACAATGTGTTAATTTCAGGTGTACAGCAAAATGATTGTTATACATATTTTTAATATTGATGACTGCTTTGCTTATGTTTTTTTTCCTTGATAAACACTGTATTTTACAGTCAACAAATTAATGCAGTTTGAGCATAAGGGTTAATAATTTACAATAAAGTACTAGAGAAATACTGATCATAGGACAGAAATGAAAAATAATCAGAAAGTGTTAGTGTTTTCTCTCTCTCACTTTCTCTGTATCTGTCTTTCTCTCTGTCTCTATCTCTTCCTCTCTCATTTTCTGTCTCTGTCTCTCTGTGCCAATATGATTCATGATTCTGGAACCTCCCTGAACTTAGAAGGAATTCAGGTCTTGGAAAAGAATCATACTGATAAATATTTTGTCATGCACTCAACTGTCACCAGTTGGTAATGTAATGATTCAATATTAGATATTTGACCATGGATTTATATAATTTTACTATTTCCTTTCCTTTATGATAAATCTTATATATCTGAAAATGACAAAGATTATGTGTATGTATATATATTAGATGAAGGTATATTGATATTTCAGTAAGTGCATTTAATAAAATTAAATTCTTAATATTGTATTAGACTGCATATTTTATTTTTCTGAAATGAGGGGCTTTTTTGACATTGAGTTGAGATCAAAAGCATATTTCTAAGTAATATTCACATTTCAAAATAATATACTAATATTTTCATTTATTATTTTTCTCAGTAAATGCTACTAGATGAATAAGTTTGAATGAAATCATAATGTTATGAGGCTTTATGTTACATTCTCGCATTGCTTTTGGAAAACAGACATGCCTGTGGAATTTCACATTAGCTACGTTACAGTGTTATTGAAGCTGAAACCAGCTTCTGTACCCTGACACCGAATTAATTCTCGGAGTTTTGAGTGAAGTAGAAAAGAATAGCTTTTTTGCTTTGCCAGGCAAAGGGGGCCACAGCGGACTAATGCCCTCAAAACTGTGTGTCCCAACCTGGTGGGGGTAGTGAGAAGTTTTATAGTCATGGTTCAAAGAGGGCATGATCATCTTGTGGACATTTTTCTGATTGTTGCCAGTGAGGTCAGTGGGAGTCAGCATCATCAACCTTCTGGTTCCAACCGGTCTGGGGTCTACGTGCATGTGGGCAGAAACTTAATTTCTCCCACTGGTGGAGGTTTCAGCATCTGCAAAACAACTCAAAGATATTGTTATGTGTATCCCTTGATGGGGAACTAGGACCCTGCCCCAAGGCTGCACTGTTGTTTCTTGATTGCTCCTCCCTTGTCTCCACATCCCCTCCCTTCCCTAATTAGCAACTGTTTGAACCTGCTCCTTGGAACTCAGGGAAGGTCATGGAGGCTGAATGAAGCCTATTTCCCGTAATCAAGAAATGGGGGACACAGAGAGGTTTTTATGCCCAGGAGCCCCACAGGGTTCTACTTGGTATCATTATTTATTGTTGAAATAGGCTCAAATCAATTTACATTTAGTTTTTGTTACTTTATTGATAACAACTATATATATATTCAAATGTTTTTTCTATAAATGTTCTAAGTAAAATTTCCACCTTATAGTTTGTGCATAGTTCAAATTCAAGTTTGGTGTTTCAAAATAATTTTATGAAATAATATCTGCATTGCCAGGAATGTGTTTTCTATTCTGGTAGTATATTTGTGTAAGTGGTTTGGATTTGACAACTCTTAATATAAGCCAAAATGTATAAAATTTTATATACATCTTACACTTGATTTCCTGCATTTTCAAAGATATAATCCAGTAGTTTGCTATTATTCAGTTTTTTGTAGATTAACACTGCTATTATTATACTTATACAAGGTAATAACAGGGTTTTATAAATAAATTAATGTGAAATATTTAATTGAGAGATTGATGTGGCAGTTATATAATTATTCACTTTGTTTCTTAAGGCATTATGAAATCATTTCTCAGCCAATACTGCATTTAAAAAACCTTTTTACAAGCCCAATATTTTTTATTCTTAGATTCAACAAACATACAATTAATAAGTCAAAATACTATGAAATTTTAATCTGTATCTGTCTTCTTCAGACATGTAGTTAACAGTTTGAGATAGTTCTTGTCCATGAGTCTTTGAGTGGCCCTAGGATATAAACATTTATCAGATCTGTCTGCCTAATTATGTGACCTAAAGTAATTTAAATCCTTCCCTAATTTGGGTTTTTTAAATGTGTTTAAACAAAAACATTATTTGTACTTCAAATTATAACATTACTTTCATATGGATTTACAATTTTTATTCAGAACTTTCAAAATTACAAGTATATTTAGAATTGAGTTATTGTTTTTTCCATCATGATGATCCTTAATACCAAGAATAACAACATTCTTCTATATTTGACTTCATTATCTGTTGATTTACCATAACAATATTGAATCATTTATAAACACATCCATTTGCAGAATCACTAACTGCTGATTTACCTCTCATGATAACCAACCTGAACTAATCTGAGAAAATGCTGAATTCAAAGCTAGTATTTTCCAGGCAATCTGGTTTGCTTTGTTAGAGAGATGGAGGTGCCCTTTAGATCCCAGATAATGAAATCAAGTTTTCCTTACATTAAGCACTAACCAAACCCCATCAAGAGGGCCAAAGCAAAATTGTTAGAACAAGAAGTGCAAAACTGCTATGAAACAAGTGAATAAAAACCAAAGAATGCTCACTTGAGTTTGCATTAAAGGATAGAAAGTGATGTTTGGAAAAAGTTATTGTATTTCCGGAATAAATAAAGGTATATATAGAAACAGGGATGGCAACAGTTCATGGCAGGGAGGAATTTGTTTATACTGTACCTGAAACCTCTTTTATGAGTAGGGAAGAAAATGTTAAGGGCCCTAACTTGATTTAGAAGCAGACAAAGTCATAACTTAACCTAGTGCACCTGGAAGAGATTATAAATGCATATTCTGCCAAAGGAACAATTTAAAGCCTGTTGCTAAACTCAAAAATCCTTGAAGTCTCCTCAAATTTTTCCAGAATTTTTTTTCTCGCAACACATCTGTGCACTTTTGAGGGGATTATTTGCAGGGTGTGATATGTTTACTTCTGAGTTTAATCCTCCAATGTGAATTTAGATTTAAAAATGGAGTTCTGTAGATCTGGAAATAGAAGACGGAGGCCATAGTGGAGGAGAACATTTTAAAGATTATTTGTTTGCCATTTAAACAAACCGTCCCATGAATGATATTCAACATTTGACTTTGGGTCAGCAGATCAGAAAAGAGAACTGGCAAACTGCATAAGTATTTCAGCTCCAAAATGAGTTATTATAGCTCCAAGTTGAACTAATGTCTAAAGATATTTAATTATATATATTAAAAAAGTTCCAATGGATGCCAGGTCAAAAATCAAACTTATTAACAATGCCATGGTAAAGATTGGACTTACAAGTTAATCTAGTTTAGAAAGACAATTTAATGCAAATAGAAAAAATTGTAATTACATATTTCAAGCCAACTTTATTTTTTGTTTTTTCTACCAAATTAAACTTAAGTAGACTTTTAATGTAGAATCTCCTAGTACAATTCAATAAGTTTTAAAATAAGCTTCCATTCTAAAAGACAATGTACTCCAAATTCATATTTGAAAATATTTTTATTATTTAGGTATTTTGCCCCTGAAATGTGTGTTTAATGCAGTGTGCAGGTGTAATGTATGTGTCACACACAGATGTGTCTGAGAGAAATATGTGTTTGTGTGTGTTTACATCACTTATTCACTGAACTGTGCTACCAGTCTTCCTTACATAATATGCAAATAAAAATTTAAATATTTTGTGCCCTTGGATATTTTAATGTTTTATAAAATATCACTATTATGTGGTACTATAATTGTAAATGTTTTGTAGAAAATTGAGTTATAAAAGAAATTATATGATTGATAACTAAAGAGAAATAATTGATAATATCTGAGAGTTGGAAATAAACTCAATTACTCAGCTCTTCTTTTATTAAGCTCCAAATCCACTTCTGAGTGCTTTTCCAGACTGTTCTCTGGAAGATTGCTACTAAGAGGAATGACATCATCCTCCAAGGCAGTTTATTCCTTCTTTCTTTTGTTTTGTTCAAATTTTCACCTTATGTTGACCCTAAATTTATATCTGAGATGATTCTGCTGTTGAACCCAACTTCATGTGCCTGAGGCACAGTGAGGCCAAACAAACTGAAGTGTTGTAGTTTGGAGCAAAGAAGGTTTATTGCAAGGCAAAGCAAGAACAGGGTGGCTCATGCTCAAAACATCCGAATTCCTCAATGGTTTTTGGGGAAGAATTTTTATAGGCAGAATTTGGGGAGAGGTCTGAAGGGTGTGTCTGTTGGTGAGGTACAGGGTGGTGGTCCAGGAATCTCAATTATCAGCCTCCTGGTTCCAACCATCTGGGGTCCCTATCCTATGCTCAGCCTGAAGTTACCATCCTCCACCTGGGTGGGAGCCTTAGTTCCTGCAGAACTCAGAGATATGTGTCAGACTGCTATGTATAACCCTTGGGGAGGAACCAGGACCCTGACCCATCCCTGTTCTAGTATTTCTTGACTGCCTTTCCTTTGTTTCTGCATTCTCTCACTTTAATTAATAACTGAATCTGCCCTTTGGAACTGAGGGAAGATCTAGGAGGTGAAACTTTTTTCCTACAGCAAGAAATGGGAAACAGGGAAAGTCTTGTGCCAGGGGCAGCCCCACAGGATCCTGCTTAGTTTCAATTCCAAACAATAGCAATTATATGTATTTCTTGATTTTCCTCTTCCGTATGATGAAGCCGAATCCAGCCTTTGTACCCCAACACCAAATTAAATCTCAGAGACAGAGTTTTGGGTGAAGTAGAAAAGGATAACTTTATTGCTTTGCCAGGCAAAATGGGCCACAGCAGGCTAATGCCCTCAAAACTGTGTGTTCCAATCCAGGGATGGGGGAAGATGTGAGGAGTCCTATACTCCAGGGGCAGGGTTGCTGATAAAAATCAGGGTGCATGCAGGGCCTGCATTCCTTTGACCAAGAGATCTTCTGACATCAAGTGATGATGTGTGAACTGTTACCTTGTCTAGAATGAAGAGGGCTTCATCAAGTCTTCCATTTGGTGGGGTTTTGGTTCTGTAGAAGAGCTCAAAAATAATGTTATGTATATCCCTTGAGGGGGAACCAGGACCCTGCCCCCAAAGCTATACTACTGTTTCTTGACTGCTTCTCCCTTGTCTCTGCATCCCCTCCCTTTCTGCGTTTGAACCTGACATTTGGAATTCAGGGAAGGGGACACAGAAAGGCTTTTGCGCCTGTGAGCCCCATAGGGACCTTCTCAGTTTCAATGGTAATCTTGTAATTGTTTGCAGAGAGTTGTCCATGGACCCTCAGAATCTAGAATGGCTGACTAAATACCATGTACCATAAAAAATAGATGTGATTCTGTTCAATCAATCCTCTCTTTTCTTTGAATGTCTTCTTTTTCCCATAGGATTGTTAATATGTGTTGTCAAGAAATGGTTGAGTAGCTCCATCAGTACAAACTAGAACAGTTTTAAAAAAGAATTTTACTCAGATATAATATATTGACAAAGAATAAAAATGCCCTCAAGTAGCCCAAGTAAACAGATATATTTCAAGACATGTTGTAAACTAATAATCAGTCACCACTAAGGGGATAGAATGGATATCAAAATCTTGTGGGCACCAGAGCTGGAAATAAAGGTACTGCAGTCTCATTAATTTTGGGCTTCCTGGTCCTTTTATTTCTTTTGTTTTCTTTTTACGTTTTTATTCTTATCCTGCTTCAGGTCATCAGCTCTTTTCAGTCTTTTCTTCTTAATTCTTTCTTTTGGCTAGTTATTCATCATGTGTTTTCAAATGGCACTTCAGCACCTGAGTCTACGTGACCTTACTGCTTTGCCTTCTTATGGATAAATCAGTTGGTTTTCTAATGTTCCAATTCCAGACTCCCAGGAGAGAGAATCTGATTTTTGGCTTCCAAATCTCATCCAATAAGCCTATTGGGGTGGAGGGAGATACAGGCTCACATGGGCAGAGGGATATAGTTGAGGCAGTTCTCAGTAACAGGTATGAGATAGCAGGTAGTGGAACATCCAGTGTGAAAGACTGTCATCCTTCTCAATCTAGACATCATATTTCTTTATTATAATTATACTCAAGTAATTTAACGCTACTTATTTTGGCAAACAGATTAGTCTGTTGAATTGCATTGAAATATATATGATTTTATCAACCAACCACAACTTTTCTTCTGCAAATAACTGTCTATATTAATTTCTAAAATAATGTTTAAGAAGTAGGTGCATAAATTATGTGTAGTTTAGGAAAAAGGGACCTAATTCAAAGAAAGATTAGCTGAGATTGTTAAAGCTGAAGGTAAAATACAATTAAGAGTTGAATAGCATTTCTTGGCCATTAATTATTGCCTCTTTCAGAGAGGAGTTATGCATGTTTATATACAGAAAAAATCTAGTTCACACACACACACATTTTTACACACCCCTTCATACTCATTATCCATTGGATTTATCAGCCCATTCCTCAAACTTGAGCTCATAGCTTTTATGTGGGCTTCCCTCACTACCACCAACATCATCACTGTCAACTTTAGACTCTTTGTCTCTGCTCAGAGGCCACCTAATATGTAATATTACAATTAGGCACTTATATTTCAATATTCTGCACAATGCTTTGCAAGGTAGGTAGCTTATTATGATGCTTAATAGATGAGTAGAAACATCTATTTAGATGTTTTAAACATCAAAATAGTTGGTGAGTAGAAACATCAAGTAACATCTAATAAGTGATAAACTCAGGATTTTACAGATCAAACTTTAACCATTATGCTATTCTGTAAGTTCCAGCCTTGGACAGTAAACTATATTTAGGAACAGGTGTAATTTGATCTGTGTAATGTAGTTTGTAATACAGCTTAAATATAGATTAAAGATTGTCATTTTTTTAAACTTTCTATATTATAGTAAAAACATATTTCATTGTCCATTTTCTTAATTATATATGCAATCTAATAAAAATCTATAGAAGTAAAAGTAATTAAATAAGGTAGTCAAAGGGGAGTATAGTGTGTTTTCACATTGTGGTATTAAGTTAATAATCTCATTTGAACTTTACTTGTAGAGTGTCCTCAGATACCATCAGTAACATTTAAAAATGTTCATCTTTAGAAATTATTCATTATATTTCAATTTTTTATGGTATTTTGATTTTAAATGAATTTTCAAACTTATGTCAAACAAGCACATCTTAATTTTGAAGTGTTAGATGTGTTCAATATTTTCTTGATAAATATTTTTCAAGTGTTTCCATTGGAAGGAATAATACCTTTTTTCTCAAGGATAAGAGTTAGATTCTGCCATTATGTACTATACTTGTCAATTAGAACTGAAATAACAATTATTACTATAAAATTTTACTTATTCTATTTTACATATTGAGACTCATGAATTTTGAGTAATTCCACATAGACTTAAAGCATTATTGTTTTCCTTATATCTTTTATACTGACTTTCTGGTGAATATCATAATTGAAATTATTTTTGTGTTATGTAGGATTGGTTTGTAAACTGCCTTATTTACAACAGAAAAGGAAATTATTAAAACAACCACAAAATTAAAGTGACAGCTACTGACATAGCAACATATAATCTTATGATATTCTTTTCTAGAAATTGAACATTTGCCAAAATGATTGCATAAACAAGAAGAGAGTGATTTGTATATTGGTGATCATAACATTAAATTTATAAATAACTTTGATCACCACAATTTTTTGGTCTGACTTTTGTCTTGGTTAATCACAACCAAGTACTGAAAAATCCAAATAAGGATCAACATTTGGTAATAACATTAGATGCCTACCTAACAGTCTCAATTTTCTGATCTGTTGCATAATTTGTTTAGAATCTTCCTAAACCAGTCTCACTTTTATCATGTTTTTATTGTTTTCTTACCTTAATGATACTATGAACTATGGTGAACATTAAAACAGAAGTATACTATTTTAACAGGCCACCATTATGGATGACTGAAAGAAAAAATAATTTACTAATGCCATAGAGGGCTGAAAGGAATTTGAGTTACATAGTGTTTTATTTCCTAGATTCACATTCTCTTTAGAAACATGTTGATTCCAATGATCTTTTAAAATTATTATAGTCTGGCTTTTATTCTAAAGACAGCTTAATAACTGTACTCAGTGACTAAATAACAGACGATTTTATCATCAGTATTTCAGTTTCAGCCAGTACCCCCCACTTATCTAAATAACCAAGCCCAATGTTAAGCAAAATTCTGCTTCAGTGAGATGGATCATGACTTCAACTAAAATATTTTTAATTCCTATGTAGCAACTCTCTCCAGTGAATGTCAACTCCAGTTCTTGAAATTCTGTGTAATGAAAAGAAGTGTATTTTATAAAAATATTTAAAGAGTACCTTTCTGAAAATAATATCTCTGAGGACATCTGAGAGTACTCTCAGCTTGAATTAGTGACCTTACGGGAGGCAGTGATATTAAAACATGGTGCAGCACACAGCTGCTAAATCATTTCAAAGTGTGTGGATATCATTCGGTGTTCTGCATTTTAGTATTATATATATGACAGCTCAATAATTACTATGAGTTTACAACTGCATATTAAAAAGGGGCATTCTTTTTAAAAATGTTATCCACTTTAAAGCATGTTAGGAGCACCTGGGATACTTTAAAAATAGTTATGATCAGAGTCCACCCCAGATTATTAAAATTAAAGCCTCCAGGGAAATTGAACTAGATCACATTAACTTTATCCATCCCTTACTAACTTTACTGATTTTGAGAGTGTCTCTTTTCTTTTTTCTTTTCTTTTTTTTTTTTTTTTTTGCGATACGCGGGCCTCTCACTGTTGTGGCCTCTCCCATTGTGGAGCACAGGCTCCGGACACGCAGGCCTAGCGGCCATGGCTCACGGGCCTTTCTGCTCCACGGCCTGTGGGATCTTCCCGGACCGGGGCACGAACCCGTGTCCCCTGCATTGGCAGGCAGACTCTCAACCACTGAGCCACCGGGGAAGCCCGAGAGTGTCTCTTTTCTGTAAAACATTTTTTCACAATATCACACACATTAAAATGAATAAGGTATAGTTTATTTAAATGTTATTATTTCTATAAATGAACACTTTTCTCATACACGCAATGTGATGTTTTTCATTAGAATGCTCATATGTTTATAAAAGGATTTAATGTCAAAAGCACAATCAAATTTAAACTCTAAATTTCTGGATGTAGAGGGTAACTTTGCCAACTGTGTTGACCAGAACAATTGTTTTAGAATAATGGTAAAAGGCTCTTGAAATTATTACTTACTGACTTCTTCTAAAACTACTGAGGCAGTTAAACAAGTTTATCCATGAACAAGACTTTTTGCATTAGTTTGTAAAATGCAGCTTTTTGGAATACTTTATAAAATTTGAACTAAAGAACTTATTATTGTCTGAATTCATGTAATCTTCCATATTTGTCTTGTTTTTTTCAAACCCTTCCTTGGGGAATTTAATTGTTTATAAATGATTTTAGCATTTGAGGAAAAATGCATATTCTTTCTCATTTTAAACCAAAATGAATTCAATTTGATAAAATTTTCAATTAAAAAACCAACAACTAAAATGTGTAAGAATAAAATAAAATACTTCTATCCTTCACATGAGGAAGAACTTTCTCAGCATGATTACAAAAGCAACATAATCAATGATTTTGCAGAAAGGCCCACCCCCACTGTAGGCCCTGGCTTCATTGCTCATTTCACTTGGGCAGAGACAATGCAGCAGAGCAGCTCAGAAGGAGATATTTAGTCACTGTTTGAACACATCCTGGATCTGCCATTCAACATCTTAAGACCCTGTCTATGTGTCCCAGTTTATTTTCTCTAATGCAAGGATGATAAAAGTATTTACCTTTTAATGTAGCTCTGAGGGAAGAAAAAAAAAAGGTATCCCATGCCTGGCACATCTAAAGTGCCCTGTAAATGTTACTATTGGTACCTAATCACACTAGGATTCACTGAACTGAACCATAAAGACAAACCTCAGAGTTCTGTTCCCAGAAATAGGATTCCAACATTTTATGAGGCCATCCTGTGACTAAATCCAACATTTTGATCATATCCAGTTTTCCTATATGAAACATTTCATATTCAGTTTGCTTCTTTGAAACTTAATGCCAAAAGTATTTCATCCCTGGCCTTTCAAAGTGTCAGTGAACACCAGTTCATAGAGAACAAGATCATTAAAATGTTTTGTAGTAAGTTCATATATTGTAGATTTCAACACTTTGTCCCATTTCACTGTATTTAGATAATTAAGCAATGAGACAGAACAAACTGTGAATTGTGTGACATTTATTTACACATGGTGGGTTATTAGTCATAAGGCTGGAAGCCAAATGTTATCAAATGAGTAAAGTGTGAATTAGGCATCACATGCCTGGGCTTACATATCTAAGTTCATTATGAAATGTGACTCATAAAATCAAATTAACATTTGTAGAGATGCTTCAAAATAACAAGGTGACAATGTCAGCAAAACCCATAGCTAAGGATTGTGTGACTTGAACAGAGTTAATTAAAATAAAGTTAGGATTCTTGTTGAAAACACAAAAAGTTGGTTTTTTGTTCACTTGTTTTTGTTGGAGTTTATTACTTGTTTGGCTCTTACATGAGATTTGTTAATATAGATATTAACATAACAACATGTCAAATAGTCAAATTTAACAGAGAGTTCACAGTACTGTTATGTTTATGATTTTGGGCTGCATACTTTGTTTAACTTTCTATAAGCGCCTTTTGAAACTCTAATACCAATGCCTACCCTGGATCAACACTGTTTCATTCTGCACCAATCATTGTCAAGATACAGAGCTAATAATAGCTCCATATGTACCACTGTTGCAGGAAGGTGGACCCCTTCCAGCGCCCGAGAGTGGGCTCTTGGCTTAACACTTATAAATGAATTGTCTGCAGAGACGCACATGCTGGCAAAGCAAGAGACTTTATTGGGAAGGGGTGCCGGGGCGTAGAGCAGCAGGGTAAGGGAACCCAGGAGGATTGCTCTGCCACGTGGCTCGCAGTCTCGGGTTTTATGGTAATGGGGTTAGTTTCCGGGTTGTCTCTGGGCAATCATTCTGACTCAGGAACCTTCCTCGGGGCGCGTGCATCACTCAGCTAAGATGGATTCCAACAAGAAGGATTCTGGGAGGTTGTCAGGACATATGGACTGACATCTCCTCTCTCCTTTTGACCTTTCCCAAATTCTTCCAGTTGGTGGTAGCTTGTTAGTTCCATGTTCCTTACCAAGACCTCCTGTTATTAAGATAACTCATGCAAGTGACTACTATCTTGCCTGGCCAGGGAAAGTGGTTTCAGTCAGTGTTTCTCCTAACACTACTGTGCATCAGTATTATGTGTACTATTAGTACATATGTACTAATGCTACATGTAAAATTTGTAAATTTTCTATCCCTTTATTCTCTTCTATGATTTAGGGATATCCTCATTCAATCTGAAGCTCATAATTATATTATCATAAAGAAAAATACAAAGAAACTTTGACAGGATTTTCTGTTATTCTTTTAGCAATTAAAAATTATTTGAATTAATACAAATTATAGTCCTCAAGTCAATTAACTCAGTCCTTACATGATTTCAAAAGCAGACAAGCTCACATATACAAACTTTTTTCATCCAACTTCACAATATATATGAATCATACCACTGCTTAACAGTTATACACTGAGTTCCCAAGTACCCTTTACTCAGCTTCCCCTTATAATGACATAATCATAGAACATTCATCAAAACTAAGACTTTGTTCTTTGTACAATATTGTTAACTAAAGTCCAGAAGTTATTTAGATTTCAGCAGTTGTTCCACTAATATCCTTTTTCTTTTCCTGGATCCAACACAGAATTCCACATTGCATTTAACTTTCTTCTTAGTCTCCTTGTATCTGTGACAGTTCTTCAGTCTTTCCTTGTCTGACATTACCTTGACACTTCAAAGATTATCAGTCAGTTATTTTGTAGAATGGCCTTCAGTTTAGGTTTGTCTGGTGTTTTCTTATGTTTTGGTGAGTTTTCATCAATACCCTAAAGGCAGAAATACTTATTTTCTCCCTCCCCCATCCCTGAAAGACTTTTATTTCGTAGTGGAGACTAAAGAAATAGATTTCAGTCAAGTGTTTTGTTGCTCTCTATGCACAGTTGTTTCTCTAACCCTGGTCACAGTCAGAGATACTTCTTAGAGCTTTTTCTGTTCCTTTCTGTGAGCACCCAATGGGTTTCATGTAGAAAGAGACTGTCCTGTAGTACACTTGACATTCTTCAAATGTTACCTCTTCTGATAAACTCTTAGCCACATCAGGTATGTTTACCCCCCAGGTAAGCATATGCTCACTTTTCCTTTCTCCCTTCAAGTACACTCTCTTTTGTCCTTGGGCCGTTTGGTGGTTCTACAGTCTTATGTCTCCAGTAAGTTTGAAGAAGTTGTGATTTTTAAGTTTGGTCCACATCTGTTGGGAAAGACAGTTGTGCTAGTAGGTTGTACCCCCTCTTGGGCTACAGAAGAATGGGTTTTGGTTTAAAATACTTCTAACTGGGAGATAAGGAACCCTCACAGTCTAGGTTGGGTTTAATCCCGTATTTCAGATTTAATGTGTTCTCCTTTGTTTTGCTTAAGTGCATGTCAATGGCCCTTAGGTACTCCCCCAGCTTTCTGTATTTCAGACCCCATGGCAGGAGGGTCAGAGTCCTTCCAGTGCAGCAGAAAGTGAGATGCTTGGCTGCAGAAGGAATCCACTGGTTGTGGAGGACCTACGCATTGCAAGGAACTGAATCTTGTGTCCAATCTCTCTCTCATTTTGCTGTTATGTAAACCCTGTACCTCTTGAGCCTGAAGTGCATGCTGTCTGTTCTCAGTGACCTCAGATCATGCATTTGTTTCTTCCCTGGGTGGCACTTATCTGCCTATGAACATGCTGTGGACATGCTCTTGTTATAGTCTGTCTTACGGCACAGCCTGACTGCTCAATGAATAGTGAAACATCTTTTTCATTGTAAGCTGGGAGCAGCATTCCTCCCAACTATCTACATCCTGGGTGCAGAATTTTGAACAACTGGTATGGTACTGATAGTGTCCATATTTTCTTAAATACATTAAATTACAGTTTTCTTTATTATAAAGTTGTGATCATTCTTTAAATTTTTAATGCAGTACTAATTAATATGAAATTCAGTTTAAGTTCTGAAAGGCACTGAATCCATACAAAAGTTTTACTTTCTAATAGAATTGTCATTTTTGATGGTTTTTCAAAATTAAAAATGTAAATGCAGTGTTATGGAAGCAAGCCAAGTTGGCTTAAATGTATAAATCACTTCAATTTTATGGAAATGTTTCACTAACACAATAATGATCACACATTTCCTAACCCCACTAAATTAAACACGTGAATGAGTTTTCAGTCAATCCCTGATTAGATTCTTCATGTTGTTCCCTGGATACAGGAAAATTTAAGAAAAAACTATCTTCATCTTTGCCTTTGAACTCTGTTCTAAAGCTTTAATTTCTTCTTGAGAGTCTGGGACATTTTTTAATACATAGTAGGCTTCCTAAGTTGTTGATGAATGGCACTGTTATACACAGACACATTTACCCAAATATGGCACTATAGTTTTGACTAATGTTTGTGGGGCTGGCTGGAGCCAGTAGAGATGTCAGATTTACATTGAGTGAGGAGCTCCTGGAGCTGCTACAGACAGACTGTTCACACTGACTTTATAAAATAGCACAGTAAAACAAAGTGGACCATAATCAACAAGAAAATTGAAGAATGCAGGGAGAAAAGGGGAGCTCAGTGTTGTATTAGAGGTATAAAACCAGGTTGTAAAGAGGAAAATGAGTCATAAAGTCAGAATCCATGAGAAATGGATCAGTAAATAATAGGTAGTATGAAGGATAGGTTCCATACCAAGGCTATTCATCTTTCAAGTCTGCTTTGGTCCTGCGCTCATTTGGTATCAACTGCATGTGACAAATTCAAGACTAATAGTTTACAAATGAACAGCACCAAGATAGGCATATGTGTGCTGAAGATAGCCAATCTCTCTCTATCTCAGGTAACTTTAAGTAAGAATTAAGATAGGATGAATTAAGATTGACCTTGATATATTATTTTGATTATTAACTTTGTAAAGCATTTTTTCCTGAATTTGTAATATAATTAGGTTGCTATGCATTCATATCTTTGTCTACTTTTACTAATTGGTTTAAAAATATCTTTGGGATATTGGAAACATATTAGTTGCAAATACTAAATGAAAATTCATCTTCATCTCAATAATCCAATACAAATTTTATTCTACATTTAAGTAAATTACACATTTAATATTCAGCCAAAAGTTAAATGCTAAATATGTTTTTATTATTTTAGAAGGATTATAAGCAGTGGATTAAAAATTTCCAGATTTTTGAGACTCATAGCTTCCATAATGATACAGTATGTTAAGCAAACATTCACTTCTCAATAGTGATTCATAATTATTAGGTATAGAGTCTGTCTATTCATTGTTGCACATTCCCTAACATATCTACAGAAAATTTATAGCACAAAAATACTGTCTACTTGTCTGCATATCCCAGAATTGAATTAGGAAAACAATGGTATGTATAGTTCAAAGGCCAATGACCAAGGAAGCAAATTTGTATTAAAATATGAATGAATGATCTATACCATTAAACTATAGTATTATAAATTGAATTTGATAACATTTAGGAAGATATATACACCGCTAAGGGGATAATTCATATTTTAATACTGATGCAAACATCTTTCAGTAAAACATGTATGGAAAAGGGGAAAAGCCTATTACAGATTGTATGTAAAAAGAAAAGGTTGATCACTTTTGAAAAGAAGCATGTCAGCTAAAATTTTATTAGACTTTTCCTTTTAAACTTAAAAATGAGAATGAGAAAATCATATACAAGAAAAACTCTTACTTTCTGACATGTTTTAAATTGTTTTGATGGTTTTAAAAAGGAGCTATATTAGACATTTATATTTAAATAATAAATGAGACAAATGTACAATAAAGGATTAAAAAACTAACTTAAATTATAAATAACTCCTCTGGACATTATTAAAAAAAATAATATTGAAAAAAATCTCCAGGGTTAATGGCTATACTGATTCTGTGTTTTATTTTTATGGATGTATTATTTTAAAGATGAGTTCTTGTGAGCATTAAAACATAGATTCATTAAAAGATGGCAAGTTTCTGAGGACCTAGATGAATGTCTCAATGGTAAACAACAGGATTCTTTAGATTTTTTGTGTGTCTCCTACCTAAAATAATTTTTACCTCCTTGTACAATTTTATGTTTATATGTAATCGTATTAATTATAAAAATATATTTATTTACATAGTTGCAAAGCCTATAATTCCCAGTGTGTAGTATGGATATTTAAAAATAAAACTCTTATGTGACTATCTAAAACTGTATTTTGTGGAATCTAAATATAGTAGAGATTTGATATTAACTTAATCTATTTTTAAAAATACATGGATAATATTGTTTCTGAGAGCCAAAATTTTATTTCATTACATTTTTTATTGAATTCATAATTCTACTCTACTTTTCCCAAAGAATTTATTCCAATCTATTTTATGCTTGAAATTCTTTTATTGATCACCGCATCTTATTTCCCTGTAACAACCACTTATAACAAAGCTAAGAGTTGTATTTTTGCCTCCTTCTTTGTTATTTTTAGAGTTATTTTGCACACATTTATCAGAACAACCTTAATGTATTATACAATTTTGATGAATAATTATAAAGTACAAAAAGTAAATTCTGACTGGAAATGCATTTTTAAATGACTTGGATGGTACTTAAAATTCTATATTAAAATACGTTCAAATCAAAGAGGTGGCTATAAAAGGAAGTTTCTGGGATTTTTTAACTTAATTTTTTTTAAATTTAAAAATGTCATTGAGTGCTTTGACTTCCTTCTGAGTAATATGTCAAGAAACACAGAGTGATCTATCATGAAAATTATAACAATCTGTTACCTGGCAGTTCAATTACTTTTTTCTTTAATTTTGTTGATAGTCGTAAAATAAAATAAAATAATAAAAATGCAAAGGGAATCTTCTGATCTACTGATGGATTTGTTACTTAATCACTAGAGTCATTCATTTTTTTCAACATGTTCAAATTTTCATTCTGTTAGGTGTTCTGAACGTTTTATTTGTTCTGTTTATTTTTTGTTAGTTTTTTCATTTGTTTTTTAACAGTTTTATTGATATATAACTTTCATACCACAAAGTTCACCTATTTAAATTGTACCATTCATTGGCTGTTAGTGTATTTACAGAGTTGAGCAACCACCAACATGATCTAATTTTAGAATATTTCATCATTTAGGATAATGAAAAAAAGAAATCATGCATCTATTAGCAGACCATCCTAGCAAAATGCAGCATAATAAAATTCAGTTTAAGTGTAAGGAAATGTCTGAGTGGGTTGTGATTTATGCAGGCAGGGCAGAGAAACTGCCCTCATGCAGACCCTTCTCAAGCAGATACTGTTAAGAATAGAGTATACATAGGGCTTCCCTGGTGGCGCAGTGGTTGAGAGTCCGCCTGCCTATGCAGGGGACACGGGTTTTAGCCCCGGTCTGGGAAGATCCCACATGCCGCGGAGCAGCTGGGCCCATGAGCCATGGCCACTGAGCCTGCGCGTCTGGAGCCTGTGCTTCGCAACGGGAGAGGCCACAACAGTGAGAGGCCCGCGTACCACACACCAAAAAAGAATAGAGTATACATAGAAATTGAAGATATGGAAAAGGATTCCCATAAAACTCTCCATGCTCTGGTGCCTTTTAGAAAGTCTTTTTATACCCCTAGGAGTGTGCTTGCAAGAAGTATGCCATGATATAGTAAGATGTTTGTTATTTATCTTTTGAAACCTGTTCACTCACTGGGTAATAAATAGTAAAAGTCAGCACATAACATTCCAATAGGAAAATTTTTAGGGAGAGACACATACGTTACTCTAAACACAGTTTTGTTATTGGCCTATAAACCAGTGGTTAAAATTTTTTGTTAAAATCATTTATAAATACTTTGAGCCAAAGCAAAGCATGGCTGTCCCTCTCTGAATGATTTGGATAACTCATGGAGGATGAGGACATTTTCTTGCAATGTGTTGCCAGTGATAGGCAAATGTTTAAAGTTCATGTATTCCAGTTATTTTTAAAGGTGTTCCACCTTTCTATAAAGTTTTATAATACTCTTGGGTCTGTACCTTAGCAGTTTTTGAAGAACTTGATGGTATGGTTTGATAGCTTGTGACCATATTTATGCTATATGCTAAGGGCAACTTACTGTTACTTAACATATCAGGACCACTGTGGCCTTAAGAATTGTAACTTGTCACTTTGATGCATTAGATTTAATAGTCAGATTATATTTATGTCAATATTTTTCCAAAATGTTTGGACTGTTAGCACTAAATTTATTATTGTTACATGACATCTGCAGAATCATCAGAAAAAAGGAGATCCACAATTCTAAGCCCGTGTTTAGTTGGGAATTGTTTAGTCAATGAGAATAGTAAAGATATCTATTTAACTTTTTCTCTTGATTTCTATCTTTCACTCTGAATCATGTTCTCTCTCTAACATTATGGAGTGGCTTTAAAGAGGATAGTCTCAAAAGGGAATATTCCTCTGTGGAATTTCATGATGTCCGTGCATATGATACTTCAGTAAATTTGATGAAATATTTAATCTGTTATCAATATTGGAAAATCCCCTTATGTGCATTTGGTTCAATCTCCTGCCTAGTGCTGGAATTAAATAAATAAATAAATTATAAATAAATAAATATCCCTTATGAAATGGCACTCTCTGTTAAAAGATAAAAGACATAGTGTATTAGAGAATGCACTAATTAAGAGGCAGAACTTTTCAATTTTTGAATAAATATGATTGTTGCAAAAACTGTCTTTTTTTAAGTTAATAATTACATCTGAGTAACTTCATTCTCTTGGTCCTATCTCCAACTCATAGGTGAATGTAGGTGATTCCCCAGAAGCAAAATATTTTTGATTTAAAAAAGAAAAGAAAAGCAAAATATAAACAATCAATAAAACTAAGATTATTGCATTATTCCAAGTCTCTAAGATTACTGAAATCAACTCATATGTTTATTTATAGCCACTATAATAGCTATATTGATAGCATATAATTTTGATCAATTATTCAATTAGGAAGCATTTATTTTCAGTTACTGTGCTTAGCCATCTTTTTCTATGAGATAGTTAATGTACCAGGACCTTTGATATTTTTATAAAAAGGCGGAGAAAAAATAAAACAGGTAGAAGAAAGGAGAGAAGTAAAGAAACAGAAGGAAGCATGTTTTTTCTGTCTTTTCTCCCCCACATGACAGCTGGGCAGGTTATAAACTATCTTAGACCAACTAGATTTTCTTATGAAAAATCAGAAATGACTACAAGTCCAACTATATGTAATTTAGGCCAAGTAGAGTTTATGAACATGTAAGATTATGAAGAAATAAAGAAGAAAAATAATAAATTCATGATTTTATAAATGATCTTAAAATAATCTAAAGGTATATACATTAGGAGGAGATTAGACAGGTAATAGCAGAAAGAAATCAGTAAATTATTAACAATGAAACAGGAAATTAGGCAAAGAAGAAAAAAAAGTTTTCTGTCTTGATGACTAAAGAGACAAAACTATGGCAAGCTAAAATATATGAATAAATAAAATACAATTTTTGTTTTTGTGAGATAACAGTAAGCTGATATAACACTGTTATTAGTGCTTTGAAGAGCTTGTCAGCATGTCATCAGCCTTTCACATTTCATCCATTGTAGTGAGCCATCTTGGGGTCAGAAAAGTCGACTGCTGAAATATCATCATACTTTCTACTTCAGAAACAAGACTAATTACAATTTCATGAGATGTATTTATAAATCAGGATGCAAACGTAGCTAAAACAAGAAGCACAGAAAAAGACAATGTTGCATAGTTAATCATTGAATGTATAATGGTTTATCAGAAATCTAGTAATTTTATTTCTTAATCATCCAGACTATTTTAGTTCCAAAGCTTCTCGCATATGACATATAAAACACGGTTTAATAGAAATGCTAACTATGAAATTATATTTTCATAACTATTAAGGAATGTCTCAGAGCGTTGTGACAAAAGGAAAAATTTTCGAAGAAATAAATACTGATTTTATAAAATAATGATTAAAATTAGAAAATTTGAGATTACAAAAAGTATCATAAAAATGAAAATAATAGATTGGCAAAATGTATCCACGTTATATATGGCAGTTAATAAATTATGTAGGCATATGAATGCATAACGATTCTAATAGATGGATAGATGAATACTATCTTTTGTAACTTGACCTGCATAAGAACAAAGTTAATATTTTATTCATAGCTGTATGCTCGTATCTTAAGAGAACGTGACAGTAGACAAGCACTCATCATATAATTGCTGAACAGATGGTTGGATCGAGTAGATAGATACTGAGACTTAGTTACCTCCCAAACTCTCTGATAAAATTGGTTGAGGGAGTCAAGTTTCTGAATCCTTTAAGGTAAGACTAAAATCATGGTGAGTTGCTCCACTTATGAGACTTTGTCTATTGCTTGGAAAATTACTTGAACATGTTTTTCAAACCTGACAATAACCTACCAGTAAGAAGGGTGTGTGTGTATAAAAAAATAACAAAAATTTCATGAATAAAATGGACTTAAGATAGTGATACATTCTGATATATTTTATTTCATTCAAACATATTTGATTGCAAGTTACCAAATGAATTCCAGACTTGGAAATGAGACACAACTCCAATTTAGAGCAATTCCCAGATTTTGCAGTTGTGATCAGAAAAAGTGCATAAGTCATAACCCAAGTTTTTTTATACCTAGCAGAACATTTTTCCATCACTATATTCAAAATCAGTATTTATACCCAGGCTTCAATCAAGCAAATAAAACTATAACTAAAAAATAGGAATTACACCTGTTGTGAGCTCTTAAATTTGAATACTCATAAGTAATACTGAATGTGTTTGATTTATTTACTAAACATTATGTGTTGTTATGATTAAAGGAAAGAATTTGAAAGTCCCTTTATATTTGTTCACATTTGAGCAAGCCTGATAAATATTTTTCTATATGGCAATGGAGCTAAATTTCAAGCAGGTTTTTAAAAAGGGAATTTATCTAACTTCTCTCCCATCTCTTTTTTCTATTCCTTTGCCCTGTCTTTCTCTCAAAAACATTTATTCACCATCTCTTCTTTGTGCAGCCATCCGTACAACACAAACCTAAAACAAAAATGCCAAATATTTAAACTTAGAAATTTAAAATTTCTGTTAACAACTTCTGATGAATTTAGAATTCTATTTTGTCTCATAATATATATGCTGACTTATGTGTAGTTCCTCAGTGTAAGTATCAGAATTTCAGATAAAGCATTTAACAAATGCTTCATTTAATAAAACACACATTTTCAAAAAGGTTATCTATGTAATTCATCTGCTTATTTATGTCCATTTCCTTTTAAAAATGAATTAAACCAGTAACAATTTTATTAGTATTTAATTCCTTCAAAAGGTTTTTATTATAATATTTGATATGATAATTATAAAATATGTAATAGTTATAGTAATACCCCTAAATAAATGCAGTAAAATATCATAACAGTTTTGAAAGAATGAAGTTTATTAAATCTGTTTGCTTAAAAATTAAAAATATGAGAGATTCAATCAAACTTTCAGTTTTATTATTACAGGACTATGATATAATAACCAGACTATAAAGATATATTGTTTTAATATTAAGAGGACTTATTTACTATTAACATGAATTGTTAGGTTTTAAATTGCAGAACTCTAAAACTTTAATTCCAATCTCTAAAACTTAACTGCAGCTCAGTTACAAAAATTTTTAAAGTAAGAAGTGAGTTTTACTACTTGGATTAGTAAAACTAATCCAAGAAAATCAAATTAAAAGAAAATAAAGAATGCAAATTAATTACACTATTAACATATTATTATAAAACTATGTAAAAAACTGTATCCATTATTTTATTGTGTTTAAAACAATATCAGTTGTACAATATCTTTAATTTAGACATTTTAAAATCATATAACATCATTTTAACAGGAGCTTAAGTAAGGTATTTAATGTGCCTATTTATCAGTGTAAAGTGTTGTTCTTTTTAATATTATTTTTCAGAGGAAGAAAACCTGTAAGTTGGTTTCAGATAATTTGTTTATATTCCTATGACTGTACTTTCAGTAAAACTTAGAATTGACAAAGGTAAATTATTATTATTTGGCGATATTTTCTATCTCCAAGAACCAGTGTTCTCTCTGTACTTTGTTGATGGGAAATCTCCTGAGATTAAATACTTAAAGTATGTGATTGTGACACATTCTGCTCAAGATCATCTGTCCAATAAGATAGCAAACTGCAAAGAATTGAGAAATTGATTTTTCCAAGTTTTAACTTAATGAAAAACAACCTGGTTTCAATCACACTGGAAGGTGAGAGATAGAGTTGCTTATTAAGACCTAGATACATGGGAAGTCAAGAAACTTTCTGTCTTCAGAGATAAGATGTAACAAGAGAATGGTCTCTAACAAAACAAAACAGATTTACAGGAAAGACATTGCTGTGCCCAATGTGTATTTTGAAATTCACCAATAAGGAAATCAGAAGAAGCCTCGTATTATGTTCATTTTCTAGGTCAACAAAACAAAAGACAGTAAGTTCATTTGCATCTTTCTTTGGAAAGCAAGGAGAGATTTCTGGATATCCAATTTTTTTTTTCTTTCTAAGTCTCTCTCAATCTCTCTCTCTCTTTCTCTTTCTCTTTCTCTAATGAAGTATATAGTAACCTTGACTTATCAAAATATAGTTAATGAATATGTTTTAATGATAAACAGACTGTAGATTTTTGTCTCTCTTCAGTGGATGAAAGGAAACTTTCCTCACCATTGAGCCCAAGTCTATTTCTCCTGAGAAAACATATTTTCTTCTTTTATGATTCTGCCAAAGAAGTTTAAAGTATCTTTTCTTACTACACCTACATACAAGTAGAATTTTAGTCACTAGCTATGCCCAAATAAATGGATAGTATTAGGTAGTTATATATAGCTAGTAGAAACCATGCTTCTTAGGCTTTGCTGCACACAAATTTTGAGATAAGAGTTTTTGTCTCTTAGTGAATTCTTTGTTGCTCAATGCCCTTGCTTTTAGCTTCTGGAGACCCTTAAGAAAGACTATCAGCCTAATGAGCAAAGGACTCTGCATGTTCAATTTCTTAACCTGAGATGATATTGTTATTAAGAGCAGAAATAGAACTTGAATTCCTTTCAACTCTTTTTCTACCCAGAATAATTACATTATTTTTCTAGTTCAAGTTAGTTAAATTTTCGAAAGGATTAAATCATCCTGTGAAAAAGAGATTGGAAGGGAGTTACTGGTACTTTTTTAATATTGCATTGTCTAGTGCTTTTGAAAGCCAGGAATTCTTTGATAATTATAGATATGAAAATATCATTAGAAAATGAAAATATAAGAGCTTCAGTGATATACATATTGAGGTCTTGCTTTGTTTTGATTTTTTAAATTTTGAGATTCAATGAAAAGTAAAAAAAGTAATCTCTGGTAAGGGATTGTGTTTACCCCCCTTGGATAGCAAATCAGAGTTAGCAATTGTAACAGTATTCACTGATAACCTAGTGACTTGATAATCTTGGGCAAGGTACACCTGGAGTATAATATGGACCATAATATAGACAACTGACTTGCTTTACAAAAGAGGTTAACTCACTTTTTATGACATTTTAAAGTATTCTCTGTGTTAGAAAGTTGGATGGGAGTTGACAAATTGGAAACAAAATTAGAGAAAGAATACTACTAAAAATGATACCAAAGTTTCTTCTAAGAAACTGTGTCCATTGGTCATTACACTTTTCATTTATTCTAGTGAATTTATTACTGTTGCTTAAAGGACAGAAATACAGGCTATGTGTAGTTTGATGTTTTCTTTGATATATTCCTTAACATCAAAATCAATTAAGAAAAGGAGGTTTTGTTCCTATGTCCTTCAGATACAGAATCCAGTGTATTCAAGGATTATTTCAGAGTTAATTGTTCCTTTTTAATTTTTTTACTAGCAAATGTGCAAAGACACAAAAGTACTTAGACCAGAATATGACCAATAAATAGTTTTTCAAATTGAAAAATTATTTCAAAGATTTTTGAACAGATTAGAATTTTACTCTATGAATCTTTAAATTTATTTTATCTATTATTCAAACTTTAACTAAAAGAGAAAACAGCTACACAGACATACATGTGCCACAAAACAGAGGTTAGCACTGCTGAATGTTGCAACACTAAGTCATTTTTGTGCAGAATTCAGGATAAACTTTATTGCATGTACTTTGTACTAATATAAATATGTCATTGATTTGAAAGATTGTTGCTCTGCACTGGTATTTGTTTATTAGCTTGTTTTAACTTAAGCCTAGTCACGTACGTTAAATCATGAAAGTGACTACGTTTTCACAAGTGATAGTAGGTAAAGCAAGTAGATGTACTCGAGAAATAATTACATAATAACAACTGAACTTCAGGCATTATAAGCAGTTTGTGAGTTGATTTTAGGAGACTGATCATTATATAAATTATTAATAGTAAAGAATAGAAGTTCTGGTTAGGTTTGTGATTAAAGTATAAAAATCATATTCTTTACTACCATCTCATATATCAGGACCAGTACAAGAGGATTCTGTGACTTCTTGATGAGCTTAAAATAAGAGTTGCCATTAAAGCTGCTTGTTTTGTGTACTTCCTTGTAGACAATTAAGAACTTTTCACACCAGTATGTCATCAATATAAATACAGAAATCAATTGGTTGCTGACTTTAAGTTCCAACATTCATTCTCAACTGCTGACATAAATAATATGTTCACCTTAATAGCTTCATTTTTATTGCTGATTTGCTCTGTAAATGAGTAAAATAAATTTATAAGAAATTAAAGTGATATTAATCATAAATATTAATAAAATAAGCCATGTCTCTATGTTTTAGTCATTAATATTAACAAAAAGTAAATTACTATTTGAGACTTTAAATTTACTGTGAAAATTAGGATTCTGTTATCTACAAATGCTAAAATATGCATCTTTAATTAAAATGTTTCAATTTTTTGGAAAATTTTCAATGTTATGAACAAATGGAAATATTTTAGCATAGCCATGATTGTTTCTTAAGAATAGAATTTAGAAGGAGTGATGAGTGGAAGAAAATGAAGTATTTAAATATCACTAA
This sequence comes from Tursiops truncatus, assembly GCF_011762595.2. Taxonomy (NCBI): domain Eukaryota; kingdom Metazoa; phylum Chordata; class Mammalia; order Artiodactyla; family Delphinidae; genus Tursiops; species Tursiops truncatus. The sequence continues at coordinate 100,027,717 of NC_047037.1, forward strand.
TGCATGTATCAATTTATATTATATTTCTACAAGCCATGTATGTGATCATCCTTTTCTCTTAAACAAATGCTAATTAGTGGCTCTTATGCTGGCCTCCCACTGTCGTGGCCTCTCCTGTTGCGGAACATAGGCTCCGGACGCGCAGGCCCAACGGCCATGGCTCACGGGCCCAGCCGCTCAGCGGCACGTGGGATACTCCCAGACCGGGGCACGAACTCGTGTCCCTGCGCCACCAGGGAAGCCCTAGTGGCTCTCTTTTAAAACAATTTTCAGTTTGCTAAATTAACAATCATCTTCATTTAAAGTGTGTTTTCACTTTACTTATGGATTTATTCGTTGCTTTATATATAAAGGCTATTAATAATTTGTTTTGTATATTTTTTGTTTACCTAATTATGCTATCTCAACTGTATTTTTATTTTGATCATTTCTAAATTAAAATTATTGAAAAATGTATTCTAAGCAACAATTAAAATCATCCTTAGAATTGACTTCCTCACAATGAGAATATAAATATTTAGCTAGGTTTTCTTCCATATATTTTTGGTTTCTTTTTTTAATGTTTAAAATTTTAATTCCACTAGGATTTATTTTGATGTATAAGAATCAACCATATTTTCCCCAAATGGTTAGTCTCTTGTCAAATCAACATTTTACTGAATTATCTACCTTTTGCTAAATGATTTATCATGTTCCCAATTATTGATTCCTTAGGAATTATTCTGAACTTAGCCATTATCGATTGTTATTATTTTGAACTTCACAATTACTTTGTTAATCAGGAGTTTGATCTAAAGTACCTGAAATTTATTTATCAATAGGGACGTATAGAGTAACATCCAAGAATATTGAGTACTCCTATCCACATATCATTATTTTCATTTTTTCTTTCCAATATTTATAAAATGTCTGCATACTTTGTGATTTCTGTCATTATGACACTTAGAGTGTAGGAGACAATTTGAAATTACAAATGAAAAAATTACCTATGAAAGTGAAAATCAAGTTGCTGAGATCACAAAATGTATATGTATGATGGTAGGATACATTTTATTTTGATGGATGTCCTGGGAAAGATTTTCTAAGGATGCAAAATTTAAAGAAAACTTGAACTGGTGCTAAAGTTGGCAGTACTAAATAAATAACTGATAGTAAGAATTCCAGGGAAAGAGAACAGCCTATGCAAAATCTTGAAGGTAGAAAACAGCTTGTTGAAGGAAAGGAAAGGTGACCCATGTATCTGTAGTTCAGTGGGAAATGGGGACAGGCTCAAACTGATGTTGGAGATGTATAAAGATATTACATAATAAAGGATCTAGATAACCATGGTAAAGTGTTTATATTTTGTTTTTTTATAATATACAGTTAAGATTTGTAGCTGAATTTCTTGTTTTGGGATTCCTCTTTGCAAATATTTTCCCATGTTTTTTTCCCATATATTTTCAAATGTTAATGCTAGTATACAGGGTTCTTAATGACTTTTCGTGATTTAATTGTGTAATGGATCACCTCTTTGAATTTATTACATATAGCATGATAATATGCCATCAATGGGTATCTTTATTTTGTTCTTCATGCTAAAGGAAATGGCTTGTGTGTTAGATTGTTACACTGATGTTGAGTGTCAGTTTAAGACATAAATCTTTACCATGTTAAGGATATAGATATTTTTTCTTCCCTAATCAGAGTTTAATAAATTTTACTAGAGTTTTCATTTTAATTCTTCAACTGATGAATTTTTAAAAATGTATTTTTAACATCTATTGAAATAATCATGTCTCCCCACTTTGATTTATTTATGTCCTTAGAGCATTTCAGGTACTGAATAATTTGTTTTCTGAAATAAAAAGTACGTAGTCATGTTTTGTTTTTCTTTAAATGTCCTTATGAATTTAAATTTCTGTTAACTTCTTAAGGTGTTCATTTGTTTTGTATAGCACTTGTTCCATTTGTGGTGATCTCTGAGCCTGGAATACCATTAATTTATTTGTTATCTCATCCTGTTATGATTATCTTCTTGTTCATGCTTTAATTATTTACACTTTTCTTTACATTCTGGGAGCACCTCTCCTTTGCCCTTCCCCTCACTGATACTAGTTTTAGAGAAGCAATTCTAATCTTCAACATCTCAGTATGACTCTCAGTGCTATTTGAGTTCCAGCTCCTTGCCTTATCAATTTTGATTTCCCTTTCATATTATGATATTTTGATCTCAGCTACACTTTTCTTGTGACTTTCCATGTCTGTTTCACAAAGGGCATGTCTTATTACACTCTGGAGATATAAAACGATTACCTGCTTACATCTGTGAGCAATAAGGATTTTTTTGTTTCTTTAGCAAATGAATTGGACAATACAACAGTGGATTATTTTTTAGAAGTGTGCTTTTCTGATCCTCAGCTGCTCTTTTTCTCTCTAGTTTTTCAGGATCTATCTTCTGAGTTCCATTTTTTTTTCGCTTCCCATACGTGATGAGAGACTTGATCAGTGGAATTCCCTTTGCATGAATTTTCCATTTGTACATGGATAAATTTCCTTCTCAAAGTTTATGCTGGATCTGAGAGTGCTGTGAGCAGTTCTCAAAACTTTCAAAACCCCCAATTATTAACAATTTTAGACCTAGTACAAATCTGTTTTCCTAGATAGCATTTTCTTATAACTTACTGACTTATGACTAAAAGTCAAAATATCAAAATAACTTATGACTCCTAATGTTATGAGTAAATAGGTTATGAAAAAATGCAAATTGCTATTATGTAAAACCACTCAGAAGTTCTACTACCTCTGTCCTATTGATTTCAGGAATAACCACCCCAGAATACTACAGTTTTATCAAGCGTTCCTTCATCCTCTCCAGATTTTGTTTTGTATAGATTTTTGTTTTCTTTTACAGAATTTTTGTATCCTTTTCTTTGGAATTATTAGATAAGAGCAGGTGGGTGGGGAAATGTAATAGTATTTCACATAGTATTTTTGAAGTTGTAGAAAGAGACTACAGTAGCCAAGTTTTCCTGATGATACCATTCATGTTTTTCTATATTAGGTATATAATTTCTTTTGTTGCATGATGCAATGGGTTTTTCCTTATATGCATAGGACTACCACAAATCTAACCTTGGGAAGATTTTTCTCAATCCAGTTTCATCTGTATTAGAGCACTATTCCACCTAGATTCTAATATGATATTCTCCACCAATCTTCTTCACTTCGGGTATAAGTATTCTTTATTTATCTGTGTAAGTATAGACATTAGAGGAAAGTTGGAGAAGTCTGTATTAGAAGTACTGGCCAAAATCTGGAAGCTCTTTTCCTCAGTCACTAAACTTTCTGAAATAATTGCAGTATATTTTTCTATAGGATAAAGATTGCAACTGATATTAATATGTGAAAATTCTGCTTGAGTCAGAATGGCTACAGGATATTATCTGAAAAAATAAGCAGTAAATGTTTCATTAATAGAACAACTAAGACACTACCCAATTCAGAGACCCCCAAGTTCCAGAAGGGACCTGAATTATTCTGAGGTTACAGTTTGGGGGAATTTAGGTTAGCGAGGCCACGTAGCATCAGATGAAAGTAGTGAATACTGCTTATTGTCATTTAGGGTTTTTTGAACACTGTGAGATTTCTAATATGGAAAACAGACAAGTGTTTAAATTTCTTAGATCGTGCATAACTGGTAAAATAGCAACAATTATGAGATCAAACCATACTCTGCAAAGAGTTGTACATAACCCATCTGGTGCAATATTGTAAGAGAGGTGTCACTCCCAAAACATATCTTCAAACTGTATAGCCACACTAAGGGATAAACAGAATTACTGCTATCAAAATAATCAGTATGTGCCAATGTGAGAGTTTCCCTTGTTAACCTTTTCCCCTAGTTGTTTTTTTTTTTAATTTATTCTGCTTGTTTTCTCAGTAGGATTAGCTTTCTTTTCCTGTATTTATTAGCTATCATCCTACTCCACCTTTATTTTTATTTTATGAACTGCGTGTTGTTATTCATCATTTTTCTAGCAAATTGGTTTATAATAACTATTTCTATAGTGAAAACAAACAATCAAAAAGCCTAACTATTCCTTGTCAGATGTGTTTCATATACTATTTATTTTTTGTCTTTTGATGCTGGTCATGGTATTTTATTCATACAGATATTTTTATGCAGACAATTAAAAAATCTTTCCCTCTGTGTTTCTGGGTTTTGTTATCATGCTTAGAAAACCTTCCCCTCTTCTAAGATAATAAACTAAACCCTATATTTCTTCCACCTATTATATACTTTCCTTTTTATATTATTTAAAGACTGTTTCATCTGAAATGGAAAGCTGGTGGAGAGGAAGGAGAAGACTATACTAATTTTATTATTTGGAGTGGTCAATTTAAATTTTTGTACCATACTTTGGGTTACTTTCATTGTTTTTTTCAGTATTTTTATTTTATTTTATTATTTGTTATACATCTTTATTGGAGTATAATTGCTTCACAATGCTGTGTTAGCTTCTGTTGTACAACAAAGTGAATCAGCCATTTGCATGCATATATCCCCCCCCCTCTTGAAACTCCCTCCCACATTCCCTATCCCTCAGCTCTTTGTCATTGCAAAGCACCAAGCTGATCTCCCTGTGCTATGCTGCTGCTTCCCACTAGCTAACTATTATACATTTGGTAGTGTATATATGTCAGTGCTACTCTCACTTTGCCCCACCTTCCCCTCCCCACTCCCCCTATGTCCCCAAGTCCATTCTCTATGTCTGCATCTTTATTTCTGCCCTGCCACTAGGTTCATCAGTACCATTTGTTTTAGGCTCAATTTACATGCATTAGCATATGGTATTTTTCTCTTTCTGACTTAACTTCACTCTGTATGACAGACTCTAGGTCCATCCACCTCACTACAAATAACTCAGTTTTGTTCCTTTCTATGGTTGAGTAATATCCCATTGTATATATATGTGCCAAATCTTCTTTATCCATTCATCGGTCAATGGACATTTAAGTTAGTTACACGTCCTAGCTATTGAAAATAGTGCTGCAGTGAACATTGTGGTGTATGTCTTTTTTGAATTTTGGTTTTCTCAGGGTATATGCCCAGTAGTGGGATTGCTGGGTCATATGGTAGTTCTATTTTTTTAGTTTTTTAAGGAACCTCCATACTGTTCTCCATGGTGGCTGTATCAATTAATATTCCCACAAACAGTGCAGGAAGGTTCCCTATTCACCACACCTTTTCCAGCATTTATTGTTTCTAGATTTTTTGATGATGGCCTTTCTGACCAGTGTGAGGTGATACCTCATTGTAGTTTTGATTTGTATTTCTCTAATAGCCAGTGATGTTGAGCATCCCTTCATGTACCTCTTGGCCATCTGTATGTCTTCTTTGGTGAAATGTCTATTTAAGTCTGCCCATTTTTCAGTTGGGTTGTTTATTTGATATTGAGCTCCATGAGCTGTTTATATATTTTGGAAATTAATCCTTTGTCCATTGTTTCATTTGCAAATATTTTCTCCCATTCTGAGGGTTGTCTTTTCTTCTTGTTTATGGTTTCCTTTGCTGTGCAAAAGCTTTTAAGTTTAATTAGGTCCCATTTCTTTATTTTTGTTTTTATGTTCATTATTCTAGAAGGTGAGTCAAAAAGGATCTTGCTGTGGTTTATGTCAAAGAGTGTTTTTCCTATGTTTTCCTCTAAGAGTTTTATAGTGTCCTGTCTTACATTTAGGTCTTTAATCCATTTGAACTTTATTTTTGTGTACAGTGTTAGGGAGTGTTCTAATTTCATTCTTTTACATGTAGCTGTCCAGTTTTACCAGCGCCACTTATTGAAGAGGCTGTCTTTTCTCCATTGTAGGTTTTTGCCTCCTTTGTCATAAATTAGTTGACCATACGTGCGTGGGTTTATCTCTGGGCTTTCTATCCGGTACCACTGAACTATATTTCTGTTTTTGTGCCAGTACTATAGTGCCTTGATTACTATAGCTTTATATTATAGTTTGAAGTCAGAGAGCATGATTCCTCCAGCTCCATTTTTCTTTCTCAAGATTGCTTTGGCTCTTCAGGGTCTTTTTTGTTTCATACAAATTGTAAAATTTTTTGTTCTAATTCTGTGGAGAATACCATTGGTAGTTTGATAGGGATTGCATTGAATCTGTAGATTGCTTTGGGTAGTATAGTCATTTTCACAATATTGATTCTTCCAATCCATATTGATTCTTCCAATCCAAGAACATGGTATATTTCTCCATCTGTTTACATCATCTTTGATTTCTTTCATCAGTGTCTTATAGTTTTCTGCATACAGGTCTTTCGTCTCCTTAGGTAGGTTTATTCCTAGGTATTTTATTCTTTTTGTTGCTTTGGTAAACAGGATTGTTTCCTTAATTTCTCTTTCAGATTTTTCGTTGTAAGTGTATAGGAATGCCAGAGATTTCTGTGCATTAATTTTGTGTCCTGAAACCTCACCAAATTCATTGATTAGTTCTAGTAGTTTTCTGGTGACATCTTTAGATTCTCTATGTATAGTATCATGTCATCTGCAAACAGTGACAGTTTTACTTCTTCTTTTCCAATTTGAATTCCTTTTATTTCTTTTGTTCTCTGATTGCTGTGGCTAAAACTTCCAAAACTACGTTGAATAAGAGTGGTGAGAGTGTCCATCCTTGTCTTCTTCCTAATCTTAGTAGAAATGCTTTCAGTTTTAAACCATTGAGTATGATATTTACTGTGGCTTTGTCATATGTGGCCTGTATTATGGTAAGGTATGTCTATGCCCATTTTCTTGAGCAATTTTATCATAAATCGGTGTTGAATTTTGTCAAAAGTGTATTCTGCATCTATTGAGATGATCATATGGTTTTTATTCCTTAATTTGATAATATATATCACATTGATTTACGTATATTGAAGAATCCTTGCATTCCTGGGATAAATCCCTCTTGATCATGGTGTATGATCCTTTTAAAATGTTGTTGGATTCTGTTTACTAGTATTTTGTTGAGAATTTTTGCATCTATGTTTCTCAGTGATATTGGTCTATAATTTTCTTTTTTTGTGATATCTTTTTCTGGTTTTGGTATCAAGGTGATGTTGGCTTCGTGGAATGAATTTGAGAGTGTTCATCCCTCTGCAATTTTTTGGAAGAGTTTGAGAAGGATTGGTGTTAGCTCTTCTCTAAATGTTTGATAGAATTCTCCTGTAAAGCTGTCTGGTCTTGGACTTTTGTTTGTTGGAAGATTTTAAATTACAGTTTCAATTTCATTACTTGTGATAGGGTCTGTTTATATTTTCTAACTCTTCCTGGTTCAGTCTTGAAAAATTGTACCTTTCCAAGTGTGTGTCCATTTCTTCGTGGTTGTCCATTTTATTGGCATATAGTTGTTAGTAGTAGTAGTATAATTCTTTGTATTTCTGTGGTGTTAATTGTGATTTCTCCTTTTTCTAATTTTATTGATTTGCATCCTCTCCCTTTTTTTCTTGATGGGTCTGGCTAAGCGTTTATCAGTTTTGTTTATCTTCTCAAAGAACCAACTTTTATTTTTATCGATCTTTGCTATTGTTTTCTTCATTTCTATTTCTTTTATTTCTGCTCTGATCTTTATGATTTCCTTCCTTCTACTGACTTCGGGTTTTCTTTGTTCTTCGTTCTCTAGTTGCTTTAGGTGTAAGGTTAGATTGTTTGAGAGTTTTCTTGTTTCTTGAGGTAAGATTGAATTACTATAAAATTCCCTCTTAGAACTGCTTTTGCTGCATCCCATTGGTTTTGGGTCGTGGTGTATTCATTGTAATTTTTTCTATTTATTTTTTTATTTCTTCTCTGATTTCTTAGTGATCTCTTGGTTATTTAGTAGCACACTGTTTAGCCTCCATGTATTTGTGTTTTTCACAGTTTTTTTTCCTGTAACTGATTTCCAATCTCATAGTGTTGTTGTCAGAAAAGATGCTTGATGCGATTTCAGTTTTCTTAAATTTTCTGAGGCTTGATTTTTGACCCAATATGTGATCTATCCTGGAGAATGTTCCATGTGCACTTGAGAAGAAAGTGTATTCTGCCACTTTCAGGTGGAATGTTCTGTAAATATCAATTTAAATCTATCTGGTCTATTGTGTCATCTAAAGCTTGTGTTTCCTTATTTATTTTCTGTTTGGATGATCTGTCCATTGGTGTAAGTGGGGTGTTAAAGTCCCTTACTATCATTGTGTTACTGTCAATTTCCCCTTTCATGGTTGTTAGTATTTGCCTTATGTTTTGAGGTGCTTCTATGTTGTGTGCATAAACATTTATAATTGTTATAGTAAATATGAAAATTGTTTGCCTGCTTCTTGTATTCCTAGAGCATCAACACTAAAGAACTGTAGTGAATTACAGAACAACTCAGGTATTAGAAAATCCAGGTTCTAGTTCTAAACCTGTTATTTGCTAATTGTTGGACCTTGACCAGTTCCTTCCTCTCAACAGCTTAGAGTCCCTGCACTTTATTAGAAAGAAGCCTCCTAAAAACCCAGAAAGGACAATGGCTCTTTTAAACCATACTTTTTTTGTAACGTAAAGAGCATCAGTTAGTATAAAACTGGCCTCTAGCCAAGCTCTATTGTTTAAGTTCAACTTCCCAGGGAAATTGACTTTGTCTTGCTATGTCTGATAATGGGAACTCATTTGTTTCAAACTCAGGACAATATCACCCACTCAATCCTTTCATTATTGGCTTTTGTCTGCTCTCATAACGGACTTGCTTCTATCTCTGGCTTCTGGTATTCACATTGCATTAAGTTACCAACTTCACTTTTACTAACATCTCCATTGCATGCTGAACTCGCCCAGGATTCTGGAAGTACCTAAGCATCTGAAGGATATCTGAGGCTGTCACGGGTTAGCGTTTTCTTTGACCATAGACAGCTGTGTTCAGCTTCTTGCAGCTGACCAGATAACATTTGCTTTGGAAAACTACCTTATGCTCCTCAAGCTTTTCTTCCTCCAAGAAAAGCATTTCTCTAAGATTTCCTTGGATTTTTGTATTTATTTAAATGTAAAAGTGTTAGAACAGTTAGAAACCTGTTAGAACAGTTAGAAAAAAAAAAGTGTTAGAACAGTTAGAAACCTGACTGTTGAAATGATGATATTCGTATATACAGGCAGAAACCAATGAAAGTTAAAATATACACACATAATGGTGGTGCAGATCTACTGCTAAAGAAACAAAGAGCCAAAGTAGAAGAAACAATATATGTTTCTCAACTCTACTGTATTTCTTTTGTAGGATTAAAAATTGGCTAGCCTGCTAGTTTTGGCACTATTCATATAGCAGGAGGAACTAAGAAGATGCAATGGAGAATATAGACTTTTGGTTAAAAAAAAGAGTAAAATTCAGTGTATCTATTTTTATAAAAAATTGGAAGCTAGAAATGTTGACCTGAAATAAATAGACTGCCAGATATCTCTGTAGCAAAGATGGGTTTATTCAGGATTAGCAGAGAAGTACAATTTGGGGTCTGCCACCTGGCAAGCCACATGTAAGGCTCCACACAGCAAGAGAAGGAGAACGCTTTTATAGAGAAGAAAAAGAAGTTGAGAGGGCCATAGTAAAAAAGAGTCCATGCCTTTTCATTGGCTGAGTTCTTGCCAGGAAAGAAGAGGAGTCTTTCTTCTCCCTGTTGGGTTCTGCTATCATCACAGGCAGAGAGAGCTTTCAGGTCTCTCTGGTCTTGTGACTCTATTTAACTGAGGTTTCTGTTTATTATTATTTTTAAAAATATTTTCTTCGTTTGATCAAGATCTTTCTCTGAAAACACTGCTGATCAAGAGTCAGGTGTTCTAGTTTCAGTGGCCTTTTCTCCATGCCAAGAAAGATCTTTTCTGGATGTAATGTTTCAAGTTGGAGGGAAAGTACACAGATTGGAAACCTATTGGAGTCACAAGAAGGAATAGCACTTTTAATCTAAAGTCCATATGTTATCAAGATCGTAAACATTGGAGATCATCTGAAGCATTATATAATCATTAAGGTCTGGTGACAAACTTCTAACAGGCCTGTTCCAGGTATCTTGAGAAAGTTGTCTTGTTAGGTGTCATCTGCTTCAATTCCGGGAAATTTTTACTTTCAGATCACCAGATGATGTGCAGATCCAGTCAATGTTCAGTGCTTTATTTAGGTTTGTCATGGGAATCCAAGAGACTGTTCCTTAGAGTTTGGTGACACAAGGGTTGGTTAGTAGTACCTGATAGGGTCCTCTCCAATGAGGTTGAAGATAATTTATCTGGAGGTGCTTTATCCAGTAGAGGAAGTCTCCAGGTTGCAAGGTGGGATGCTTAAGGACTTTGTCTCCAGAAAGTGCATTGTGAAAAGATTGCTCTGTTAAAGTATAGTTATTTTTAATAGAAGCAATTAGGCCTTTGAAATATTGGAATATCTGTCCTTTTATCAGTTGTGGGTCAAAAGAAGCAGGAGCCAAGTGCATCGGGAATCCTGTGACTATCTCAAAGGATGAGAATTTATAAGTTCTGCAAGTGGTAGGTCTGAAATTTAGAAAGACCAATGGCAATGCTTTTGGCCAAGGTATTTGGAGGGTCTCTACAAATTTTGCCAATTGTCTTTTTTAAAAATTTATTCATTTTCAGTGAAGTATGATCGATTTATAATATTGTATTAGTTTCAGGTATACAGCAGCGTGATTCAGTTATATATATATTACCTATATTACCATTATAGGCTGTTACAAGATCTTGAATATTGTTCCCTGGGCTGTACAGTAAATCCTTATTGCTTATCGTTTTTATATATGGTAGTGTGTATCTGTTAATCCCATATTTCTAATTTATCGCCTCCTTCCCCTTTGGTAACTGTAAATTTGTTTTCTATGTCTGTGAGTCTGTTTGGTTTGTAAATAAGTTCATTTGTACTATTTTTAAGATTCCACATATAAGTGATATCATAGGATATTTGCCTTTCTCTGTCTGACTTATTTCACTTTGTATGATAATCTCTAGATCCATCCATGTTGCTGCAACATGTTCTTTTTTATGATTAATATTCCATGGTAGCATATATATATGTATATGAAATCTTCTTAAGCCAGTCATCTGTTGATGGGCACTTGTGTTGCTTCCATGTTTTAGGTATTATAAATAGTGCTGCTATGAACTAACTGGGGTGCATGTATCTTTTTGAATTAAGAGTTTTTGTCTTTTCAAGATATATGCCCAGGGGTGGGATTCCTAGATCATATGGTAACTTTATTTTTACTATTTTAAGGAACTTCCGTACTGTTTTCCATAGTGGCTGCACCAATTTACATTCCCACCAACAGTGTAGGAGAGTTCCCTTTCCCCCACACTATCTCCAGCATTTACTATTTGTAGCTTTTTGATGATGGGCATTCTGACCAGTGCGAGGTGATACTTCATTTGTAGTTTTGATTTGCATTTCTCTAGTAATGTAGTAAGATGTAGAGCATCTTTTCATGTGCCTGTTGGCCATCTGTATGCCTTCTTTGTAGAAATGTCTATTTATGTCTTCTGCCCATTTTTAAAATTGTGATGTATGTTTTTTTGATATTGAGTTGTATGAGCTGTTTATATATTTTGGAAATTAATCCCTTGTAGGTCACATCGTTTGCAAATATTTTCTCCCAGTCCATAGGCTATCTCTTCATTTTGTTTACAGTTTCTTTCACTGTTGAAAGCTTATAAGTTTGATTAGGTCCTATTTGTTTATTCTTGCTTTTATTTCTTTTGCTTTGGGAGACAGACTAACCTAAGAAAATACTGTGATGGTTTATATCAGAGAATATTTTGCCTATGTTCTCTTCTAGGAATTTTATGGTGTCTTGTCTTATATTTAAGTCTTTAAGCCATTTTAAGTTTATTTTTATATACGGTATGAGGGAATGTTCTAACTTCATTGATTTATGTGCAGCTGTCCACCTTTCCCAACACCACTTGCTGAAGAGACTCCCTTTTCTCCATTGTATAATCTTGCCTCCTTTGTTGAAGATTAATTGACTGTAGATGTGTGGGTTTATTTCTGACTCTCTATTCTGCTCCATTGATCTATATGTCTGTTTTTGTGCCAATAACATGTTGTTTTGATTACTGTAGCTTTGCACTATTGTCTGAAGTCTGGAAGGGTTATACTTCCACATTTGTTCTTTTTCCTCAGGATTGCTTTGGCAATTCTGGGTCTTTTATAGTTCCATATAAATTTTAGGATTATTTTTTCTAGTTCTGTGAAAAATGTCAGGGGTAATTTGATAGGGATCGTGTTAAATCCGTGTGTTGCTTTGGGTAGGATGGCCATTTTAACCATATCAATTCTTCAGTCCAAGAGCATAGGATCTCTTTTAATTTCCAAAGAATCATCTTTGATTTTTTTTACAGTGTTTTATAATTCTCAGCATATAAGAGAATTATATGCTGAGAATTATACATTTCACCTCCTTGGTTAGAGTTTTTTTTTTTTTTTCTCGATGCGATTTTAAACAGGATTTTTTTTTTTTTTTTTACTTTCTGATATTTCATTGTTAGTGTAAAGAAATGTAATGGATTTCCGTATGTTAATTTTGCATCCTGCTACCTTGCTGAATTCATTTATAAGATCTAATAGTTTTTGTGTGGAGTCTTTATGGTATTCTGTATAGAGTATCATGTAATCTGCACATAATGCCAGTTTTACATCTTCTCTTCCTATTTGGATATATTTTATTTCTTTTTCTTTTCTTATTGCTATAGCTAGGACATCCAATACTATGTTGAATAGAAGTGGTGAGAGTGGGCATCTTTGTCTTATTCCTCAATTTACCAGGAAGGCTTTCAGCTTTTCATTGTTGAGTATTGTGTTGGCTGTAGGTTTGTCATAAATAACTCTTACTATGTTGATATATTTTCTCTCTATCATTTTGGTGAGAGTTTTTATCATGAATGGATGTTGAATTTTATCAAATGCTTTTTCTGCATCTATTGATATGATCATGTGGTTTTTGTCTTTTCTTTTGTTGTTGTGGTTTATCACATTGATTGACTTGTCTGTGTGGAACCATCCTTGTGACCTTGTGATGAATCCAATTTGATAATGGTGTATGATCCTTTTTATGTGCTGTTGGACTTAGTTTGCTAATATTTTGTTGATGATTTTGCATCTATATTCATCAAAGATATTGGCCTGTAATTATTTTAGTTCTGTCTTTGTCTGACTTTGATATCAGGGTGATGGTGGCTTCATAGAATGACTTTGGGAGTGTTCCCTCTCTTCAGTCATTTGGAAAAGTTTGAGAAGGATAGATATAAGTTCTTCTTTGTATGTTTAGTAGATTTCCCCAGTGAAGCCCTCTGGTCCTGGACTTTTGTTTGCAAGGAGTTTTGTTTATTTTTCTTTTTAATTATTTTTAAATTATTTTTTATTTATTTTTATTTTAGTATTTTTTTTATTACAGATTCTATTTCACTTCTAGTGATGGGTCTGTTCAAATCATCTATTGCTTCTTGATTCAGTTTTGGTGGACTATATGTTTCTAGAAACTTGTTTATTTCTTCTACATTGTCCATTTTGTTGCACATAACTGTTCATACTATTTTCTAAAATTTTTTTGTATTTCTGCAGTATCACAGTGTATAATTCAGCCTGTTGGGCTGAAGGAGCTGTAGATAAAGAGGCTGCCTTAATAACATCAAAAGGAGTAGCAATAGCATACCCAGTACAATGTTTGCCATTGTCACCTTTTAAATAAGAACCATCAGTGAACCATGAGAAGTCAGTGTTACCCAAAGTAGCTTCCTGCAGATCATCATGAATACTCAGGAGGTGGTCAGTCAACTTGAAGCAGTTGGGAGGGACTTCATCAGTGATGGAGGTAACAAGGTTAAGGTATTACAACATAAAAGTTACATGAAGAAGAGTTAACAAAGGCTTCATAGGAGCTGAGGCAACTGGCTGAGAAATATTGAGTATGATGAGAATTTAAGAGAGCTTTTACTGGGCTTCCCTGGTGGCGCAGTGGTTGAGAGTCCGCCTGCCGATGCAGGGGATACGGGTTCATGCCCCGGTCCGGGAAGATCTCACATGCCGCGGAGCACCTGGGCCCGTGAGCCATGGTCGCTGAGCCTGCGCATCTGGAGAGGCCACACTTAGTGAGAGGCCCACGTAGCGCAAAAAAAAAAAAAAAAAAAAAAGAGCTTTTACTGCATGAGGTACAAAAATGGTTAAAGGGGAACCCACAACAATTTTCTCAGTTGTCTTAACCAAAAGGGCTGTGGCTCTAATGCCTCTAAGGCAAGGGGGTATCCATGTGCCACAAAGTCCAGTTACTGGCTGTAATACCCTATGAGTTGATGGTGGTCCCTATGTTTTTGGGTGAGTACTTCAAGGGCATTCCCTTCCTTTTCATATACACAAAAGAAAAAGGAAATAAGATCATTGGGCTGCCCAAGGGCAAGTAGGTTCATCAAACTCTCCTTTAAGGCCTTAAAGGCTATGTCATCCTGTTCTGCCCATCAAGTTGGGTCAAGGTTGTTATTGTTGAGTAAAACATACAGAAGTTTGGCCACAACAGAGATACTTGGAATCTAATTTCAACAATAACCAAGTAGCCTGAGAAATCCTCACATTTGGCACTTAATTTGGATTTTGGGAAGTTTAGGACACCCTTAAGTCTATCTGGATCTAAGTGCAGGCCTTGTTCGGATGTCAGCTGCCCTAAATATTAAACCTAGATTGGGCAAACTGCAAGTTTTCTTTGTCCCTCTAAGGCTAAAAACTTTAGCATTTAGGTGCTTTCTTGCTGTGAGGAAGCTTGAGAAGGACACAAATTATCCTCATATTGCAACAAATAGGACCCCTAGGGAACTTTCTATCATACAGATAAGTCTTCATGATTTTCAAGAAATGAGAAGGCCTCTGAGTCAAACCCTGAGGGATTGCTGTCCAGGTGAATTGTTTTTCTTCCTAAATGAAGGCAAAAAGTATTGGCTAAATTTATCAACTGGAATACTAAAGAAGGTACTGCATAAATCAATTATAGTGAAGAATTTACTTCTGATGGGAATGGATGTTAATAATTATGAGGGTTAGGAACAACAGGGTATCAAGGGATAACAGGGCTGCTTATTGCTTGAAAGTCCTGAAGGAACCTCCACTCCTAGTCCTTAGGTTTTCTTACCAGTGAAAGGGAAGTGTTACAAGGCCTCGTACAAGGGATAATGAAGCCTTGAGTCTTGTAATCTTCTATTATGGGCTTAATACCTTGAAGGGCATCTTATAGGGTATTGCTTAGTTCTGAGAAGAGTTTTTGAGGAATCTGTTTGAATCTTGATGGGATGTGCTCTGTGAATATTACCAGCTAACAGTTGGAAATTTTGTCCATAAGAAGGATACTAGCTAAATAAATAGGGACAAATAATCAGGCTTCCCCCCCCCCCCCCATAATCAGCTCTATTACCTTCAGAGGCAGAACAAATAAAATGTCAAAGAGTAATTTAACTCAACTGGTTGGTTACTTTTAATGACTACTGTCAAATTCAAGAATGATTCCCCCTTTTTGGAGAAAGAAATTCTGGCATGATATGTCCCTAAGAAGTCTCAGCCTAATAAATGTATAGAAGTAGAGGAAATAAGGAAAAAAAGAGTTTGTATCTCTCAGAGTGCCTAAACAAAAGGGATTAGGTTCAGAGACATGAACCTCTTTAGGTTCATTAGAGATCCCCACTGTTAGAACTATATATTTTAGTACTCCAAGGCAGGGGCTATTTTATAGTAGTGGTGTTGAGCCCTGAAAGTGTGGCTCCAGTGTCAATTAGGACTGGAAGAGATTCATCCCTGATCTGGAGAAATGTAAGTTTCAGGGGAGCAGAGCGTAAAAAGGAAGAATGAATATTTATTTGAAAAAAATATATGTAAATTTAGTAACATGAAAATACAGGAAGTAACATGAGGAACATCAAAAACATAAGCTTAGAACCCTGCCATTCCACAGCTCCTGCTTTAGAAAATCATCCATAAAGAACCATGATTTTGGACTAAAAATAATTCATTGATATTTCTTAATCTAACCCAACTATTTCAACTGAAAATGCCATTGTAAGTAATGTACAGAAAGTGCAAATGACATTTTCAGGAAATCTATTGGAATCGTTACTAGTATAATCACAGAAATTGAAAAGAAACTATATGTAAATTTGTCACAATTGTTTATTTTCAAAATATTTAGAAATAAATGCAAGTTTTTCTGAAAAGAAAAAGAAGCCATGTTTTGTTAAAGTATACTCATGAAGATGGTGTTTTTTAAACACCTTAAACCATAAGTCACAAAGAATCAAATAATTTTCACCTATAAAAAGTAACCAGAAACTAGGAAAGAAATCAATTCAATTTACAAATTAAAACTACACAACCAATTAGATATATTCCACCAAGCATTTGGGGAATATTAAAAGAAATTAGGAATATAAATAGGGGGAAAGTAATGAGAGCTGACTGAACTCAGAAAATAAATAGAAGAAAAAATAAAAGTATATATGAAATAATGAATAAATTGTAAGTTTTCTTACAATCAAGTACAATCAAATATATCTGAATGAAAACTTAATAAGGGCAATTAAAGAAAAGCAGCAAAACAGCCAAAGGAATGATGTAAGGAAAGAAAGAAAAAATGGACAGAGGTCAGCCCTGAAATGGAAGACAGGCAAAAACGATCCAGCATATATTTAACTGGAATCTCTAAAGAGAGTCCAACTGAAATAATGGGATAGAACTTATATCAAAAACTATAATCCTCCTTCCCCGCCCACCCCCAAACCAAAGACTACCTGTATCTACATATTCAATGGGCCAAGGAAGTACTAGGGAAAATCGACCTACCACAATCAATTCTTAGACATTTCAAAGACATTCTGTTACACTTTATAGTTAAAGAAAATTTCCTCAGGGCCTCCTGGCCACAATAATAGATAACTAAAAAGGACAAGAGAATTAAACTGACTCAGATTTCACCAGTGAGGAAGGATTTTATAAAATTTGTTTGTAAAAAGATTGTTTCAGTGACTTGAAATCTTGCTTGGCTGTCTTCCAAGTGTCAAGGCAATAAAACAATGTTTTCTTCACTCAAATGATCAAGAAATTCTCTACCCATGAGACCTCCTCAAGCAATCAACCAGACAAAGAGTTCCATTGAAGCAAGAAATTACTGGTGAGACTTCAGCAAAAAGATGAAACATGAGCATTTGCTTTAATTGAAAACAAAAACAAGGGTGGGAAAAAAAGTAAATATATATATATATATATTTATGCTATATGCTATACAATATGTCATTTTTTGTGTTACATGTTATGACAAAACAAGAATTATATATTAAATATAGGAGAAAATAGGAAGAAAGAAGTATTGAAGTTGTTGCCATTTAGGTAAAACATTGGAGGTAAATTACATTATTTTAAATGGACAAATTGTTTTGTTAAAAGTTAAATTAGAAAACAGAATGTTTTAAGAGGTATACATACAAAGGTACCTATTAGAACAAAACGTTAAGCCATCCTAAACACAAGTAAGAAATTTCAATAAATAAAAGAGTGAAAAAAGTCATATAGATAACTGCAAAAGATATATCATAATACACTTAATAATTGTACCATAAAATAATATGACAAAGTCAATACCAAAGACTTATCTTTTATGTCAATAAATCAACATGGATATAACTTGCCTGTAAAAGAGAGAAAAAAAATAAATTTAGCTAACAAATCAAAACCCCTAAATATTAAAAAAAATGAATCTAAAAGGCTAAATAGAAAAGTGTGAATAAATGTATTCTGAGAATTGGAAACTAGGAAATCTGGGGTTGTTATAATGATAATTTTTTAAAATTAGAATTTAAACAAAATATTGAAAGTAACAACAAACTTTTTAATAATAAAAGAGACAATTAAAAATATAGATTTTAATGCACCAAATATTATAGCAATCACCTTTATAAATAAAAAACTTGAAAAGCAATGAGATATAGATAGAAATACTATGAATAACAGAAATTAACAGCATTCTCATTATAAGAAAGATAAAGTAGGGAGAAATGATTAAAGATATATAAGAACTGAATGATATAATCAATAAGTAGATGCTATGAATATTAAATATATATTTATAGACTTTCACCATGAAAATAGAGAATATAACTTCTTCTCATTTGTTCATGAAACTTTATGTATTGTCATGAAGAAAATACCACTATGTTCCTTAAAGCAGAAGTATTACAAACAGACTTTCTGATCACAGTGATATAACACTACAAGTTATTAACAACATAAAAGGCCATTCCATCTTGAAGTTTTAAAGCTTTCTATTAGATAATTATTGGGCTAAAGTGTAACCTAACACTAAAAATAAAAAAATTCTTAGAAATATTACTGATGAATATTCTACATATCAAAATACATGGGAGTCATTTAAAGCAACAATCAGACCAAACAGTCATAGCCCTAAATGTTTTTATCAGTGAAAATGAACATAAATGAAAATAAATTAATTAGATTCCCAGTTTTCTTTAAAAAAAAACTAGAAAAAGTAACCTAAAAAACCCCCAATGCTAAGTAAGATGAGGGATTTTAATATAAAAACAGGGATGAATGACATGGAGAAAATTGATTTTGTGTGAAAAATTTTACCAAAGAACATTAGCTAACTTAAGAAAAGTAAGGAAAAACAAATTTACAAAACAGAAATGGCAAGGTGAAACTAGGTATTGAAATGGGGAAAAGGGAAAAATTACGAGTGCTTTCATACCCTTCTTCAAATAAATACATTTATAGGGAAATACAATTTACCAAAGCCATCCTCTTTAGAGATAAAAAGCTTAAGTTTACTAATGTCTGTAGAAAACAACAGTAAAAGAGAAAAAGTGGGTAGGAAAGGAGCTACCCCCACTCCCCTGCCAAAGTCAGGCCATATGAATTCAAAGGGAAAAATCTACAAAATCTTCAGAAACCCAATAGTTGCGATGTTCCATAAATTGGTTCAGAGTATTGAAATTAAAGGAAATCTTCCTATAATTTTTATGAAGTGTTACATTCATAAGCAAACCTAGTAAAAACAGTACCAGAAAAAGAATATTACTTATGAAATATCAATGCATAGTATTAAATATAAGTTAATAAACCCAATATCATATTATGAAAATGATTTACCATGACCAAATGTAATTTATTCCAGAAATGCAAGATTTGTTTAATATTGTCAAATTATGAATATAATCTACCATATTCATAGATATAAAGTTTTTGACAAAATTTAAATCCTATTTCTGGAAAAAAATCTTCAAATAAGTAGAAATGTGTGTGTGTGTGTAAGGATAAGATATATACTCTAAATATATTCTAACAGAATATATATAATATATTCTAAATCTTAAAGCCATCATCTTATGTAACATGTGAATACTAACTGCATTTCCACTAAGATTAGGAACAAGGAACCAGTGCCTGTTAAGGATCAACACTTTCTGGAGGCATTAGCCAATACAGTTAGACAAAATATATCAATTAGAATAATAAGAATTATAAAACAAGAAATAAACAGTCTCAGTTTATATGAAATAAGTTTATATATCCTAAGAATTTATGTTAAATCCCAGAAACTCAATATTAAAAACTAGGACTATACAATCTCTTCGTGTCTGCACTGCGTCTGTTGTACCTGGTGGCTGGAACCGCAGTGTCCATGAAGATGGCGTCTACCAGCCGTTTGGATGCTCTTCCAAGAGTCACATGTCCAAACCATCCAGATGCGATCTTAGTGGAGGACTACAGAGCTGGTGATATGATCTGTCCTGAATGTGGTCTGGTTGTAGCAACAAAAGATCCATCTCGAGGTGGAGATTCTCAGAATCCTCTTCTGAGTGATGGAGATTTGTCTACTATGAATGGCAAGGGTACAGGAGCTGCAAGTTTGGATGAATGTGGTAATTCTAAGTACCAGAATAGGAGAACCATAAGTAGTTCTGATCGGGCGATGATGAATGCATTCAAAGAAATCACTACCATGGCAGACAGAATCAACCTCCCTCGAAATATAGTTGGTTGAACAAATAATCTATTCAAGCAAGCATATGAACAGAAGAGCCTGAAGGGAAGGGCTAATGATGCCATAGCTTCTGCTTGTCTCTATATTGCCTGCAGACAGGAAGGAGTTCCTAGGACATTTAAAGAAATACGTGCTATATCACAAATTTCTAAGAAAGAAATTGGTCGATGTTTTAAACTTATTTTGAAAGCTTTAGAAACCAGTGTGGATTTGATTACAACTGGGGACTTCATGTCCAGGTTTTGTTCCAACCTTTGCCTTCCTAAACAAGTACAGATGGCAGCTACACATATAGCCCATAAAGCTGTGGAGTTGGACTTGGTTCCTGGAAGGAGCCCGATATCTGTGGCAGGAGCCGCCATTTACATGGCCTCACAGGCATCAGCTAAGTAAAGGACCCAAAAAGAAATTGGAGATATTGCTGGTGTTACAGACAGTCCTACAGACTAATCTATCCTTAGGCCCCAGATCTGTTTCCTACAGACTTCAAATTTGACACCCCTGTGGACAAACTACCACAGCTATAAATTGAAGCAGCTAATGTCAGACTTCTATGAACACTGAACTTTGCCTGTTGTACATAGCCTATACAAAGTGCTGGATTGAGCCTTCAATAAGAAAAAATGAAAGACATGGTACACATTCCAGGGCTAAATATTAATTGCTTGGCCTTCTGTATGTACTAGTGAAATATATTTAATGATTTAAATTTCTTACTGGATATGCTTTCTTTTGTAGCAATCTAGGAAACTGTATTTTGGAACATATTTGAAATTATGTAATTCTTGAATAAAACGTTTTTCAAAACTAAAACAAAAAAACCCTAAGACTAAAATAATAAAATAATTTAAAAGGTAGCATGTAATAAAATTAATATTTAGAAATCAATAGCTTTTATATACACAATAAATAGGGGACATAATATTAGGACAAATTATTGACAACAGCAAAAAGAAATAAGACAGCCATACAATTTTCCAAAGAAAGCAAGAATAGAGTCATTTATAACTTGAATATAGGGAAGTGTTCTCTAAAAGTGACTCAAAATAAAGATGTGATAAAGGAAATTATTGATAAATGATTACATAAAATTAATTTAAGAGGCTATTGTGTGGCAAAACAACAGAATAAAAAAGATAACTAACAAACTGGAGAAAATATTTGCAATATATATCACAGATGAAGGACTAACATCTCTAATATAAAAATAAGTCCTAAATTTTTTAGGGGAAAAAAAAAAACTCAAGAACCCCATAGGAAAAATGGAGAAAAGGTAAGAACAGGCAATACAAATAAAGATGTAGAAATGGTTCTACACCCTATGACAGGATGTGCCAACTACCTCATAATTAGAGAAATACAAGTAAGCCTTGCACTGAAATGACATATATATATATATATATATATATATATATATATATATATGAAAGTGATATATGGAAACATATTCTGTCGACAATACTTTAGAAAACAGATATTCATATGTTACTGATGGGAATGCAAGTTTGAAGAGGAATTTGTGAATATGTAACAAAACTATATGTACATTTAGATTTTAACTAGCATTCCAATTCTGGGAATTTATCCTGAAAACGTGCCTCTAACAATATGAAAATAGGTATTTCCAATATATTCATCACAGCAATATTTGTAATTGCAAAATATTGCAAACAGCCTAAGCACCCATTCACAAGATATTGATTGAATAAACTATGGTATATCTATGTACTGTAGAAATATTCATCTATAAAAAGATCTGTTTGAACTGGTAGGGAATAATTTCTAGAATATATTGTTAGTTTAAAAAAAAAGTAAAGCACAAAAGGGAATTTATAGTGTGTTAGCTTTTTATTAGAAGAAAAATAAGAAAGTAGTCATATCTTTGATCATTTCTGTAAAACAAATACAGGACAATTAAACCAGACAATAATAAGGTTGATGATTAAAAAGGATAGGATAGAATGGGTGGAAAGGGTGTGTAGTTGAGATAGCATAGAATGTATGGGGAAAAGACACATTTAAGAGTATAAATTTTGCTTAGTTTTAACTTTTAGGTAAGTTTTTCACATTCTCAAAAATAGATAAAATCAAGAAGGATAAGAAAAAATGGTATTATAAAAAAAAATCAAATCAGCCTAGGTTAATTTCAAATGATTGAAATAATCACACTGAAGGGAAAAAAAAAAACGAATCCAAGTAACTCGTGAACCTAATGTTTTATCCACATATGATAGCACTGCCCTAATGAAATGCCCATATATATTCATAGATCAACCTTTGGGAATAAAAGTATATGTGATCTCGGAAGCAAAGATAAGGTTTTATTTAATCATCCAATGATAACTTTTGTTATATGCTGATATGTGTTTCCAGTTTCAAAAGAATGACTAAATTTATAAATTGCATTTTATAGTATTTTTACCTTTCAAAACACATATGGTAGCTTAATCTGTGCAAGAACAAATAAAGTAAAATTAGTTTTAGTACTATGCACCAGGGTTTCCCTGATGTAAAGTGTTTGTGCCAGTTTTTGTTACATGACTGTATATCACAAGGGGTAACTGAATAAACTACTTAATAGATATGAAACATTTTACTAATTATATTCACTTACATGTCTTTATGATGACTTTCATAAAAATATGATATTTAAATAATCACCAAAATCTGTGATTGTCATTGAATGTTGAATTCAACTTATGCAGAGTGTATTTTCAAAGGCATGAAAAAAGTAAGGTTTGGGACACTTCGTGGGGCAAAAGAAGACTTAATGGATAAGTTTCAAAAAAAATAGGAATTGTGTACCAACAGGGGTTGATTGGCTAGAGGTAGTTAGTAGTAATGCTACATATACCTTAACATAAAGTCATAAAGCCTTGTGTTGATACAGGTCATAAAATTTACTGGTAGAAAACTTGCAGATATTACTGATTCTTGAAGTTCTCTGCTTAAAAATGAGGTTTTTTTTTTTAAAGGTATATTTATGTACTTAACTGTCTCCCCCAGATAAATGATAAATACACCAGTCATACTTAAAATTAATTTGCTGTAGGATCGTGAATTTTCTATGTATCTCTTCATAGAAATTCTTATGAATAATTTAGATATTAATGCAGTCATAGTTTTTTATTTATAATAAATATTCCAGTCTGGGTCAAGATTTATTTGCTATCATTTTCCATCTTTATTCTAGGATATTTTCAGTAAACCATGGGATTCTTCTACATATGGTGTTTCATTTCAGTCCTGTAAGCAATATTTCTGCCCTTTGATACAATGGACATCTGTTTGTGACTGCCTAGCAACTCTTTAAAAATATCACTCCGATTTATTAAGGTGACCACTTTTTCTCCCCAATACCTGCATTTCGTTATCTCTGGTGGGACCAACCACACTTCCTTTTTCCAGGGGTGTCTAAAGTTAGTCTACTGTTTCCATCACTTATACTCACTTCTACCATAAAGGACTTTACCCCATCTATAAAGTAAATTCACCCCAACTCTCCAGGATTCTGGTAGTTTCCATCTCCTGAAGAAAGTTATAAGAGGTAATTTAAAAAATACCATCCCTGGGGCTTCCCTGGTGGCGCAGTGGTTGAGAGTCCGCCTGTCGATGCAGGGGACACGGGTTCATGTCCCGGTACGGGAAGATCCCACATGCCGCGGAGCGGCTGGGCTCGTGAGCCATGGCCGCTGAGCCTGCGTGTCCGGAGCCTGTGCTCCACAACGGGAGAGACCACGGCAGTGAGAGGCCCGTGTACCGCCAAAAAAAAAAAAAAAAAAAAATACCATCCCTGAAACTGGAGCTTCCCTATATCCTCCACTACCTATTATAAATTCTCGTCACCTTTAAATAGCATCTTTCCTCATGGAAGTGATTTAGGTGGTGGGATAACTCAGTCCTTCATCTCTGAGAGGTCTGCTTCTCTGGTGCCCTTGGTCACCATACTTTTCATAGGCTCAGACTGCTTCACTTGTTAAATTTAAGGAGGAGAACACCAATAGAGGCCCTAGTAAATGATCCGGAAACCAAATGTGTTATTTTCTGCTCCATTTTATAACAGCAATCCTACCTCTTTCAGAAGAATAGAGTCCTTTGCCCCCTGCCAGGATAGATTTTCTGTCCTTTCCAGATCGTCTCTTAGCACAAAGAGCTCAAGGCAAAAGGACAGTAGCCATGGTTTGACGTGTAATGGAACTTTCTGTTTCTCCTGGTGAAAGTCAGTAGGACTTCTAGACCCACATAGACTTAACTTGTAGAAACAGAAGACACAAATTCTCTAAGTTGGTCATTAGGAGTGGTAGTAACTTAGGCCCATTCCTACTTTAACCTTTTGATTCCCAGACCCATAAGTCGTATCTCTAGGGAGAAAAGGTAATAATAGAAACTTTATTAGTGTTTTTAATATTAATATCTTTTAGTTTTGAAGTAACAAAACAAGTATGGTTGTAATACTTATAATGGGCCACATAGTTTTCTAATTGCTTTACCTATAAAATCTTTAATACTCAAAGCTAACTTTGAGTATCCATATCTCCATTTCTTGGCTAAGTAACTTGACTTAATTCTCACAACTAGTAAACAGTTGAAGGTGACATTTGAACAGTCTAGCTCCTGAGATTATGAACCACTATATTACACTATCTCTTAAAGTTTTTTACGCTATTGTATTATCTGAGAATGTTAGCTATATTGTGGTTATAATGGCATAAATTATATAAATCTCAAATATATAATGGAATTGGTAATATTTTAAATAATTTAAGCATGTATCTTAGAATATCAATTAACAGTATTCCCATTTTTATGAGGGCATACAACACCAGGTGTACTTTATAAAAATATAAAAAGATCATCCTATTAATTAGCTGTTGTTTTATTAGGATAGAAAAATGATTTTATGTGTTCTTTCCAGATTTTGAAAATTCATCAAATATGCAGGACAGAAAAACTAAATAAGATACTATTTAGAGATTTGTTTCACAACTTTAATGTACAAAAGACAATATGGTGGAATTAATTTAAAAGAAAATCCTAATCCCTATTCCATGTAAGTTTAATTCATGAAGTTTCCAGTTCTCAAATCTCAACGTTCTTAGACTCAACTGTGAGCATTGTAAAGATACCCATGCTTGGGCCCTACCACCAGAGGTTCTGAATCAATTGTTTCAGGAGTGAGGACAGGGCAATTTTTAAATGGTTCCCAAATGAATCTAATGTGCAGCCAGAGTGAGAATTCCTGGTTTATGATAAAGTCCAGACATCTAAAATTTTAATATATCACAGGGTGATTATATAATAAATATTTCATTGTAATAGTAAATGAACTATTGAGTTAACTTGGATATTGAAAGGTGCAATGTTACTAATGTGAATGTTTTTTATATAGGAGCAGAAGCTGTGTGATTCTGCACTAGTTGAGGCTTTAAATTGTGGAACACTACTGGGTACACTACTTTCAGATGAAAATGGCAAACTCAAGATACTACTGAAAGAAATATGATTAACATGAAGCAATCTTAGTATGCTAAAATCCATTGTGAGACTGAAAAGAGTTAAATGATATGAAGAAAATGACAAGAAATTATTCCCAAAATGGATATAATAATTATATATACTGATTAAGGAAATATGCCTGAATTTGGTGAGAATTATGACATGATTACAAGAGACATTCTCCTAAAAGTACATATTTGTGTTAACTATCATTGGTTGCCTTTTCCATTTGGGGAAATAAATAGGAGCCTTCGATTTTTGGTAAACTTAGAATTGCTCATTATCTGCTGACCTTTTCATATTAAACATTCTTAATTCCTTGGGTTGACTAGAATCTCTAGAAATCAAAGGTTCATAGTTCATAGAATTGGAAGCACCCAACTAGGTGAAGTGCAGGAACTGTCTATGTTATGCCATTTAAAACTCTTTGAAGACAATGGTTCAGTTGAATATAAAGGACCTGATAATAGAGACAGCTGTAACAACTGAATTTGGAGAATTAGATTCTGTTAGATTAGCACTAAGTGTGTGAATACCAAATTTTAAATTGTGAAGTTTTTTTTTGTTCAGTCTTTTAATTTTTTCTCTAAAGACATTTCTAAGGCCAACATTTTGATGTTTTCTACTTTGTACCATCTCTCTTAGCCGTGGGAAACCTTTTCTAAAACTGTGAAAAGTAAACATAAAGTCCAAAGTCCCAAAGTGTATGTGGGATCTTCGCGGACCGGGACACGAACCCGTGTCCCCTGCATTGGCAGGCGGACTGTCAACCGCTGCACCACCAGGGAAGCCCCAAAGTATTATTTTTAAAGATAAAAATTGAAAACAAATTGAAAAAAGCACTTTGAGTGTACCATATTTTTAGGGGTATAGTGCTCAAAACTAATACATATTTTTTTTAAAAAAGATAAAAAATTGAATGTTTAAGTAATGTTTAATGTTTCTGAACTTGTTTCCTAATTTGTAAATCAAAATATCTACCTTCTATAATTAGAGATTTTATGTAGGTAATATATTTTAAGTGTGTCTGAAACATATATTTATTATATATTCAGTTATTATCACCATTGTTAATTTTGTTTATTATTGATTGTAATTGTTTACCACTTAGATATTTGGTTGGTGAGATAGGAGGTAAGCATTAATATATCAAAATTTTTCTAACTCTATATTAGAGGATTTGGCAGCCACCCAAGTTACTGATAAGTTTAAGATTTTAAACATTTCAGATGCCTTTAAAATTAACTTTATATGTGTAATTCAGATACTCCTATAAACTGTTGCTCAAATTGGCTCAACTCTTGCTCATAAATCTAAAAGAAAACAACTTTAGGAAGAGTAACTTTAAAAGAGTTGGCATCTTAATATTCTTAAGAGTTAGGCTAGTTTTAAAGTGTTAAGAGTAGTTTTCAATTTTTAAAAAATAATTATTTCTACCAAGTTACTGTAGATTCAGATTATAACACTGCACTATAATTATGGTTCAGATGGTACTGTTATTCTTAGCTCATACTTTCATTTGTATATAACTTCATGACAAGTACCTTTTCGGGCTAGAATTTCTCATACTTTCCAAGCAAAAAATATATTTTTTTCTGTAGATTGTTTGAATAAGCAACAATTTACCAACTGCTAGATAAAAAGGGTATTTTAGAAATTCTGTGAAAAAGGTTTTTTTTTAACTTGTTTTTTTCTAATTTTTAATAGTCCTTTCAACTTATATTTGGTTTATACTTTTACATATACTCTAAACTTTTCAGAATGCACCACGAAAGTAGTATGCTATATTTAAAAAATAGTATAGAGGGACGTCAGTGATGTTTTAGTAAAAATTAATGAGACTTTGATATGATATCCATATCTTTAAAGAAGAATAGATAAAGCAAACCATTTATAGAATTTTTTGCAAACCAATATGAAATTAGATCCTCTGTCGAATTTTATGGTTATAAGATGTCATCTGGACTGCTGATCTCTAGAGAATCAATTCATTTGTGGCAAGACTCCACAAATAGTTCAGGATGGTAGTAAAGGTGGCCAAAGCCCAGAACTATGGCATATGGATAAAAGCAGGAGTTCCGGTTTACAAACTATGAACACTAAATTGAGAGAGAAAGTTGTGCCTCAGTATCTCTTCAGTCACCATATGGGCACCAGGACCCATACCTAATAGGCAGCCACCAAGCACACAGTATTTCTGACCATCAGGCACCCAATTCTTTGAGGGAGTGATGGTGAAAACAATGTTAAATAGCGAAGTTGAGTCTGCCAATGTGCTTAGCTACCTTCATGAGCATTGTTGTGGTATCTGTGAAGGAACTTCTAGACTCCCTCATGCAAAAACTGCCCTATAATTTGTAGTTGCTATTTGCAGATTCTGCTTGTATTTACTGTACTACATATTTATCTGCAGTGAAACCTTTGCTCAAAAATTCAGACCATCTTTGATTTCTTACAAGCTATAATACCCTATCCAAATGCTGCTTCCCTGTTTTACATAGCCATGTAGCCAACTGAAAATGGTGATGTCTCTATCCTGACCCTCTCATCAAATTCTGAATTCCTTGTCAAATCTCCACAACCTAGTACTGGTCCACTCACTATATGATAATGAAAATAATAATGAAAAAAAAGCCCAATTGTTAAGTACTTTCCTTTTTACTAACTTTGTTTAACACGTCTCTACGTAGGATGTATAGTCAGACAGTTCTTGGTCCATAGCCTGTAATAGGCACAACGATCCCCATTCCTGCTCCCAAAGAAGTCAATGTCCTAATCCCCAGAAGCTTTGAATATGTTACATTACATGGTAAAGAAAAAGTGAGATGAGAGATGGAATTAAGGTTGCTAATCATCTGACTTTACCGTGGTGAGATTTTCCTGAATTACCTGGGTTGGCCCAACATATTTTCGAGAGAGGTCAGAAAATCAATATCAGCATGAGAAAGACTGAGCAGGCCTATGGTGGCTTTGAAGATGGAAGGAGAATAGGCAGTTCCTAGAAGCTGGAAAAGGCAAGGATTCAAATTTTCCCCTGCAAACTGCAGAAGAAGTACAATCCTGCTGACACCTTGATTTTAGTTCAGTGAGATCCATTTTGGACTACTTACTATGAGCACTAAAAAACAATTTTTTGTTATTTTCAATCACAAAGTTTATGAAAATTGTTTACAACAGCAACAGGAAACTAATACAGCTCATCTCTACTGCGTCTATTAATGTGCACTATGGGAGCACGAGCAAAGATTGTAGAACATAACATTTCCTTAAAATGATTACTTGATAAATCATCAAAGACTTGATAGGAATTGCATGTAGACTGAGACGCGATTGATGGCTGTTTTGGGGTTCTTTCTGGAAATGGGGCAAAATACAAATTTATTCTGAACTAAGGAAATAAAACTTAAAGAAAACATTTGAGATTGTGAATGGGTATAAGTAGAAGATCCCTGAGAAGTAGAAGATCACCTGATTCCTAAAGAACAAGACTTCCCCAAAGCATGGCAAATTCTAAGAGATGACACCTTTTGTGAAGTAGGAAGGCATGTGTGTGGCGCATATTATCTGTTGAATTGATTGATTAATATTTTAGCAACATGGCTTCATTGTTAGCATGTATGTAGGTATCAAAACTCTGATCATCAGATAAAAATATTTAGGCTTAGCTGAAAGTTACTTATTTAGGTCACTCCAAACTTCCCTTTTAATACATTATTTCTATTTTGTGGTAGAAAGTTTCATGCTGAAGCTAGAACCCAGGTGTTGTAGTCTGAATTCTGTCTACTCCCAAATTCATATGTTGAAGTCCTAAACCCCAGTACCTCAGAATGTGACAGCATTTGATGACAGGATTTCTAAAGAGATAATTAAGGTGGCCCTAATCCAGTATGAATGATGTTCTTATAAGAACAGAAAATTTGGATATAGACACATAGAAATAAGACCATGGGAGAAGACACAGGGAGAAGACAGCTGTCTGTGAGAAAACAACTGTCTGTAAGCCAAGCAGAGTATCCTGAAAAAAATACTTCTGTCATGGCCTTCAGAAGAAACCAATCCTGATGATACCTTGATCTCAGACTTCTAGCCTCCAGAACTATGAGAAAATATATTTCTATTATTTAAACTACCCAATTTGTGGCAACCTTAGCAAACTGATATACCAGGTCAAATTGATCGTGTTCTTTTTAATGTTTACTGTTGAAAAAGTAACCAGAACAGATTGTGCCATTAATGGACTTTATTATAACTGGTATCTGCCTAATTAAGCAAACTGTAGGATCTAGGGTATACAAACAAGTTACAACAATGCCAAATCAATAGTAGAAACTGAAAGAAAAGCAAGACAAAAACTGGGGAACAGAAACTATGTGTTTTATGAAACTACCTAAAACTGAGAGTATAGTAAGCCTAGGGGGAAATTATGTCTTTCAGAACTTTCTGCACAACCTGTTTGGAGGAAGAGAGCAGTAGCTTGGAAAATAGAATGGAAAGCGAGTGCAGACTGCTAGCCTGAAATAAGAAACCCTAAGTCTGGAACTGGTGTAAAAGTGAGAATTAGCCTAGAAAAAAAATAATGACAGATGTAGCAGCTCGTCATGGAGGGGAATTTCTGTTAAATATTTTTTTAATTAATTTTATTCTAGATAGCTCCAGTGGGCAGCCCCTGCATGACTGTGAAAGCAAAAGATATGCTATATTCACTGCATGTAGTAGCAACCAGGCTTTTTTACATCATGAACAAGCTAAGTCAAGTATTGATTGGTTTTATTTTACTTTTGAAATTATTATTATACTGATTATTGTTTTCATAGTTCATTTTCCGGTATTAATACTGCAACACTTTTATTTTCTGTGATGTTATTTAAAGTTTTTGCTCATTGAAATCAGTACTCATTTCTGGGATGATCCTTGTTTTCCTGCTTACAACTATGAGTTTGTAAGGTAAGGTCGAAGATTCTCAGGCTGGGGGGAAACAAGTATAATTTTTCCTTCAAAAAACAGTATGTATAATAACAAGTATTGTTAGCAAACTAACATGTAATAACTTATAGATGTCAAACTGTAGTAAAAGATATAAAAATGAAAAGCAACATCTTTCTCCATTTCCTAAATTTGATTCTATTCTCTCATGTTAATTAGCTTAAGGAATATCTAACCATATGCACTTACATATTTTTATGCAGACTTTTTATTTTTAAACAAATTGTATGCAGTTGTTCTACAATTTTAATTTTTCATTTGTGAAGATACTTTGTGCATTTTTTCATGTTAACACCTCCAGACCTACCTTTTTTTTTATTGACTGTTGAATTTTAATTTATTGTTCTAGCAGAATTTTAAAAATAGATATCTTTTGGTAGGCACTAGGCTATTTCCAGTTGTTTTTTATTACTAAACTTTAGTGCATATCTTTTTACATATATCTTCATTCACTTTTGTAAGGCTATTTGTAGAATAAATTTAGAGGAAAAAATTTGTTACTGTCTACAGCTTTAAAATATATCCAGGCTATATTCCTTTTAAACACTTCCACTGCTTCCAGATCTCCCAGCCACCACCCTCATTCACATAGGTCATTGCTATAGCCTCCTAAATGGTCTCTTGCTCCCCTATGACCTAGCCTCAGTTCAGTGTACAAGATATCACCTCTTTGCTCAAAATCTTCTGAGTAATACCATTTTACTCAGAAGAATTTATGTCCTATTAATCTCCCCCTCATTCCTCCCATGTCCTTCACAGGAGCTTTCTTGCTGTTTCTGAAACACGCCAGGCCACAGGGCCTTTGTATTAGCAGTTTCTTTGGCAACAAATTTGTTTCCCTGTAAATTGTGGAAGGTCAATCTCTCACCCTATTTTAAATGCCAACTTCTCAGTCCTACCTTGACCATACATGTGAAAAATGTCCAACCATTCAGTCTACAGTATCCAGTCCTTTTTAAAAAAATTTTTATACAGTGCTTACCACCTTCTATTTAATTTATAATTTATTTATTATATTTTTTCTCTCTCCTCATTAGATTATGAGTCATTATAACAGGAACTTTTGTCTGTTGTGTTTACTGATTTATTGTAAGCACCAAAAGCACTCTGGTAATTTAAACACTCAATAACTATGCAATGAATAATTAATGGATCAAGTGTTGTGCTCATTTTAAATGATAATTTTTGAACATTTGTCCCCTAGAAAGGCTGTAAAAGGAATTCTGTTCACACACTCATGAAAATTGTATACTATTAATTATTTTACTCTCTCCATCCAGGAGAAAATTGAGAGAAAGAGGTGAACCACATTCAATATGGAAGTAGGCTATGATGTCCTGTCATGCCCACGTTAAACGTGAGCTTACTACCATGGAAAACTGCCTTCCTATGAAGTATGATAAAATCAGCACAGTGTAAACTGACTGTATTAATTTTCTAGGGCAGCCACAACAAAGTACCACAGACTAGATGGCTTAGACAAGAGAAATCTGTTTTCTCATAATTCTGTTGGCTAGAAGTCTGAAATCAAGGTGTTGGCAGTGTTGGTTTCTTCTGAAGTCTGTTTCTTTGGCTGTAGATAGCAGTCTTTTCTATTTGTTGTCGCATGATATTTTTTCTGCATATGTCTCTTCTTACCAGGACATAGTCATATTGAAGTAGGGTCCACCCTAGTAACCTCTTTTTAAGTTAATTACCTCTTTAAGACCCTATTTCCAAATACAGCCACATTCTGGAGGACTGAGGGTTAGGACTTTAATATATGAATTTTTATGGAAACGTAATTTAGCCATAATAGTTATATAAAATTATCTTTTTCTTCTTAAGGGTGATGTTGAAGGTTCTTCCTCTTAAAAGAGACACAACTTTTGTAGTAGGCATAATTCTAAGATAACCACCAATGACCCACACCCCTGTATAATCCCCTCTCCTGAAGTGAGGTGGCATTTGTGACTTGCTTATAGACATTAGAATATGGCAAAGGTGACAGTATAGGCACCCCTTGATTAGATTATATTGCATGACAGAATTAATGGGAGAATCACTTCCACAATTATGTTATATTATGTAAGGCTAAGACTCTGTCACTTACGTACTGGAGCAGGAGATTCTCTTGATAGCCTTGGAAAAGAAAACTACCATGAACTGTACAACCACAAGGAACAACTCGCGCCAACAATCTGAGGGAGCTTGGAAGCAAATCCTTCCTTAGCTGAATCTCAGTATGAGAACACCACCCAGCTGAAACCTTGATTGTTGCTTTGTGAAACTAGGAGCAGAAAGAAACCTGGAAAGCTGGGCCTAGTCTTCTGACTTACGGAAACTGTGAGATGATAAATGGGTATTATTTTAAGCCACTAGTTTTGTGGTAATTTGTTATGCAATATAGAAAAGGAATCACACTTAGAAGTAAAGATAGAAGTAAATGAAGACTTGATAGGCCTAGATGGGCCTACATATCTGCTGGTTTCTTCTCAGTGGATCCCTATTTCCTTTTTTATTCTGCTTTATTATTATCCTTTAAATTAGTCTGACATAGTCCTTCCCCAGAGCATATGTGCCATTTCATAATTTTAGGTTTTCAAATAGCTTTCCAATTGATTTCACTACCCTAGTCTCACTACTTTATGATTCCTTTTGTCAACCTTTCTCACCCAAACCTCCCCTGGACATTATTTGGTATGGATATAGTTTGAGGGCTTTGGCTACTCCAAGGCAGAATTTACATATTCTTTTCCCTTCACCAAAATTCCATCCTAATACCATTTTAAATCTCACTTTCTCATTACCCCTAAAGAGAGAGAAAAAAGTAAATAAAGAATGTTAAAAAATAATTTCAAGCTTGGAAGACTTTGAAGATAATTTTGCCTTCTTAAAAACCGTTTTAAAAATTTTGTTTTTACTTGAAATTCCAATATTTAAAATATTATTGACAAGTGTTTTCTCTTTCTACAATTATTTTTAAAAAATCAGTTACTTTGTGGAGGGATTTTAATTATTAATGCACTAGTGAAAGCTATCAGTCAGTTTAGAGCTAGAACTGGAGTAAAGTTAGGACCTGAAAATTACAAGCAGACTTGCCTAAGGAGTAAGATGTGAGCATGGAACAGGTGTGGAAGGGAGAGGAGAAGAAAGAGACTCAGACCATTAAATAACAATATTTGGATACTTACCACTTCTTTCTTTTTCTTTTTTTTGAATTTTATTTTATTTATTTATTTTTATACAGCAAGTTCTTATTAGTTATCTATTTTATACATATTGGTGTATATATGTCAATCCCAATCTCCCAATTCATCCCAGCACCACCCCCACACCCCCACTTTCCCCCCTTAGTGTCCATATGTTTGTTCTCTACATCTGTGTCTTTATTTTTGCCTTGCAAACTGGTTCATCTGTACCATGTTTCTAGATTCCACATATATGCGTTAATGTATGATATTTGTTGTTCTCTTTCTGACTTACTTCACTTTGTATGACACTCATTAGGTCCATCCATGTCTCTACAAATGACCCAATTTCATTCCGTTTTATGGCTGAGTAATATTCCATTGTATATATATACCACATCTTCTTTATCCATTCCTCTGTGTGGGCATTTATCTATTATCCATTCCTCTGTGTAGGCATTTATCTTTATCCATTCCTCTGTGTGGGCATTTAGGTTGCTTCCATGATGTGGCTATTGTAAATAGTGTTGCAATGAACACTGGGGTGCATGTGTCTTTTTGAATTATGGTTTTCTCTGGGTATATGCCCAGTAGTGGGATTGCTGGGTTATATGGTAATTCTATTTGTAGTTTCTTAAGGAACCTCCATACTGTTCTCCGTAATGGCTGTATCAATTTACATTCCCACCAAGAGTGCAAGAAAGCTCCTTTTTCTCTACACCCTCTCCAGCATTTGTTTGTAGATTTTCTGATGATGCCCATTCTAACCAGTGTGAGGTGATACCTCATTGTAGTTTTGATTTGCATTTCTGTAATAATTAGTGATGTTGAGGAGCCTTTCATGCATCTCTTGGCCATCTGCATGTCTTCTTTGGAGAGATGTTTATTTCGGTCTTCTGCGTAATTTTTGATGGGGTTGTTAGTTTTTATTTATATTTAGCTGCATGAACTGTTTATATATTTTGGAAGTTAATCCTTTGTCCGTTGATTCGTTTGCAAATATTTTCTCCCATTCTGACGGTTGCCTTTTCATCTTGTTTATAGTTTCCTCTGCTGTGCAAAAGGTTTTAAGTTTCATTAGGTCCCATTTTTTTATTTTTGGTTTATTTCCATTACTCTAGGAGGTGGGTCAAAAAAGATCTCTCTGTAATTTATGTCAAAGAGTGTTCTTCCTATGTTTTCCTCTAAGAGTTTCATAGTGTCCAGTCTTACATTTAGGTCTTTAATCCATTTTGAGTTTATTTTTGTGTATGGTGTTAGGGAGTGTTCTAATTTCATTCTTTTACATGTAGCTCTACAGTTTTTCCAGCACCACTTATTGAAGAGGCTGTCTTTTCTCCATTGTATATCCTTGCCTCGTTTGTCATAGATTAGTTGACCATATGTGCATGGGTTTATCTCGAGGCTTTCTATCTAGTTCCACTGATCTATATTTCTATTTTTGTGCCAGTACTATACTGTCTTGATTACTGTAGCTTTGTAGTATAGTCTGAAGTCAGGGAGTCTGATTCCTCCAGCTCCTGTTTTTTCCCCTCATGTTTGCTTTGGCTATTCGGGGTCTTTTGTGTCTCCATACAAATTTTAAGATTTTTTGTTCTAGTTCTGTAAAAAATGTCATTGGTAATTTGATAGGCATTGCATTGAATCTGTAGATTGCTTTGGGTAATACTGTCATTTTTACAATGTTGTTTCTTTCAATCAGGGAACATGGTAAATCTCTCCATCTGTTTGTGTAATCCTCGATTTCTTTCATCAGTGTCTTACAGTTTTCTGAGTACAAGTCTTTTGCCTCCTTAGGTAGGTTTATTCCTAGGTATTTTATTCTTTTTGTTGCAATCGTGAATGGGATTGTTTCCTTACTTTCTCTTTCTGATTTTTCCTTGTTAGTGTATAGGAATGCCAGAGATTTCTATGTTTTAATTTTGTATCCTGCAACTTTACGAAATTCAGTGATTAGCTCTAGTAGTTTTCTGATGGCATCTTTAGTATTTTCTATGTATAGTATCATGTCATCTGCAAGCAGTGACCATTTTACTTCTTCTTTTCCAATTTGGATTCCTTTTATTTCTTTTTCTTCTCCAATTGCCATAACTAGTACTTCCAAAACTATGTTGAATAAGAGTGGTGAGAGTGGACATCCTTATCTTGTTTCTGATCTTAGAGGAAATGCTTTTAGTTTTTCAGCATTCAGAATGATGTTTACTGTGGGTTTGTTATATATGGCCTTTATTATGTTGAGGTAGGTTCCCTCTATGCCCACCTTCTGGAGAGTTTCTATCATAAATGGGTGTTGAATTTTGTCAAAAGCTTATTCTGCATCTATTGAGATGATCGTATGGTTTTTATTCTTCAGTTTGTTCATATGGTGTATCATATTGATTGATTTGCGTATATTGAAGAATCTTTGCATCCCTGGGATAAATCCCACTGTTCATGGTGTATGAGCCTTTTAATGTGTTGTTGGATTCTGTTTGCTAGTATTTTGTTGATGATTTTTACATCTATATGCATCAGTGATATTGCTCTGTAATTTTCTTCTTTTGTAATATCTTTGGTTTTGGTATCAGGGTGATGGTGGCCTCGTAGAATCAGTTTGGGAGTGTTCCTTCCTCTGCAATGTTTTGGAAGCGTTTGAGAAGGATGGGAGTTAGCTCTTCTCTAAATGTTTGATAGAATTCACCTGTGAAGCCATCTGGTCCTGGACTTTTGTTTGTTGAAAGATATTTAATCACTGTTTCAATTTCATTACTTGTAATTGATCTGTTCATATTTTCTATTTCTTCCTGCTTCAGTCTTGGAAGGTTATACCTTTCTACAAATTTGTCCATTTCTTCCAGGTTGTCCATTTTATTGGCATAGAGTTGCTCGTAGTAGTCTCTTATGATGCTTTGTATTTCTCTGGTGTCCATTGTAACTTCTCCTTTTTCATTTCTAATTTTATTGATTTGAGTCCTCTTCCTCTTTTTTGTGATGAGTCTGGCTAAAGGTTTTTCAATTTTTTTATCTTCTCAAAGAACCAGCTTTTAGCTTTATTGATGTTTGCTATTATTTTCTTTGTTTCTGTTTCATTTATTTCTGCTCTGATCTTTATGATTTCTTTCCTTCTGCTAACTTTGGGTTTTGTTTGTTCTTCTTTCTCTAGTAGGTGTAAGGTTAGATTGTTTATTTGAGATTTTTCTTGTTTCTTGAGGTAGGCTTGTATAGGTATAAACTTCCCTCTTAGAACTGCTTTTGCTGCATCCCATAGGTTTTGGATTGTCGTGTTTTCGTTTTAATTTGTCTCTAGGTATTTTTTGATTTCCTCTTTGATTTCTTCAGTGATCTCTTGGTTATTTAGTAATGTATTGTTTATCCTCCATGTGTTTGTGTCTTTTATGTTTTTTTTAATGTGTAATTGATTTCTAATCTCATAATGTTGTGGTTGGAAAAGATGCTTGATATGATTTCAGTTTTCTTAAATTTACCAAGGCTTGATTTGTGACCCAAGGTATGATCTATCTGGAGAATGTTTCATGTGCAGTTGAGAAGAACGTGTAATATCCTGTTTTTGGATGGCGTGTCCTATAAATATCAATTAAATCTATCTGGTCTATTGTGTCATTTAATGCTTGTGTTTCCTTAATAATTTTCAGTCTGGATGATCTGTCCATTAGTGTAAGTAGGTGTTAAAGTCCCTCACTATTATTGTGTTACTGTTGATTTCCTCTTTTATAACTGTTAGCATGTGCCTTATGTATTGAGGTGTGCCTGTGTTGGGTGCATATATATTTAGAATTGTTATATCTTTTTCTTGGGTTGATCCCTTGATCATTATGTAGTGTCCTTCCTTGTCTTTTGTAACATTCTTTTTTTAAAGTCTATTTTATCTGATATGAGTATTGCTACTCCAGCTTTCTTTTGATTTCCACTTGCATGGAATGTCTTTTTCCATCCCCTCACTTTCAGTCTGAATGTGTCCCTAGGTCTGAAGTGGGTCTCTTGTAGACAGCATATATATGGGTCTTGTTTTTTTATCCATTCAGCAAGGCTGTGTCTTTTGGTTGGAGCATTGAATCCATTCACGTTTGAGGTAATTTTCGACATGTATGTTCCTATTACCATTTTCTTAATTGTTTTGAGTTTGTTTTTGCAGGTCCTTTTCTTCTCTTGTGTTTCCCACTTAGAGAAGTTCCTTTAGCATTTGTTTTATAGCTGGTTTGGTGGTGCTGAATTCTCTTAGCTTTTACTTGCCTGTAAAGCTTTTGATTTCTCCATCAAATCTGAATGAGATTCTTACCAGGTAGAGTAATCTTGTTTATAGGTCCTTCCCTTTCATCACTTTAAGTGTATCACACCACTCCTGTCTGGCTTGTAGTTTTTGCTGTGAAATCAGCTGTTAACCTTATGGGAGTTCCCTTGTATGTTATTTGTCATTTTTCCCTTGTTGCTTTTAATAATTTTTCTTTTCTTTAATTTTTGTCAATTTGATTACTGTGTGCCTCAGTGTGGTTTTCCTTGGGTTTATCCTTCCTGGGACTCTGCATTTCCTGGACTTCAGTAGTTATTTCCTTTCCCATGTTAGGGAAGTTTTTGACTATAATCTCTTCAAATATCTTCTCAGGTCCTTTCTCTCTCTCTTCTCCTTCTGGGAATGCAAATGTTGGTGCATTTAATGTTGTCCCAGAGGTCTCTTCATTTATTTTCATTCTTTTTTCTTTATTGTGTTCCGCAGCAGTGAATTCCACCATTCTGTATATATTTACAGTTAACTGTATATAATTACAGTTATATAATTACACTTTCGTAACTAATTCTTCTGTAACCAATCATTCTGTCTTCCAGGTCACTTATCCATTGTTCTGCCTTAGTTATTCTGCTATTGATTCCTTCTAGTATTTTTCATTTCAGTTATTGTATTGTTACCCTCTGTTTGTTTGTTCTTTAATTCTTCTAGGTATTTGTTCTTTAATTCTTGTAGGTCTTTGTTAAAGATTTCTTTCATCGTCTCGATATTTGCCTCCATTCTTTTTCCGAGGTCCTGGATCATCTTCACTAACATTATTCTGAACTCTTTTTCTGGAAGGTTGCCTATCTCCACTTCATTTAATTGTTTTTCTGGGGTTTTATCTTGTTCCTTCATCTGGTACATAGTCCCCTGCCTTTTCATCTTGTCTATCTTTCTGTGAATGTGGTTTTCATTCCACAGGCTGCAGGATTATAGTTCTTGTTTCTGCTGTCTGCCCTCTGGTGGATGAGGCTATCTAAGAGGCTTGTCTGGATACTTAACCACTTTTCATCTGTTTCGTAATTTTTATTAAAAAAAATCAACTAGTGTCAGTTTTATAAGTTCTGTTAATTCAGTGTTGTGATCTTTATTCCTTACTCTGCTATGGGTTTGTCCCCACCAAACCATGCTGTGTTCTGAGAGCTGCTCTATGGTTGTAGGGACACCAAGTTAAAATGTCTCAGTAGGATTATTTTTTATTGCTTATTTTTTCATTGTGAGTAAGAGAGGAAGGTGAGATGTTATAGTCTTCAAGATGTACAACAAAACACAGCCTGTGTTGTTACATAGATGAGCTATGGACAGTGATTTTCTCATTATATCTTTGTAAATTTTTGTTAGTAAAATGTTAAGATAGTGTAAGAAGTATTGATTGATGCACTACCCGTAATAAAAATGAACCCAATCCCTGAACCTTCTGTTATCTTAGTGTATATTCTTTCTCCATGAATGCTTTCAAGCTACCCAGGGATGTCCAGCTTGCAAATGCACCATTGTTTAACATCCTTCTGGATTTCATGTGCCGGAGATACTATGGGATACTGTTTTTATTCTATCTATGCATACTAAAAACCCATCTTGTTTATTAACTGATGATATGGAAGTATGTAGTACTTATATCTTCAGCACACAGTGTCTAAGTATTTGACGTCCATTGGTAAATGGTTTCCACATCAATTACCTACTTTTAATTTTCCATGACATGGTTAATTTCTTCTGGATTATCAGATATTAGGTCAAATATATTTTTTACTGGTTTTCAACCTTCAAGAGTCAGTATTTAATTTCTGCAATGAATATAAAATTAAATATTATATAAGTATAACATTGATGTCTTTGGGCAACAGTGTTGATTCAACTTATTTTAATTCTAATGATATAAGATTGTAAAAATATCTGCAGCTACATAAACAACATATGTTAAATCTGTAACATATAGAGAGAATTTCAATATGATGGCTTTGACTTTGGAAATATAGTAGGTAGAAAATAAACTTGATACTCCTAAACAAGTATGTGCTTACTTTCAAACATTTTAATGTTATCACCTGTTTGAAAAAAAATTCTTAATAAAGAAAAATGCATTTCTTAAAAGGAAAATGGCCCATTATGAGCCATAAAGAATTATAAGAATAATGAAAACAGTACTTTAAGTAGAAATAAAAATATTTATATTCATTATAAGTGACCAAAAGAATATTAAAATACCATTTATTTGGTTAGAAATATGTTTGGTACTGATCATATTAAGCTCTTATTTAGTTTTATTTGTATAATTTATTTTGTATTTGATCAATCATACAGTATTTGCTGAAGTGTTTCAATTATAAATGATTTTAACTTCTATTCTTTTATAGTGACTAACAAAACTTTAAGAAAATGCTATTCCTAAATGAAAATATATCTTTTGATTACAGTTATATAATTACACTTTCATAACTAATTCTTCTGTAACCAATTAT